>NW_027363019.1:0-1200000 GCF_046119375.1 Phyllobates terribilis
GTGCCTTTCTTCATTCGCTTGCCTTGTATACGGCTACAGAATGGACTGGTGCCTTTCTTCATTCGCTTGCCTTGTATACGGCTACAGGATGGACTGGTGACTTTCTTCATTCGCTTGCCTTGTATACGGCTACAGGATGGACTGGTGACTTTCTTCATCCAGATTAAACGGATGGATTAATATTTACTTGTTTAAATGTGTTTGGGGGGTTTTTGTTTCTATAACTTGTTGTCTGGTTCTGCAAATAATACCGGTCAAGCCGACTAAGTGGAAATACTGTAAAGAGGGTTATAAAAGGGAGGAGAAAGGCGAGATACCTTACAAGTCACCTGTATTTTTCAATCCCTTATAACTATATATAATGGCTGATAAAGTAAAATTCCTTTCATGGAATGTCAGAGGTCTGGGGGACTCCTTAAAGAGAGCGGCGGTCATGGAGCATATCCGGGATCACCTGCCTGCAGTGCCATCCTTAAGGCTGCCTGGGTCAGAGGTCTGGGGGACTCCTTAAAGAGAGCAGCGGTCATGGAGCATATCCGGGATCACCTGCCTGCGGTGCCATCCTTAAGGCTGCCCGGGTCAGAGGTCTGGGGGAATCCTTAAAGAGAGCGGCGGTCATGGAGCATATCCGGGATCACCTGCCTGCAGTGGTGCCATCCTTAAGGCTGCCTGGGTCAGAGGTCTGGGGGACTCCTTAAAGAGAGCGGCGGTCATGGAGCATATCCGGGATCACCTGTCTGCAGTGGTGCCATCCTTAAGGCTGCCTGGGTCAGAGGTTTGGGGGACTCCTTAAAGAGAGCGGCGGTCATGGAGCATATCCGGGATCACCTGTCTGCAGTGGTGCCATCCTTAAGGCTGCCCGGGTCAGAGGTCTGGGGGACTCCTTAAAGAGAGCGGCGGTCATGGAGCATATCCGGGATCACCCGCCTGCAGTGGTGCCATCCTTATGGCTGCCCGGGTCAGAGGTCTGGGGGACTCCTTAAAGAGAGCGGTGGTCATGGCGCATATCCGGGATCATCTGCCTGCAGTGGTGTCATCCTTAAGGCTGCCTGGGTTGGAGGTCTGGGGGACTCCTTAAAGAGAGCGGCAGTCATGGAGCATATCTGGGATCACCTGCCTGCAGTGGTGCCATCCTTAAGGCTGCTCAGGTCAGAGATCTGGGGGACTCCTTAAAGAGAGCGGCAGTCATGGAGCATATCCGGGATCACCTGCCTGCAGTGGTGCCATCCTTAAGGCTGCCCGGGTCAGAGGTCTGGGGGACTCCTTAAAGAGAGCGGTGGTCATGGAGCATATCTGGGATCACCTGCCTGCAGTGGTGCCATCCTTAAGGCTGCCCGGGTCAGAGGTCTGGGGGACTCCTTAAAGAGAGCGGCGGTCATGGAGCACATCCGGGATCACCTGTCTGCAGTGGTGCCATCCTTAAGGCTGTCTGGGTCAGAGGTCTGGGGGACTCCTTAAAGAGAGCGGCGGTCATGGAGCATATCTGGGATCATCTGCCTGCAGTGGTGCCATCCTTAAGGCTGCCCAGGTCAGAGGTCTGGGGGACTCCTTAAAGAGAGCGGTGGTCATGGAGCATATCTGGGATCACCTGCCTGCAGTGGTGCCATCCTTAAGGCTGCCCAGGTCAGAGGTCTGGGGGACTCCTTAAAGAGAGCGGCGGTCATGGAGGATATCCGGGATCATCTGCCTGCAGTGGTGCCATCCTTAAGGCTGCCCAGGTCAGAGGTCTGGGGGACTCCTTAAAGAGAGCGGTGGTCATGGAGCATATCTGGGATCACCTGCCTGCAGTGGTGCCATCCTTAAGGCTGCCCAGGTCAGAGGTCTGGGGGACTCCTTAAAGAGAGCGGCGGTCATGGAGCATATCCGGGATCATCTGCATGCAGTGGTGTTTGCAGCAAATGCACTTTGGGAAAAACAGTGTTGTGGGCATGAAATACTCATGGATCGGCCACAGCTTCCACTCTGCCTTCTCCACATACTCTAGGGGGGTCAGCATCCTAGTACATAGGACGATCCCTTTTGAATTCATTGATTCCAAGATAGATGGAGAAGGCAGATTTCAGGGATCCACTGTAAAAATATTTACAAAAGAAATTCTACTTGCGGCCGTCTATGTTCCTCCTCCATATAACAACATTAGTCTGAAAAATATTGCTTCACTAATGAATAAGAGACCGGGAGTTCCAGTCCTTTGTATGGGAGATTTCAATAATGGTGTCCATCCATATTGGGATAGACATAAATCAGAGACTGCTACAAAAACTGCCCCATAACTAAGTTTGGAGAAATACTATCAGAACTATCATTAGTGGACATATGGCGTTTCACATATCCGAACACTAGACAGTTTTCTTGCTATTCTAAGACACATAAAACATTATGGCGTATTGATCTGGTATTGGGCACAGAACATATTTCCCCCTTGGTGAGAACAGTGGAATATCTGCCCAGACGCTATCAGATCATTCACCCTCGCTGACTACTCTCTGTTTTTTACCCAGGCCGCTGGATTCTCTGACTATATCGGCCATGAATCCCTTCTGGCTTCACATTATAGATATTACACGGATCACATCGACCTTAGAACATTATTATAAGGAAAACGACAAACGAGTGTCGCAAACACATTATGGGATGCCATGAAAGCGGCTTACGAGGAGTCTTAATACCGGCCATTAACAGATCCAAAACTAAGACAAAACAGTTTGGGGAGTTTTTACGGGATGGAGTTAGATCTACAGAAGAGAAATTTGTACTAACCATGTAAAAGAGGACCTGATGGAGTGGGGAGAGGCGCAAGAAGCATACACCACACATATTAGGAAAAAAGCTAAAAACAAACGCATGTTTCACCCAGACACACTTCTTCGAGGAGGGGGAGAAGGCAGGAGACTTATTGGCCGTGATGGCAAGAGCCCAGACGGGGAGGGCTTTTATTGGTGCTGAAGGACTGGGAAGGAGCGGTAGTAAACCAGACTGACCAGATCTCAAACACTCTGCTAGAATTTTATAAAGATCTATATACACCCAAACAGCAATTTAATAGAGAACAAATCTTATCTTACTTGAGGGAAATCAAACTACCGACATTCAGTGGTAAAGATGAAGAATTATTAAACAGACCACTACAGCTGGAGGAGGTACAAATGGCAGTAGCCTCTATGGCTAATAACAAATCGCTAGGACTAGACGGGCTTCCCACAGAAATATATAAGAAATTTGGAGATATTCTACTTCCCCACTTACTGGCTACCTGCGGAGACGGTGAGGGGGTAAAACCCTACCCCATTCAATGCTAGAGGCGGTGATAGTAGTCATACCTAAGCCAGGTAAAGACCCTTTAATCCCTGACTCATACAGACCCATATCTTTATTGTTAACTGACGTTAAAATCATTGCGAAGGTTCTGGCGTCTAGATTGAATATAATAATTTCTACAGTAATTCATACCGACCAGTCAGGCTTCATGCCGGCTAGATCCACAGCTGTTAATATCCGGAGATTGTTTCTTAATCTTCAGTTGCCGGTGGATGGGGACAGGGCTGTATGTTCTCTGGACGCCGCTAAGGCGTTCGATTCTGTTGAGTGGGAATATTTATGGGCGGTGTTGGAAAAGTTTGGTATAGCACATAGTTTTATTTCATGGGTTAAATTGCTGTATGGTAGGCCGGTGGCTAGAATACGGGTAAATGGACACCTCTCCCCGGCTTTTGGACTGAGTAGAGGTATGAGGCCGGGGTGCCCATTGTCCCCCCTGCTCTTTGCACTGGCCATTGAACCCCTGGCACAGTGTATCAGGGAACATCCAGGAATAGTTGGGTTTCGTAGAGGGATCAGTGAAGAGAAGGTCGCGTTATACGCTGATGACACTTTATTATTTCTGGCTAAAACTTCTGAGTCCCTTCCTATAGCAATGGAAACGATAGAAATATTTGGAAAATACTCCGGTCTGAAGATAAACTGGAGCAAATCAGTCATACTTCCATTGGACAATACAGATGAGAATGCTTCCCACTACATTAACTCGGGTTCACAATTGGTGTCGGAGTTTAAATATTTAGGCATCAGTATATCGGCAAAAATAAATGATTATGAGAAGTTGAACCTTGATCCCGTCTTGATTAAATTTAGAGGTAAACGAGGCGCCTGGTCTAAGTTACCGTTGTCGGTGGTGGGCCGTGCTAACCTGGTCACAATGACCCGGATGCCACAACTGCTGTATGTCCTACACAACTCCCCAATATGGATAAATCAGAGGCTTTTCTTTAAAGTCAGTCAGGAGCTTAGAGAATTAATATGGGGCAAACAGACTCCGAGAATTACACTGAAAACATTGCAAAGAAACAAAACAATGGGAGGGCTTGCAGTTCCTAACCCATGGGTGTATTATTCGGCATCTCAGCTTCAACCTATCCGGGGATGGGACGACCCTGGGGGAGGGGGAGCTCAGCGTATGTGGGGATGGGATGACCCTGGGGGAGGGAGAGCTCAGCGTATGTGGAGATGTGACGACCCTGGGGGAGGGGGAGCTCAGCGTATGTGGGGATGGGATGACTCTTAGGGAGGGAGAGCTCAGCGTATGTGGAAATGGGACGACCCTGGGGGACGGGGGGCTCAGCGTATGTGGGGATGGGATGACCCTGGGGGAGAGGAGCTCAGCGTATGTGGGGATGGGATGACCCTGGGGGAGGGAGAGCTCAGCGTATGTGGAGATGTGACGACCCTGGGGGAGGGGGAGCTCAGCGTATGTGGGGATGGGATGACCCTGGGGGAGGGAGAGCTCAGCGTATGTGGAAATGGGACGACCCTGGGGGAGGGGGAGCTCAGCGTATGTGGAAATGGGACGACCCTGGGGGACGAGGGGCTCAGCGTATGTGGGGATGGGACGACCTTGGGGGAGGGGGAGCTCAACGTATGTGGAGATGGGACGACCCTGGGGGAGGTGGAGCTCAGCGTATGTGGGGATGGGATGACTCTGGGGGAGGGGGAGCTCAACGTATGTGGAGATGGGACGACCCTGGGGGAGGTGGAGCTCAGCGTATGTGGGGATGGGACGACCCTGGGGGAGGGGGAGCTCAACGTATGTGGAGATGGGACGACCCTGGGGGAGGTGGAGCTCAGCGTATGTGGGGATGGGATGACTCTGGGGGAGGGGGAGCTCAGCGTATGTGGAGATGGGATGACCCTGGGGGAGGGGGAGCTCAGCGTATGTGGGGATGGTACAACCCTGGGGGAGGGGAGCTCAGCGTATGTGGAGATGGGACGACCCTGGGGGAGGGGGGGCTCAGCGTATGTGGGGATGGAATGACCCTGGGGAGGGGGGGCTCAGCGTATGTGGAGATGGGACGACCCTGGGGGAGGGGAGTTCAGCGTATGTGGAGATGGGATGACCCTGGGGGAGGGGGGGCTCAGCGTATGTGGGGACGGGACGACCCTGGGGGAGGGGGACCTCAGCGTATGTGGAGATGGGACGACCCTGGGGGAGGGGGAGCTCAGCGTATGTGGAGATGGGACGATCCTGGGGGAGGGGGGGCTCAGCGTATGTGGGGATGGGACGACCCTGGGGGAGGGGAGCTCAGCGTATGTGGAGATGGGACGACCCTGGGGGAGGGGGGGCTCAGCGTATGTGGGGAAGGGATGACCCTGGGGGAGGGGGGGCTCAGCGTATGTGGAGATGGGACGACCCTGGGGGAGGGGGGGCTCAGCGTATGTGGAGATGGGACAACCCTGGGGGAGGGGGGGCTCAGCGTATGTTGCTTCAGCATTATTTCCTATGAGATAAACTCTGAGGTATTGGAGGCGCATAAGTTTGGGACACTTGGAGGCAAAATACCGACTATGCTGTTATGTCACAAACTTTGGGGGACGGTGAAAGAATTACAAGGAATAGAAGGTGTTTCACAATTTTCTTCATTATGGAACACTCCATGGCTTCCAAATCTACAGCAACTGGTGGGATTTAACTCCTGGAGCTCCAAGGGTTTAAACAGACTTAATCAAGTGCTGATAGGTGATGTGATTAAGGAATTCTCACAGCTACACAATGAATATGAGTTACCTCCTCTGAATTCTATAGATACTTACAATTTATCGGGGGGAAGGCATTGTTCTGGAAGGAGGGGTACCCCGAAACTCAATAATACAGAGAATAGCTAATCTACACAGTTCTCGTGGACTGATCTCATTACTTTATAACATTATATTGACAAACCAGCCGACGCGATGAAAAGAGAAATGGGAGAGTGTAATGGGACCATAGAGGAAAATCACTGGTCAGATCTACTGGAAAGAGTTCCACAATTGTCTGTAAGAGAATCCCATAGACTGTCCCATATATATGTGATACACCGGGTATACAGGACGCCTCAATTCTTATTTAACATCGGATTTCGTTCAAGTCCCCACTGTCCTAGATGCAAAACTACCATAGCAGAGCTGCTTCATATGATGTGGAACGGTCCTAACCTGGTGTCCTTCTGGAAGAGGGTTGTAGCAATGATTAACAGGGTTTATTCAGTTGACGTAGAGCTTTCACCATTACTATGTATACTGGGATATGTTGAGTACGGCAAAATTGCCGCGACATGTATGTTATATATGGCAAGAAAATAGATAGCAGATGAGGAGCCCATGATATCCGAATGATAAAGGTAACTGGCTAGTAAACTTATACTAAAGGCATATACCTAAAAGGAGATGCTGTCTGTAAATGTGACAAGATCTGGGGTCTATGGATTGACGGCTCTGGTCTGACATCTAGAGACCTGAGGGGCTTTCGCTTGCTTTGAGTTACGTTTATACGATGCCTCAAATGAAACATATTAGAAAATTAATATAAATGTTATTATCACTTCCACCGGTTATATGTAATTGGACGGAGTATTGTTACTATCTTCAGATGTCTCTTCATCTAATTCTGCTGGTTTTGCGGAGCCGATGTCGGTGCATCTTACATTCCATTGATAATGACAAACCGGTGCTGATGTATCAGACGGTTAGGCGCGTCCACAGACGTCATCACCGAGAAGAAACCCGCATGGATTCCGGAACAGTGTGTCAGCGCAGCCTGAATGCTCTCAACAAGCTGCAGACTGGCATCTAAACATTTAATGTCTCCACATAATAGACAGATCTCATCTTTACGTGTTATGGGTATAGAAGGAGTTATTACATCTACCCGGGGCGGCGATCGTATGAGACGACTGTGCACCACAGAAGCCTTCTGGAGTTACAGTTTGGGCTCATGTGTTCCCCGGTCTGAACCTGCGCAGAGAGGTAATGCTTCACTACTCAATAATCCAGAGAGGTAATGCTTCACCACTAAATAATCCAGAGAGGTAATGCTTCACTACTCAATAATCCAGAGAGGTAATGCTTCACAGCTCAATAATCCAGAGAGGTAATGCTTCACTGCTCAATAATCCAGAGAGGTAATGCTTCACTGCTCAATAATCCAGAGAGGTAATGCTTCACTGCTCAATAATCCAGAGAGGTAATGCTTCACTGCTCAATAATCCAGAGAGGTAATGCTTCACTGCTCAATAATCCAGAGAGGTAATGCTTCACTGCTCAATAATCCAGAGAGGTAATGCTTCACTGCTCAATAATCCAGAGAGGTAATGCTTCACTGCTCATTAATCCAGAGAGGTAATGCTTCACTGCTCAATAATCCAGAGAGGTAATGCTTCACTACTCAATAACCCAGAGAGGTAATGCTTCACTGCTCAATAATCCAGAGAGGTAATGCTTCACTGCTCAATAATCCAGAGAGGTAATGCTTCACTGCTCAATAATCCAGAGAGGTAATGCTTCACTGCTCAATAATCCAGAGAGGTAATGCTTCACTGCTCAATAACCCAGAGAGGTAATGCTTCACTACTCAATAATCCAGAGAGGTAATGCTTCACTACTCAATAATCCAGAGAGGTAATGCTTCACTGCTCAATAATCCAGAGAGGTAATGCTTCACTGCTCAATAATCCAGAGAGGTAATGCTTCACTGCTCAATAATCCAGAGAGGTAATGCTTCACTGCTCAATAATCCAGAGAGGTAATGCTTCACTGCTCAATAATCCAGAGAGGTAATGCTTCACTGCTCAATAATCCAGAGAGGTAATGCTTCACTGCTCAATAATCCAGAGAGGTAATGCTTCACTGCTCAATAATCCAGAGAGGTAATGCTTCACTGCTCAATAATCCAGAGAGGTAATGCTTCACTACTCAATAATCCAGAGAGGTAATGCTTCACTGCTCAATAATCCAGAGAGGTAATGCTTCACTACTCAATAACCCAGAGAGGTAATGCTTCACTGCTCATTAATCCAGAGAGGTAATGCTTCACTGCTCAATAATCCAGAGAGGTAATGCTTCACTGCTCAATAACCCAGAGAGGTAATGCTTCACTGCTCAATAACCCAGAGAGGTAATGCTTCACTACTCAATAATCCAGAGAGGTAATGCTTCACTACTCAATAATCCAGAGAGGTAATGCTTCACTGCTCAATAATCCAGAGAGGTAATGCTTCACTACTCAATAATCCAGAGAGGTAATGCTTCACTGCTCAATAATCCAGAGAGGTAATGCTTCACTACTCAATAATCCAGAGAGGTAATGCTTCACTACTCAATAATCCAGAGAGGTAATGCTTCACTGCTCAATAATCCAGAGAGGTAATGCTTCACTGCTCAATAATCCAGAGAGGTAATGCTTCACTGCTCAATAATCCAGAGAGGTAATGCTTCACTGCTCAATAATCCAGAGAGGTAATGCTTCACTGCTCAATAATCCAGAGAGGTAATGCTTCACTGCTCAATAATCCAGAGAGGTAATGCTTCACTACTCAATAATCCAGAGAGGTATGCATCTCTCCTCTGTATGTTTCTCCTTAGATGGGGTTTTTGGATGTTTTTTTATACTCATTCCCATTTTTCATTGTATATTTGTTTTTCACTTTTTGTATTTGCACTTATTCTCAGTGGTTAGCACTGCACGGTGGCTCAGTGGTTAGCACTGCACGGTGGCTCAGTGGTTAGCACTGCACGGTGGCTCAGTGGATAGCACTGTATGTTGGCTCAGTGGTTAGCACTGCATGGTGGCTCAGTGGTTAGCACTGCACGGTGGCTAAGTGGTTAGCACTGCAGCCCTACAGCACTGGGGTCCTGGGTTCAAATCCCACCAAGGACAACATCTGCAAGGCATTTGTATGTTCTCCCCGTGTTTGTGTGAGTTTCCTCCGGGTTCTCCGGCTTCCTCCCACACTCTAAAGACACACTTATAGGGAATTTAGATTGTGAGCCCCAATGGGGACAGTGCCCATAATGTCTGGAAAGCGCTGTGGAATTAGTGGTGCTATATAAGTGAGCAAAATAAATAAAAAATGTGAACTAATTATTTCACCGGTCTGCAGTTGTTGTTAGATCCTTCAGGATGCGCTGACACACTGTTCCGGAATCCATGCTGATTTCTTTTCAGTGATGAGGTCTGTGGACATGGCGAACCATCTGATTAAATCACACACTGTTCCAGAAGCTGTGACAAAGAACGCCAGATCGTTAAAAACGCGTAGCACTGTCCACCTACCCCCCATACCCTTTCCTCATGGATGTAATTTTTAACATGGAGTAATTAAAAGCATCTTTTTCCTTGGAGCTGGATACCACATCTTCTGTGACATCATTACTGAGGCCGGAGCTCCACTGCTCCTGGATGTACGGCCGCCTTTGTGATTAGTCAGTCTCATTTGTATATGATACTGAAATATTAAAAAGTAATTTTTAATTGCGTGGACACTTTTCTACACTGAGGGCATGATAGGAAGCTTGAGAGAGTGAAATGGCACTGGTGGTACATTAAGGGGGTAAATCCTGATGACAGGTTCCCTTTAAGAACTGTCTATTTGCTGTCTAGTCTCTGCCACCCCTGACTTGTGCCAATGTCACCAGTTTATAAGTGTTATTCACTTTACTCGTCATTGTGTTAATGTTATGGCATGTAGTTGTCCTCCTTATTACCGGTACTTTCACTGACGAGGGTCTTCATTGTGAGCTCCATAAAATACATTCAGAAATCTCCTTTGTGTTGAAGAAAAAAATCACATCTAAT
Organism: Phyllobates terribilis; assembly: GCF_046119375.1. Lineage (NCBI taxonomy): Eukaryota > Metazoa > Chordata > Amphibia > Anura > Dendrobatidae > Phyllobates > Phyllobates terribilis. Next base: position 10,103 of record NW_027363019.1, read on the forward strand.
CTGTCTTTCATCCTAATAGGAAATCCTTGTGAGAATAACGGTTCATCACTAAATTGTAAAAAAGAAGATATCAGGAAGCACTCTAATGGAGAAAACCTCATCACCCTTCCTGCACCTCCTGGACTTCACAGCACTTCACCTTCTTATAATCCTCCTGATCATGAGGAATCCTCTCCTGAGCAATCTCACATTGTTACCACTGTTCCAGGTGACACAGATACAAGATTTCAGTGTGACAAGCAACTTACTAAAAGCTCAGATTCTTTAACACAAAGAAAACACAAAGGAGAAAAGCCATACTCCTGTTCAGAATGTGATAAATCCTACCCAGATAAAGGGAATCTTACTACACATCAGAGAATTCATACAGGTGAGAAGTCGTATTCATGTTCAGAATGTGGGAAATGCTTTAGAGATAAATCAGATCTTATTAGACATCAAAAAACTCACACAGATGAGAAACCATATTCATGTTCACTATGTAGGAAATCCTTCACAGGTAAGGGGCATCTTAATAGACATCAGAGCATTCATACTGGAGAGAAGCCATACTCCTGTTCAGAATGTGGAAAATGCTTTAGAGATAAATCAGATCTTATTAGACATCAGAGAATTCACACAGGAGAGAAGCCATTTTCATGTTCAGAATGTGATAAATCCTACCCAGATAAAGGGAATCTTACTACACATCAGAGAATTCATACAGGTGAGAAGTCGTATTCATGTTCAGAATGTGGGAAATGCTTTAGAGATAAATCAGATCTTATTAGACATCAAAAAACTCACACAAATGAGAAACCATATTCATGTTCACTATGTGGGAAATCCTTCACAGGTAAGGGGCATCTTAATAGACATCAGAGCATTCATACTGGAGAAAAGCCATATTCATGTTCAGAATGTGAGAAATGCTTTAGATATAAATCAGATCTTGTTAAACATCAGAGAATTCACACCGGGGAGAAACCATATTCATGTTCAGAATGTGGGAAATCTTTTATATATAAATCAGTCCTTGTTGCACATGAGGAAATTCATACAGGAGAAAAATCATTTTCCTGTTCAGAATGTGGGAAATGTTTTATATATAAATCAAATCTTGCAACACATGAGAAAATTCATACAGGAAAGAAGCCATTTGCATGTTCAGAATGTGGGAAATGTTTTGGAAGTAAATCAGAGCTTGTTAAACATCAAAGAATTCACACAGGGGAAAAACCATTTTCATGTTTAGAATGTGGAAGATGCTTTGCCGATAAATCACATCTTGTTAGACATCAGAAAATCCACACAGGACAGAAGTCATATTCATGTTCACTATGTGAGAAGTCCTTCACAGATAAAGGAAGTCTTATTAGACATCAGAGAATTCACACAGGAGAGAAGCCGTATTCATGTTCAGAATGTGGGAAATGCTTTACATATAAATCAAGTCTTGTGATGCACGAGAGAAGTCACACAGGAGAGAAGCCGTATTCATGTTCAGAATGTGGGAAATCTTTTATACATAAATCATATCTTGTAAAACATGAGAGAAGTCATACAGGAAAGAAACTGTAATTATGTTCACTGTGTTTCATAAATTTAATAAACATTGCTCAGCATAAATAAGTACACCCCCTTTGATAAGTAAGATTGTATTTAATATCTCACTGAATAAATTTCTAAAATTTTGCCACCACTGAATTTCATTGAACATTTTTTTTGTAATCAAAACATGAAAGTAATAATATAACTCTCATTACAAAATCTTCAGTTTTACTCAAATTAGTTGGTGTAAAAATGAGTACACCCCACATCAAAAGCTACTACATCTAGTATTTTGTATGGCCTCCATGATTTTTTAAGGACGGCACCAAACCTTCTAGTCATGGCATGAACAACTTAGTGACAATACTATATCTATCTTTTATCTCTTTTTCGATAACGAGCTCTTAGAGCCTGGATGCTGGATGGAGTGATGACAACTTGTCTCTTCAAAATTCCCCATAGGTGTTTGGTTGGGTTCAGATCAGGAGACACTTGGCCACTGAATCACTGTCACCCTGTTCTTCAGAAATGTAACAGTGGCCTTAGATGTGTGTTTTGGATCATTGTCATGTTGGAGAAGTGCAGGTCTACCAAGGGCATGGAGTGATGGCAGCATCTTTTCTTCCACTATAGAGTAACGCTGTTGCCGGCGCCCTAGCATGGTGTCTTCTTCTCCCTCCATGCAAAGACGCTTTCTCACCGCTCCGGCCGTGGACTTGGTTCTTGGCGCTCTCCTTGTCCTCTGTTCCTGTGACTGCATCCCGGCGGCGTCTAGTACACGCTTGTTTCCCTGTTCTTAAAGGGGCAGCGTGCGCCTTATGCTAAATGCCTCAGCTGGTTGCTGAGAGGCATTAGCATAACTAGTACACCTGCAAGATGGCTCCCAACCAATAGCTGGGAGGCATCTTGTATAAAAGACTCTCTCTCCCCTTACTAAGGTGTACTGCTTGTGACTTATGAGGTCCCCTGGTCTTGGTGTGGCCAGGGTCCTGAGTCCGTAAACCCTTGGTCCCCCTGTGGCCAGAGTCCTGTACCTGAATCACTGGTCCTAGAGTAGCCCGTGCTGAAAACCTCATCCCCTTGTCCTGGAGCAGCCAGTGCCTGAACCCTTGCCCCCTGGTCCTGGAGCGGCCAGTGCCTGAACCCTCATCCCCTGGTTCTGGAGTGGCCGGTACCTGTACCATCGTCCCTTGGTCCTTGAGAGATCAATGCCTGTACCCTTGTCCCCTGGTTCTGGAGAGACCAGTTCTGGTACCCTCATCCCCTGGACCTGGAGAGGCCAGTGTCTGTACCCTCGTCCCGTGGTCCTGTAGCAGCCAGTGCCTGAACCCTCATCCCCTGGTTCCAGAGCGGCCAGTGCCTGTACTCTTGTCCCTTGGTCCCGGAGCAGTCAGTGCCTGAACCCTTGTGAAATGGTCCTGGTTCGGCCAGAGCCCTGAACATTATTCCCTGGTCCTAGTGTGGCCATTCCTGTTCCTGAAGTCCCCTGGTCACAGTGCATCGAGTGTCTGAACATTCCCCTAAGTCTCCGTGTCAGTGATCCTGGACTGTATTTACTGAGTCTGAATGGAGCTGTAATCAGTGTCAGCTAAGCTGACCCCTGGGGTCACCACCCTGGAGTTGTACTTGGCAGCTACCTGCCGCACAAGCCTGACCTCACCACTAGAGGCTCCAGTGAACACCAAAGTAGCTGCTTAGTTACGCCCCTCCAGGGTCGGCCCGGTGGGTCCAGAAATCCACTTGCACCACCAGTGGGCGTAACAAAGCAGAACATCTATGAATTCATGATGTCATCAATGACCTGTAGCTCCCCGACACCAGCAGCGCTCATGCAGCCGCACATGAGGACACGGCCACCACCAGGTTTCTCTGTAGACACCATGCATTCTCATTGTATTCCTCACCTTTGAGACAGTTTTGAAGCCATCAGTTCCAAAAAAAACATTTATCTTGGTCTCATCACTCGAGAGTATAAAGTCCCAGGAGTCTTCATATGTTTCCGCATGTGTCCTGGCAGATTGTAGGGCGGCTTTTTTGTGCATGGGATTTAGGAGAGGCTTTCTATGTGGACAACACCCATGTCTGCCATTCCTCTATAGAAAACATTGTCTGCTTTCAGCTCATCTCTCAGTGCTTGGTGAGATCCATGGGAAGAGCTCGGATGGAAAATCCCGGTTGGGAAGGAATGGACGGGATTTATTAAGTTACTGATAATCCCGCACCTGTTTTCCAGTGTGAATAAAACCAAAAACTTATATGGAAACATACAAATTAAAATTGTAGAAACATTAAAAAGCAATGTGCACACTGTGCGTTTTTGATGTGTTTTCGCTGCGTTTTTTCCGCTCGGAAATGCACCAAAAACACTAGGTAATCCGTGTGCCAGCTAATGCAATGACAATCCTGAAGTGCCGTGCACATGAGCAGGAATTATCTTGACCGGATTGTCATTGCGTTTAAATCTGCAGCATGTCAATTCTTTGTGCGTTTCTGAAGCGTTTTTCACCCATAGACTTGAATTGAGTCAGTCAAATCCGCAGCAAAAAAATTCATCTACACTGTTCCAAATTATTATGCAAATAATATTTTCTCAGATTTTCCCAAATTACCTATATGAATTGCAGTCATTGTAATTTTCCAATCAAATAACTATTAGAGTACAATTGAAAGGTTTTTGTACAAACTGCCTATGAGAACAGGATACTTTTTAAAAAATAAAAAACTCAAACTGCACTCAAAATGCATGTTCCAAATTATTAGGCACAGCAGAGTTTTCAACCTTTTCATTTTAATAAAGAACAAAAAAATTGTCATTTTTGAAATTATAAGCATTAGCAGGTTATTACACACTGAAATCAAACAGTTTTCACCTCAAAACTTTATTCTAGGTGATGTTACATTTGCACATAGGACCGCTTGTTCGAAAGGAGCTTCTGAACTCTCTCGTCCATTGAATTTGTCAGGTTTTGGATGGTTTCTGCTTCAATTGTTTTGTATGAGGACAGAATACCCTCCCAGAGCTGTTGCTTAGATGTGAACTGCCTCCCGCCATCATAGACACTCCTTTTGATGATGCTCCAGAGGTTCTCAATGGGGTGAGGTCAGGGGAGCATGGGTGCCACACCATAAGTTTGTCCCCTTTTATGCCCATAGCAGCCAGAGATGCAGATGTGTTATGTGCAGCATGAGACGGGGCATTATCATGCATGAAAATGATCTTGCTGCGGAATGCACGGTTCTTCTTCTTGAACCATGGAAGGAAGTGCTGTTTGAGAAACTCAACATACATTATGGAGTTCATCTTTACCCCTTCAGGGATCCTAAAAGGGCCGACAATCTCTCTCCCCATGATTCCAGCCCAAAATATTACTCCACCTCCTCCTTGTTAGCGCCGTAGCCGTGTTTGCATGGGGTGTCCATCAACCAGCCATCCTCCACTCCATCCATCTGGACCATCGAGAGCATTTCATGCATGATAATGCCCCGTCTCATGCTGCACATAACACATCTGCATCTCTGGCTGCTATGGGCATAAAAGGGGACAAACTTATGGTGTGGCACCCATGCTCCCCTGACCTCAACCCCATGGAGAACCGATGGAGCATCATCAAAAGGAGTGTCTATGATGGCGGGAGGCAGTTCACATCTAAGCAACAGCTCTGGGAGGGTATTCTGTCCTCATGCAAAACAATTAAAGCAGAAACCATCCAAAACCTGACAAATTCAATGGACGAGAGAGTTCAGAAGCTCCTTTCGAACAAAGGGTCCTATGTGCAAATGTAACATCACCTAGAATAAAGTTTTGAGTTGAAAACTGTTTGATTTCAGTTTGTAATAACCTGCTAATGCTTATAATTTCAAAAATGACAATTTTTTTGTTCTTTATTAAAATGAAAAGGTTGAAAACTCTGCTGTGCATAATAATTTGGAACATGCATTTTGAGTGCAGTTTGAGTTTTTTATTTTTTTTAAAAATATCCTGTTATCATAGGCAGTTTATACAAAAACCTTTCAATTGTACTCTAATAGTTATTTGACTGGAAAATTACAATGACTGCAATTCATATAGGTAATTTGAGAAAATATTATTTGCATAATAATTTGGAACACAGTGTATAAATATATTTGTGGATTTACTGCGGATGTTTGCTGCATATTTGACTGACTCAATTCAAGTCAATGAGTCAAAAACGCCGCAAAACCGCACAAAGAATGGACCGCGGAAGACTACTCCTCCCATCATCCGATGGCCGATCCCGCTGATAACAGCGGGAGCAGGCGCAGCTGAGGGGAGAAGTAGTCTTCTCAGCTGGCGTCTGTGCGCAGGGTAAAAAAAAAAAAAAAGGAAAAAATCAATATTAAAGTAAAAACACTGTATTCTCACCTGTCCGCCATCCTCCCGATGTCTCACGGCAACCCGACCACCCGACAATCGCTCCCGGCAGTGTACATCGCTGTGCTTCTGGGAATGAGTTCACCAGAGTTCATCAGCTGAGATCATCTGACGAGCTCCGGTGACCTCACATGCGGCATCAGTGCTGCTTGGGAATTTTGCCACGCAACACTGATGCAGTGTATGAGGGCACCAGGGCTTATCAGCTGATCTTCAGCTGATGAACTCAGGTGAACTCAGTCCCAGCAGCGCAGCGATGTACACTGACAGGAGTGATTACACTCCTGTCAGTGTATACAGAGCTGTCTTCTACAACAGTCACATCAGTGATTGATGTGGATGCTGTAGAAGTTAACCGGATTGCCGTGGGACACTGGGATTAGATCATGAAGGCAGGTAAGGGATATGGTTGTTTTTTATTTTTGGTTTCTTACAGGAGACGAGGGCTTCAGGGACTGGGCGTTAGGTGAGTATAGTGTTTTTTTACTTTCAAATAAAAGATTAAAACCGTGTAATTTTATTTCAATAAAACACTTTATTCTAGCTGTGTCTTTATTGTAAAATGACAAAAACATTACTACGGTGTTAGTAATTGGGGCGTCTATAACCTGGGCTTCATGTCAGCTGTCCATACAAGGCTGACATGAACCCCGCGCCAGTTCTGGGGCAGCTGAGAGCTGATATTATTAGTCACGGAGGGGGCCAGGATCCATGGCCCCTTCCCTGGCTTTTAGTATCAACCCGCAGATGTCTGTATAGCCTTTGCTGGTTAGATTTTTATAGGGGACCCTACGTCAATTTTTTTCTGGGGTCCCCCTGTAATCTAGCCAGTAAAAGCTAAGCAAACAGCTGTGTGCTGTTAATAGCCAGGAAACATTTTTGGCTAATGGCCCCTTCCCCGGCTACTAATATCACCTCACAGCGGTTGGCTTTCCTTTGGCTGATTATGAAAATAATGGATCCCACGCCATTTTTTTTTTTTAATATAAGGCTATGTGCCCACGGTCCGGACGTGGCAACACTTTGGACGCAGCATATGTTTGCTGCGTCCAAAACACTGCTTCTATTGAACGCAGGTAAGTAAGCATGTGTTCACTGAATACAATACAATACATTCTAGTGGTCAAATTTATGTTGCGGAGACAAGCGACTCCACAGGAGAATTTGACATACTGCGGTCCTGAAAAACGCACCGCATGTCAGTTTCCGCAGCCTCAGATGCACACATAGTGGAAATAGGATTTCTAGAAATCCCATCCACTATGCTGTAACATCTGAACACTGCGGGTTTGACACTGCATAAATACACAGCTCCAAACCCACAGCGGCTCCTGATCATGGGCATACCCAAATTCACCTGCAGAAAATCAATTTCTGGGTCTCCGCTGCAGATTTTGACTGATTGAAATGTCATTATATGCGGTGGATCCGCATGTATTGAGAACAAAAGTGCGGCTTTAGAACACAGGGTTTTGGGGGACGTAGCGGCTAAACAAACAACTGTGAGCTGTTATTAATAGCCAGGGAACATGGTTGCCTAATGGCACCTTCCTAGGCTGAAAAGAGCAGCTCTCAGCTGCCCTAGAAATGACATGAATGGGAATACTAATGGGATTAACCCGTATGGGATTAGCTGACACCCAGCCCTTTTATTTAGTGATGAAAATGTGTCAATCAGGCCATCTCATTACTAAACCTAAGTAAAGAGCTAAATAAACCCACACACAGAGTAAAACACTTTATTTGAACTACAATTGACACATTCTTTAATAATTTAAATTAACGATTATACAGGTCTGACAGTAATCCAGGGGTTAAAGCTTTGTCCCACGTTTCTTTTTTCAAATATCTTTATTTGGCTCCAAAAAGGATTCATTGCTGTACAAAACGCATCAAAATTGTTGTAAAATGCGTGTTTTTCTGCAGTGTTTTTCCTGCCAAGAGATGCAGAAACCTTAAGGAATTTTCTGCATTCAAATCCTGAACGTGCGCACATAGCCAAGAACAGGATCTCCTGGGGAAAGTCGCAAAAGCTATGCGTTTAGAACTGTTATATGTGTTTGATTCATAGTCATGGAACAATAAATAACCAGTAACCGGCTTCTTATACACATCATAGTGTCTAATGCACAGCGGAGACCCCCAGCCCCAAATGGACGTGTGCAAGTATGTCTACATTAACCCTATGTATGATCATATGTCCACAACAAAAAGCATCCGTGCAATAGAAGAATGAAGTGTCTGCATCTATAATGTGTATATTATGTATAATTACTATAAAAGAGGAAAAAACACAATTCAGTAAATGGATACAAGGTCTGAACGAAGATTCATATCACTGGGGAATCTGGAGGCCAATTCCAGAATCCACAAGGCTTCTCTGGGGTGTACTTTTTATACCAATCTCCCCCTTAGCTGGTCTGGTGACATATTCAATACCCACAACTGTAAAGTGATTAATCCCTATTGTGTTGTATGAGATGTTGTGATGCTGCAGATGTATTACGTGTTGTGGGGCCAAGAACGTCCCTAACGTGTCCCCCAATGCGGTGACGTAAGGGTCTGACCGTGCCCCCCACATATTGCAGCAGACAAGCTTCACATTGTATGGTGTCAATGACGTGTGGAGCTACAACTAATGAGATGTCGGATATTATAGGGTTTATTATGGTTAGTAGATGCAGACATTTTTGCTTTGTGCACAGACTTGCACAAACCACATTTATTTCTCCCAGATTCAATGAAACCTTTGGTGTTTGTCCTCCACGTGTCAGTTGTCTTTCTTGTCGCTGGATCCTTGTCGGTGTATAACATAGGTAAATGTTTTCTGGTAATATTCACTATATTACACTGTGTTCCAAATTGTTATGCAAATAATATTTTCTCAGATTTTCCCAAATTACCTATATGAATTGCAGTCATTGTAATTTTCCAGTCATATAACTATTAGAGTACAACTGAAAGGTTTTTGTACAAACTGCCTATGATAACAGGATATTTTTTAAAAAATAAAAAACTCAAACTGCACTCAAAATGCATGTTCCACATTATTATGCACAGCAGAGTTTTCAACTTTTTCATTTTAATAAAGAACAAAAAAATGGTCATTTGTGAAATTATAAGCATTAGCAGGTTATTACACACTGAAATCAAACAGTTTTCAACTCAAAACTTTATTCTAGGTGATGTTACATTTGCACATAGGACCGCTTGTTGGAAAGGAGCTTCTGAACTCTCTTGTCCATTAAATTTGTCAGGTTTTGGATGGTTTCTGCTTCAATTGTTTTGCATGAGGACAGAATACCCTCCCAGAGCTGTTACTTAGATGTGAACTGCCTCCCGCCAGCATAGACACTCCTTTTGATGATGCTCCAGAGGTTCTCAATGGGGTTGAGGTCAGGGGAGCATGGGGTCACACCATAAATTTGTCCCCTTTTATGCCCATAGCAGCCAGAGATGCAGATGTGTTATGTGCAGCATGAGACGGGGCATTATCATGCATGAAATGATCTCGATGGTCCAGATGGATGGAGTGGAGGATGGCTGGTTGATGGACACCCCATGTAAACATGGCTACGGCGCTAACAAGGAGGAGGTGGAGTAATGTTTTGGGCTGGAATCATGGGGAGAGAGATTGTCGGCCCTTTTAGGATCCCTGAAGGGGTAAAGATGAACTCCATAATGTATGTTGAGTTTCTCAAACAGCACTTCCTTCCATGGTTCAAGAAGAAGAACCGTGCATTCCGCAGCAAGATCATTTTCATGCATGATAATTCCACCAGACCCTGCCCCCCCAAGCATAAACCCACACCATCCGCCTCCCCATGAATAAACCCCTACTCCAAAGCCCAGCAGGCGGCCCCCTACAAATATTATTCCCATCGTGCACCATCACACCCCCCCCCCCCCGAGACCCCACAGGCGTGCACCATCACCCCCCCAAAGGGCCCGCACCAGCATGCCCGCACCAGCGCCCCCGCAGCATCCCCCCAAAGCCACCGCCAGCATCCCCCCCAGAGCCACCAGCTGCCCCCAGCACCACCCCAGAGCCACCAGCTGCCCCCAGCACCACCCCAGAGCCACCAGCATCCCCAGAGCCACCAGCTGCCCCCAGCATCCCCCCCAGAGCCACCAGCATCCCCCCCAGAGCCACCAGCTGCCCCCAGCATCCCCCCCAGAGCCACCAACATCCCACCCAGAGCCACCAGCTGCCCCCAGCATCCCCCCAGAGCCACCAGCATCCCCACCAGAGCAACCAGCTGCCCCCAGCGTCCCCCCAGAGCCACCAGCATCCCCCCAGAGCCACCAGCTGCCCCCAGCATCCCCCCAGAGCCACCAGCTGCCCCCAGCATCCTCACCAGAGCCACCAGCTGCCCCCAGCATCCCCCCCAGAGCCACCAGCATCCCCACCAGAGCCACCAGCTGCCCCCCAGCATCCCCCCCAGAGCCACCAGCATCCCCCCAGAGCCACCAGCATCCCCCCAGAGCCCCCAGCATCCCCCCCAGAGCCACCCGCTGCCCCCAGCATCCCCCCCAGCTGCCCCCAGCTTCCCCCTCAGAGCCACCAGCTGCCCCCAGCATCCCCCAGAGCCACCAGCATCCCCCCCAGAGCCACCAGCTGCCCCCCAGCATCCCCCCAGAGCCACCATCATCCTCACCAGAGCCACCAGCTGCCCCCAGCATCCCCCCCAGAGCCACCAGCATCCCCACCAGAGCCACCAGCTGCCCCCATCATTCCCCCCAGAGCCACCAGCATCCCCCCCCAGAGCCACCAGCATCCCCCCAGAGCCCCCAGCATCCCCCCCAGCATCCCCCCAGAGCCACCAGCATCCCCCCCAGAGCCACCAGCTGCCCCCAGCATCCCCCCTAGCTGCCCCCAGCATCCCCCCCAGAGCCACCAGCTGCCCCCAGCATCCCCCCAGAGCCACCAGCATCCCCCCCAGAGCCACCTGCAGCACCCAGCATCCCCCCAGAGCCACCTGCAGCCCCCAGCATCCCCCCCAGAGCCACCAGCATCCCCCCAGCTGCCCCCAGAGCCACCAGCATCCCCACCAGCTGCCCCCAGCATCTCCCCCAGAGCCACCAGCATCCCCCCAGAGCCAACAGCATCCCCCCACAGCCACCACCAGCCCGCAGCATCCCCCCAGAGCCCCCAGCATCCCCCCCAGAGCCGCCACCAGCCCGCAGCTTGCCCCCACAGAGCCCGCAGCATCACCCCCCAGAGCCCCCACAAACCACGCAGCATGCCCCCAGCATCCCCACAAGCCCACAGAATCCCCCCAGAGCCACCCCCATCCCCCCAGAGCCTGCAGTATGTGCCCTCAGTATGCCCCCAAAGACCACCCAGAGCACGCAGCATGCCCCCAACGTCCGCACAAGCCCGCAGAATCTCCACAGAGCCCGCAGCACTGACCTCCTGCAGCTTCACCGGTTGCTGTGTCATTCTCTGCAAGAGACTATCGCGTCTTGTGCTAAACTAGAACACGCCCATAATGTACCGTCAGGACACGCCCCCCGGAAATGACGTCATACCTGGAAGGAGCCCATACATTCTAGCGTTTACCTGTGGAGGACGGACGGGGCGTCGCCCCAGGCAGCGGCTGCAGGCCTGCCCCTCATCTCAACGCGCGAGTATGAAAAGCGGGGGGGGGGTACTATGCCCAGCACCATGTACTACCACCAGTGGCTGGCAGGACATGCTGGATGGGCATGATAGTACCACGGAGGCTGGCAGGACATACTAGGCATGAATCATGCCTAGTATGTCCTGTCAGCCTCTGGTACTATCATGCCCAACATGTCCTGCCAGCCTCTGTGGTACTATCATGCCCAGCATGTCCTGCCAGCCTCTGTGGTACTATCATGCCCAGCATGTCCTGCCAGCCACTGGTGGTTCCATCATGCATGCTCATTGCCCATTTTGTTTTTTTATTAAAGATGGAGTCCCTACATGTATTTTGTGTTTTATTTTTATAAAAAAAAATGTTTTTCTTTGTGTTGTGTTGTGTCTGCTTTAGCTGCGCTGAGAATCAAAAATAATGCGGAGCGCTGTGTCATTTTTGTTTTATTATTTATTTTCACACTTCTATATGTGTGACAGTCCCAACAGCCAATCACAGACGCTGACACAGAGAATGGGCGTCTGTGATTGGCTGCTTGAGTAACCTGAAAGCAGCCCATACATAGTACCATACTAGAATATATGGGCTAATTGTACATTACTCGAACAGCCAATCACAGACGCCCATCCTCTTTGACAGCATCTGTGATTGTCTGTTGGGTCGGTCACATATAGAAGTGTGAAAATAAATGTTAAAAACGATGTAGCGCTCCGCAGAATTTTTGATTCTCACCGCAGATAAAGCAGACAGCTACGGCCTGCCCCTCCCCCCCCCCGCTGCCTGGCTTTACCTTGGCTGGCGATCACAAGACAGAGAAGACGAATATTTGTTTTAAACTTATTTAACATTTATTTTTTTTTAAAAATGCGTGGGCTCCCGCCATATGCTGATCGCCAGCCAGATAAAACAAGGCAGCTGGGGGCCGGGATTCACAGCATGGTAAGGCCCAAGCGTTCTTGGCCCCCCACGCTGAAGACTGCAGCCCGCAGCCACCCCTGAAAATGGCGCATTCATCATAGCACCATTTCCGGGTGCTTTACCCGGCTCTTCTAGCGGCCCTGGTGGTGAGTGGCACCCTGGGTAATAATAGGGTTAGTACCAGGCCAGCTTTGTATTATCAGCTGGTACTAAGCCGAAATTCATGGTGTCACGCCAAATTAGACATAGCCACCATCAATTTCTAGTAAACAGAAAAAAAAAAAAGACAGAATTATTTTTTTTTATTAAAAATAAAACACATTTAATAAAGAAAAATCCTCACCCCAATGTAATCCATAGGTCTTCTGTCTTCAGCTCTGCTACATCTTTGCCATCAGATGAATATGTCTGCTGACAGATGAGCCGGCACAGAATGACGCTGGAGCTCTGTTACTGTGGAGTGCCGCACTATGTTGCTTTTTTGTCATTTCATGTAGTGTAGAAATCTTGGGAAAAGTGTGGATTGTGCTCTGGAAGTGATCAGTTATAGCTAACTATGTTATTTCCTGCAGAGATAAGTCCTGCATAGAAGATGTGATATATCGGTCTGCGGCAGATAAAGAACTTGTGAGTATGTGTATTACCTATACACGCACACTGACACTATATACAGAGCTCCTGTGTATAATATCAATGGTGATCATTGCATTACCTGTACACTGACACTATATACAGAGCTTCTGTGTATAATGTCACTGGTGTTCACTGTATTACCTGTACACTCACACTATATACAGAGCTCCTGTGTATAATATCAATGCTGATCATTGCATTACCTGTACACTGACACTATATACAGAGCTCCTGTGTATAATGTCACTGGTAATCACTGTATTACCTGTACACTATATACAGAGCTCCTGTGTATAATATCAATGGTGATCATTGCATTACCTGTACACTGACACTATATACAGAGCTCCTGTGCATAATGTCACTGGTGATCACTGTATTACCTGTATACTATACACTATATACAGAGCTTCTGTGTATAATGTCACTGGTGATGACTGTATAACCTGTACACTATATACAGAGCTCCTGTGTATAATGTCACTGGTGATCACTGTATTACCTGTACACTGACACTATATACAGAGCTCCTGTGTATAATGTCACTGGTGATCACTGTATCACCTGTACACTGACACTATATACAGAGCTCCTGTGTATAATGTCACTGGTGATCACTGTATACTGACCCAATATACAGAGCTTTTTTACATTTTTATTATTTTAGTATTATTTGTCACTATGTGGTGGCATTATGCGCTTTGGTCATGACATGACGATATTTGTCCCTTGTATGTGGTATTATTAGGTCACTGTGTGGTGGTAATATGTGGTCTCATGGTGTGTCAGTATTTATACCTTGTATCTGGTAGCATTTGATCACTTTGTGGTGGTATTATGTGTTTTGGTCATGGTGTGGCGGTATTTGTGCCTTGTATGTGGCATTATTTGGGCACTATGTGGTGATAATATGTGATCTGGTCAAGGTGTGGTAGTATTTCTGCCTTCTATCTGGTAATATTGGTCTTGGTAGAGTGGATTGTGGTTGGTCATTTGTTTTAATTGATATCAATTAGGGGAAACCTCTTTATTTCCAATAGATATTAAATACTTGGATGTTTAACCCCTCCCTGTCCTGTGACTATTACACAGCAGCAGAGATGCAGTTACAGAGGTTCATCAGAGAAAGCAAGTTGGCATTTGGTGAGATTTTCACCTCTGTATTGATAAGACAAAACCAGGAGTGGGTGAGAAATGCATAAACCATGACCTCGGATCGCTCCACTCCTGGATTTGTCTTATAAATACAGAGGTGAAAATCTCACCAAATACTCAAAGTGCCACAATCTTCTGACAGTGCGGATTCCACCAATAAATAAGTGATCCCCTTCCCAACCTGTGCATCGCTGAGAACTTGTTTTCACCAATAAAAACCCTTTAATGCAAACTACAGTAATTGTACATGGCATTTCTGGTGAGCGCACAGTGATGGGCAGGAACCACCAATATATTGGGGATAACGGCTAACTGGTATCTGCAAATAGCTGAAGGGTGGGCCCGGGTGGGTGGGCCCCTGGATCAGGGCCGGCGTCAGCACCCGGCGCACCCGGGCAAGTGCCGGGGCCCTGAGCAGGCAGGGGGGCCCACTGGCGGTCGAGCACCCCGCTGGGCTATGGGCGGAGGAGAGCGGTGTCAGCGCCCGCCCTTCTTCCCCGCTTGCTCAGGGCCCCGGCAGCCGGATACTTACCTCTCCCCGTGCCTCCGCAGATCCGCTGTCTTCCTGCTCTGTGCTCCCTGTGACGTCTCAGGTCAGAGGGCGCGGTGATGTCTTTCCACCGCGCGCTCCCCTGAGCCGTCACAGGCAGCGCAGAGCGGGAAGACGCCGGCAACGCTGGAGTCCGGCCCGAGCAGCGGGCAGCAGGTGAGGAGGAAGGAGATGAGTATTTGATTTTTTTTTTATTTTTATTTTTTTAATGTATGGAGCCGGGCATGGGGCATAATATGGGGGGTGACATCCTGCATGGGGCATTATAAAGAGAGGGGGGGGTGACATCCTGCATGGGGCATTATAGAGAGAGGGGGTGACATCCTGCATGGGGTATTATAGAGAGAGGGGGTGACATCCTGCATGGGGCATAATATGGGGGGTGACATCCTGCATGGGGCATTATAGAGAGAGTGGGGGGGGTGACATCCTGCATGGGGCATTATAGAGAGAGGGGGTGACATCCTGCATGGGGCATTATAGAGAGAGGGGGTGACATCCTGCATGGGGCATTATAGAGAGAGGGGGTGACAGCCTGCATGGGGCCTTATAAAAAGGGGGGGTACATCCTGCATGGGGCATTATAGAGAGAGGGGGGGGTGACAGCCTGCATGGGGCCTTATAAAGAGGGAGGGTACATCCTGCATGGGGCATTATAAAGAGCGGGAGGTGTGACATCCTGCATGGGGCATTATAGAGAGAGGGGGTGACAGCCTGCATGGGGCCTTATAAAGAGGGGTGGTACATCCTGCATGGGGCATTATAGAGAGAGGGGGGGTGACAGCCTGCATGGGGCCTTATAAAGCGGGGGGGTACATCCTGCATGGGGCATTATAAAGAGAGGGAGGTGTGACATCCTGCATGGGGCATTATAAAGAGAGGGGGGTGACATCCTGCATGGGGCATTATAAAGAGAGGGGAGGGTGACATCCTGCATGGGGCATTATAAAGAGGGGGGGTGACATCCTGCATGGGGCATTATAAACAGAGGGGGTGACATCCTGCATGGGGCATTATAAAGAGAGGGAGGTGTGACATCCTGCATGGGGCATTATAAAGAGAGGGGGGGTGACATCCTGCATGGGGCATTATAAAGAGGGGGGGTGACATCCTGCATGGGGCATTATAAACAGAGGGGGTGACAGCCTGCATGGGGCATTATAAAGAGGAGGATTGACAGCCTGCATGGGACATTATAAAGGGGGGAACAGCCTGCATGGGGCATTATAAGGGGGGGGGGAGACAGCCTGCATAGTGCATTATGTGGGGGGAACAGCCTGCATGGAGCATTATAAGGTGGGGGACAGCCTGTATGGGGCATTATGTGGGGGGTAACAGCCTGCATGCAGCATTATATGGGGGCCAGTATCCTGTATGGAGCGTTATAAGGGGACCAGTATCCTGTATGGAGCGTTATATGGGGGCCAGTATTCTGTATGGAGCCTTATATGGGGGCCAGTATTCCGTATGGAGCCTTATATGGGGGCCAGTATTCCGTATGGAGCCTTATATGGGGGCCAGTATTCCGTATGGAGCCTTATATGGGGGCCAGTATTCCATATGGAGCCTTATATGGGGGCCAGTATTTCATATGGAGCCTTATATGGGGGCCAGTATTCCGTATGGGGCCTTATATGGGGGCCAGTATTCCGTATGGGGCCTTATATGGGGGCCAGTATTCCGTATGGGGCCTTATATGGGGGCCAGTATTCCGTATGGGGCCTTATATGGGGGCCAGTATTCTGTATGGGGCCTTATATGGGGGCCAGTATTCCGTATGGAGCCTTATATGGGGGCCAGTATTCCGTATGGGGCCTTATATGGGGGCCAGTATTCCGTATGGGGCGTTATATGGGGGCCAGTATTCCATATGGGGCCTTATATGGGGGCCAGTATTCCGTATGGAGCCTTATATGGGGGGCCAGTATTCCGTATGGAGCCTGATATGGGGGCCAGTATTCCGTATGGGGCCTTATATGGGGGCCAGTATTCCTTATGGGGCCTTATATGGGGGCCAGTATTCTGTATGGGGCCTTATATGGGGGCCAGTATTCCGTATGGGGCCTTATATGGGGGCCAGTATTCCGTATGGGGCGTTATATGGGGGCCAGTATTCCATATGGGGCCTTATATGGGGGCCAGTATTCCGTATGGAGCCTTATATGGGGGCCAGTATTCCGTATGGAGCCTGATATGGGGGCCAGTATTCCGTATGGGGCCTTATATGGGGGCCAGTATTCCGTATGGGGCCTTATATGGGGGCCAGTATTCTGTGTGGGGCCTTATATGGGGGCCAGTATTCTGTATGGGGCCTTATATGGGGGCCAGTATTCCGTATGGAGCTTTATATGGGGGCCAGTATACTGTGTGGAGCGATTCGCTGGTTTCTGAGCTATTGTGGAATTTACAATAGATTTCACTCATGTAATGTAAGAAGTGAAATCTTCGGCATTGTACTATATATATATATATATATTTCTCTGCGGTATCTCTGCATCATGAATCGTGGTATGTACAGTATTAAAGGGGCCACTGAGACTCTTTCTCCTGGGGCCCAGAAAACCTGGAGCCGGCCCTGCCCTGGAGTCAATGTCGCTGGTGGGCCCCAGGCACCCCAGTCCGGCGCTGGACGGAAGGCAGCTGAAGCTTCATGGTGGATGAGGTGTGGATTTATTAGAGACCTGGATCCCTGTTTTGTACCTACACTTGAGTGAAGGTGTGAATGAGATTCTACAAATCTCAGAAGTAGAGGACTGTGAAGATCAGACGAGTCTTCATTGCATTATGTTTTAAGTGTTTACCAACCTTTAGGCTATGTTCACACATCATGTTTTTTTTCAGCGTTTTTTTTAATGCGTTTTTTATGCTAATTTTCAGCTGCGTTTTGCAGTACCCGCAAAGTCTATGAGATTCCAGAAATCTCCTGCACACATCATGGGTTTTTTGCAAAATAGAGCATGTCACTTCTTTCAGTGTTTTTTTCAGTGTTTTTTTACCCATTGAAAGTAATGGGTGGTGAAAAAAACGCTGAAAAAACGCACCAAAAATGCAGGTGTCAGGTTTTTTAGTGTTTTTTCAGCGTTTTTTGCGCCAAAACCAGAAATTTTTATCTTTTTTTCACTGAACGTTATGTACAAACATATAAGAGACAAAAGGACAGTGAAAAACACGCAGCAAAAATGCACCAAAAAATAAGCAAAACAGCAAGAAAAATCCTGAACAAACATCTGGCAAGAGATCAGGTTTTGCTGCAGAAAAAAACATGATGTGTGACCATAGCCTTACACACAAGACCCCCTGAGAATGGAACGATCAACTTTCAATCCTTGAGACCATTGATGTCACCTTGTGTGTCAGTCAGCAGTCGGCTTTCTATAATACCCGGCTATTACTGCGCTGAAACAGCGGAGAACAGTTTATCATATATTATAAGAAATACAAGTGTTCTGCCTGCGGCCCTCCTGGAAATCCCGTACTCCCCCCTGGTTGTATCTGAGTTATAGGCTCAGAACCTGCAGACCACTAATATAATGGCCGTCCTAGTCCAACCATTAGTGGGATTCCAGACATTGCCTAATTTGTATCACATGAACGGCAATAAATCATCTCCAGCTGTAATGTACTGATACATATATGCCGATAAGAATGTAAAGAGTCATAAAGAGAAGAACAATAGAAACTGAAATGATACAACGGCTTCTGCTTCTGACGTCTAATTGTGGAAAAGTATTTCAATTACTAAATATAAGAGGATTTAATTATATATATATATATATATGTGTCTATACTGTGTATATATATATTATAGAATGTTATCACTTCATGTAATCCACTTATATACATTCTAATCCATATATATATATATATATATATATATATATATACATACATACAGCCTTGACTCTTACAAACCTAAAGGGTTTTTCCCAAAATTCTAAGTTGTCCCATATCAATAATAAAACTTACTAATCGTTTGGGGTCCAACCACTGGCCCCCTCAGCAATCCAGACAATGGGTCCCTAGATCCCAGGAACCAGGCTCTGCATAGCCCTGTAGTGAATGGAGTGGAGGTGTACATGCTAGACCACAACTTTATTCATTGTCTATAAGACTGTCAGATTACAGCCCCGACTATTCCCTACAGTCCCATAGGGAATAAATGACGATTTTTGGAATAACCTTTTTAATCTAAGCAGCTTTAAATGTTTATTGGAATCTCGCACGTCCTGTCTGCCGTGTAAGTGGCGCAGCTCTAATGATTGTGTTATATCGCACTTCCTGTCTGCCATGTAAGTGACGCAGCTCTAATGATTGTGTTATATCGCACTTCCTGTCTGCCGTGTAAGTGAGCGCAGCTCTAATGATTCTACTTCTTGTGTTATATCGCACTTCCTGTCTGCCGTGTAAGTGACGCAGCTCTAATGATTGTGTTATATCGCACTCCCTGTCTGTGGTGTAAGTGACGCAGCTCTAATGATTGTGTTATATCGCACTTCCTGTCTGCGGTGTAAGTGAGCGCAGCTCTAATGATTGTGTTATATCGCACTTCCTGTCTGCCGTGTAAGTGACGCAGCTCTAATGATTGTGTTATATCGCACTTCCTGTCTGCCGTGTAAGTGAGCGCAGCTCTAATGATTGTGTTATATCGCACGTCCTGTCTGCCGTGTAAGTGACGCAGCTCTAATGATTGTGTTATATTGCACTCCCTGTCTGTGGTGTAAGTGACGCAGCTCTAATGATTGTGTTATATCGCACTTCCTGTCTGCCGTGTAAGTGAGCGCAGCTCTAATGATTGTGTTATATCGCACGTCCTGTCTGCCGTGTAAGTGACGCAGCTCTAATGATTGTGTTATATCGCACTTCCTGTCTATCGTGTAAGTGACGCAGCTCTAATGATTCTGCTTCTTGTGTTATATCGCCGGGTCTAAGTCTAGGAAGAGAGGACTGAATCCACCCGATTCTGAAACTCTGCTCTCCACATCCTGTTCATGCAATTCTCATTATTGTTTGACGACATTAAATTATTTTAATACAACGTTGGACTGTGATGATCCTGATTTAGTAATAGGAGACGGTGAATGTGGTTGAACCAACAGGTCCACGAGCCGATATCAGAAAGCCAACAGATTTGTAGTTGTAGAAAAGAGAAAAGTAGAAAAATCAAAATAAAACCCAAAAGACGAGATAAGCAGGAATTACAGCTAGAATGTAAAGCTGCCATAAGGCTGCTACATGGATTTCTATATACATTTTTGGCATGCTACTTTTATTTTTCTTAGAAAAGCTGCCTTCCTAAAGGTGCTGGTGAGTGACCCGTCTGCTGTCTGCTGAGCGGGGGCCGTGTGCCGGAACCTCTTCATTTACAGGACTCTACAAATTATAAGTTACAATTAGTCAGAAGTGTTCACTGTCCCTTTATAAAGAATTGTTACTAAATATCAGGACGGTTTATTAAAGAGGTCGTCCTCTGCAATCAATAATGCCCCCATCCATTTCAATTTGGAAAAAAGTTTTTTGTGATTCCCTTTGGTTGTTATAAGGGTCTGTGAGGGGCGCTATCGCTGACGGCTCATTGGGCGTCTCTGACCCCGGCTACAGCCGGCTCTGACCCCGCTGAGGTCATGTCACATTCCAGATTCATGCCGGCGTGACCCAGTGGCGCCACCTCCTGTCACAGCCCAGCATCCACCGCGCGCTCTCCCTCTCCTCTGCATTCATCTAGCAATTAAAAGACTATATACGGTACATAAATATATATCAGCAGGCCGCTGTGAATAAAGCACATACGTCATTACAGTAAATATTGCAGGAATCCTTCATCATCTCCCCTCCAGATTATAAGCAGTGTAATGATTGCAGTAATCATCCATACCATCCACCCCAGTTTATTACCATAGTAACATCATTGTCAGCTATCATCCATTCTATGCCATTCACCATGCTCGCTGCTCCCTATGGTTTATTGTCACAGACAGTCACCATGACGACCGGCACTAATCATTCATCACATACTCTTATGTTCCTCAATAACTGTGCAGTGTGAACTGCTGCCAATCACCCAATGAACAAGTGTAAAGAGGTGGTCCGCCACATTGTAAAATGCCCCCATCCATTTACACCTTTTATCTAACTATTTTTGGAAATACCTTATGTTGCCAGATGTGCCTGTGGGTGGCGCTATCCCTTCTTGCTCAGTCCACATTACGTGACCTCGGCTGATGTCACGTCAACTTCCGGATTTCTTGGATTCACCTAGGCATGACCCAGTCGCACGCACTAAACCCCCCCCCGCCACGATTGACTGGGTTGTGAACGGCGTTTCACCGCACGTCACATCCCAAAAGGCCTTCACACAGGAAGTGCAGGAGCGCCCTTACTGCCATTCCCCATAAGGACTCAGCTGAATATGCATCCCCACTGGGATCTCTCTCATATGGTTTGGACCATCACAGCCTTACTCAGAGCGACTATGTGAGCAAGGCCCAGGAGCGGACCGAAACGTAAAAGTCCCCTCTAAACAAAAGAACTGTTTTTTGTCGCCACTTGCAGGTTTTTCTAAATATCATTAAAACTTTTGCATTGGATCTCCTGAGTGTGCGGTGAAAGTTTCTATCCTCTAGTGATTGTGGGGTCTGCAGCTCCCTTCCACCGGCCCCTCACTCTATAGCTGGGGGCAGGACAATTTTTGTAATCGTGAACATCCCAAAATCCAGAGAGCGCTTGCGGCCGATGAAAGCAGAGGAGAGAGGGAAAGCGCGCACTTGATTTTGGACCGATACTGGATGGAAGGGGGCATTATAGAATGTAGCGGACCACCTCTTTAAGCTTAAAAATAATCATTCTCAGAATTATATCGTCCTGTAAGCAAGAGATGTCAAGAAAAATGACCGTCTATGTGCAGACAATGATGTGTTACTGATAGGGATGTGTGGATCCATGGATGTTCAGGTTCAGCAGATTCTACCAAGCTACAGTTAAAAGTTTGGTTTTGGACAAAACTTGACCCCGAACCCAATAGAAGTCAATAGGGACCCTAACTTCAGTGCTTAAAAAGGGCTGTAAAATGTTCATAGTAAGGGCTAAGGGGCTGCAAAAGGAAGCCAAATGGGGGTAAGTGCAGGACAATTGCCCTGAAAACAAATGTTGATAGGAAAATGACTTAAAATAACACAATAAAAAAAAGAAACAATTATAATCTTGAACCAGGAGGCAGAGGTCCAAGTGAAGCAGGAGGTTGAGGAGGAGGAGGAGGTGGAGGTGGCGGTGTAGGTGGAAAAAGTGGAGGAGGAGTAGGTAGCCAAAACTGTATTTGTTTTGTTTTTTTTAGGGGGTACTCTGAAAACAGGCAGTGTAATAATCTGCGAGCCACTCTCTCTCTGAATACAGGCCGTGTAATACTCTGCAGTTTTTTGGGTTGAAAACAAAGCGGAGAGCATCATATAGATGTGTCAGTTTTGCTGGTGGTGGTGAATGTAGCTGCTGCAGGGAGAGAAAGGCCGTGGTCGATCTGTGTCGGCTACGTGCCCAAATGAAACACCTTCCTTTGCTGCAAGTAGGCGACAGGATGCTCTGTGTAATTTCGTAGGCCCGAGTATCGTTGGATGAATGGTGAGGCCAGAACAAGTAGAAGTGGTTTTAGGTTGGTTGGCTGAGAGTGCCTTCAGTCCCATTGCTTTGTCTTCCACCTAATCCCCTGCTGAAAGCGCAGATTTGGCACCTGCGGCTCATGGGCGTCTGTCTTCCACCTCACCCCCTGGCAAGCAGTCTGAGCCCCACGTCATGCAGCGGTATCTCCTGCTTTTTGATGACTGCTGGCTGTGGTTCCGTGGGCCATCCATCTGGCCCTGGCCAACAATTGGAAGAGATTGAGTGCACTGATGCCCAACCACTTGTTTTGTTGGAGGATGAGTACGTGGGATGGGTAGTGTAAACGGTCAGCAGACCGCTGCAGCACATCTCTGATGATGCTGACGATGAAACACTGTGCCAACTACTGCTGCAGCTTCCTGCAGTGTGCACACCGGCATGGAGGGCAGGGGTGAAGACTGGGGGGAACATCATGTGGGGGATTATTGTTATTATTTATTTTTAGAGCACCATTGATTCTATGGTGCTGTACATGAGGAGGAGTTACATACAAACACAAATAGAAATTGCAATGAACAAACTAATAGTGACGGACAAGTACAAAGGGGAGAGGACCCTACCATTGCGGCCTTACATTCTACAGGATAATGGGGAAGGATAGTAGTTTTGGGGGGTGCAACAGCTCTGCTGTTGGTAAGGTGGCAGTGGGGTCATTGCAGGCTGTAAGCTGTTCTGAAGACATGGGTTTTAAAGTTCCGCTTGAAAGTTCCAAATGAGGGGATAATCGGATGTGTTGGGCCACAGAATTCTACAGGATGGGGAATACTCGGGAGAAGTCTTGCAGGCGATTGGATGAGGAACGTACGATTGTGGAGGAGAGAAGGAGGTCTTGGGAGGACCAGAGATTACGTGGTGGGAGATATCAGCAGATTAGTTCAGAGACAGGGGTGGACCTACCGCTGGTGCAGCTGCACCGGAGCCTGGCCGTGCAAGGGTGCAGGGGAGCCCTTACCGGGCGGTTAATATTGAGGGCAATCTGGCCTGCTTCTCGGAGCCCCAGGCTCTGGGGGGCCCATGGCCAGATTGCCCTCTCATGTGCGGCGAGCAGCGAGCGATCCCTCCAGCTCCGCTGCTGACAGAAGATAATGGCAGTGGAGCTGAGGGATCCGTCCTCTGCTTCCTGCCCGGCGCTTCCTCCCTGACACAGGCTCGTACAGCTTGATGACATCATCAAGCAGCTCGGGCCTGTGTAAGGGAGGAAGTTACCAGCAACAAGGAGGATGCTGCGGGAGCGTACTGAGAGGTAAGTTGTGTTTTGTTTTGTTTTTTGTACTGATACACTGGGGAGAGGAACAGGAGAATGAGGGGAGGTGGGGGGGAGAGCAATGATGGGCAGAGCAGTGATGGGCAGAGCAATGATGGGCAGATCAGTGATGGGAAGAGCAGTGATCGGCAAAGCAATGATGGGCAGAGCAGTAATGGGCAGAGCAATGATGGGCAGAGCAATGATGGGCAGAGCAGTGATGGGCAGAGCAATGATGGGCTGATCAGTTATGGGAAGAGCAGTGATGAGCAGAGCAGTGATGGACAGAGCAATGATGGGAGAGCAATGATGGGCAGAGCAGTGATCGGCAAAGCAATGATGGGGAGAGAAATGATGGGCTGAGCTATGATGGGGACAGTGGGGATGAGCAGAGCAATGATGGGGACGGGAAAAGCAATGATGAGGATGGTGGGGATGGGGAGAGCAATGATGGGGATGGTGGGGATGGGGAGAGCAATGATGAGGATGGTGGGGATGGGAGAGCAATGATGAGGATGGTGGAGAAGGGGAAAGCAATGATGGGGATGGTGGGGATGGGTAGAGCAATAATGGGGATGGTGAGAATGGTGGGGATTGGGAGAGCAATGATGGTGCTGGGGAGAGCAATGATGGGGGTTGCTGGGAGAGAGCAATGATGGGGGTGCAGTGCTGGGAGAGAGCATTGATGGGGTACTGGGAGAGAGCAATGATGGGGGTGCTGGGAGAGCAATGATGGGGGTGCTTGGAGAGAACAATTATGGGGTGCTGGGAAAGAGCAATGATGGGGGTGCTGGGAGAGAGCAACGACAGGGGTGCTGAGAGAGAGCAATGATGGGGGTGTTGGGAAAAAGCAGTGATGGGGGTGCTGGGAGAGAGCAATGATGGGGGTGCTGGGAGAGAGCAATGATGGAGGTGCTCGGAAAGAGCAATGATGGGGGTACTTGGGGAGAGTAGTGATGGGGGTGCTGGGAGAGAGCAATGATGGGGGTGCTGGGAGAGAGCAATGATGGAGGTGCCCGGTAAGAGCAATGACGGGGGTACTGGGAGAGAGCAGTGATGGGTGTGCTGGGGGAGAGCAATGATGGGGGTGCTGGGAGAGAGCAGCGATGGGGGTTTCACTTTGCTTGTACTGTAAAACCTGGTATATTTTCCGTGTGCACATAGCCTTACAGTTAATTGGAGAGAGTCACAGAGACTGAATAATTTATACTATTGGCCGGTGGAGATTATAGTTAATGGGGGGCACAGTGCTGCTTATCACTTTATATTTTGATTACTAAGTGGCTAATAGTATATTAATGGGGGGGGGGTCTACATATCTGTATTCAGGGGCGCAGTGTGGGGGAAACACGTGTATATATACAATATATGTGACCTTGTTATTTTCTAGACTGGAGATCATCATGACAAGACGAGTCGTGGCTGGGAGATGTTGACATGAAGGTCCGACCAGATGGAGAAGAAGCAGCAGAAACCGGCTCTGATCAGATGTGACGTCAGCGGTAAGTGCCTGGATGTAAATATTATTCTGTATCTGCACTGTGTGACTTGGAGTGATAATGTTACATGTAAAATCCCTTAGGCTGCATTCTCACATTTGTGTGAAATGTCCATGTGCTGAAAGATTTTTTTATTGGATGGTCCACGGACTCGTAGAGTTTTATAGGTCCATTCACACATCCATGAAAATCATGGATCTGAGAATAAGATCTGTGAGGGTCAGAGAATGTCCAGTTGTGATCTGATTTTGAGGCTCAGAATAGGACATGCTCAATGCAGGAATGTAGCCTTATTATGTATAGCACAGTCAGGCTTGGACTGGTCCACAGGAGAACAGGAGAATCCTCCGGTAGGCCCTTGTGCAAGAGTGCAGGGTCGGCGTCAGCACCTGGCGCACCCCGGCAAGTGCCCGGGCCCTGAGCAGGCGGGGGGGCCACTCGCGGTTGGGCACCCCGCTGCGCTATGGGACCCGTGAGCGGAGGAGAGCGGTGTCAGTGCCCGCTCCCCTTCGCTTGCTCAGGGCCCCGGCAGCCGGCGGCACAATACTTACCTCTTCCCAGGCCTCTGCAGCAGCTCCTGTCTCTTCTGTGTCCTCTGACTGTGATGTCTCAGGTCAGAGGGCGTGGTGACCGCTTTCCACCGCGCTCTCTCCTGAGCCGTCACAGTGCAGAGCAGGAAGACGCCGGCGACGCGGGTGAGGGGTCTGCAGCAGCGGCAGCAGGTGAGAAGTGTGGTGAGTATTTCATTTTTTTTTCAATGTACGGAGGCATGGGGCATTATAAGGGATGGGGGTGTGACATCCTGCATGGGGCATTAAAGGGGGGGGGAGTGACATCCTGCATGGGGCATTATAAGGGGCGGGGGTGTGACATCATGCATGGGGCATTATAAGGGGGGGTGACATAATGCATGGGGCATTATAAGGGGGCGACATCCTTCATGGGGCATTATAAGGGGGGTGACATCCTGCATGGGGCATTATAAGGGGGCGACATCCTTCATGAGGCATTATAAGGGGGGTGACATCCTGCATGGGGCATTATAAGGGTGGGTGACATCCTGCATGGGGCATTATAAGGGGGAACAGCCTGCATGGGGCATTATAAGGGGGGAACAGCCTGTGTGGGGCATTATGTGGGGGGAACAGCCTGCATGAGGCATTATGTGGTGGGAACAGCCTGCATGGAGCGTTATATGGGGGTCAGTATTCTGTATGGAGCGTTATATGGGGCCAGTATCCTGTATGGGGCCTTATATGGGGGCCAGTATTCTGTGTGGGGCGATTCGCCAGTTTCTGAGCTATTGTTGAATTTACAATAGATATCACTCATGTAATGTAAGAAGTGAAATCTTTGGCATTGTACTATATATATATATATATATATATATATATTTCTCTGCGGTATCTGTGTATCATGAATCGTAGCATGTGTTAAAGGGGCCACTGAGACTCTTTCGCCCGGGGCCCAGAAAAACCTGGAGCCGGCCCTGCAAGAGTGTCCACCACCCTCTTATATGAGCAGCACTTGGCACAATATAATTGACTCACTATGTACAGACAAAGGCAGAATCTTATTCATTTACCAATCTACCCCGTTCATTGTTATATATATTAGTAATTGAGAATAACGTCATATTTGCATGAAGCTGAAACGTGGGGCCCTGGAGTTGGATAGTGGGGGGCCACTTGGCACCACAGTCAGACTCTGCTTGTGTCTCTTGTATTCGGCGGCTCTGTGTCCGGTCTTCAGTCTTCGATCAGGTAGTTTGTTGCGTAGGACATATACTATTTTAGTGCCCTGCCCCCATCACAGAGATCGACCCCCATAACACTTGTAATGTAACTTGGGACAGGAGCTGACATTATGATACCACAATGGGTGGAGATAGATGTGGTCTGCCGTCTGTAAATGGCGCCCCCATAATTCCTGGTTCTACTTCAGGAATATTGAGGGTAGTAATGGCCACTTCCATCATTGTAACTGGGTAAACACAAAAAGTCAAGACAAAAAAACTCACATGACACTTTTATTTTCTTTCTTTTTATTTTTTTATTGGTATAGCAATAAGCAACATTGTAATAAAAATATTACTGGCCCCTTAAGAAATTAAACTCTGATCACAATGACTCTCAGATCAGGCTCCATAAAGACCACAGAACTGGCTGTGGTCATTGAGGACTGGCTGAGAGCCATTGAAGCCAGAGATCCAGAGGAAGGCGAAGAAACCCCCCGGAGAGCTCTGCCTCAGGGGGGAAAAAAATTCCTTCCTGACCCCAGTGGTGGCGATCGGATATTTCCCTGGATCACGTCTGTCCTGCTGCAAATTGCTGTATATCTACATGTATTATAAGCTCAGGCAAAGGAAAAGACAAATACACCCTACTCAAGAGGAGCTTACAATCTAATATACAGGCTGCTCCTGAGGGCATGCAGAATAATGTACACCCTGTCCGAGGAGCTTACAATCTAATATACAGTATACAGACTGCTCCTGAGGGCATGCAGAATAATGTACACCCTGTCCTAGGAGCTTAAAGCCTAATATACAGTATACAGATTGCTCCTGAGGGCATGCAGAATAATGCACACCCTGTCCTAGGAGCTTAAAGCCTAATATACAGTATACAGACTGCTCCTGAGGGCATGCAGAATAATGCACACCCTGTCCTAGGAGCTTACAGCCTAATATACAATATACAGACTGCTCCTGAGGGCATGCAGAATAATGCACACCCTGTCCTAGGAGCTTAAAGCCTACTATACAGTATACAGAGTGCTCCTGAGGGCATGCAGAATAATGCACACCCTGTCCTAGGAGCTTACCATCTAATATACAGTATACAGACTGCTCCTAAGGGCATGCACAATAATGTACACCCTGTCCTAGGAGCTTACAATCTAACACAGTGTGGGGTGTACACACACGTCCTCTTTAGCAAAGTGTCCTGTTCGACAAGTGTCTGACAGTCATTTCAATGGCAACCGACTAACGTCCATCCATCTCTTCTATCTTCACACAGGTATAACATCTGTTTGCTGTATCTATGTCACGTGCTGAACTCTCATCTTGAAACAATTTCTATGGTATAACATCTCTGCTTGCTGGATCTATGTCATATGCTGAACTCTCATCTTGAAACCATTTCTATGGTATAACATCTCTGCTTGCTGGATCTATGTCATCTGCTGAACTCTCATCTTGAAACCATTGCTATGGTATAACATCTCTGCTTGCAGGATCTATGTCATCTGCTGAACTCTCATCTTGAAACCATTTCTATGGTATAATGTGTCTGTTTGCTGGATCTATGTCATCTGCTGAACTCTCATCTTGGAACCATTTCTATGGTATAACATCTCTGCTTGCTGGATCTATGTCATCTGCTGAACTCTCATCTTGAATCCATTTCTATGGTATAACATCTCTGCTTGCAGGATCTATGTCATCTGCTGAACTCTCCTCTTGAAACCATTTCTGTGGTATACCCTCTCTGCCTGCTGGATCTATGTCATCTGCTGAACTCTCATCTTGAAACCATTTCTATGGTATAACATCTCTGCTTGCTGGATCTATGTCATCTGCTGAACTCTCATCTTCAAACCATTTCTATTGTATAACATCTCTGCTTGCTGGATCTATGTCATCTGCTGAACTCTCATCTTGAAACCCTTTCTAAGGTATAACATCTCTGCTTGCTGGATCTATGTCATCTGCTGAACTCTCATCTTGAAACCATTTCTATGGTATAACATCTCTGCTTGCTGGATATAAGTCATCTGCTGAACTCTCATCTTGAAACCATTTCTATGGTATAACATCTCTGCTTGCTGGATATAAGTCATCTGCTGAACTCTCATCTTGAAACCATTTCAATGGTATAACATCACTGCTTGCAGGATCTATGTCATCTGCTGAACTCTCATCTTGAAACCATTTCTATGGTATAACATCTCTGCTTGCTGGATCTATGTCATCTGCTCAACTCTCATCTTGAAACCATTTCTATGGTATAACAGCTCTGCTTGCTCGATCTATGTCATCTGCTGAACTCTCATCTTGAAACCATTTCTATGGTATAACATCTCTGCTTGCTGGATCTATGTCACCTGCTGAACTCTCATCTTGAAACCATTTCTATGGTATAACATCTCTGCTTGCTGGATCTATGTCATCAGCTGAACTCTCATCTTGAAACCATTTCTATGGTATAACATCTCTGCTTGCTGGATCTATGTCATCTGCTGAACTCTCATCTTGAAACCATTTCTATGGTATAACATCTCTGCTTGCTGGATCTATGTCATCTGCTGAACTCTCATCTTGAAACAATTTCTATGGTATAACATTTCTGCTTGCTGGATCTATGTCATCTGCTCAACTCTCATCTTGAAACCATTTCTATGGTATAACATCTCTGCTTGCTCAATCTATGTCATCTGCTGAACTCTCATCTTGAAACCATTTCTATGGTATAACATCTCTGCTTGCTGGATCTATGTCATCTGCTGAACTCTCATCTTGAAACCATTTCTATGGTATAATATCTCTGCTTCCTGGATCTATGGCATCTGCTGAACTCTCATCTTGAAACCATATCTATGGTATAACATCTCTGCTTGCTGGATCTATGTCATCAGCTGAACTCTCATCTTGAAACCATTTCTATGGTACAACATCTCTGCTTGCTGGATCTATGTCACCTGCTGAACTCTCATCTTGAAACCATTTCTATGGTATAACATCTCTGCTTGCTGGATCTATTTCATCTGCTGAACTCTCATCTTGAAACCATTTCTATGGTATAACATCTCTGCTTGCTGGATCTATGTCATCTCCTGAACTCTCATCTTGAAACCATTTCTATGGTTTAACATCTCTGCCTGCTGGATCTATGTCATCTGCTGAACTCTCATCTTGAATCCATTTCTATGGTATAACATCTCTGCTTGCAGGATCCATGTCATCTGCTGAACTCTCATCTTGAAACCATTTCTATGGTATAACATCTCTGCTTGCTGGATCTGTGTCATCTGCTGAACTCTCATCTTGAAACCATTTCTATGGTATAACATCTCTGCTTGCTGGATCTATGTCATCTGCTGAACTCTCATCTTGAAACCATTTCTATGGTATAGCATCTCTGCTTGCTGGATCTATGTCATCTGCTGAACTCTCCTCTTGAAACCATTTCTATGGTATAACATTTCTGCTAGCTGGATCTATGTCATCTGCTGAACTCTCATCTTGAAACCATTTCTATGGTATAACATCTCTGCTTGCTCGATCTATGTCATCTGCTGAACTCTCATCTTGAAACCATTTCTATGGTATAACATCTCTGCTTGCTGGATCTATGTCATCTGCTGAACTCTAATCTTGAAACCATTTCTATGGTATAATATCTCTGCTTGCTGGATCTATGGCATCTGCTGAAATCTCATCTTGAAACCATATTTATGGTATAACATCTCTGCTTGCTGGATCTATGTCATCAGCTGAACTCTCATCTTGAAACCATTTCTATGGTACAACATCTCTGCTTGCTGTATCTATGTCACCTGCTGAACTCTCATCTTGAAACCATTTCTATGGTACAACATCTCTGCTTGCTGTATCTATGTCACCTGCTGAACTCTCATCTTGAAACCATTTCTATGGTATAACATCTCTGCTTGCTGGATCTATTTCATCTGCTGAACTCTCATCTTGAAACCATTTCTATGATATAACATCTCTGCTTGCTGGATCTATGTCATCTGCTGAACTCTCATCTTGAAACCATTTCTATGGTTTAACATCTCTGCCTGCTGGATCTATGTCATCTGCTGAACTCTCATCTTGAAACCATTTCTATGGTATAACATCTCTGCTTGCAGGATCCATGTCATCTGCTGAACTCTCATCTTGAAACCATTTCTCTGGTATAACATCTCTGCTTGCTGGATCTGTGTCATCTGCTGAACTCTCATCTTGAAACCATTTCTATGGTATAACATCTCTGCTTGCTGGATCTATGTCATCTGCTGAACTCTCATCTTGAAACCATTTCTATGGTATAGCATCTCTGCTTGCTGGATCTATGTCATCTGCTGAACTCTCCTCTTGAAACCATTTGTATGGTATAACATTTCTGCTTGCTGGATCTATGTCATCTGCTGAACTCTCATCTTGAAACCAATTCTATGGTATAACATCTCTGCTTGCTGGATCTATGTCATCAGCTGATCTATCATCTTGAAACCATTTCTATGGTATAACATCTCTGCTTGCTGGATCTATGTCATCAGCTGATCTCTCATCTTGAAACCATTTCTATGGTATAACATCTCTGCTTGCTGGATCTATGTCATCTGCTGAACTCTCATCTTGAAACCATTTCTATGGTTTAACATCTCTGCTTGCTGGATCTATGTCATCTGCTGAACTCTCATCTTGAAACCATTTCTATGGTATAGCATCTCTGCTTGCTGGATCTATGTCATCTGCTGAACTCTCCTCTTGAAACCATTTCTATGGTATAACATTTCTGCTTGCTGGATCTATGTCATCTGCTGAACTCTCATCTTGAAACCAATTCTATGGTATAACATCTCTGCTTGCTGGATCTATGTCATCTGCTGAACTCTCATCTTGAAACCATTTCTATGGTATAACATCTCTGCTTGCTGGATCTATGTCATCTGCTGAACTCTCATCTTGAAACCATTTCTATGGTATAACATCTCTGCTTGCTGGATCTATGTCATCTGCTGAACTCTCATCTTGAAACCATTTCTATGGTATAACATCTCTGCTTGCTCGATCTATGTCATCTGCTGAACTCTCATCTTGAAACCATTTCTATGGTATAACATCTCTGCTTGCTGGATCTATGTCATCTGCTGAACTCTAATCTTGAAACCATTTCTATGGTATAATATCTCTGCTTGCTGGATCTATGGCATCTGCTGAAATCTCATCTTGAAACCATATCTATGGTATAACATCTCTGCTTGCTGGATCTATGTCATCAGCTGAACTCTCATCTTGAAACCATTTCTATGGTACAACATCTCTGCTTGCTGTATCTATGTCACCTGCTGAACTCTCATCTTGAAACCATTTCTATGGTACAACATCTCTGCTTGCTGTATCTATGTCACCTGCTGAACTCTCATCTTGAAACCATTTCTATGGTATAACATCTCTGCTTGCTGGATCTATTTCATCTGCTGAACTCTCATCTTGAAACCATTTCTATGGTATAACATCTCTGCTTGCTGGATCTATGTCATCTGCTGAACTCTCATCTTGAAACCATTTCTATGGTTTAACATCTCTGCCTGCTGGATCTATGTCATCTGCTGAACTCTCATCTTGAAACCATTTCTATGGTATAACATCTCTGCTTGCAGGATCCATGTCATCTGCTGAACTCTCATCTTGAAACCATTTCTATGGTATAACATCTCTGCTTGCTGGATCTGTGTCATCTGCTGAACTCTCATCTTGAAACCATTTCTATGGTATAACATCTCTGCTTGCTGGATCTATGTCATCTGCTGAACTCTCATCTTGAAACCATTTCTATGGTATAGCATCTCTGCTTGCTGGATCTATGTCATCTGCTGAACTCTCCTCTTGAAACCATTTGTATGGTATAACATTTCTGCTTGCTGGATCTATGTCATCTGCTGAACTCTCATCTTGAAACCAATTCTATGGTATAACATCTCTGCTTGCTGGATCTATGTCATCAGCTGATCTATCATCTTGAAACCATTTCTATGGTATAACATCTCTGCTTGCTGGATCTATGTCATCAGCTGATCTCTCATCTTGAAACC
Source organism: Phyllobates terribilis (assembly GCF_046119375.1). NCBI lineage: Eukaryota > Metazoa > Chordata > Amphibia > Anura > Dendrobatidae > Phyllobates > Phyllobates terribilis. The sequence goes on from NW_027363019.1 coordinate 43,122, forward strand.
ATTTCTATGGTATAACATCTCTGCTTGCTGGATCTATGTCATCTGCTGAACTCTCATCTTGAAACCATTTCTATGGTTTAACATCTCTGCTTGCTGGATCTATGTCATCTGCTGAGCTCTCATCTTGAAACCATTTCTATAGTATAACATCTCTGCTTGCTCGATCTATGTCATCTGCTGAACTCTCATCTTGAAACCATTTCTATGGTATAACATCTCTGCTTGCTGGATCTATGTCATCTGCTGAACTCACATCTTGAAACCATTTCTATGGTATAACATCTCTGCTTGCTGGATCTATTTCATCTGCTGAATTCTAATCTTGAAACCATTTTTATGGTATAGCATCTCTGCTTGCTGGATCTATGTCATCTGCTGAACTCTCATCTTGAAACCATTTCTATGGTATAACATCTCTGCTTGCTGAATCTATGTCATCTGCTTAACTCTCATCTTGAAACCATTTCTATGGTTTAACATCTCTGCTTGCTGGATCTATGTCATCTGCTGAACTCTCATCTTGAAACAATTTCTATGGTATAACATCTCTGCTTGCAGGATCCATGTCATCTGCTGAACTCTCATCTTGAAATCATTTCTATGGTATAACATCTCTGCTTGCTGGATCTGTGTCATCTGCTGAACTCTCATCTTGAAACCATTTCTATGGTATAACATCTCTGCTTGCTGGATCTATGTCATCTGCTGAACTCTCATGTTGAAACCATTTCTATGGTAAAGCATCTCTGCTTGCTGGATCTATGTCATCTGCTGAACTCTCCTCTTGAAACCATTTCTATGGTATAACATTTGTGCTTGCTGGATCTATGTCATCTGCTGAACTCTCATCTTGAAACCAATTCTATGGTATAACATCTCTGCTTGCTGGATCTGTGTCATCTGCTGAACTCTCATCTTGAAACCATTTCTATGGTATAACACCTCTGCTTCCTGGATCTATGTCATCTGCTGAACTCTCATCTTGAAACCATTTCTATGGTATAACATCTCTGCTTGCTGGATCTATTTCATCTGCTGAACTCTCATCTTGAAACCATTTCTATGGTATAACATCTCTGCTTGCTGGATCTATGTCATCTGCTGAACTCTCATCTTGAAACCATTTCTATGGTTTAACATCTCTGCCTGCTGGATCTATGTCATCTGCTGAACTCTCATCTTGAAACCATTTCTATGGTATAACATCTCTGCTTGCAGGATCCATGTCATCTGCTGAACTCTCATCTTGAAACCATTTCTATGGTATAACATCTCTGCTTGCTGGATCTGTGTCATCTGCTGAACTCTCATCTTGAAACCATTTCTATGGTATAACATCTCTGCTTGCTGAATCTATGTCATCTGCTGAACTCTCATCTTGAAACCATTTCTATGGTATAGCATCTCTGCTTGCTGGATCTATGTCATCTGCTGAACTCTCCTCTTGAAACCATTTCTATGGTATATCATTTCTGCTTGCTGGATCTATGTCATCTGCTGAACTCTCATCTTGAAACCAATTCTATGGTATAACATCTCTGCTTGCTGGATCTATGTCATCAGCTGATCTCTCATCTTGAAACCATTTCTATGGTATAACATCTCTGCTTGCTGGATCTATGTCATCAGCTGATCTCTCATCTTGAAACCATTTCTATGGTATAACATCTCTGCTTGCTGGATCTATGTCATCTGCTGAACTCTCATCTTGAAACCATTTCTATGGTTTAACATCTCTGCTTGCTGGATCTATGTCATCTGCTGAGCTCTCATCTTGAAACCATTTCTATGGTATAACATCTCTGCTTGCTCGATCTATGTCATCTGCTGAGCTCTCATCTTGAAACCATTTCTATGGTACAACATCTCTGCTTGCTCGATCTATGTCATCTGCTGAACTCTCATCTTGAAACCATTTCTATGGTATAACATCTCTGCTTGCTGGATCTATTTCATCTGCTGAATTCTCATCTTGAAACCATTTCTATGGTATAGTATCTCTGCTTGCTGGATCTATGTCATCTGCTTAACTCTCATCTTGAAACCATTTCTATGGTTTAACATCTCTGCTTGCTGGATCTATGTCATCTGCTGAACTCTCATCTTGAAACCATTTCTATGGTATAACATCTCTGCTTGCAGGATCCATGTCATCTGCTGAACTCTCATCTTGAAACCATTTCTACGGTATAACATCTCTGCTTGCTGGATCTGTGTCATCTGCTGAACTCTCATCTTAAAACCATTTCTATGGTATAACATCTCTGCTTGCTGGATCTGTGTCATCTGCTGAACTCTTATCTTGAAACCATTTCTATGGTATAACATCTCTGCTTGCTGGACCTATGTCATCTGCTGAACTCTCATTTTGAAACCATTTCTATGGTATAGCATCTCTGCTTGCTGGATCTATGTCATCTGCTGAACTCTCCTCTTGAAACCATTTCTATGGTATAACATTTCTGCTTGCTGGATCTATGTCATCTGCTGAACTCTCATCTTGAAACCAATTCTATGGTATAACATCTCTGCTTGCTGGATCTGTGTCATCTGATGAACTCTCATCTGGAAACCATTTCTATGGTATAACATCTCTGCTTCCTGGATCTATGTCATCTGCTTAACTCTCATCTTGAAACCATTTCTATGGTATAACATCTCTGCTTGCTGGATCTATGTCATCTGCTGAACTCTCGTCTTGAAACCATTTCTATGGTTTAACATCTCTGCTTGCTGGATCTATGTCATCTGCTGAGCTCTCATCTTGAAACCATTTCTATGGTATAACATCTCTGCTTGCTCGATCTATGTCATCTGCTGAGCTCTCATCTTGAAACCATTTCTATGTTACAACATCTCTGCTTGCTCGATCTATGTCATCTGCTGAACTCTCATCTTGAAACCATTTCTATGGTATAACATCTCTGCTTGCTGGATCTATGTCATCTGCTGAACTCTCATCTTGAAACCAATTCTATGGTATAACATCTCTGCTTGCTGGATCTGTGTCATCTGATGAACTCTCATCTGGAAACCATTTCTATGGTATAACATCTCTGCTTCCTGGATCTATGTCATCTGCTTAACTCTCATCTTGAAACCATTTCTATGGTATAACATCTCTGCTTGCTCGATCTATGTCATCTGCTGAACTTTCATCTTGAAACCATTTCTATGGTATAACATCTCTGCTTGCTCGATCTATTTCATCTGCTGAACTCTCATCTTGAAACCATTTATATGGTATAGCATCTCTGCTTGCTGGATCTATGTCATCTGCTGAAATATCATCTTGAAACCATTTCTATGGCATAACATCTCTGCTTGCTGGATCTATGTCATCAGCTGAACGCTCATCTTGAAACCATTTCTATGGTATAACATCTCTGCTTGCTGGATCTATGTCATCTGCTGAACTCTCATCTTGAAACCAATTCTATGGTATAACATCTCTGCTTGCTGGATCTATGTCATCAGCTGATCTCTCATCTTGAAACCATTTCTATGGTATAACATCTCTGCTTGCTGGATCTATGTCATCAGCTGATCTCTCATCTTGAAACCATTTCTATGGTATAACATCTCTGCTTGCTGGATCTATGTCATCTGCTGAACTCTCGTCTTGAAACCATTTCTATGGTTTAACATCTCTGCTTGCTGGATCTATGTCATCTGCTGAGCTCTCATCTTGAAACCATTTCTATGGTATAACATCTCTGCTTGCTCGATCTATGTCATCTGCTGAGCTCTCATCTTGAAACCATTTCTATGGTACAACATCTCTGCTTGCTCGATCTATGTCATCTGCTGAACTCTCATCTTGAAACCATTTCTATGGTATAACATCTCTGCTTGCTGGATCTATGTCATCTGCTGAACTCTCATCTTGAAACCAATTCTATGGTATAACATCTCTGCTTGCTGGATCTGTGTCATCTGATGAACTCTCATCTGGAAACCATTTCTATGGTATAACATCTCTGCTTCCTGGATCTATGTCATCTGCTTAACTCTCATCTTGAAACCATTTCTATGGTATAACATCTCTGCTTGCTCGATCTATGTCATCTGCTGAACTTTCATCTTGAAACCATTTCTATGGTATAACATCTCTGCTTGCTCGATCTATTTCATCTGCTGAACTCTCATCTTGAAACCATTTATATGGTATAGCATCTCTGCTTGCTGGATCTATGTCATCTGCTGAAATATCATCTTGAAACCATTTCTATGGCATAACATCTCTGCTTGCTGGATCTATGTCATCAGCTGAACGCTCATCTTGAAACCATTTCTATGGTATAACATCTCTGCTTGCTGGATCTATGTCATCTGCTGAACTCTCATCTTGAAACCATTTCTATGGTATAGCATCTCTGCTTGCTGGATCTATGTCATCTGCTGAACTCTCATCTTGAAACCATTTCTATGGTATAACATCTCTGCTTGCTGGATCTATGTCATCTGCTGAACTCTCATCTTGAAACCATTTCTATGGTTTAACATCTCTGCCTGCTGGATCTATGTCATCTGCTGAACTCTCATCTTGAAACCATTTCTATGGTATAACATCTCTGCTTGCAGGATCCATGTCATCTGCTGAACTCTCATCTTGAAACCATTTCTATGGTATAACATCTCTGCTTGCTGGATCTGTGTCATCTGCTGAACTCTCATCTTGAAACCATTTCTATGGTATAACATCTCTGCTTGCTGAATCTATGTCATCTGCTGAACTCTCATCTGGAAACCATTTCTATGGTATAGCATCTCTGCTTGCTGGATCTATGTCATCTGCTGAACTCTCCTCTTGAAACCATTTCTATGGTATATCATTTCTGCTTGCTGGATCTATGTCATCTGCTGAACTCTCATCTTGAAACCAATTCTATGGTATAACATCTCTGCTTGCTGGATCTATGTCATCAGCTGATCTCTCATCTTGAAACCATTTCTATGGTATAACATCTCTGCTTGCTGGATCTATGTCATCAGCTGATCTCTCATCTTGAAACCATTTCTATGGTATAACATCTCTGCTTGCTGGATCTATGTCATCTGCTGAACTCTCGTCTTGAAACCATTTCTATGGTTTAACATCTCTGCTTGCTGGATCTATGTCATCTGCTGAGCTCTCATCTTGAAACCATTTCTATGGTATAACATCTCTGCTTGCTCGATCTATGTCATCTGCTGAGCTCTCATCTTGAAACCATTTCTATGGTACAACATCTCTGCTTGCTCGATCTATGTCATCTGCTGAACTCTCATCTTGAAACCATTTCTATGGTATAACATCTCTGCTTGCTGGATCTATGTCATCTGCTGAACTCTCATCTTGAAACCATTTCTATGGTATAACATCTCTGCTTGCTGGATCTATTTCATCTGCTGAATTCTCATCTTGAAACCATTTCTATGGTATAGTATCTCTGCTTGCTGGATCTATGTCATCTGCTGAACTCTCATCTTGAAACCATTTCTATGGTATAACATCTCTGCTTGCTGGATCTATGTCATCTGCTTAACTCTCATCTTGAAACCATTTCTATGGTTTAACATCTCTGCTTGCTGGATCTATGTCATCTGCTGAACTCTCATCTTGAAACCATTTCTATGGTATAACATCTCTGCTTGCAGGATCCATGTCATCTGCTGAACTCTCATCTTGAAACCATTTCTATGGTATAACATCTCTGCTTGCTGGATCTGTGTCATCTGCTGAACTCTCATCTTGAAACCATTTCTATGGTATAACATCTCTGCTTGCTGGATCTGTGTCATCTGCTGAACTCTTATCTTGAAACCATTTCTATGGTATAACATCTCTGCTTGCTGGACCTATGTCATCTGCTGAACTCTCATTTTGAAACCATTTCTATGGTATAGCATCTCTGCTTGCTGGATCTATGTCATCTGCTGAACTCTCCTCTTGAAACCATTTCTATGGTATAACATTTCTGCTTGCTGGATCTATGTCATCTGCTGAACTCTCATCTTGAAACCAATTCTATGGTATAACATCTCTGCTTGCTGGATCTGTGTCATCTGATGAACTCTCATCTGGAAACCATTTCTATGGTATAACATCTCTGCTTCCTGGATCTATGTCATCTGCTTAACTCTCATCTTGAAACCATTTCTATGGTATAACATCTCTGCTTGCTCGATCTATGTCATCTGCTGAACTTTCATCTTGAAACCATTTCTATGGTATAACATCTCTGCTTGCTCGATCTATTTCATCTGCTGAACTCTCATCTTGAAACCATTTATATGGTATAGCATCTCTGCTTGCTGGATCTATGTCATCTGCTGAAATATCATCTTGAAACCATTTCTATGGCATAACATCTCTGCTTGCTGGATCTATGTCATCAGCTGAACGCTCATCTTGAAACCATTTCTATGGTATAACATCTCTGCTTGCTGGATCTATGTCATCTGCTGAACTCTCATCTTGAAACCATTTCTATGGTATAGCATCTCTGCTTGCTGGATCTATGTCATCTGCTGAACTCTCATCTTGAAACCATTTCTATGGTATAACATCTCTGCTTGCTGGATCTATGTCATCTGCTGAACTCTCATCTTGAAATCAATTCTATGGTATAACATCTCTGCTTGCTGGATCTATGTCATCTGCTGAACTCTCCTCTTGAAACCATTTCTATGGTATAACATCTCTGCTTGCTGGATCTGTGTCATCTGCTGAATTCTCATCTTGAAACCATTTCTATGGTATAACATCTCTGCTTGCTGGATCTATGTCACCTGCTGAACTCTCTTCTTGAAACCATTTCTATGGTATAACATCTCTGCTTGCTGGATCTATGTCATCTGCTGAACTCTCATCTTGAAACCATTTCTATGGTATAACATCTCTGCTTGCTGGATCTATGTCATCTGCTGAACTCTCATCTTGAAACCATTTCTATGGTATAACATCTCTGCTTGCTGGATCTATTTCATCTGCTGAATTCTCATCTTGAAACCATTTCTATGGTATAGTATCTCTGCTTGCTGGATCTATGTCATCTGCTGAACTCTCATCTTGAAACCATTTCTATGGTATAACATCTCTGCTTGCTGGATCTATGTCATCTGCTTAACTCTCATCTTGAAACCATTTCTATGGTTTAACATCTCTGCTTCCTGGATCTATGTCATCTGCTGAACTCTCATCTTGAAACCATTTCTATGGTATAACATCTCTGCTTGCAGGATCCATGTCATCTGCTGAACTCTCATCTTGAAACCATTTCTATGGTATAACATCTCTGCTTGCTGGATCTGTGTCATCTGCTGAACTCTCATCTTGAAACCATTTCTATGGTATAACATCTCTGCTTGCTGGATCTGTGTCATCTGCTGAACTCTTATCTTGAAACCATTTCTATGGTATAACATCTCTGCTTGCTGGACCTATGTCATCTGCTGAACTCTCATTTTGAAACCATTTCTATGGTATAGCATCTCTGCTTGCTGGATCTATGTCATCTGCTGAACTCTCCTCTTGAAACCATTTCTATGGTATAACATTTCTGCTTGCTGGATCTATGTCATCTGCTGAACTCTCATCTTGAAACCAATTCTATGGTATAACATCTCTGCTTGCTGGATCTGTGTCATCTGATGAACTCTCATCTGGAAACCATTTCTATGGTATAACATCTCTGCTTCCTGGATCTATGTCATCTGCTTAACTCTCATCTTGAAACCATTTCTATGGTATAACATCTCTGCTTGCTCGATCTATGTCATCTGCTGAACTTTCATCTTGAAACCATTTCTATGGTATAACATCTCTGCTTGCTCGATCTATTTCATCTGCTGAACTCTCATCTTGAAACCATTTATATGGTATAGCATCTCTGCTTGCTGGATCTATGTCATCTGCTGAAATATCATCTTGAAACCATTTCTATGGCATAACATCTCTGCTTGCTGGATCTATGTCATCAGCTGAACGCTCATCTTGAAACCATTTCTATGGTATAACATCTCTGCTTGCTGGATCTATGTCATCTGCTGAACTCTCATCTTGAAACCATTTCTATGGTATAGCATCTCTGCTTGCTGGATCTATGTCATCTGCTGAACTCTCATCTTGAAACCATTTCTATGGTATAACATCTCTGCTTGCTGGATCTATGTCATCTGCTGAACTCTCATCTTGAAATCAATTCTATGGTATAACATCTCTGCTTGCTGGATCTATGTCATCTGCTGAACTCTCCTCTTGAAACCATTTCTATGGTATAACATCTCTGCTTGCTGGATCTGTGTCATCTGCTGAATTCTCATCTTGAAACCATTTCTATGGTATAACATCTCTGCTTGCTGGATCTATGTCACCTGCTGAACTCTCTTCTTGAAACCATTTCTATGGTATAACATCTCTGCTTGCTGGATCTATGTCATCTGCTGAACTCTCATCTTGAAACCATTTCTATGGTATAACATCTCTGCTTGCTGGATCTATGTCATCTGCTGAACTCTCATCTTGAAACCATTTCTATGGTATAACATCTCTACTTGCTGGATCTGTGGCATCTGCTGAACTTTCATCTTGAAACCATTTCTAGGGTATAACATCTCTGCTTGCTGGATCTATTTCATCTGCTGAACTCTCATCTTGAAACCATTTCTATGGTATAACATCTCTGCTTGCTGGATCTATGTCATCAGCTGAAATCTCATCTTGAAACCATTTCTATGGTATAACATCTCTGCTTGCTGGATCTATGTCATCTGCTGAACGCTCATGTTGAAAGCATTTCTATGGTATAACATCTCTGCTTGCCGGATCTATGTCATCTGCTGAACTCTCATCTTGAAACCATTTCTATGGTATAGCATCTCTGCTTGCTGGATCTATGTCATCTGCTGAAATCTCCTCTTGAAACCATTTCTATGGTATAACATCTCTGCTTGCTGGATCTATGTCATCAGCTGAACGCTCATGTTGAAAGCATTTCTATGGCATAACATCTCTGCTTGCTGGATCTATGTCATCTGCTGAACTCTCATCTTGAAACCATTTCTATGGTATAGCATCTCTGCTTGCTGGATCTATGTCATCTGCTGAAATCTCCTCTTGAAACCATTTCTATGGTATAACATCTCTGCTTGCTGGATCTATGTCATCTGCTGACCTCTCATCTTGAAACCATTTCTATGGTATAATGTGTCTGATTGCTGTATCTGTGCTCTGTTATTTGATGCAATGTATTCAATAGTCACTGTCTGTCCTTCCATCATTGTAGACTTCATCTGATGGTGAAAGGTGTTATACTGTGTTAGGCATAGTGTGTTAGGTCTGTGTCTTTGATCAGCTATAAACTCCCTGGTGAGCTGAGCAGCTGCCAATTTAGTCACAAGCAGCTCCCACAATCCCTCTCATCTGATGCTATAGTCCTTCCTATAAAACTAGATGCACCATTAGGGGTGCACGCACGTGTCCTCTTCAGCAAAGTGTCCTGTTCAACAAGTGTTTGACAGTCATTTCAATGGCAGTCATTCAGGGCAGGAGTCAGGTAACCGACACTTTATACTCTCTTCTAACTATGTACTTTACTCCTGCATCCATATTCCTGTGTCCTTTTTTTCATCCACATTGACCGCCCTATCCCCCCTCCATCATCACTCATCCATATCTGCCCCTCTCTCCTTCCCTCTCCTATGTACAGCTCCCATGCTCTTTTGAACTTCCTGAAAAATCTCACTCTATCTTATCCAAAGGTATTGCACAGGAAATCATATCACAAATCCAAAAACTATCTGCTCTTTCTCTTTTAACTGCTACTACTCATTTCAGGGGATATCTCTTCTAGCACCGGACCACCCTCCACCAACCTCAACCTCTCCCTTACCTCACATCGAAACCCTGCTAACCTTATTAACATCAGCTGTACTCCTTCATCTACCTCCTTCAATTGCGCACTGAGGAATCCACGGTCTATATGCAACAAGCTTCCTTTCCTGCACAATTACTTTCTGACCAACGCTTTCAATCTGCAGGCCCTCACTGAAACCTGGATCCAGGATTCTGATACTGTCTCCCCTGCTGCTATTTCTCATGGCAGCCTGCATTTTTCCCATTCCCCGAGACCTGCAAACAGACTTGGTGGTGGGGTCGGCATACTCCTGTCCCCACATTGCACCTTCCAGGTCATCCCCCCAGCACCATCACTCTCATTCCCTTCTTTTGAGGTCCACACAATCAGGCTCTTCCATCCCCTCTCCCTCAGAGTAGCGGTCGTATACCGTTCCCCAGGCTCACCCACCCAGTTCCTTGACCATTTTTCTGCCTGGCTGCCGCACTTCATGTCCTCAGATTTACCAACCCTTATCCTGGGAGACTTCAACATCCCCATAAACAGCCCCACCTCCTCATCCGCATCCCAGCTTCTATCTTTAACCACTTCTCTTGGCCTCTCACAGCTATCAACCTCTGAGACACACAAAGATGGAAACACCCTTGATCTGGTCTTTGTCCGGCTTAGTTCAATCCCCCACCTAAATAACTCCCCTCTTCCCCTCTCTGATCATAACATTCTCTCTGTCACACTCACAAATCCTTGCCTGCCCCAGCACACTCCTACCTATCATACATTCAGAATTCTACAAGCCATTAACCCTCATACACTTACAGACTCCCTTCACTCATCACTGTCCCCAATCTCCTCTTTTTCCTGTCCTGATCTGGCTGTAAACCACTACAATGACACACTCAGAAGCACGTTGGACCAAGTAGCACCCGTCACCCTCAGAACCTCTAAACACAGAGCAAAACAGCCCTGGCTCACACCGCAAAGCCGATTTCTCCAGCGTTGCTCTAGAAGTGCCGAACGCCTATGGAGGAAAACTTGCACACTAGAAGACTTTATCCACTACAAATTTATGTTAAAAACATATAACGCTGCCCTTCAAAGCGCAGGCCCCCATCACGGACATTTGTGCCGAGTACTTGGCCTCCTACTTCACAGAGAAAATAGACACCATCCATCAGGAAATTAGCTCCCAGCCACCAAGAGCCGTGAATCCCATCCCTCCCCACATCCCCTCTGCATCACTCTCCACATATGACCCAGTCACAGAAGACAAAGTCTCCAGGCTCCTCTCTTCTTCCCATCCCACTACATGCACCACTGACCCCATCCCCTCACATCTACTCCAGTCTCTTTCTTCAGTCGTCACTACTCGCCTAACTAAAATCTTCAACCTCTCCCTCTCTTCTGGTATCTTCCCCTCCTCCTTCAAACACTCCATCATTACTCCATTATTAAAAAAAGCCCTCTCTTGACCTTTCCTGCACAAACAACTACAGACCAGTCTCCAATCTTCCCTTCATCTCTAAACTCTTGGAGCGCCTGGTCTACTCCCGCCTTACCAGTTACCTCTCCACTCACTCTCTTCTAGACCCATCACAGTTCGGCTTCCATCCCCTATATTCTACAGAAACTGCACTCATCAAAGTAACCAATGACCTTCTGACAGCAAAATGTAATGGTGACCCTCATTCTTCTTGACCTCTCTGCAGCCTTTGACACTGTTGACCACCACCTCCTACTCTCTACGCTCCACTCAATCGGCATTAAGGACACTGCTCTCTCCTGGTTCTCCTTCTACCTATCTGACCGCTCTTTCAGTGTATCGTTCGCTGGCTCCACTTCTTCCCCTCTTCCTCTCACTATTGGGGTTCCTCAGGGTTCAGTCCTTGGCCCTCTTTTATTCTCTCTCTACACAGCCCCAGTTGAACAGACCATCAGCAAACTTGGTTTTCAGTACCATCTTTATGCTGATGACACACAATTATACACCTCATCCCCTGACCTTACCCCCGCTGTACTACAGAACACCAGTGACTGTCTGGCCGTAGTTTCTAACATAATGTCCGCTCTCTACCTGAAACTCAACCTTTCCAAAACTGAACTTCTTCTACTCCCGCCGTCTGCTCACCTCTCTAAATCTGACATCTCTCTTTCCGTGTGTGGCACCACAATAATGCCGAGCCAGCAGGCGTGCTGTCTGGGCGTTGTGTTTGACACCAATCTTTCCTTCACCTTCCACATACAATCTCTTGCCCACTCTTGTCGCTTGCACCTGAAGAACATCTCTAGAATCCGCCACTTTCTCACCTTGAAAACAAAAAAACCCCTCACTGTTACCCTGATCCACTCCAGCCTCGACTACTGTAACTGTCTATTAATTGGCCTCCCCCTCACTCAACTTTCCCCCCTCCAGTCCATCTTTAATGCTGCTGCCAGGGTCATCTATTTGGCTAACCGTTACTCAGACTCCTCCGCTCTGTGCCAGTCATTGCACTGGCTGCCCATGAATTATAGGATCCAATTGAAATTGCTTGTTCTCACCCACAAAGCTCTCCACAGTGCGGCACCACCCTACATCTCTTCCCTCATTTCTGTTTATCGGCCTACCCGTTCTCTACGCTCCGAAAGCGACTTTCGACTAACATCCACACTAACCGTACCTCCCACTATCTGCTTCAAAACTTCTCCTGAGCTGCACCTATTCTTTGGAATGCTCTACCCCAAGAAATTAGGATGAACCACAATTTACACAGTTTTAGGCGCTCCCTAAAAACACACCTGTTTAAGGCAGCCTATCACCTTCCCTAATCGAAGTCCTTTATCTTCTTATAGCCCATCCCTTATTTCTCCACACAACTCTCCACCGAACCAAAAAGCACCACAAATACTGGCTGGTAATGAGCTCATGCAGCCTTTATCTATCCCTCATCCACTCAAGATGGCTGGACCATCCTTGTAGATAAGCCATTGTACTTTGTGTCACCCCCACCTCATTGTAGATTGTAAGCTCTTACGAGCAGGGTTGCCATTTTTTTTGCTCTAATTATTGTATTATCTTTAGCTATGTTGCTTATGACTGTTGTTTATGAACCTGTGAATTGTTAAGAGCTGCGGAATATGTCGGCGCTATATAAATAAAGATTATTATTATTATATTATACAGGCTGCTCCTGAGGGCATGCAGAATAATGCACACCCTGTCCTAGGAGCTTACAATCTAATATACAATATACAGACTGCTCCTGAGGGCATGCAGAATAATGCACACCCTGTCCTAGGAGCTTACAATCTAATATACAATATACAGACTGCTCCTGAGGGCATGCAGAATAATGTACACCCTGTCCTAGGAGCTTACAATCTAATATACAATATACAGACTGCTCCTGAGGGCATGCAGAATAATGTACACCCTGTCCTAGGAGCTTACAATCTAATATACAATATACAGACTGCTCCTGAGGGCATGCAGAATAATGTACACCCTGTCCTAGGAGCTTACAATCTAATATACAATATACAGACTGCTCCTGAGGGCATGCGGAATAATTCACACCCTGTCCTAGGAGCTTACAATCTAATATACAATATACAGACTGCTCTTGAGGGCATGCAGAATAATGTACACCCTGTCCTAGGAGCTTACAATCTAATATACAGTATACAAACTGCTCCTGAGGGCATGCAGAATAATGTACACCCTGTCCTAGGAGCTTACAATCTAATATACAACATATAGACTGCTCCTGAGGGCATGCAGAATAATGTACACCCTGTCCTAGGAGCTTAAAATCTAATATACAATATATAGACTGCTCTTGACGGCATGCAGAATAATGTACACCATGTCCTAGGAGCTTACAAACTAATATACAATATACAGACTGCTCCTGAGGGCATGCAGAATAATGTACAACCTGTCCTAGGAGCTTACAATCTAATATACAGTATACAGACTGCTCCTGAGGGCATGCAGAATAATGCACACCCTGTCCTAGGAGCTTACAATCTAATATACAATATACAGACTGCTCCTGAGGGCATGCAGATAATGTACACCCTGTCCTAGGAGCTTACAATCTAATATACAATATACAGACTGCTCCTGAGGGCATGCAGAATAATGCACACCCTGTCCTAGGAGCTTACAATCTAATATACAGTATACAGACTGCTCCTGAGGGCATGCAGAATAATGCACACCCTGTCCTAGGAGCTTACAATCTAATATACAGTATACAGGCTGCTCCTGAGGGCATGCAGAATAATGCACACCCTGTCCTAGGAGCTTACAGCCTAATATACAATATACAGACTGCTCCTGAGGGCATGCAGAATAATGCACACCCTGTAATAGGAGCTTACAATCTAATATACAATATACAGACTGCTCCTGAGGGCATGCAGAATAATGCACACCCTGTCCTAGGAGCTTACAATCTAATATACAGTATACAGACTGCTCCTGAGGGCATGCAGAATAATGTACACCATGTCCTAGGAGTTTACAATCTAATATACAATATACAGACTGCTCCTGAGGGCATGCAGAATAATGCACACCCTGTCCTAGGAGCTTACAATCTAATATACAGTATACAGACTGCTCCTGAGGGCATGCAGAATAATGTACACCCTGTCCTAGGAGCTTACAATCTAATATACAATATATAGGCTGCTCCTGAGGGCATGCAGAATAATGCACACCCTGTACTAGGAGCTTACAATCTAATATACAATATACAGACTGCTCCTGAGGGCATGCAGAATAATGTACACCCTGTCCTAGGAGCTTACAATCTAATATATAATATATAGGCTGCTCCTGGAGGCATGCAGAATAATGCACACCCTGTCCTAGGAGCTTACAATCTAATATACAGTATACAGACTGCTCCTGAGGGCATGCAGAATAATGTACACCCTGTCCTAGGAGCTTACAATCTAATATACAATATACAGACTGCTCCTGAGGGCATGCAGAATAATGCACACCCTGTCCTAGGAGCTTACAATCTAATATACAGTATACAGACTGCTCCTGAGGGCATGCAGAATAATGCACACCCTGTCCTAGGAGCTTACAATCTAATATACAGTATACAGGCTGCTCCTGAGGGCATGCAGAATAATGCACACCCTGTCCTAGGAGCTTACAGCCTAATATACAATATACAGACTGCTCCTGAGGGCATGCAGAATAATGCACACCCTGTAATAGGAGCTTACAATCTAATATACAATATACAGACTGCTCCTGAGGGCATGCAGAATAATGCACACCCTGTCCTAGGAGCTTACAATCTAATATACAGTATACAGACTGCTCCTGAGGGTATGCAGAATAATGTACACCCTGTCCTAGGAGTTTACAATCTAATATACAATATACAGACTGCTCCTGAGGGCATGCAGAATAATGCACACCCTGTCCTAGGAGCTTACAATCTAATATACAGTATACAGACTGCTCCTGAGGGCATGCAGAATAATGTACACCCTGTCCTAGGAGCTTACAATCTAATATACAATATATAGGCTGCTCCTGAGGGCATGCAGAATAATGCACACCCTGTACTAGGAGCTTACAATCTAATATACAATATACAGACTGCTCCTGAGGGCATGCAGAATAATGTACATCCTGTCCTAGGAGCTTACAATCTAATATACAGTATACAGACTGCTCCTGAGGGCATGCAGAATAATGCACACCCTGTCCTAGGAGCTTACAATCTAATGCACAGTATACAGACTGCTCCTGAGGGCATGCAGAATAATGTACACCCTGTCCTAGGAGCTTACAATCTAATATACAATATACAGACTGCTCCTGAATGCATGCAGAATAATGTACACCCTGTCCTAGGAGCTTACAATCTAATATACAATATATAGGCTGCTCCTGAGGGCATGCAGAATAATGCACACCCTGTACTAGGAGCTTACAATCTAATATACAATATACAGACTGCTCCTGAGGGCATGCAGAATAATGTACACCCTGTCCTAGGAGCTTACAATCTAATATACAGTATACAGACTGCTCCTGAGGGCATGCAGAATAATGCACACCCTGTCCTAGGAGCTTACAATCTAATACACAGTATACAGACTGCTCCTGAGGGCATGCAGAATAATGTACACCCTGTCCTAGGAGCTTACAATCTAATATACAATATACAGACTGCTCCTGAATGCATGCAGAATAATGTACACCCTGTCCTAGGAGCTTACAATCTAATATACAATATATAGGCTGCTCCTGAGGGCATGCAGAATAATGTACACCCTGTCCTAGGAGCTTACAATCTAATATACAATATACAGACTGCTCCTGAGGGAATGCAGAATAATGTACACCCTGTCCTAGGAGCTTACAATCTAATATACAATATACAGACTGCTCCTGAGGGAATGCAGAATAATGTACACCCTGTCCTAGGAGCTTACAATCTAATATACAATATACAGACTGCTCCTGAGGGAATGCAGAATAATGTACACCCTGTCCTAGGAGCTTACAATCTAATATACAATATACAGACTGCTCCTGAGGGAATGCAGAATAATGTACACCCTGTCCTAGGAGCTTACAATCTAATATACAATATACAGACTGCTCCTGAGGGCATGCAGAATAATGTACACCCTGTCCTAGGAGCTTACAGCCAAATATACAATAAACAGACTGCTCCTGAGGGCATGCAGAATAATGCACACCCTGTCCTAGCAGCTTACAATCTAATATACAATATACAGACTGCTCCTGAGGGCATGCAGAATAATGTACACCCTGTCCAAGGAGCTTACAATCTAATATACAATATACAGACTGCTCCTGAAGGCATGCAGAATAATGTACATCCTGTCCTAGGAGCTTACAATCTGATATACAATATATAGGCTGCTCCTGAGGGCATGCAGAATAATGTACACCCTGTCCTAGGAGCTTACAATCTAATATACAATATACAGACTACTCCTGAGGGCAAGCAGAATAATGTACACCCTGTCCTAGGAGCTTACAATCTAATATACAATATACAGACTACTCCTGAGGGCAAGCAGAATAATGTACACCCTGTCCTAGGAGCTTACAATCTAATATACAGTATACAGACTGCTCCTGAGGGCATGCAGAATAATGCACACCCTGTCCTAGGAGCTTACAATCTAATATACAATATACAGACTGCTCCTGAGGGCATGCAGAATAATGCACACCCTGTCCTAGGAGCTTACAATCTAATATACAATATACAGACTACTCCTGAGGGCAAGCAGAATAATGTACATCCTGTCCTAGGAGATTATAATCTATTATACAATATACAGGCTGCTCCTGAGGGCATGCAGAATAATGTACACCCTGTCCTAGAAGCTTACAATCTAATATACAATATACAGACTGCTCCTGAGGGCATGCAGAATAATGTACACCCTGTCCTAGGAGCTTAAAATCTAATATACAATATACAGACTGCTCCTGAGGGCATGCAGAATAATGCACACCCTGTCCTAGGAGCTTACAATCTAATATACAATATATAGACTGCTCCTGAGGGCATGCAGAATAATGTACATCCTGTCCTAGGAGATTACAATCTATTATACAATATACAGAATGCTCCTGAGGGCATGCAGAATAATGTACACCCTGTCCTAGAAGCTTACAATCTAATATACAATATACAGGCTGCTCCTGAGGGCATGCAGAATAATGCACACCCTGTCCTAGGAGCTTACAATCTAATATACAATATATAGACTGCTCCTGAGGGCATGCAGAATAATGCACACCCTGTCCTAGGAGCTTACAATCTAATATACAATATACAGACTGCTCCTGAGGGCATGCAGAATAATGTACACCCTGTCCTAGGAGCTTACAATCTAATATACAATATACAGGCTGCTCCTGAGGGCATGCAGAATAATGCACACCCTGTCCTAGGAGCTTACAATCTAATATACAATATACAGACTGCTCCTGAGGGCATGCAGAATAATGCACACCCTGTCCTAGGAGCTTACAATCTAATATACAATATACAGACTGCTCCAGAGGGCATGCAGAATAACGCACACCCTGTCCTAGGAGATTACAATCTATTATACAATATACAGACTGCTCCTGAGGGCATGCAGAATAATGCACACCCTGTCCTAGAAGCTTACAATCTAATATACAATATACAGACTGCTCCTGAGGGCATGCAGAATAATGCACACCCTGTCCTAGGAGCTTACAATCTAATATACAGTATACAGACTGCTCCTGAGGGCATGCAGAATAATGTACACCCTGTCCTAGAAGCTTACAATCTAATATACAATATACAGACTGCTCCTGAGGGCATGCAGAATAATGTACACCCTGTCCTAGGAGCTTACAATCTAATATACAATATACAGACTGCTCCTGAGGACATGCAGAATAATGCACACCCTGTCCTAGGAGCTTACAATCTAATATCCAATATATAGACTGCTCCTGAGGGCATGCAGAATAATACACACCCTGTCCTAGGAACTTACAATCTAATATACAATATACAGACTGCTCCTGAGGGCATGCAGAATAATGTACACCCTGTCCTAGGAGCTTACAATCTAATATACAATATACAGGCTGCTCCTGAGGGCATGCAGAATAATGCACACCCTGTCCTAGGAGCTTACAATTTAATATACAATATACAGACTGCTCCTGAGGGCATGCAGAATAATGCACACCCTGTCCTATGAGCTTACACTCTAATATACAATATACAGACTGCTCCTGAGGGCATGCAGAATAATGTACACCCTGTCCTAGGAGCTTACAATCTAATATACAATATATAGACTGCTCCTGAGGGCATGCAGAATATTGCACACCCTGTCCTAGGAGCTTACAATCTAATATACAATATACAGGCTGCTCCTGAGGGCATGCAGAATAATGCACACCCTGTCCTAGGAGCTTACAATCTAATATACAATATACAAACTGCTCCTGAGGGCATGCAGAATAATGCACACCCTGTCCTAGGAGCTTACAATCTAATATACAATATACAGACTGCTCCTGAGGGCATGCAGAATAATGCACACACTGTCCTAGGAGCTTACAATCTAATATACAATATATAGACTGCTCCTGAGGGCATGCAGAATAATGCACACCCTGTCCTAGGAGCTTACAATCTAATATACAATATACAGACTGCTCCTGAGGGCATGCAGAATAATGTACACCCTGTCCTAGGAGCTTACAATCTAATATACAATATACAGGCTGCTCCTGAGGGCATGCAGAATAATGCACACCCTGTCCTAGGAGCTTACAATCTAATATACAATATACAGACTGCTCCTGAGGGCATGCAGAATAATGTACACCCTGTCCTAGGAGCTTACAATCTAATATACAATATACAGGCTGCTCCTGAGGGCATGCAGAATAATGCACACCCTGTCCTAGGAGCTTACAATCTAATATACAATATACAGACTGCTCCTGAGGGCATGCAGAATAATGCACACCCTGTCCTAGGAGCTTACAATCTAATATACAATATACAGACTGCTCCTGAGGGCATGCAGAATAATGCACACCCTGTCCTAGGAGCTTACAATCTAATATACAATATATAGACTGCTCCTGAGGGCATGCAGAATAATGCACACCCTGTCCTAGGAGCTTACAATCTAATATACAATATACAGACTGCTCCTGAGGGCATGCAGAATAATGCACACACTGTCCTAGGAGCTTACAATCTAATATACAATATATAGACTGCTCCTGAGGGCATGCAGAATAATGCACACCCTGTCCTAGGAGCTTACAATCTAATATGCAATATACAGACTGCTCCTGAGGGCATGCAGAATAATGTACACCCTGTCCTAGGAGCTTACAATCTAATATACAATATAAAGACTGCTCCTGAGGGCATGCAGAATAATGTACACCCTGTCCTAGGAGCTTACAATCTAATATACAATATACAGACTGCTCCTGAGGGCATGCAGAATAATGCACACCCTGTCCTAGGAGCTTACAATCTAATATACAATATACAGACTGCTCCTGAGGGCATGCAGAATAATGCACACCCTGTCCTAGGAGCTTACAATCTAATATACAATATATAGACTGCTCCTGAGGGCATGCAGAATAATGCACACCCTGTCCTAGGAGCTTACAATCTAATATACAGTATACAGGCTGCTCCTGAGGACATGCAGAATAATGCACACCCTGTCCTAGGAGCTTACAATCTAATATACAGTATACAGACTGCTCCTGAGGGCATGCAGAATAATGTACACCCTGTCCTAGGAGCTTACAATCTAATATACAATATACAGGCTGCTCCTGAGGACATGCAGAATAATGCACACCCTGTCCTAGGAGCTTACAATCTAATATACAGTATACAGACTGCTCCTGAGGGCATGCAGAATAATGTACACCCTGTCCTAGGAGCTTACAATCTAATATACAATATATAGACTGCTCTTGACGGCATGCAGAATAATGTACACCCTGTCCTAGGAGCTTACAATCTAATATACAATATACAGACTGCTCCTGAGGGCATGCAGAATAATGTACACCCTGTCCTAGGAGCTTACAATCTAATATACAGTATACAGACTGCTCCTGAGGGCATGCAGAATAATGCACACCCTGTCCTAGGAGCTTACAATCTAATATACAATATACAGACTGCTCCTGAGGGCATGCAGAATAATGCACAACCTGTCCTAGGAGCTTACAATCTAATATACAATATATAGACTGCTCTTGACGGCATGCAGAATAATGTACACCCTGTCCTAGGAGCTTACAATCTAATATACAATATACAGACTGCTCCTGAGGGCATGCAGAATAATGTACACCCTGTCCTAGGAGCTTACAATCTAATATACAGTATACAGACTGCTCCTGAGGGCATGCAGAATAATGCACACCCTGTCCTAGGAGCTTACAATCTAATATACAGTATACAGACTGCTCCTGAGGGCATGCAGAATAATGTACACCCTGTCCTAGGAGCTTACAATCTAATATACAGTATACAGACTGCTCCTGAGGGCATGCAGAATAATGCACACCCTGTCCTAGGAGCTTACAATCTAATATACAATATACAGACTGCTCCTGAGGGCATGCAGAATAATGCACAACCTGTCCTAGGAGCTTACAATCTAATATACAGTATACAGACTGCTCCTGAGGGCATGCAGAATAATGCACACCCTGTCCTAGGAGCTTACAGCCTAATATACAATATACAGACTGCTCCTGGGGGCATGCAGAATAATGCACACCCTGTAATAGGAGCTTACAATCTAATATACAATATACAGACTGCTCCTGAGGGCATGCAGAATAATGCACACCCTGTCCTAGGAGCTTACAATCTAATATACAGTATACAGACTGCTCCTGAGGGCATGCAGAATAATGTACACCCTGTCCTAGGAGTTTACAATCTAATATACAATATACAGACTGCTCCTGAGGGCATGCAGAATAATGTCCACCCTGTCCTAGGAGGTTACAATCTAATATACAATATACAGACTGCTCCTGAGGGCATGCAGAATAATGCACATCCTGTCCTAGGAGCTTACAATCTAATATACAATACACAGACTGCTCCTGAGGGCATGCAGAATAATGCACACCCTGTAATAGGAGCTTACAATCTAATATACAATATACAGACTGCTCCTGAGGGCATGGAGAATAATGCACACCCTGTAATAGGAGCTTACAATCTAATATACAATATACAGACTGCTCCTGAGGGCATGCAGAATAATGCACACCCTGTCCTAGGAGCTTACAATCTAATATACAGTATACAGACTGCTCCTGAGGGCATGCAGAATAATGTACACCCTGTCCTAGGAGCTTACAATCTAATATACAATATATAGGCTGCTCCTGAGGGCATGCAGAATAATGTACACCCTGTCCTAGGAGCTTACAATCTAATATACAATATATAGGCTGCTCCTGAGGGCATGCAGAATAATGCACACCCTGTCCTAGGAGCTTACAATCTAATATACAATATATAGGCTGCTCCTGGGGGCATGCAGAATAATGCACACCCTGTCCTAGGAGCTTACAATCTAATATACAGTATACAGACTGCTCCTGAGGGCATGCAGAATAATGTACACCCTGTCCTAGGAGCTTACAATCTAATATACAATATACAGACTGCTCCTGAGGGCATGCAGAATAATGTACACCCTGTCCTAGGAGCTTACAATCTAATATACAGTATACAGACTGCTCCTGAGGGCATGCAGAATAATGCACACCCTGTCCTAGGAGCTTACAATCTAATATACAATATACAGACTGCTCCTGAGGGCATGCAGAATAATGTACACCCTGTCCTAGGAGATTACAATCTAATATACAGTATACAGGCTGCTCCTGAGGGCATGCAGAATAATGTACACCCTGTCCTAGGAGCTTACAATCTAATATACAGTATACAGACTGCTCCTGAGGGCATGCAGAATAATGCACACCCTGTCCTAGGAGCTTACAATCTAATATACAGTATACAGACTGCTCCTGAGGGCATGCAGAATAATGCACACCCTGTCCTAGGAGCTTACAATCTAATATACAGTATATAGGCTGCTCCTGAGGGCATGCAGAATAATGTACACCCTGTCCTAGGAGCTTACAATCTAATATACAATATACAGGCTGCTCCTGAGGGCATGCAGAATAATGCACACCCTGTCCTAGGAGCTTACAATCTAATATACAGTATATAGGCTGCTCCTGAGGGCATGCAGAATAATGTACACCCTGTCCTAGGAGCTTACAATCTAATATACAATATACAGGCTGCTCCTGAGGGCATGCAGAATAATGCACACCCTGTCCTAGGAGCTTACAATCTAATATACAGTATATAGGCTGCTCCTGAGGGCATGCAGAATAATGCACACCCTGTCCTAGGAGCTTACAATCTAATATACAGTATATAGGCTGCTCCTGAGGGCATGCAGAATAATGTACACCCTGTCCTAGGAGCTTACAATCTAATATACAGTATACAGACTGCTCCTGAGGGCATGCAGAATAATGCACACCCTGTCCTAGGAGCTTACAATCTAATATACAGTATACAGACTGCTCCTGAGGGCATGCAGAATAATGCACACCCTGTCCTAGGAGCTTACAATCTAATATACAGTATACAGACTGCTCCTGAGGGCATGCAGAATAATGCACACCCTGTCCTAGGAGCTTACAATCTAATATACAATATACAGACTGCTCCTGAGGGCATGCAGAATAATGCACAACCTGTCCAGGAGCTTACAATCTAATATACAATATACAGACTGCTCCTGAGGGCATGCAGAATAATGCACACCCTGTACTAGGAGCTTACAATCTAATATACAATATACAGGCTGCTCCTGTGGGCATGCAGAATAATGTACACCCTGTCCTAGAAGCTTACAATCTAATATACAGTATACAGACTGCTCCTGAGGGCATGCAGAATAATGTACACCCTGTCCAAGGAGCTTACAATCTAATATACAATATACAGACTGCTCCTCAGGGCATGCAGAATAATGCACACCCTGTCCTAGGAGCTTACAATCTAATATACAATATATAGGCTGCTCCTGAGGGCATGCAGAATAATGTACATCCTGTCCTAGAAGCTTACAATCTAATATACAATATACAGACTGCTCCTGAGGGCATGCAGAATAATGTACACCCTGTCCTAGGAGCTTACAATCTAATATACAGTATACAGACTGCTCCTGAGGGCATGCAGAATAATGCACACCCTGTCCTAGGAGCTTACAATCTAATATACAGTATACAGACTGCTCCTGAGGGCATGCAGAATAATGCACACCCTGTCATAGGAGCTTACAATCTAATATACAATATACAGACTGCTCCTGAGGGCATGCAGAATAATGCACACCCTGTCCTAGGAGCTTACAATCTAATATACAATATATAGGCTGCTCCTGAGGGCATGCAGAATAATGCACACCCTGTCATAGGAGCTTACAATCTAATATACAATATACAGACTGCTCCTGAGGGCATGCAGAATAATGCACACCCTGTCCTAGGAGCTTACAATCTAATATACAATATACAGACTGCTCCTGAGGGCATGCAGAATAATGTACACCCTGTCCTAGAAGCTTACAATCTAATATACAATATACAGACTGCTCCTGAGGGCATGCAGAATAATGCACACCCTGTCCTAGGAGCTTACAATCTAATATACAATATATAGGCTGCTCCTGAGGGCATGCAGAATAATGTACACCCTGTCCTAGAAGCTTACAATCTAATATACAATATACAGACTGCTCCTGAGGGCATGCAGAATAATGTACACCCTGTCCTAGGAGCTTACAATCTAATATACAATATACAGACTGCTCCTGAGGGCATGCAGAGTAATGCACATCCTGTCCTAGGAGCTTACAATCTAATATACAATATACAGGCTGCTCCTGAGGGCATGCAGAATAATGTACACCCTGTCCTAGAAGCTTACAATCTAATATACAATATACAGACTGCTCCTGAGGGCAAGCAGAATAATGTACACCCTGTCCTAGGAGCTTACAATCAAATATACAATATACAGGCTGCTCCTGAGGGCATGAGGAATAATGCACACCCTGTCCTAGGAGCTTACAATCTAATATACAATATACAGACTGCTCCTGAGGGCATGCAGAATAATGCACACCCTGTCCTAGGAGCTTACAATCTAATATACAATATACAGGCTGCTCCTGAGGGCATGCAGAATAATGTACACCCTTTCCTAGGAGCTTACAATCTAATATACAATATACAGGCTGCTCCTGAGGGCATGCAGAATAATGCACACCCTGTCCTAGGAGCTTACAATCTAATATACAATATACAGGCTGCTCCTGAGGGCATGCAGAATAATGTACACCCTGTCCTAGGAGCTTACAATCTAATATACAATATACAGGCTGCTCCTGAGGGCATGCAGAATAATGCACACCCTGTCCTAGGAGCTTACAATCTAATATACAATATACAGACTGCTCCTGAGGGCATGCAGAATAATGCACACCCTGTCTTAGGAGCTTACAATCTAATATACAATATATAGGCTGCTCCTGAGGGCATTCAGAATAATGCACACCCTGTCCTAGGAGCTTACAATCTAATATACAATATACAGACTGCTCCTGAGGGCATGCAGAATAATGTACACCCTATCCTAGGAGCTTACAATCTAATATACAATATACAGACTGCTCCTGAGGGCATGCAGAATAATGCACAGCCTGTCCTAGGAGATTACAATCTATTATACAATATACAGACTGCTCCTGAGGGCATGCAGAATAATGCACACCCTGTCCTAGGAGATTACAATCTAATATACAATATACAGACTGCTCCTGAGGGCATGCAGAATAACGCACACCCTGTCCTAGGAGATTACAATCTATTATACAATATACAGACTGCTCCTGAGGGCATGCAGAATAATGCACACCCTGTCCTAGGAGCTTACAATCTAATATATCATACACAGGCTGCTCCTGAGGGCATGCAGAATAATGCACACCCTGTCCTAGGAGCTTACAATCTAATATACAATATACAGACTGCTCCTGAGGGCATGCAGAATAATGCACACCCTGTCCTAGGAGCTTACAATCTAATATACAATATACAGACTGCTCCTGAGGGCATGCAGAATAATGCACACCCCGTCCTATGAGCTTACAATCTAATATACAATATATAGACTGCTCCTGAGGGCATGCAGAATAATGCACACCCTGTCCTAGGAGCTTACAATCTAATATACAGTATACAGACTGCTCCTGAGGGCAAGCAGAATAATGCACACCCTGTCCTAGGAGCTTACAATCTAATATACAATATACAGACTGCTCCTGAGGGCATGCAGAATAATGCACACCCTGTCCTAGGAGCTTACAATCTAATATACAATATACAGACTGCTCCTGAGGGCATGCAGAATAATGTACACCCTGTCCTAGGAGCTTACAATCTAATATACAGTATACAGGCTGCTCCTGAGGGCATGCAGAATAATGTACACCCTGTCCTAGGAGCTTACAATCTAATATACAGTATACAGACTGCTCCTGAGGGCATGCAGAATAATGCAAACCCTGTCCTAGAAGCTTACAATCTAATATACAATATACAGACTGCTCCTGAGGGCATGCAGAATAATGTACACCCTGTCCTTGGAGCTTAACATCTAATATACAGTATACAGACTGCTCCTGAGGGCATGCAGAATAATGCACACCTGGTCCTAGGAGCTTACAATCTAATATACAGTATACAGACTGCTCCTGAGGGCATGCATAATAATGTACACCCTGTCCTAGGAGGTTACAATCTAATATACAATATACAGACTGCTCCTGAGGGCATGCAGAATAATGTACACCCTGTCCTAGGAGCTTACAATCTAATATACAGTATACAGACTGCTCCTGAGGGCATGCAGAATAATGCACACCCTGTCCTAGGAGCTTACAATCTAATATACAGTATACAGACTGCTCCTGAGGGCATGCAGAATAATGCACACCCTGTCCTAGGAGCTTACAATCTAATATACAATATACAGGCTGCTCCTGAGGGCATGCAGAATAATGTACACCCTGTCCTAGGAGCTTACAATCTAATATACAATATACAGACTGCTCCTGAGGGCATGCAGAATAATGCACACCCTGTCCTAGGAGCTTACAATCTAATATACAATATATAGGCTGCTCCTGAGGGCATGCAGAATAATGTACACCCTGTCCTAGAAGCTTACAATCTAATATACAATATACAGATTGCTCCTGAGGGCATGCAGAATAATGCACACCCTGTCCTAGGAGCTTACAATCTAATATACAATATACAGACTGCTCCTGAGGGCATGCAGAATAATGCACAGCCTGTCCTAGGAGCTTACAATCTAATATACAATATACAGACTGCTCCTGAGGGCATGCAGAATAATGTACACCCTATCCTAGGGGCTTACAATCTAATATACAGTATACAGGCTGCTCCTGAGGGCATGCAGAATAATGTACACCCTGTCCTAGGAGATTACAATCTATTATACAATATACAGACTGCTCCTGAGGGCATGCAGAATAATGCACACCCTGTCCTAGGAGATTACAATCTAATATACAATATACAGACTGCTCCTGAGGGCATGCAGAATAACGCACACCCTGTCCTAGGAGATTACAATCTATTATACAATATACAGACTGCTCCTGAGGGCATGCAGAATAATGCACACCCTGTCCTAGGAGCTTACAATCTAATATATCATACACAGGCTGCTCCTGAGGGCATGCAGAATAATGCACACCCTGTCCTAGGAGCCTACAATCTAATATACAGTATACAGACTGCTCCTGACGGCATGCAGAATAATGCACACCCTGTCCTAGGAGCTTACAATCTAATATACAATATACAGACTGCTCCTGAGGGCATGCAGAATAATGTACACCCTGTCCTAGAAGCTTACAATCTAATATACAATATACAGACTGCTCCTGAGGGCATGCAGAATAATGCACACCCTGTCCTAGGAGCTTACAATCTAATATACAGTATACAGACTGCTCCTGACGGCATGCAGAATAATGTACACCCTGTCCTAGGAGCTTACAATCTAATATACAGTATACAGACTGCTCCTGACGGCATGCAGAATAATGTACACCCTGTCCTAGGAGCTTACAATCTAATATACAGTATACAGACTGCTCCTGACGGCATGCAGAATAATGTACACCCTGTCCTAGGAGTTTACAATCTAATATACAATATACAGACTGCTCCTGAGGGCATGCAGAATAATGTACACCCTGTCCTAGGAGCTTACAATCTAATATACAATATACAGACTGCTCCTGAGGGCATGCAGAATAATGCACACCCTGTCCTAGGAGCTTACAATCTAATATGCAATATACAGACTGCTCCTGAGGGCATGCAGAATAATGTACACCCTATCCTAGGAGCTTACAATCTAATATACAATATACAGGCTGCTCCTGGGGGCATGCAGAATAATGTACACCCTGTCCTAAGAGCTTACAGCCTAATATACAGTATACAGACTGCTCCTGAGGGCATGCAGAATAATGTACACCCTGTCCTAGGAGCTTACAATCTAATATACAATATACAGGCTGCTCCTGAGGGCATGCAGAATAATGTACACCCTTTCCTAGGAGCTTACAATCTAATATACAATATACAGACTGCTCCTGAGGGCATGCAGAATAATGTACACCCTTTCCTAGGAGCTTACAATCTAATATACAATATACAGACTGCTCCTGAGGGCATGCAGAATAATGCACACCCTGTCCTAGGAGCTTACAATCTAATATGCAATATAAAGACTGCTCCTGAGGGCATGGAGAATAATGTACACCTTGTCCTAGGAGCTTACAATCTAATATACAATATACAGGCTGCTCCTGAGGGCATGCAGAATAATGTACACCCTGTCCTAGGAGCTTACAATCTAATATACAATATACAGGCTGCTCCTGAGGGCATGCAGAATAATGTACACCCTGTCCTAAGAGCTTACAGCCTAATATACAGTATACAGACTGCTCCTGAGGGCATGCAGAATAATGTACACCCTGTCCTAGGAGCTTACAATCTAATATACAATATACAGACTGCTCCTGAGGGCATGCAGAATAATGCAAACCCTGTCCTAGAAGCTTACAATCTAATATACAATATACAGACTGCTCCTGAGGGCATGCAGAATAATGTACACCCTGTCCTTGGAGCTTAACATCTAATATACAGTATACAGACTGCTCCTGAGGGCATGCAGAATAATGCACACCCGGTCCTAGGAGCTTACAATCTAATATACAGTATACAGACTGCTCCTGAGGGCATGCATAATAATGTACACCCTGTCCTAGGAGCTTACAATCTAATATACAATATACAGACTGCTCCTGAGGGCATGCAGAATAATGTACACCCTGTCCTAGGAGCTTACAATCTAATATACAGTATACAGACTGCTCCTGAGGGCATGCAGAATAATGCACACCCTGTCCTAGGAGCTTACAATCTAATATACAGTATACAGACTGCTCCTGAGGGCATGCAGAATAATGCACACCCTGTCCTAGGAGCTTACAGCCTAATATACAGTATACAGACTGCTCCTGAGGGCATGCAGAATAATGCACACCCTGTCCTAGGAGCTTACAGCCTAATATACGGTATACAGACTGCTCCTGAGGGCATGCAGAATAATGTACACCCTGTCCTAGGAGCTTACAATCTAATATACAATATACAGACTGCTCCTGAGGGCATGCAGAATAATGCACACCCTGTCCTAGGAGCTTACAATCTAATATACAATATATAGGCTGCTCCTGAGGGCATGCAGAATAATGTACACCCTGTCCTAGAAGCTTACAATCTAATATACAATATACAGACTGCTCCTGAGGGCATGCAGAATAATGTACACCCTGTCCTAGGAGCTTACAATCTAATATACAATATACAGACTGCTCCTGAGGGCATGCAGAATAATGCACACCCTGTCCTAGGAGCTTACAATCTAATATACAATATACAGATTGCTCCTGAGGGCATGCAGAATAATGTACACCCTGTCCTAGGAGCTTACAATCTAATATACAGTATACAGACTGCTCCTGAGGGCATGCAGAATAATGTACACCCTGTCCTAGGAGCTTACAATCTAATATGCAATATATAGACTGCTCCTGAGGGCATGCAGAATAATGCACACCCTGTCCTAGGAGCTTACAATCTAATATACAATATACAGACTGCTCCTGAGGGCATGCAGAATAATGTACACCCTGTCCTAGAAGCTTACAATCTAATATACAATATACAGACTGCTCCTGAGGGCATGCAGAATAATGTACACCCTGTCCTAGGAGCTTACAATCTAATATACAATATACAGACTGCTCCTGAGGGCATGCAGAATAATGTACACCCTGTCCTAGGAGCTTACAATCTAATATACAATATACAGACTGCTCCTGAGGGCATGCAGAATAATGCACACCCTGTCCTAGGAGCTTACAATCTAATATACAATATACAGATTGCTCCTGAAGGCATGCAGAATAATGTACACCCTGTCCTAGGAGCTTACAATCTAATATACAGTATACAGACTGCTCCTGAGGGCATGCAGAATAATGTACACCCTGTCCTAGGAGCTTACAATCTAATATACAATATATAGACTGCTCCTGAGGGCATGCAGAATAATGCACACCCTGTCCTAGGAGCTTACAATCTAATATACAATATACAGACTGCTCCTGAGGGCATGCAGAATAATGTACACCCTGTCCTAGGAGCTTACAATCTAATATACAATATACAGACTGCTCCTGAGGGCATGCAGAATAATGTACACCCTGTCCTAGGAGCTTACAATCTAATATACAATATAAAGACTGCTCCTGAGGGCATGCAGAATAATGTACACCCTGTCCTAGGAGCTTGCAATCTAATATACAGTATACAGACTGCTCCTGAGGGCATGCAGAATAATGTACACCCTGTCCTAGGAGCTTACAATCTAATATACAATATACAGACTGCTCCTGAGTGCATGCAGAATAATGTACACCCTGTCCTAGGAGCTTACAATCTAATATATAATATACAGACTGCTCCTGAGGGCATGCAGAATAATGCACACCCTGTACTAGGAGCTTACAATCTAATATACAGTATACAGGCTGCTCCTGAGGGCATGCAGAATAATGTACACCCTGTCCTAGGAGCTTACAATCTAATATACAGTATACAGGCTGCTCCTGAGGGCATGCAGAATAATGCACACCCTGTCCTAGGAGCTTACAATATAATATACAATATACAGACTGCTCCTGATGGCATGCAGAATAATGCACACCCTGTCCTAGGAGCTTTCAATCTAATATACAATATACAGACTGCTCCTGAGGGCATGCAGAATAATGCACACCCTGTCCTAGGAGCTTACAATCTAATATACAATATACAGGCTGCTCCTGAGGGCATGCAGAATAATGCACACCCTGTCCTAGGAGCTTACAATCTAATATACAATATACAGACTGCTCCTGAGGGCATGCAGAATAATGTACACCCTGTCCTAGGAGCTTACAATCTAATATACAGTATACAGGCTGCTCCTGAGGGCATGCAGAATAATGCACACCCTGTCCTAGGAGCTTACAATCTAATATACAGTATACAGACTGCTCCTGAGGGCATGCAGAATAATGTACACCCTGTCCTAGGAGCTTACAATCTAATATACAGTATACAGGCTGCTCCTGAGGGCATGCAGAATAATGCACACCCTGTCCTAGGAGCTTACAATCTAATATACAATATACAGACTGCTCCTGAGGGCATGCAGAATAATGTACACCCTGTCCTAGGAGCTTACAATCTAATATACAATATACAGACTGCTCCTGAGGGCAAGCAGAATAATGCACACCCTGTCCTAGGAGCTTACAATCTAATATACAATATACAGGCTGCTCCTGAGGGCATGCAGAATAATGCACACCCTGTCCTAGGAGCTTACAATCTAATATACAATATACAGACTGCTCCTGAGGGCAAGCAGAATAATGCACACCCTGTCCTAGGAGCTTACAATCTAATATACAATATACAGGCTGCTCCTGAGGGCATGCAGAATAATGCACACCCTGTCCTAGGAGCTTACAATCTAATATACAATATATAGACTGCTCCTGAGGGCATGCAGAATAATGTACACCCTGTCCTAGGAGCTTACAATCTAATATACAATATACAGGCTGCTCCTGAGGGCATGCAGAATAATGCACACCCTGTCCTAGGAGCTTACAATCTAATATACAATATACAGACTGCTCCTGAGGGCAAGCAGAATAATGCACACCCTGTCCTAGGAGCTTACAATCTAATATACAATATACAGGCTGCTCCTGAGGGCATGCAGAATAATGCACACCCTGTCCTAGGAGCTTACAATCTAATATACAATATATAGACTGCTCCTGAGGGCATGCAGAATAATGTACACCCTGTCCTAGGAGCTTACAATCTAATATACAATATACAGACTGCTCCTGAGGGCATGCAGAATAATGCACACCCTGTCCTAGGAGCTTACAATCAAATATACAATATACAAACTGCTCCTGAGGGCATGCAGAATAATGCACACCCTGTCCTAGGAGCTTACAATCTAATATACAATATACAGACTGCTCCTGAGGGCATGCAGAATAATGTACACCCTGTCCTAGGAGCTTACAATCTAATATACAATATACAGGCTGCTTCTGAGGGCATGCAGAATAATGTACACCCTGTCCTAGGAACTTACAATCTAATATACAGTATACAGACTGCTCCTGAGGGCATGCAGAATAATGTACACCCTGTCCTAGGAGCTTACAATCTAATATACAATATACAGGCTGCTTCTGAGGGCATGCAGAATAATGTACACCCTGTCCTAGGAGCTTACAATCTAATATACAATATACAGACTGCTCCTGAGGGCATGCAGAATAATGTACACCCTGTCCTAGGAGCTTACAATCTAATATACAATATACAGGCTGCTTCTGAGGGAATGCAGAATAATGTACACCCTGTCCTAGGAACTTACAATCTAATATACAGTATACAGACTGCTCCTGAGGGCATGCAGAATAATGTACACCCTGTCCTAGGAGCTTACAATCTAATATACAATATACAGGCTGCTTCTGAGGGCATGCAGAATAATGTACACCCTGTCCTAGGAACTTACAATCTAATATACAGTATACAGACTGCTCCTGAGGGCATGCAGAATAATGTACACCCTGTCCTAGGAGCTTACAATCTAATATACAATATACAGGCTGCTTCTGAGGGCATGCAGAATAATGCACACCCTGTCCTAGGAGCTTACAATCTAATATACAATATACAGGCTGCTTCTGAGGGCATGCAGAATAATGTACACCCTGTCCTAGGAACTTACAATCTAATATACAATATACAGACTGCTCCTGAGGGCATGCAGAATAATGTACACCCTGTCCTAGGAGCTTACAATCTAATATACAATATACAGACTGCTCCTGAGGGCATGCAGAATAATGTACACCCTGTCCTAGGAGCTTACAATCTAATATACAATATACAGGCTGCTTCTGAGGGCATGCAGAATAATGCACACCCTGTCCTAGGAGCTTACAATCTAATATACAATATACAGGCTGCTTCTGAGGGCATGCAGAATAATGTACACCCTGTCCTAGGAACTTACAATCTAATATACAATATACAGACTGCTCCTGAGGGCATGCAGAATAATGCACACCCTGTCCTAGGAGCTTACAATCTAATATACAATATACAGACTGCTCCTGAGGGCATGCAGAATAATGTACACCCTGTCCTAGGAGCTTACAATCTAATATACAATATACAGGCTGCTTCTGAGGGCATGCAGAATAATGTACACCCTGTCCTAGGAACTTACAATCTAATATACAGTATACAGACTGCTCCTGAGGGCATGCAGAATAATGTACACCCTGTCCTAGGAGCTTACAATCTAATATACAATATACAGGCTGCTTCTGAGGGCATGCAGAATAATGTACACCCTGTCCTAGGAGCTTACAATCTAATATACAATATACAGACTGCTCCTGAGGGCATGCAGAATAATGTACACCCTGTCCTAGGAGCTTACAATCTAATATACAATATACAGGCTGCTTCTGAGGGCATGCAGAATAATGTACACCCTGTCCTAGGAGCTTACAATCTAATATACAATATACAGACTGCTCCTGAGGGCATGCAGAATAATGTACACCCTGTCCTAGAAGCTTACAATCTAATATACAATATACAGACTGCTCCTGAGGGCATGCAGAATAATGCACACCCTGTCCTAGGAGCTTACAATCTAATATACAATATACAGGCTGCTTCTGAGGGCATGCAGAATAATGTACACCCTGTCCTAGGAGCTTACAATCTAATATACAATATACAGACTGCTCCGGAGGGCATGCAGAATAATGTACACCCTGTCCTAGGAGCTTACAATCTAATATACAATATACAGACTGCTCCTGAGGGCATGCAGAATAATGTACACCCTGTCCTAGGAACTTACAATCTAATATACAGTATACAGACTGCTCCTGAGGGCATGCAGAATAATGTACACCCTGTCCTAGGAGCTTACAATCTAATATACAATATACAGGCTGCTTCTGAGGGCATGCAGAATAATGTACACCCTGTCCTAGGAACTTACAATCTAATATACAGTATAGAGACTGCTCCTGAGGGCATGCAGAATAATGTACACCCTGTCCTAGGAGCTTACAATCTAATATACAATATACAGGCTGCTTCTGAGGGCATGCAGAATAATGCACACCCTGTCCTAGGAGCTTACAATCTAATATACAATATACAGGCTGCTTCTGAGGGCATGCAGAATAATGTACACCCTGTCCTAGGAACTTACAATCTAATATACAATATACAGACTGCTCCTGAGGGCATGCAGAATAATGTACACCCTGTCCTAGGAGCTTACAATCTAATATACAGTATACAGACTGCTCCTGAGGGCATGCAGAATAATGTACACCCTGTCCTAGGAGATTACAATCTAATATACAATATACAGACTGCTCCTGAGGGCATGCAGAATAATGCACACCCTGTCCTAGGAACTTACAATCTAATATACAGTATACAGACTGCTCCTGAGGGCATGCAGAATAATGTACACCCTGTCCTAGGAGATTACAATCTAATATACAATATACAGACTGCTCCTGAGGGCATGCAGAATAATGCACACCCTGTCCTAGGAGCTTAAAATCTAATATGCAGTATACAGGCTGCTCCTGAGGGCATGCAGAATAATGTACACCCTGTCCTAGGAGCTTACAATCTAATATACAGTATACAGACTGCTCCTGAGGGCATGCAGAATAATGTACACCCTGTCCTTGGAGCTTACAATCTAATATACAGTATACAGACTTCTCCTGAGGGCATGCAGAATAATGTACACCCTGTCCTAGGAGCTTACAATCTAATATACAATATACAGACTGCTCCTGAGGGCATGCAGAATAATGTACACCCTGTCCTAGGAGCTTACAATCTAATATACAATATGCAGACTGCTCCTGAGGGCATGCAGAATAATGCACACCCTGTCCTAGGAGCTTACAATCTAATATACAATATACAGACTGCTCCTGAGGGCATGCAGAATAATGCACACCCTGTCCTAGGAGCTTTCAATCTAATATACAATATACAGACTGCTCCTGAGGGCATGCAGAATAATGCACACCCTGTCCTAGGAGCTTACAATCTAATATACAGTATACAGACTGCTCCTGAGGGCATGCAGAATCATGTACACCCTGTCCTAGGAGCTTACAATCTAATATACAGTATACAGGCTGCTCCTGAGGGCATGCAGAATAATGTACACCCTGTCCTAGGAGCTTTCAATCTAATATACAATATACAGACTGCTCCTGAGGGCATGCAGAATAATGCACACCCTGTCCTAGGAGCTTTCAATCTAATATACAATATACAGACTGCTCCTGAGGGCATGCAGAATAATGCACACCCTGTCCTAGGAGCTTACTATCTAATATACAATATACAGACTGCTCCTGAGGGCATGCAGAATAATGTACACCCTGTCCTAGGAGCTTACAATCTAATATACAATATACAGACTGCTCCTGAGGGCATGCAGAATAATGTACACCCTGTCCTAGGAGCTTACAATCTAATATACAATATACAGACTGCTCCTGAGGGCATGCAGAATAATGTACACCCTGTCCTAGGAGCTTACAATCTAATATACAATATACAGACTGCTCCTGAGGGCATGCAGAATAATGCACACCCTGTCCTAGGAGATTACAATCTAATATACAGTATACAGACTGCTCCTGAGGGCATGCAGAATAATGTACACCCTGTCCTAGGAGCTTACAATCTAATATACAATATACAGACTGCTCCTGAGGGCATGCAGAATAATGTACACCCTGTCCTAGGAGCTTACAATCTAATATACAATATACAGACTGCTCCTGAGGGCATGCAGAATAATGCACACCCTGTCCTAGGAGCTTACAATCTAATATACAGTATACAGACTGCTCCTGAGGGCATGCAGAATAATGCACACCCTGTCCTAGGAGCTTACAATCTAATATACAGTATACAGGCTGCTCCTGAGGGCATGCAGAATAATGCACACCCTGTCCTAGGAGCTTACAATCTAATATACAGTATACAGGCTGCTCCTGAGGGCATGCAGAATAATGCACACCCTGTCCTAGGAGCTTACAATCTAATATACAGTATACAGACTGCTCCTGAGGGCATGCAGAATAATGCACACCCTGTCCTAGGAGCTTTCAATCTAATATACAATATACAGACTGCTCCTGAGGGCATGCAGAATAATGCACACCCTGTCCTAGGAGCTTACAATCTAATATACAATATACAGACTGCTCCTGAGGGCATGCAGAATAATGCACACCCTGTCCTAGGAGCTTACAATCTAATATACAATATACAGACTGCTCCTGAGGGCATGCAGAATAATGCACACCCTGTCCTAGGAGCTTACAATCTAATATATAATATACAGGCTGCTCCTGAGGGCATGCAGAATAATGCACACAATGTCCTAGGAGCTTACAATCTAATATACAGTATACAGACTGCTCCTGAGGGCATGCAGAATAATGTACACCCTGTCCTAGGAGCTTACAATCTAATATACAATATACAGACTGCTCCTGAGGGCATGCAGAATAATGCACACCCTGTCCTAGGAGCTTTCAATCTAATATACAATATACAGGCTGCTCCTGAGGGCATGCAGAATAATGTACACACTGTCCTAGGAGCTTACAATCTAATGTACAATATACAGACTGCTCCTGAGGGCATGCAGAATAATGTACACCCTGTCCTAGGAGCTTACAATCTAATGTACAATATACAGGCTGCTCCTGAGGGCATGCAGAATAATGCACACCCTGTCCTAGGAGCTTACAATCTAATATACAATATACAGGCTGCTCCTGAGGGAATGCAGAATAATGCACACCCTGTCCTAGGAGCTTACAATCTAATATACAATATACAGGCTGCTCCTGAGGGCATGCAGAATAATGCACACCCTGTCCTAGGAGCTTACAATCTAATGTACAATATACAGACTGCTCCTGAGGGCATGCAGAATAATGCACACCCTGTCCTAGGAGCTTACAATCTAATATACAATATACAGGCTTCTCCTGAGGGCATGCAGAATAATGCACACCCTGTCCTAGGAGCTTTCAATCTAATATACAATATACAGACTGCTCCTGAGGGCATGCAGAATAATGCACACCCTGTCCTAGGAGCTTACAATCTAATATACAGTATACAGACTGCTCCTGAGGGCATGCAGAATCATGTACACCCTGTCCTAGGAGCTTACAATCTAATATACAGTATACAGGCTGCTCCTGAGGGCATGCAGAATAATGTACACCCTGTCCTAGGAGCTTTCAATCTAATATACAATATACAGACTGCTCCTGAGGGCATGCAGAATAATGCACACCCTGTCCTAGGAGCTTTCAATCTAATATACAATATACAGACTGCTCCTGAGGGCATGCAGAATAATGCACACCCTGTCCTAGGAGCTTTCAATCTAATATACAATATACAGACTGCTCCTGAGGGCATGCAGAATAATGCACACCCTGTCCTAGGAGCTTACTATCTAATATACAATATACAGACTGCTCCTGAGGGCATGCAGAATAATGTACACCCTGTCCTAGGAGCTTACAATCTAATATACAATATACAGACTGCTCCTGAGGGCATGCAGAATAATGTACACCCTGTCCTAGGAGCTTACAATCTAATATACAATATACAGACTGCTCCTGAGGGCATGCAGAATAATGTACACCCTGTCCTAGGAGCTTACAATCTAATATACAATATACAGATTGCTCCTGAGGGCATGCAGAATAATGCACACCCTGTCCTAGGAGCTTACAATCTAATATACAGTATACAGACTGCTCCTGAGGGCATGCAGAATAATGTACACCCTGTCCTAGGAGCTTACAATCTAATATACAATATACAGACTGCTCCTGAGGGCATGCAGAATAATGTACACCCTGTCCTAGGAGCTTACAATCTAATATACAATATACAGACTGCTCCTGAGGGCATGCAGAATAATGCACACCCTGTCCTAGGAGCTTACAATCTAATATACAGTATACAGACTGCTCCTGAGGGCATGCAGAATAATGCACACCCTGTCCTAGGAGCTTACAATCTAATATACAGTATACAGGCTGCTCCTGAGGGCATGCAGAATAATGCACACCCTGTCCTAGGAGCTTACAATCTAATATACAGTATACAGGCTGCTCCTGAGGGCATGCAGAATAATGCACACCCTGTCCTAGGAGCTTACAATCTAATATACAGTATACAGACTGCTCCTGAGGGCATGCAGAATAATGCACACCCTGTCCTAGGAGCTTTCAATCTAATATACAATATACAGACTGCTCCTGAGGGCATGCAGAATAATGCACACCCTGTCCTAGGAGCTTACAATCTAATATACAGTATACAGACTGCTCCTGAGGGCATGCAGAATAATGCACACCCTGTCCTAGGAGCTTTCAATCTAATATACAATATACAGACTGCTCCTGAGGGCATGCAGAATAATGCACACCCTGTCCTAGGAGCTTACAATCTAATATACAATATACAGACTGCTCCTGAGGGCATGCAGAATAATGCACACCCTGTCCTAGGAGCTTACAATCTAATATACAATATACAGACTGCTCCTGAGGGCATGCAGAATAATGCACACCCTGTCCTAGGAGCTTACAATCTAATATACAATATACAGGCTGCTCCTGAGGGCATGCAGAATAATGCACACAATGTCCTAGGAGCTTACAATCTAATATACAGTATACAGACTGCTCCTGAGGGCATGCAGAATAATGTACACCCTGTCCTAGGAGCTTACAATCTAATATACAATATACAGACTGCTCCTGAGGGCATGCAGAATAATGCACACCCTGTCCTAGGAGCTTTCAATCTAATATACAATATACAGGCTGCTCCTGAGGGCATGCAGAATAATGTACACACTGTCCTAGGAGCTTACAATCTAATGTACAATATACAGACTGCTCCTGAGGGCATGCAGAATAATGTACACCCTGTCCTAGGAGCTTACAATCTAATGTACAATATACAGGCTGCTCCTGAGGGCATGCAGAATAATGCACACCCTGTCCTAGGAGCTTACAATCTAATATACAATATACAGGCTGCTCCTGAGGGAATGCAGAATAATGCACACCCTGTCCTAGGAGCTTACAATCTAATATACAATATACAGGCTGCTCCTGAGGGCATGCAGAATAATGCACACCCTGTCCTAGGAGCTTACAATCTAATGTACAATATACAGACTGCTCCTGAGGGCATGCAGAATAATGCACACCCTGTCCTAGGAGCTTACAATCTAATATACAATATACAGGCTTCTCCTGAGGGCATGCAGAATAATGCACACCCTGTCCTAGGAGCTTACAATCTAATGTACAATATACAGACTGCTCCTGAGGGCATGCAGAATAATGCACACCCTGTCCTAGGAGCTTACAATCTAATATACAATATACAGACTGCTCCTGAGGGCATGCAGAATAATGTACACCCTGTCCTAGGAGCTTACAATCTAAGATACAGTATACAGACTGCTCCTGAGGACATGCAGAATAATGCACACCCTGTCCTAGGAGCTTACAATCTAATATACAGTATACAGACTGCTCCTGAGGGCATGCAGAATAATGCACACCCTGTCCTAGGAGCTTACAATCTAATATACAGTATACAGACTGCTCCTGAGGGCATGCAGAATAATGCACACCCTGTCCTAGGAGCTTACAATCTAATATACAGTATACAGACTGCTCCTGAGGGCATGCAGAATAATGCACACCCTGTCCTAGGAGCTTACAATCTAATATACAGTATACAGACTGCTCCTGAGGGCATGCAGAATAATGTACACCCTGTCCTAGGAGCTTACAATCTAGTATACAATATACAGACTGCTCCTGAGGTCATGCAGAATAATGCACACCCTGTCCTAGGAGCTTACAATCTAATATACAATATCTGAATGTAGCTTAGCGAGGGGTGGTTGCGGTGGAGCGCAGTCACAGGAGGCCGGTGTCGGCGGGCCCTGGGCTCTCATAAGATGTCTGCGCCGGGGAGTAGAGTAGGTTTTCCCATTTATTGCCCTGCAGTGGGCTTTGGGAAAATGGAGGCTTGAGGCGGCGCATGCATCTCCCGAGATCTCAATCTGCACATGCGTCACCTCCAGCAGCCATTTTCCCAAAGCCTACTGCAGGGCAATCTATAGGAAAGGGGACTCTGCTCACCGGCGCCGACATCTTATGAGAGCCCAGGGCCTGCAGCATCGCCCCACTCCTGTCACCGCCGACTGCCTAAAGCAGTGGCCCTGCCTCCTGTGACCCCGCTCCACCACCGCCGCCCCCTGGTAACCTACTGTTAAACGGACTATAAGAGGCACCACCATTTTATTTAAAAAAATGATTTTCCACCCCAAAATTTGGGGTGCGTCTTATAGTCTGCAAAATATGGCAATGGCAATGCAAGTCTATGCGCTTGTGGAAAAATTGGACCGCGCTTTGACATCGGAGTGTGGTCCGATTTTCACCGACTGCAGAAGGGAGAAGGTGAGAAACCTTTTCTTTCTCCTCTCCATGTCCGAGAGAACCTGATACCACTCTGATCAACGTCTGGTCAGAGTCTGTCCCTCTATTATACCAGGTGCCGCTGCTTCAATTCTGCTCTTGATTTCCTGTGGTTCCAGTTCTGCTCTTCCTGCTGCCATCAAGCCACGGCGTTCTCCGTTGTTTCTGCTCGGCCATCCTGCTGCGCCGCCGTCATCTGTCCGTGCTTCATTACTGCTGCTCATCTGAACTAGATGAGACATAACACCTATCATTACAAAAAAAGAGGATTCAATGATAGGTCCTATCTAAGGAATCATCCTGATGCACAAGAAAGAACACGTCGCTCAGAGATGTTTGCTGAGATTTTTTTAGGGGTAAATGATGAAGTTCTAAACTTCACCACAAACTCCCCACAGCTACACAATGTGTGAACAGGGCCTTAGTGCTAAGTGAAGAGCTACCTACATAGACTTGTCTTCCTCAAGATGCCGCCTCTGGGACACAAGATGGTTCAGGATTAGAACTTTACACATTCTGTACCAACTGTGATGTCATGTGATATCTATGATGTCATGTGCCCTGTGATGTCATGTCCCCTGTGATGTCATAATAACTGTCACTGCTGTGTTATGTATCGAGTTTCTAACATCAAGGAAGAGTTGAATTAATAAAACGAAATCGCTGGCTGCAAATAACCACCAGCCTCATTATTAATTGAGTCATGACGCAGATAATAACCGAAACATTTCCACTCTTTTATTCTAATCCGCATCACCTACTGCTCTATGACCTAAAGGGAAACACCGGCGCCATCCTGCAACTCCTGATCACCATAAACCGTCAGCTCCCGGTCACTCCTGATCCAGCAGGACCATGAGAGCGGATAATGGAGAACTGGACCCGTCTGCTATTAAATGGATGTTCTGAAAACGCTAGGTTCTGACAACATTAATGGCAAAGCTGCCCAAAAATGGAGCCAAATGGGGGGGTGTCAGCCGGCGCTCCCCTTTCTATATGCTTTTATTACAGCACATGGGTGTCATAGAGGGCAAAGCCAGCCGATTGCTGAGGGTCTTCAAGACCAGTGACACATGATCAGGTGATGGCCAGCAAGTCCTCATTTAGGGAAGGGTTTGTCCAGATTGGTAGCCCCTGTTAGGCCGGGCTCACACTGCTTTACTAAAGCCCCCAAATGATTTTCCATGGAATCTGCTCAATAACATTTTTTTGTAAATCATAGACTCATTCTAACAATCCCAGCACGGGACACAGGATCCAGCGCCATCTGCTGAGATTTTCAGGTTAATGATGCAGTTCTGAATCCCACTACTAGCCCCCCATCTATACAATGTATGAGTGAGGTCATAGGTGAAGAGTTCCCGACCTGGACTTGTCACCTTCCAGCAGTCAGCCTGGAATGACACAAGATGGCTCAGGAGTTACACTCTGGACATTCTATACCAATTGTGATGTCATATGATGTCTATGATGTTTATGTGCTTTGTGATGTCATCAGAACTGCCTCTTTAACCCCTTCCAACCCAATGACATACTTTGATTTTGTGAACAGGTTATTTGGATGCAACAGCGCAGACAATGAAGGGACAATAGTAATCATCCAAAACTATAACTATAGGGACACATACACACACAGCTGAAACCAGAAGTTTCCATACACTATATAAAAAGACGCAGGTTTTTCTCAATATCTGACATGAAATCAGAATAAACCTTTCTCGTTTTAGGTCAATTAGGATTTTACCATCATTTTTAATATTTGCCAAATGCCAGAATAATGAGAGAGAGAGAATGTTTTAAGGCATTTTTATTACTTACTGATTCCAGTGATTCAGCTCCAGGTGCGATATCACAGAGTTCAGGATCCAGCAGGATGGATCAGTGTTCTGGTCAGTATGAGGAGTGAGCCGCTGTCTGCAGCTGGAGAGATTCAGTGACCCGTGCACTGCTCTCCCGGGATGTCTAATGCTGGGAGGAGCAGTCAGCAGCACTCAGCGCACTAGCACATGACATGCTGCAAGCACGGCAGCTCACACGTGTCACTGATTACTATTCACCGCTCCTCCCAGCATTAGACATCCCGGCAGAGTACGGGAGTCACTGGATCTGTTCTGCTGCAGTGCAGACAGCAGCTCACTTCAGGGACTGACTGATCGCTGATCAATAATGCTGAATCTCTGCCTCTGCGATACCGCACCTGGAGCAACCAGGGAGAGCGGTGCTGCTGCTGGTAAGTCTAATAGTGATTGGCAGCATCGCAGCCAATCAGTGTTAGTTTTGTTTGTGGCCTCTTCCCCGTGCTAACAGCAGAGCTGAGGTAATGAGCCATGATGTGCTGAGTAACAGCGCTCCTCCCTAACTGTGTCCCAGGCTGACAGTGAGAAGCACAGGGAGATGGATGGCCGCCTGCTACATCACTCACCAAAGGTCAGATATATGTAGCTGAGCAGGATTATCACATAACTAAGTGACCCCCATCAACACCAACAGTGAGGGGCTTTACTCATTGGTGATAGAGGGTGAGAGGGCTCAGTCACTAAGGGAGGATTTCCCTCAATGTTTTGTTTCACCCCTGACTGACTGAGCCTTCCCTGTATTACCCCTGAGTGCCCCTGTATCAACCCTGACTGATGCCCACCCTGTACCACCCCTGACTGATATAATGTCCCCATTTTGGTATAATGTCCCCCATCCTGGGCTCCATGCTATAACCATGTCCCCCTTCTGGTATAATGTCCGCCATTCTGGTGTAATGTCACTCATCCTGGTATATTGTCCCCATCTTAATATACTGTAATGTTCCCAGCCTGGTATCTTATCTCCCATCCTGATATAATGTCCTTCATTCTGATATAATTTCCCCATCCTGATGTAATGTCCGTCATCCTGATGCAATGTCCGCCATCCCAGTGTAATGTCCACCATCCTGGTATAAGGTCCGCCATCCTGGTATAAGGTCCGCCATGCGGGTATAAGGTCCGCCATCCTGGTATAATGTT
Organism: Phyllobates terribilis; assembly: GCF_046119375.1. Lineage (NCBI taxonomy): Eukaryota > Metazoa > Chordata > Amphibia > Anura > Dendrobatidae > Phyllobates > Phyllobates terribilis. The sequence continues at coordinate 87,004 of NW_027363019.1, forward strand.
CCCCCAGCCGGTAGCTGACTTCTGCGGGCCGCCAGCACCTGTTGCCTGCCTCTGATTGGCTGGCAGCACGTCTTGAAGTGCAGGGAGCCGGCGGGTCTCTGCGTCACAATACATTTCAGCAGAATGTGTGTCAGAGAATGAACATCCAGGTGAAATTGGTGTCGTCGGGCCACGCACAAGCATGGGTCTGGTCCCGGTTGTACCCTCTATGACCGCGATCATTACGCCCCTGCTTGTTTTGTATGTTTTAATATAACAGTAACAGTATTGCGGTATATAGTGGAAATAATGATCCCATATGAATCCAGCCTAATGCTGGATATCACAGGAGTATCAAGATGGGTGCGCACAGCTGAATGGTCACCATACCGGCACATGCCCGCTGTATGTTGCGTGCGCACAGCTGAATGGTCACCATACCGGCACATGCCCGCTGTATGTTGCGTGCGCACAGCTGAATGGTCACCATACAGGCACATGCCCGCTGTATGTTGTGTGTGCACAGCTGAATGGTCACCATACAGGCACATGCCCGCTGTATGCTGCGTGTGCACAGCTGAATGGTCACCATACAGGCACATGCCCGCTGTATGTTGCGTGCGCACAGCTGAATGGTCACCATACAGGCACATGCCCGCTGTATGTTGCATGCGCACAGCTGAATGGTCACCATACCGGCACATGCCCGCTGTATGTTGCGTGTGCACAGCTGAATGGTCACCATACAGGCACATGCCCGCTGTATGTTGCGTGTGCACAGCTGAATGGTCACCATACCGGCACATGCCCGCTGTATGTTGCGTGTGCACATCTGAATGGTCACCATACCGGCACATGCCCGCTGTATGTTGCGTGTGCACAGCTGAATGGTCACCATACCGGCACATGCCCGCTGTATGTTGCGTGCGCACAGCTGAATGGTCACCATACAGGCACATGCCCGCTGTATGTTGTGTGTGCACAGCTGAATGGTCACCATACAGGCACATGCCCGCTGTATGTTGCGTGCGCACAGCTGAATGGTCACCATACAGGCACATGCCCGCTGTATGTTGTGTGTGCACAGCTGAATGGTCACCATACAGGCACATGCCCGCTGTATGTTGCGTGTGCACAGCTGAATGGTCACCATACAGGCACATGCCCGCTGTATGTTGCGTGTGCACAGCTGAATGGTCACCATACAGGCACATGCCCGCTGTATGTTGCGTGTGCACAGCTGAATGGTCACCATACAGGCACATGCCCGCTGTATGTTGCGTGTGCACAGCTGAATGGTCACCATACAGGCACTTGCCCTCTGTATGTTGCGTGTGCACAGCTGAATGGTCACCATACAGGCACATGCCCGCTGTATGTTGCGTGTGCACAGCTGAATGGTCACCATACTGGCACATGCCCGCTGTATGTTGCGTGTGCTCAGCTGAATGGTCACCATACAGGCACATGCCCGCTGTATGTTGCGTGGGCACAGCTGAATGGTCACCATACAGGCACATGCCCGCTGTATGTTGCGTGTGCACAGCTGAATGGTCACCATACAGGCACATGCCCGCTGTATGTTGCGTGCGCACAGCTGAATGGTCACCATACAGGCACATGCCCGCTGTATGTTGCGTGCGCACAGCTGAATGGTCACCATACAGGCACATGCCCGCTGTATGTTGCGTGCGCACAGCTGAATGGTCACCATACAGGCACATGCCCGCTGTATGTTGCGTGTGAAGTGGTCTCCACTCCTGAGCCAACTCCACACACGTGGACCCTGCTGTGGACGTACTGGTACTGTATGTTCATCTGTGCCAAGGGATTAATATATTTCTAATTGATTTTATGTATGTGCCTGGGGACAGGAGCACCCTGGCACCGGCTGTCTTAAAAAAGGCGCGGAACAAATGCATTCATATTAAAGCCATTTTTACATGCAGAAAAAGTTGCAATTTGTACAAAATTATTTTACTATGCAACATTTGACCCACTGGATGTCAGCTCTTTTTTAACATTGAGACGTGTGCTACCATGCTTAAAATGTTCTGCTTAAATAATTTGCACCAAATGTATCATTAGTGACGAAATGTGATAAATGTGGAATAATGGAGGTGAAGCGAGTACAAAAGATTTTGCTCAAATTCTGCCATTTTTGATAAATGTCAACCATTGTGTTTTTATGTTACACCACAATACTAGCATATTTTATCTCACAATTGGGGGGCTTGTATTATTTCTATGTAGTTACATATTGGGCCCCAGGAATAATTTCCTCTGGTGGGCCCAAGGCTCAGCAGTACAACGCTGCACCTGAGTATGGAGCTAGCATTGGAGCGCCCCCCTCTGCTCTGCGATCTTGCCCCTCTGTCTGATACACTGTGACTGGCAGCTGCCTACAGGCCTGTGTCTAGTGTCTCTGAGGGGGCAGCAGCCGCCTACAGGCCTGTGTCTAGTGTCTCTGAGGGGGCAGCAGCTGCCTACAGGCCTGTGTCTAGTGTCTCTGAGGGGGCAGCAGCCGCCTACAGGCCTGTGTCTAGTGTCTCTGAGGGGGCAGCAGCCGCCTACAGGCCTGTGTCTAGTGTCTCTGAGGGGGCAGCAGCCGCCTACAGGCCTGTGTCTAGTGACTCTGAGGGGGCAGCAGCCGCCTACAGGCCTGTGTCTAGTGTCTCTGAGGGGGCAGCAGCTGCCTACAGGCCTGTGTCTAGTGTCTCTGAGGGGGCAGCAGCCGCCTACAGGCCTGTGTCTAGTGTCTCTGAGGGGGCAGCAGCCGCCTACAGGCCTGTGTCTAGTGTCTCTGAGGGGGCAGCAGCCGCCTACAGGCCTGTGTCTAGTGTCTCTGAGGGGGCAGTAGCTGCCTACAGGCCTGTGTCTAGTGTCTCTGAGGGGGCAGCAGCTGCCTACAGGCCTGTGTCTAGTGTCTCTGAGGGGCAGCAGCCGCCTACAGGCCTGTGTCTAGTGTCTCTGAGGGGGCAGTAGCTGCCTACAGGCCTGTGTCTAGTGTCTCTGAGGGGGCAGCAGCTGCCTACAGGCCTGTGTCTAGTGTCTCTGAGGGGCAGCAGCAGCTGCCTACAGGCCTGTGTCTAGTGTCTCTGAGGGGTCAGCAGCCGCCTACAGGCCTGTGTCTAGTGTCTCTGAGGGGGCAGCAGCCGCCTACAGGCCTGTGTCTAGTGTCTCTGAGGGAGCAGCAGCCGCCTACAGGCCTGTGTCTAGTGTCTCTGAGGGGGCAGCAGCCGCCTACAGGCCTGTGTCTAGTGTCTCTGAGGGGGCAGCAGCCGCCTACAGGCCTGTGTCTAGTGTCTCTGAGGGGGCAGCAGCCGCCTACAGGCCTGTGTCTAGTGTCTCTGAGGGGGCAGCAGCCGCGTACAGGCCTGTGTCTGGTGTCTCTGAGGGGGCAGCAGCCGCCAACAGGCCTGTGTCTAGTGTCTCTGAGTGGGCAGCAGCCGCCTACAGGCCTGTGTCTAGTGTCTCTGAGGGGGCAGCAGCCGCCTACAGGCCTGTGTCTAGTGTCTCTGAGGGGGCAGCAGCCGCCTACAGGCCTGTGTCTAGTGTCTCTGAGGGGGCAGCAGCCGCCTACAGGCCTGTGTCTGGTGTCTCTGAGGGGGCAGCAGCCGCCTACAGGCCTGTGTCTGGTGTCTCTGAGGGGGCAGCAGCAGCCTACAGGCCTGTGTCTAGTGTCTCTGAGGGGGAAGCAGCCGCCTACAGGCCTGTGTCTAGTGTCTCTGAGGGGGCAGCAGCTGCCTACAGGCCTGTGTCTAGTGTCTCTGAGGGGCAGCAGCAGCTGCCTACAGGCCTGTGTCTAGTGTCTCTGAGGGGTCAGCAGCCGCCTACAGGCCTGTGTCTAGTGTCTCTGAGGGGGCAGCAGCTGCCTACAGGCCTGTGTCTAGTGTCTCTGAGGGGGCAGCAGCTGCCTACAGGCCTGTGTCTAGTGTCTCTGAGGGGGCAGCAGCCTCCTACAGGCCTGTGTCTAGTGCCTCTGAGGGGGCAGCAGCTGCCTACAGGCCTGTGTCTAGTGTTTCTGAGGGGGCAGCAGCCGCATTCTGCCACCCCTTTCACACAGCTCCAACAAGCGCCTGGGGCAAGATGCTCATCTCACCTCATGACAGAAGCAGCCCTGGTTGACATATAGAGAATGAGTAGAAGGAATGATGGTGCAGAGAACCGCTACAGTACAGACCAAAAGTTTGGACACACCTTTTCATTTTAAGATTTTTCTGTATTTTCTTGACTATGAAAATTGTACATTCACACTGAAGGCATCAAAACTATGAATTAACATGTCTTGAAGCTCATCAAGAGAATACCAGGAGTGTGCAAAGCAGTCATCAAAGCAAAAGGTGGCTCCTTTGAAGAACCTAGAATATAAGACATATTTTCAGTTGTTTCACACTTTTTTGTTAAGTATATAATTCCACATGTGGTAATTCATAGTTTTGATGCCTTCTGTACAATTTTCATAGTCATGAAAATACAGAAAAATCTTTAAATGAGGTGTGTCCAAACTTTTGGTCTGTACTGTATATACAATGTGTGTACATTTCAATTCCACTACATTGCAGTCTATGAGGATCCGGGAATCTGCTCCATTCTGGACATTGGAGATGAGTTTTTGAGGAACATCACTGTAGAAACAGAACTGTCTAGAATGGAGAAGCTGCAGAGAGATCATCAAAAGATCCACTCCGATCCAGTCACCTCCCCAGCGATCAGCGAGAGGGAGACGCTAAAATGAGGCCTCAAAAACATGTGACTACAGTGAGGCCTCAAAATCTCAACTCCAATCCAGTCTCCTCACCAGTGAACCGTCTAGAGCAGAGGTCCCTAACCGCCGGTCCGCGGACCAGGACCGGGCCGTTGGGGTTTTTCAGCCGGTCCGCGGTGCCGCTGACAGCTAGCTCCGCGGTCCTGCGCCTGGTCAGAGCTCGCTCTGTGTGGATTTATAATGTTTTCTGCCATAGCCGTGACAGCTCGCAGCTCCCGGCAGAGAACATTATGCAGGACGGGGTGGGGCGTCGGGCGGGTCTTAGTGACGCAGCCCTCCACAGCACAGCATGGTACCTGTTGTACGTCACGGGGCGGGTCTTAGTGACGCGGCCCTCCTGCACAGCATGGTGTGTTCCTGACGGGGTGGGGCGGCAGGCTCTCCTCACTGACACGCCCCCGGCAGAACATGTTATGTGGGGCGTGCTGGGGCAGCAGACTGGCTTCAGTGACGCGGCTCCCGGTACCGGTGTTCAGTGTGTAGCGCTGCTAAGCAGCAGCGCTGTATACACTGACGCTCAATGTACAATGCTGCTACTTAGCAGCGCTGTACACCGAGGTCCCGCCAGCATCCTCCCCATACAGCTCCACCCCTCCATAACCCCATCCCCATATGACCAAAGCCCCGCCCCCACCCCCACCGGGCCATGGAAAACTGGTCTTGCTTAAAGCCGGTCCCTGGTGCAAAAAAGGTTGGGGACCTCTGGTCTAGAGGGGAGATGCTGGAATGAGGACCACAAAATATCCCCCCGATCCAGTCACTTCAGTGGTGACCACCTAGAGAGGAGCTGATAAAATGAGGCCTCAAAAAATCACCTCCAAACTAGACGCAACCATAAACTATAAAGTTATTATAATGGTGAAGGAGCTGTGATGAGGCTGCGGTCATGTGACAGTGATGACGTCACCGCAGCTCCTCCCCCTCAGGGGTCATTGCCCCGCCCAGATCTGCAGATGATCCCGGCGCAGTCGCTCCTCCGGCTCCTCCGCTCTCTGACGTCACATAGTGGCCGCTTTCTCCAGTGATGAGGATTTCTCTGCTCCCGGAGGTTCTGTAAGTCCAGTAGTCTCATCAGGTCCACATCAATAGTAAGTTCATCTGTTTCCCCAGTCAGGGCTCGCTCTCACTTGTGATTAAATCGGATGAATGCAATCAGATAAAACATCAGACTCCATTGTACCCATTTAGTCCTATGTTTCTCTGCTCAGTGTTGTTTTTTTTTCCAGCTCCGATCGGATTGCGATCGGGCTGGAAAAAAATCGCAGCATGGTGGATTAGGATCGCACGCATCTATATAATCTACGGGTGCGTGTGAAACATCGCACTGCACTCAGATACCACCCGAGTGCAGTGCGATTCCCGCCAATGCCAGCACCAGAGGAGATGGAGATAGTGATTTCCCCGTCCCCTCCGCAGCCGTGCGAGAGGATCAGAGCATGGAGCACTGACATTCGGCTCCCGCTCGCAGCAGGGCAGCAGCGAGTGTCATTAGCATATCGCATCGGGGGGTCTCGCATCGCATACCGTACGCTAGTGGGACCCCGGCCTAAGAGATACGTCTGTGTCTTGTATAGCAGAGCGGAGTTGTACAGATACCTGTCTTTACGTAGGCTCAGGTTCTCCCGGGGGCGACTCAGCCTCAGCATCCTCCCGCGCCATCTCCTCCTCTCCATGTTGTTGTGCAGAGTTCTCGGCGCCATCTTGTGATCAGGGTCTGGCGAATTTTTCATATTTTATTTATTATTTTTTTTCTATTTTTCTAATTTTAAAATTTTTTATTAAAATGTTCTAATGCTGATAATTTAGTCATCCGTTCAGATATTAAAATATTCACCCAATGAGAAATGAAAGCAATTCTAAATCCATAACCCTTCTATGACCTGATCACTGTCTACATACTGAAAAAACAATGAGTATACCGACATTATCACAACATAAGAGCCGAAGCCACAAATAGTAATGTGAAAGCTTCTTCCCCGGAATCCAATGTTGCTCTATCCATAAAAAACCTTCATCCAATCTCAACTTCATTCCTGACCCCGATCATTTCTATAACCATAGATGTGTTAGTGCACAATGCGGTATCTGCGCTCCAGCGAGACCACCGTGTCTGTACTGTCTGCAAGAAGAAAGAAGAGAAAGGGGACATTTGTCCCCCAGCTCTACTGACGGACTCACATTATACTCTAGATTCAGGCCTTTAGGAGACAGACGATTTACAGTCAATATCCAGAAGGCTTCCCTCCTTAATAACCTTCTCTTAATGCCGCCTCCTCTCCGAGGAGCACTCACTTGTTCCATCACCTGGTATTTTGTCTCAGACAACGATATCTACGGACTTTCTCAAAATATCCACAAGTGAATTCAGGAGACGTGACTGGGAAAGGAATCCAAAAGGTGAGTCTCCTATGAACTTCATGCTGCAACTGTAATGGAATACTGTGGAGAAAAACGCCTATCGCGAGGACTGCGAGTCCATCTGCGCCCCACTCTGTTTTCAGAGGATGGGACTTTCTGCGATCAATTCGAGCAGATTAATAAGTGTTCCCTGGATTTAATCTTGTTGACTGCTGATAGACTTCACGCAGCAGATACAGATTTAAAAGTGGAGATTGCGAAAAATATAAAATAAATAATATATAAATTAGGTCAATAATTTTTCCTTCCCATTTATGATATACAGAGGAGAATTAGAATGTGTTGTGGGTGAATGATGATATGTTTTTTAGACTTTGGTGCGTATAGTTAAATGGTACGATGATTATTATCTTACTTGTTTTAACTTCTACTTTCTCACATCTCGCCCACCCTTTAACACATTCTGTGCACTCTCTCCATATCCACCCCTCCCTTCTCCCCTCTCATGTATAAATCTGAGGCTCTACTGATATTTCTCACCCACTCCAATCCATCCACTTCCTCCGTACAGCACTCAAAACGTTCCTACAAATCATTGCACCACCTGCTCTTTCTCTTTTATCACCTTCTTCTTGGCTCTGGCGACATCTCCCCAAACCCTGGACCTCCCTCCACTAGCATACACCACTCTCCTCCAGCTGCATATAGAAACCCTGCTAATCGTATTAACATTCTGTGTATGCCCTCTCCTATTGCTTTCCATTGTGCTCTCTGGAACGCACGGTCTGTGTGTAACAAACTAACTTACACTCACGATTTTTTCCTCACTAATTCCCTTAACATTCTGGCTATTACAGAAACCTGGATCCAGCATTCAGACACCACCGCAGCTGCTGCTCTCTCATTTGGTGGGCTGAAATTTTCACATATGGCCAGACCTGAGAACAGACAAGGTGGAGGTGTTGGTTTGCTCCTTTCACCACAATGTGCTTTCCAGGTCATCCCCGGTTCCCTCACTTTGAAGTCCACACCGTCAGACTCTTCAAACCCTTCTCCCTGTGAGTGGCGGTTGTGTATCGCCCTCCAGACTCCTGTCGCCAGTTCCTGGATCACTTTTGCCTCCTGGCTTCCTCACTTTCTATCCTGTGACTTCCCCACCATCATCATGGGAGACTTTAACATCCCCATCAATGATCCCCTCTCCCAATCTGCCTCTCATCTACTTTCTCTAACCCCCTCATTCCGCCTCTCACAGGTTACTAATTCTCCTACGCATGAAAACGGGAATACTCTGGACCTGGTTTTCTCCCGTCTCTGCTCGCTGCATGACTTTACTAACTTAACTCCCCTCTCCCGCTCTCGGACCACAACCTTCTTTCCTTCTCTGTCAAGAACTTTCTCCTCCCCCGGGACACCCCCACTTACCAAAGTTATAGGAATACACCTACCATTAATACCCAGCAGCTTATGGACAATCTCCACACATCTTCTGCCCCCATCTCCTCCCTCTCCTGTCCAGACTTGGCATTATCACACTACAATAATACACTGAAGAGCGTCCTAGATGAAGCAGCACCTTCTACACGCAGAAAGACCCTACACAGACAATGGCAGCCTTGGCACACGATGCAAAAACGTTTTCTTCAGCGTTGCTCAAGGTGTGCGGAGCGAAAGTGGAGAAAATCACTTTTAGCAGAGGACTTCATCCATTATAAATTCATGCTCAAATCCTATAACTCTGCCCTTCATCTGGCCAAACAATCCTACTTCACCCCCCTCATCACTTCACTGCCCAGCAATCCAAAATGACTTTTTGAAACCTTAAACTCCCTCCTGAAACCTAATGCACAGGCCCCCACCACCAACCTCAGGGGGAGGATCTGGCCACTTATTTCCTAGAAAAAATCAACCACATCCATCAGGACATCTCAGCCCAATCTCCTCAGTGCCTGGATCCCCTTCCCTGCCGCACTTCAAGCTCACTAGCCATCTTTGAGCCAGTTACAGAAGAAGAAGTTACCCAGCTCCTCACTTCTTCTCGACCTACAACCTTCGCATCTCATGCAGTCTCTCTCACCGGTGGTCACCACTCACCTGACTAAAATATTTAACCTCTCCCTTTCTTCCGGTATCTTTCCCTCCTCATTTAAACATGGTATCATAACCCCTTTACTTAAAAAGCCATCCCTGGACCAGAACTGTACTGCTAACTACAGACCTGTCTCTAATCTTCCTTACATCTCTAAACTTCTGGAACGCTTGGTCCACTCCAGTCTAATACGCTATCTCTCAGATAACTCTCTCCTCGACCCTCTACAATCTAGTTTCTGCTCCTTACACTCCACTGAAACTGCCCTCACTAAAGTCTCTAATGATCTACTAACAGCTAAATCCAAAGGTCACTGCTCCCTGCTGATTCTCCTGGATCTCTCCGCCGCATTTGACACTGTGGATCACCAGCTCCTCCTCACTATGCTCCGCTCTATAGTTCTCAAGGAAACCGTCCTCTCCTGGTTCTCCTCCTACCTCTCTGACCCTCCTTCACTGTATCTTTTGCCGACTCCTCTTCCTCTCCTCGTCCCCTTACTATCGGGGTCCGCATGGCTCAGTCCTAGGCCCCCTCCTCTTCTCTCTATACACTGCCCCTATTGGACAAACAATCAGCAGATTTGGGTTCCAGTATCATCTCTCTGCTGAGGACACCCAATTATACACCTCTTCCCCTGACATCACCCCTACCCTAATAGAAAATACCAAGGATTGTCTGTCTGCTGTCTCTAACATCATGTCCTCCATCTAAACTTAAACTGAATCTCTCCAAAACTGAACTTCTTGTGTTTCTCCCCTCTACTAACCCAACTCTGCCTGACATTGAAATTACCTTGGAGGGTTCAACCATAACCCCCAAGCAGCACGGCCGCTGCCTTGGGGTCATATTCGACACTAACCTTTCCTTTACTCCCTATATCCGATCACTCACCCACTCTTGTCACCTGCATCTTAAAAACATCTCCAGAATCCGACCTTTTCTCACCTTTGAAACTGCTAAAACTCTTACTGTCGCTTTTATTCACTTTCGCCTGGACTACTGCAACTCTCTTCTGATTGGTCTCCCTCTTACCAAACTTTCTCCTCTTCAATCCGTCCTGAATGCAGCAGCCAAGGTCGTATTTCTGTCCAGCCGCTTCACCGATGCCTCCATCTTGTGCCAGTTATTACACTGATTGCCCATTCGCTACAGGGTCCAATATAAACTCATCGCTCTCACCCACAAAGCTCTCCACAGTTCTGCGCCGCCTTATATCTGCTCTCTCATCTCTGTCTATCGCCCTACACGTGCCCTCCATTCTACAAATAACCTAACATCCCCCATAATCCGAACCTCGCACCTCCGTTTGCAAGGCTTCTCTCGTGCTGCGCCAGTTCTCTGGAATGCTCTACCCCAGACGATCCGACTGATGCCTAGCCACCATGTCTTCAAGCACGCTTTAAAAACCCATCTCTTTAAACAAGCCGACCACCTTAACTACTCAGTAAACCAACTTTCCCCTGTTAAAAATTAACCTTTAATAGAAACGTTTAAAATAGACCCAAAGTGCAATTGTGCATCCAAAAGTATAAGATGTACCGTATAGTACTAAATGGTATAATGAAAAACCGCATAAAGGCGGAGGTAGCGGTCCTGCTGCTGGGTTGTTGCCCTCCTACGGCTCCCTCCACGTCTCCTGGTGTATTGGCCTGTCTCCTGGTACCGCCTCCAGCCTCTGGACACTAAGCTGACAGACCCAGCAAACCTACTTGCCACAGCTCGCATTGATGTGCCATCCTGGATGAGCTGTACTACCTGAGCAACTTCTGTGGGTTGTAGAGTCGGTCTCATGCTAACACGAGTGTGAAAGCACAACCAACATTCAAAAGTGACCAAAACATCAGCCAGAAAGCATTGGTACTTTGAAGTGGTCTGTGGTCCCCACCTGCAGAACCACTCCTTTATTGAGTGTGTCTGGATAATTGACAATAATTTCCATTTGCACAACAGCATGTGAAATTGATTGTCAATCAGTGTTGCTTCCTAAGTGGACAGTTTGATTTCACAGAAGTTTGATCCACTTGGAGTTATATTCTGTTGTTTAAGTGTTCCCTTTATTTTTTTGAGCAGTGTATATTTTATATAATGAGACTAATATGATTATATTGTTATGGAGACCCTCTTTGTTTTAAGGAGAACTTTGGAATAGACAGCAAAGGGTCTTCACATTGCCAGTGAGATTCAAATTAAGATACTTCATCGATGAAGGAAGAGAGACAGAATACATGTGACATATATTGTCAGCAGGTAGAGTCTTCCTCGTGTGGCAGCAAAGACTCGCCATATTTATTAGCTAGACAGAACAGAACTTCATTGTTACAGAAAACTGAAATAGACTTATTAGTAACAAATTTCCCTTGGCTCAGCGTAAACCTTCTTGTCAAGGACTTTTCAGGAAACAAGTATCTTAGTCAGACATTCCACAATGTAAAATTAGAAAACACTCAAGCAGACTTCAGACATAGCAAAAATATACATTGTTTTTATCTAAATTAATAATGATATCTGGATATTAAAAAAATTAACCACAACAATATGAATGTTTGTGGTTTTCTTCATTTTCTATTTCATTGTGATGTCATTTCCTTGTTTTTTTTCTATATAAATGTTGTATTTCTATGTGATTGCCCACAATTGACAAAAGCTCTGGAGGAGCTGAAACGTTTTGCAGATTTGTGGATGTGAAATAAATGATTGACTACAGGTGAGTGCCGGGATCTCTTTCCTTTCCCTCTCCATTACTAACCTGAGGGCTTGAAGACAGCTGTGTTTTATGACAAATCACAGCTGTCATCAACCCTAACCACCATTACCCCGATTGCCACCGCACCAGGGCAATCGTGAAGAGCTGTGCAAAGCACCTGAATTGGTGCGCCATTTCTGAGGCGGCTGAGGGCTGGTATTTTTAGGCTGGGAAGGGCCCAATAACCGAGGATCTTCCCACCCTGATAATATCTGCTCACAGCTGTCTGCTTTACCTTTGCTGGTTATCAAAAATAGGGAGGACTCCACATCTCTTTTTTAATTAGCTAAACACAAGTGCAGTAAACTCCACACACAGGGCAGTAATTATATATCTCACGGATATCTATCATCTATCTCGATCTTTGCACATCTAACACCTAAATATCTGTCATTTCTATTCTGCGCTCTCTTCCGGCACGTGTCACACAGACGTGTGTGCGGATGTCACACTTTATGTCATCTGTGTGCAGGACGTACTGACGTCCGAGCTGCCGGCAAAAAACGGACATGTCCGGTCCGTGTGACCATGTGCGCAGCCTATAGATTATAATGGGTGTACGTGTGTGTCTCCGGTATGTGTGAAGGGGGCCTAAAGGGTATGAGCACTTTTAGTATGAATTACCAGTAGGGGGCGTGACCACTTAAAGAGCCTAGGGCAGCATGAATGCCAGATACGGCCCTGAGCACAGCCCTAATAAAGTCATTAGAGCTGCAGATAAAGGGGGCTCGATCACAGCTCTGGATAGTGGGTTGTATGAGCTGGAGGTTATGAACATGGACGACGATACTAATATATGCCGCACTCTAGATGGAGATCCTACTAATTCATACAATACCCCCTTACATTGTCTTTTGGAGGAGGGTTTGGTATCGGCTGTACTTAATGCCAAACAAATAGAACGATTAAAGGAAAATCACCCACAATGTCCAATATTTCATACATTACCGAAAACTCACAAAGAAGGAAACATCCATCAGTCTAGAGATACATTCAATACTGGCTGCAGAGAAGATTCCTATAATATAGTGAATATTACCAGAAAACATTTACCTATGTTATACACCGACAAGGATCCAGCAACAAGAAAGACAACTGACACGTGGAGGACAAACACCAAAGGTTTCATTGAATGTGGGAGAAATAAATGTGGTTTGTACAAGTCTGTGCACAAAGCAAAAATGTCTGCATCTACTAACCATAATAAACCCTATAATATCCGACATCTCATTAGTTGTAGCTCCACACGTCATTGACACCATACAATGTGAAGCTTGTCTGCTGCAATATGTGGGGGGCATGGTCAGACCCTTACGTCACCGCATTGGGGGACACGTTAGGGACGTTCTTGGCCCCACAACACGTAATACATCTGCAGCATCACAACATCTCATACAACACAATAGGAATTAATCACTTTACAGTTGTGGGTATTGAATATGTCACCAGACCAGCTAAGGGGGGAGATTGGTATAAAAAGTACACCCCAGAGAAGCCTTGTGGATTCTGGAATTGGACCCCAGATTCCCCAGTGATATGAATCTTCCTTCAGACCTTGTATCCATTTACTGAATTGTGTTTTTTCCTCTTTTATAGTAATTATACATAATATACACATTATAGATGCAGACACTTCATTCTTCTATTGCACGGATGCTTTTTGTTGTGGATATATGATCATCCATAGGGGTAATGTAGACATACTTGCACATGTCCATTTGGGGCTGGGGGTCTCCGCTGTGCATTAGACCCTATGATGTGTATAAGAAACCGGTTACTGGTGATTTATTATGTCATGAAGAAGAACTGAACACAAATACCAGGTAGAAACGCAGAGATGTTTTACTCCTATCTGTTTTTTAATGTTTCTATGATTTTAATTTGGATTATTCAATAAAAGTTTTTGGTTTTATTCACACTGGAAAACAAGTGCTGGATTATCAGTAACTTTCTTTGTCCCGTCCATTCCTTCCCAACTGTGATTTTTCATCCAAGCATTGAGAGATGAGCTGAAAGCAGACATATTTTTCTATAGAGGAATGGCAGACATGGGTGTTGTCTACATAGAAAGCCTCTCCTAAATCCCATACACAAAAAAGCCGCCCTACAATCTGCCAGGACACATGCGGAAACATATGAAGACTCCTGGGACTTTATACTCTGGAGTGATGAGACCAAGATAAATGTTTTTTTTGGAACTGATGGCTTCAAAACTTTATAACATTGAAGAGGTGAGGAATACAATGAGAATGCATGGTGTCTACAGTGAGACCTGGTGGTGGCCGTGTCCTTATGTGCGGCTGCATGAGGGGCTACATTTCATTGATGGTATCTTGAATTCACAGATGTTCTGCTCTGTAGTGACAGAGAAGATGCTGCCATCACTCTGTTCCCTTGGTAGGCCACTGTTACATTTCTGAAGAACAGGGTGACAGTGATTCAGTGGCCAAGTGTCTCCTGATCTGAACCCAACCAAACACCTCTGGGGAATTCTGAAGAGACAAGTTGTCATCGCTCCATCCAGCATCCAGGCTCTAAGAGCTCGTTATCGAAAGAGAGAAAAAAGATAGATATAGTATTGTCACTAACTTGTTCATTCCAGGCCTAGAAAACTTGGTGCCATCCTTTAAAATTATCGAGGCCATACAAAATAATAGATGTAGTAGCTTTTGATGTGGGGTGTACTCATTTTTGCATCAACTAATTTGAGTAAAACTGAAGATTTTGTAATGAGAGTTATATTATTACCCTTACTTTCATGTTTTGATTGCAAAAAAATGTTCTATGAAACTTAGTGTTGACAAAATTGTAGAAATTGATCTTGTGTTCAGTGAGATATTAAACAAAATCTTACTCATCAAAGGGGGTGTACTCATTTATGCTGAACAATGTTTATTAAACTTTATAAAACACAGTGAACATAATTACACTTTCTTTCCCGTATGACTTCTCTCATGTTTTACAAGGTGTGATTTTTGTATAAAAGATTTCCCACATTCTGAACATGAATACGGCTTCTCTCCTGTGTGACTTCTCTCATGCTGCACAAGATAATTTTTTTTTGTAAAGCATTTCTCACAGAATGAACATGAATACGGCTTTTCTCCTGTGTGAATTCGTTGATGTATAACAAGCTCTGATTTATTTGCGAAGCATCTTCCACATGCAAAACATGAAAAAAGTTTTTCTCCTGTGTGAATTCTTTGATGTATAACAAGCTCTGATTTATATATAAAACATTTCCCACATTCTGAACAAGAAAATAGCATTTCTCCTGTATGAATTCTCTTATGAGCAGAAAGATTTGATTTACGCATAAAAGATTTCCCGCATTCTGAACATAAATACGGCTGCTCTCCTGTGTGAATTTTCTGATGTGTAATAAGATTCCCTTTATTTGTAAAGCATTTCCCACATTCTGAACATGAATACGGCTTTTCTCCTGTGTGAATTCTCTGATGTTTAACAAGATCTGATTTATAACTAAAACACTTCCCACATTCTGAACATGAATATGGCTTCTTTCCAGTATGAATGTTCTGATGTCTACTAAGATGCCCTTTAGCTGTGAAGGTCTTCCCACATAGTGAACATAAAAATGGTTTTTCTCCTGTGTGAATTCTCTGATGTGTTATAAGACTCCCTTTATTTGTGAAGGACTTCTCACATAGTGAACATGAAAATGTTTTTTCTCCTGTGTGATTTCTCTGATGTGTAATAAGATTCCATTTATTTGTAAAGCATTTCCCACATTCTGAACATGAATATGGCTTCTCTCCTGTGTGAAGTCGCTGATGTGGAATAAGACTCCTTTTATCTGTAAAGGATTTCCCACATTCTGAACATGAATACGGCTTCTCTCCTGTGTGAATTTTCTGATGTGTAATAAGACTCCCTTTAAATGTAAAGCATTTTCCACATTCTGAACAGGAATATGGCTTCTCTCCTGTGTGAATTTTCTGATGTGTAATAAGACTCCCTTTAAATGTAAAGCATTTCCCACATTCTGAACATGAATATGGCTTTTCTCCTGTGTGAATTCTCTGATGTATAACAAGTTGTGATTTCTCTGTAAAGCACCTTCCACATTGTAAACATGAAAAAGGTTTTTCCCCTGTGTGAATTCTTTGATGTTTAACAAGGTCTGATTTACTTCTACAACATTTCCCACATTCTGAACATGAATATGGCTTCTCTCCTCTGTGAATTCTCTGATGTATAATAAGACTTCCTTTACCTGTGAAGGACTTTCCACATTCTGAACATGAATACGGCTTTTCTCCTGTGTGAATTCTCTGATGTTTAACAAGTTGTGATTTCTCTGTAAAGCACCTTCCACATTGTAAACATGAATACGGCTTTTCTCCTGTGTGAATTCTTTGATGTTTAACAAGGTCTGATTTATTTTTACAACATTTCCCACATTCCGAACATGAAAATGGCTTCTCCCCTGTATGATTTCTCTGATGTGTAATAAGATCCCCTTTATGTTTGAAGGACTTCCCACATTCCGAACATGAAAATGGCTTTTCTCCTGTGTGAATTCTTTGATGTTTAACAAGCTCTGATTTACTTCCAAAACATTTCCCACATTCCGAACAAGAAAATGGCTTCTCTCCTGTGTGAATTCTCTCATGTATAACAAATTGTGATTTATATGTAAAGCATTTCCCACATTCTGAACAGGAGTATGTTTTTTTTCCTTTGTGTTTTCTGTGTGTTAAAAAATCTGAGCTTTTTGTAAATTTCTTGTCACTCTGAAATCTTGAATCCATTTTGCCCCCTGGACTTTTGGTAATAATGCGAGATTGCTCAGGAGATGATTCCTCATGATTAGGATTATAAGAAGGTGAAGTGCTGTGAAGTCCAGGAGGTGCAGGAAGGGTGATGAGGTTTTCTCCATTAGAGTGCTTCATGATATCTTCTTTTTTACAATTTAGTGATGAACCGTTATTCTCACAAGGATTTCCTATCAGGTGGAAAGATAAATTAGATGTGAGTTTTTTCTTCAACACAAAAGAGATTTCTGAATGTATTTTCTGGATCTCACAATAAAGACCCTCGTCCGTGAAAGTACCAGTAATAAGGAGGACAACTACATGCCATAACATTTACACAATGACGGGTAAAGTGAATGACACTTATAAACTGGTGACATTGGCACAAGTCAGGGGTGGCAGAGATTAGACAGCAAATAGTTCGTTAAGTGGTAATTACTGATGACAGGTTCCCTTAATGTACCTCCAGTGCCATTTCACTCTCTCAAGCTTCGTATCTTGGCCTTAGTATAGAAAAGTGTCCACGTAATTAAAGAAGTTGTACACTACTATTAAAAATGCCCCCAATGTAATTAACCCATTGAGAGAAGATTTTTTTTTTAATTACCTAGCTTTGTCTTTATTGGCTGTGAGCGGCGCTATCGCTGGCCACTCACCGGCATCACGCGACCCCCGGCCTCAGCCGGCTCTTGCTTCCCCTGATGTCACGTCAAGTGAGGCGTGACACGGTGATGCGATCCCCGCGGTGGATGCCGGGCTGTGGGTGGGGTTTCCCCGCGCGTCACACCCAGAATCCACCGCGCACTTTCCCAATGAATACAAGGTAATTGTGATTCACAAAATGTTATACAATTGAACGGTGAAGAAAAAAAAAAAAACATTTTTACCACTATAATGTTATTTTAGCCCCAGATTTTACATTTTCACAAGGGAAAATGGGTAAAAATGACCACATAATTTGTTGTACTGTACTGCTTAGCCACATGGCGAGACTCGGGAGGGAAGGAGCGCTATTTTACTCTTGGAGAACAAACTTTAGTAGAACAGTTTGCAGACTCCATATACAGAGCCCCAAAGTGGCAAAAGAGCAGAATCCCCCCTCAAGTGACACCAGTTTGGAAATTACACCCCTATGGAAATGTATCTACAGGCGTAGTGATGAATCTGACTCCATGGGTGCTTTCCAGAAACGAGCAGTAATGGATGTTGCAAAGTGAAAATGCAAATATTTCATTATAGTGGTCAGTACATTGTAGTGTCCGGTACGTTGCAATGCCCTTACGTTGTAGCGCCCAGTACATGATTCCCAGCTAGTGCCTTCTGGAGAAATAAATTGTCTCTCCTCGCTACAGTAATGCCAAACATGTGGATGCTAACTGCATACGGTGGGGCCCAGGAGGAGGGGGCATTTGGATTTGGGAGCGCAGATGTCACTGGATTTCTTTAAGTGGGAGCCAAGTCACTTTTCCAGAGACTTTGTGCTACCAGTAATATGGACACCCCCTAGATTACTGTTTACAGATGATGAACCTGAGTGGGGACTTTTTTTTTTGTGGGTTGAGTAGAAGCTCTTGGTGGCATTTTGGGGTACAGAATATTTTGGATCATATTTATCCTGTGAAGTACGCTGAACACTTACAGTGGGTACGGGAAGTATTCAGACCCCTTTACATTTTTTCACTCTTTGCTTCATTGCAGCCATTTGGTAAATTCTAAAAAGTTTATTTATTTTTCTCATTAAAGTACACTCTGCACCCCATCTTGACTGAAAAAAAGCAGAAATGCAGACAATTTAGCAAATTTATTAAAAAAGAAAAACTGAAATATCACATGGTCATAAGTATTCAAATCCTTCACTCAGACACTCATATTTAATTCACATGCTGTCCATTTCCTTGTGATCCTCCTTGAGATGGTTCTACTCCTTCATTGGAGTCCAGCTGTGTTTAATTAAACTGATAGGACTTGATTTGGAAAGGCACACACCTGTCTATATAAGACCTCACCGCTCACAGTGCATGTCAGACCAAATGAGAATCATCAGCTCAAAGGAACTGCCCAAGGAGCTCAGAGACAGAATTGTGGCAAGGCACAGATGTGGCCAAGGTTACAAAAGTATTTCTGAATTACTCAAGGTTCCTAAGAGCACAGTGGCCTCCATAATCCTTAAACAGAAGACGCTTGGGACCACCAGAAGTCTTCCTAGACCTGGCCGTCCAGCCAAACTGAGCAATCGTGGGAGAAGAGCCTTGGTAGGAGAGGTAAAGAAAACCCCCAAGATCACTGTGGCTGAGCTCCAGAGATGCAGTAGGGAGATGGGAGAAAGTTCCACAAAGTCAACGATCACTGCAGCCCTCCACCAGTCAGGCATTTATGGCAGAGTGGCCAGATGGAAGCCTCTCCTCAGTGCAAGACATGAAAGCCCGCATAGAGTTTGCTCAAAACACATGAAGGACTCACAGACTATGAGAAATAAGATTCTCTGATCTGATGAGACGAAGATAGAACTTTTTGGTGATAATTCTAAGCGGTATGTGTGGAGAAAACCTGGCACTGCTCATGATCTGCCCAATACAATCCCTACAGTGAAACATGGTGGTGGCAGCATCATGCTATGGGGGTATTTTTCAGCTGCAGGGACAGGATGACTGGTTGCAATTGAAGGAAACATGAATGCAGCCAAGTACAGAGATATCCTGGATGAAAACCTCTTCCAGAGTGCTCTGGACCTCAGACTTGGCCGAAGGTTCACCTTCCAACAAGACAATAACCCTAAGCACACAGCTAAAATGACAAAGGAGTGGCTTCAGAACAACTCTGTGGCCATTCTTGACTGGCCCAGCCAGAGCCCTGACCTAAACCCAATTGAGCATCTCTGCAGAGACCTGAAAATGTCTGTCCACCAACGTTCACCATCCAACCTGACGGACCTGGAGAGGATCTGCAAGGAAGAATGGCAGAGGATCCCTAAATCCAGGTGTGAACAACTTGTTGCATCATTCCCTAGAAGACTCATGGCTGTACTAGCTCAAAAGGGGGCTTCTACTCAACACTGAGCAAAGGGTCTGAATACTTATGACCATGTGATATTTCAGTTTTTCTTTTTTAATAAATTTGCAAAAATGTCTACATTTCTGTTTTTTTTCAGTCAAGATGGGGTGCAGAGTGTACTATAATGAGAAAAAAAGGAACTTTTTAGAACTTACCGAATAGATGCAATAAAACAAAGAGTGAAAAATTTAAAGGTGTCTGAATACTTTCCGCACCCACTGTACATCGGGGTTTCCATCTAAATCTACAAAACACATGATTCAGATGACACCCCCGAGGGATCCATTCAGAATAATGAGGCAGCAGAGTTACACCGGACTCCGTCTAGCCTCTGGTCGACTGCGCTTTTATGCACGCTGAAAAAGATGGACATCACTGGATCATAGGCCAGACGGCGTCCACAGCGCCTCATTATACGGAATCTTCCCCCGGGGTTCTGTCCGAACCGCAAGCTCGGTTATTTATATGGCAGCATGAGACTTGTGTAAGAATAATATGAAAATAAAAGATATAATAAGTAATATTAAAAAACACAATTAGGAAAATTAAAAATGTGCTTATTAAATCATTAAGAAGAGGTGTGAATGCGGCCCAGTTATTCATCAGTGCGCAACCGGACTCTGTACAAGAGCAGCCGCGCCATCACCGGACGCTTCTGCTGTGATGTGGACGGCGGATAAAGCTTCACTGCACCGGAGACTTCATACAATATCACACACCGGTCATCGTCAGGCACCGCTAATCATAGTCACATGCCAACCATCATCGTCATACGCCAGTCATCATCATCACACCCCGGTCATTATTACACACCTGTGGAAACATCTACCGGAATCTCCTCCTTCCCGTCACTCACACACGGATGATCCCCCCTCGTCATCGCTTCTTCTTCTGTCTCGTCCTTCACTTTATTCTTAGTCGGATCTTCCTCCTGATATATCAGATGTAACAATCAGCACAATACAAGAAACCACCAAAATCTGTGACATCTATGACCTCGATCAGAAATGTCCCCCCATATACAGATCCGGTACAGGGCTCAGCACTGTCTACCTGATGACTCTCCGGGATGTTGTGATTCTCCTCTGGACAGTCCTGGGAATACAGAGGACGGGGACATCTCTCTGGTGGATTTCCTTCCATGAGTCCATCTGTAGGAAACACATAGTGACAGAATACAGTGACATGTAAAAGTTTGGGCACCAATGGTCAAAATTACTGTTATTGTGAACAGTTAAGTTGAAGATGAAATAATCTCTAAACGGCCTAAAGTTAAAGATGACATTTCTTTTGTATTTTAGGCAAAACAATAAATTATATATATTTTCATCTTTTACATTTAAAAAAAAAATTCAATAAGGGAAAATAAGGGGTGCCTATACTTTTACATGACACTGTAGGTTGTGTCATGTGATGATGGGAGTAGCAGTAGGTGACAAAAGAACAGACATGACAGTCTCCCCTCCTCACCCTGCTGATCGGCCCATATTGTGGTCGCCTCTTGTGCTCCATGTATAACCTCAACCTTAATATCAATCAGATCTTCACCCTAAAAAGAAAAATGTAACATGAGCTCAGGTCCCATCACGTCATGGTCAGATGTTGTGGGGACTTCAGTGTCATCTACCTGATGATCCTCCGGGATGCTGTGATTCTCCTCTGGACAGTCCTGGGGATACAGAGGACGGGGACATCTCTCTGGTGGATTTCTCCTCCTGGATCCATCTGTGGAGACACAGAGACTGAATACATGACCTGCCGTGTATCTGTCTATATATGAGACTCGTCTCTCAGAACCAGTAATTCTATATTTATGTATCTGGGAATAAATTACATTGTTGTGGTCCTCACCCCCGATACCAAGGACCCAGCACATTGTGGGTCTCAAGTATGAAGTGATAATCAGCGAGGCCAAAGCCTAATGCTCTCTGCTCTGCACTCGGAGGAAGAGGACCCCGAGGAGAGGGACAGAGAAGACCCTCGTCAGTCAGATGAAGGAGCCGTACTAAAAAACACAACTTCTCCAAGTTTCGTCTCCAGGGATGGAACCACAGAGGAGCTGGAGAAAGCTCCACATTTCTATCCATTGGTTTCCTCTCCTAATTCACTGTATGGAGATTGGGGGGGGGGGGGGGGAGGACGGTGACCATTTACCAGTGATTGTTTTTTGAGAGCTCATGATGTCACCATGAGGACACGGCCTCCCTCCTGGACAGGATCCTCTGGGATCACTAAGAGGAGAGAACCTGATCTATTAAAAGACGAGTTACCATGTTTTTCTTCTTCTCTAAATAGAGATAAATCTCAACATCCACCTCGGTATAAACATTTAAATAAGCAGCAAGTTCTGCGTTTGTCTCTAAAGGAGGAAAAAAAAGGCACATGTACGACTAACGTACGAAGTCACAGAACCCGGAAGGACGGTGTTGAGGGGAGCACCCAGTACGCAGCGGTTAGTGCCTATCAATGTGTAGAAAGGACAACTAGAGAGCCGGCACCGGGGTCATGGGCGCTTACTGATGCACACGGGGAGCCAAGGAGAGATTGTCTGGTCAGACTCCACAGAAAAGCTCCATAATACATATTCTTCTGAACAAACATCCCTTTAAGGGAGACTTACAATTATTACCACCAGACCAGGATCTCAGATTGAAGTCCCCATTAATTTTGCTTTGTCTCCCAAAATTAGAATAAATGTTTTTGTATAAAATATAAATATTATATATATACACATACACACACACATACATTATTTTGCCAAATAAAATATATACAGATAGTACAGACCAAAAGTTAGGACACACCTTCTCATTTAAAGATTTTTCTGTATTTTCATGACTATGAAAATTGTACATTCACACTGAAGGCATCAAAACTATGAATTACCACATGTGGAATTATATAATTAACAAAAAAGTGTGAAACAACTGAAAATATGTCTTATATTCTAGGTTCTTCAAAGTAGCCACTTTTTGCTTTGATGACTGCTTTGCACACTCTTGGCATTCTCTTGATGAGCTTCAAGAGGTAGTCACCGGAAATGCTTTTCACTTCACAGGTGTGCCCTGTCAGGTTTAATAAGTGGGATTTCTCGCCTTATAAATGGGGTTGGGTCCATCAGTTGTGTTGTGCAGAAGTCTGGTGGATACACAGCTGATAGTCCTACTGAATAGACTGTTATAATTTGTATTATGGCAAGAAAAAAGCAGCTGAGTAAGGAAAAACGGGTGGCCATCATTACTTTAAGAAATGAATGTCAGTCAGTCCGAAAAATTGGGCAAACTTTGAAAGTGTCCCCAAGTGCAGTTGCAAAAACCATCAAGCGCTACAAAGAAACTGGCTCACATGAGGACCGCCCCAGGAAAGGAAGACCAAGAGTCACCTCTGCTTCTGAGGATAAGTTTATCCGAGTCACCAGCCTCAGAAATCGCAGGTTAACAGCAGCTCAGATTAGAGACCAGGTCAATGCCACACAGAGTTCAGAGGTATGGACAAGCGACAGCAGATTACGTGGAAAATCATCAGTAAATTAACCCCGACTCTGCTGAGTAACGATCAGACTCCGGTACCGAAAGAAATCATAGGAGAGAATGGACAGAAGAGTTGGGACAACTGCAGACAAAATGTGACCGATGCTCTAAGGAAGGTGAAAGTTTCTGAAAGAAGCCGCCGAGGACGAAGACTCAAGACTGATGAAGACGACAGCGGAGAAACCGCGACTCACAGATCAGAAGAGAATAATCAGGGAATGAAAGCTGTGAGAAAATGTAGAGAAAACCAGAGCAAGTCTGGAGAAAAATCATCTATTATAGGATGAGGCCGAGAGACGTCATCACATCCACCGGAGCCAACAAGAGTCTCCTCTCACCTGGTGATGTCAGAGGCCGGAGCTCCTCCATCATCGCCTCCTGGTACCGATCCTGGTGTCCTTCTAGATACTCCCACTCCTCCATGGAGAGATAGACAGCGACGTCCTGACACCTTATAGGAACCTGACAACAACAACACCGTCATCACCCAGAATCCTCCAGTGCTGTCCTGTATAATGTCCCAGCAGTCACCTCTCCGGTCATCACCCAGAATCTTCCAGTGCCGTCCTGTATAATGTCCCAGCAGTCACCTCTCCGGTCATCACCCAGAATCCTCCAGTGCTGTCCTGTATAATGTCCCAGCAGTCACCTCTCAGGTCATCACCCAGAATCCTCCAGTGCTGTCCTGTATAATGTCCCAGCAGTCACCTCTCCGGTCATCACCCAGAATCCTCCAGTGCTGTCCTGTATAATGTCCCAGAAGTCACCTCTCCGGTCATCACCCAGAATCCTCCAGTGCTGTCCTGTATAATGTCCCAGCAGTCACCTCTCCGGTCATCACCCAGAATCCTCTAGTGCTGTCCTGTATAATGTCCCAGCAGTCACCTCTCCGCTCATCACCCAGAATCCTCCAGTGCTGTCCTATATAATGTCCCAGCAGTCACCTCTCCGCTCAGCAGCTCAATCATCTTGTTGCTGAGCTCTAGGATCTTCTTCTTCCTCTCATGTATCGGGGGGTGCGGGGGAGGCTCTGTGATGGGGCCCGGGCTCCGCCCTCCTGACTCCTGGAGATGGATGATGGGAGTCACACCCTCCCCCAGTGTCTTCCTCACTATTGTGTAATCCTGTGTATGGAGAGAGACACTTAGGGAGAAGAATTCCTTCCCGACTCCAGATCTGACAATCAGTAGAAATCCCGGGATCAATAACCGTCTCCAGTAATCTGGGGCCATAACCTGGAATATTATTACACTCAGGACAGACATCCAGGCCCCTCTACAGCTCTTATAGGGAATCCCCATGACAACTCCTCCTGGCAGAGAGCTGCACACAATCACTGCTCTTAAAGTAAAGAATCCTTCTCTTCCTCTTCTGGATTTCCTCTTCCTGATGTCGAACTGGTTACATAACACAATAAAGCTGATAGAAATGTAGAGGAGTTACCTCTCCGCTCAGCAGGGAGATGATCTCCAGGGTGAAGTGTAATAATCTTCTGGTGGTCTCGTCCTCGTCCATCCTCGGGGGGTCATTCAGGAGAAGGAGGAATGAACACTGGATCAGCTGGAGGGCGTCTTTACAATAAAAGGAGAAGATGAAAATAGAGGACAACATCAGAATCCATTAAAAAACCTTCAACAAAGGTTTGGGTGTGTCAGTGGTTTGTTTGCTAAGCTGCAGAGCAGGAGGCGCTGTACAATGCAAGCCTGGGTGAAGGTACAACAAAGGCTTGTGAAGGCAACGTAACTGGCGCACCCGAGTGAAACGGCGGCAGGTTTACACGGACTGTTTGGATCACCCGGCTGCGACCCGGAGGACATTGTGCAAATAAAGACATTTAAAGTTGAACTTTCCTTGGGTCACTGCCTCATTACAATTTGGTGGAGAATGCG
This sequence comes from Phyllobates terribilis, assembly GCF_046119375.1. Lineage (NCBI taxonomy): Eukaryota > Metazoa > Chordata > Amphibia > Anura > Dendrobatidae > Phyllobates > Phyllobates terribilis. Next base: position 112,189 of record NW_027363019.1, read on the forward strand.
GGCAGTGTGAACTGAGGCATACCCCAAAAGCAGCATGTCTGATCAAGTCTGCAAAGCTACAGCTCAAGCCTGCTGACATGGAGGGGCTACTAAAGCAGTTAGTACTCACCCAGCAGTACCAACATCTCCAGAGGCAACAGCAGGAGCAGCAACAGCAGGAGCAGCACCAGCAGCGCACTAATGACTTGATCGTGCAGCAGATTGCGGCTCTGCGAGAGATGCCACCAGCACCGATCCCGGAAACTCGTGAGGCCCGGGACAAGGTTCGTTCAGTCTTGAGGAAGCCGAGTCCGGAGGATGACGTAGAAGCTTTCCTCACCATCTACATGCACACCATGGAGTGGGAGAACCTGCCAACTTCCCAGTGGGCTGACGTGGTGGCTCAGTTTCTGATAGGCGATGCGCAGAAGGCCTACTTTGGCCTGAGTTGCGATGATGACCAGGACTATGGGAAGCTGAAAGGTGAGATCCTTGCCCTACTGGGAGTTAATACATATTTGACAACCCAACAGGTGTTTTCATGGACCTTTGTGGAGGCCCGGCCCGCCAGGTCTCAGGCATATGACTTGCTGCATCTAGTTAAAAGGTGGCTCCAGCCTGAGACTTTGACTCTGGCCCAGATGGTGGAGCGGGTGGTGGTCGATCGGCTAGAGAGGACTCTGCCAGTAGCTATACAGAGTTGAGGTCGGCAAGGGGACCCGGGCACTTTAGACCAGGTGGTTAGCCTGATTGGGCAGTACACGGCCCAATCAGGGCCAAGGACTTCATACGGGTCTCTGCCCCACTGCTACTATCATGCAGGACCCTGCAAGCCCAGGAGCCGGTGAAACGGTCACGTCCCTCTACTGGGGACAGTCAGTACCGAGCCCATAATGAGGGGGTACCCTGGAGTGAGGGAGGCAGACCAGTGTCCCCTAAAACGGTCTCAAAGACAAATGGTGCCTCCACTATCAGGTGCTGGCAGCGCCAAGGGCCAGGACATGTGGCTGACAACTGCCCCCTGACTGTTGAACCCATGGACTGTGGGTTCACGCGCAGAGTCTCGATGTATACCCAGACAGTCTGCACCGTGACTGCAGACGCTGCGGGCAGCAAACCCCAATTGTGCCAGGTACTCGTCAAAGGGTACCAGAAGGAGGCTCTCTTGGACTCAGGGAGCCTAGTGACTCTGGTGCATGGGTCACTGGTTGCCAAGGAGAACCCCAGTGGACGGAAAGTCGGCGTTGTTTGCATACATGGGGACCTCCGAGAGTACCCGACAGCAGAGGTTACTTTTTCCACCCAGTGTGGGGAGATGAAACATGTGATGGGAGTGGTGAAGACCCTTCCTGATGGGACTGTTTTGGGAAGATACTTGCCCCTATACTGGTCCCTATAGGAGAACAAAGTTAACCCTCCCAGGGTAAATGTCCAGGCACAGAACCCAAAGATTCAGAGTCAGGGATACCTGCCGTAGGGGGTCGCTGACCTAGAGACAGAGTGTAACCCCGATAGGTTCCCCTTGAGGTATTGGCAGGAGAGGTTGAGGAGACCCCGTCGATCCCAGAGCTGGAAGTGTCCCCTGGTACTTTTGGGACAGCTCAGCTGCAGGATCCCACTCTAGCACGCGCACGAGAAAGGGTGGTAGAAATAAAAGGGGTGCCTCAGCAACCGGGTGCAGAGGCGGTTTTCCCACGCATGGCTGTCAACCAGGATCTATTATATAGAGTTGATAAAATCCGGGATGAAGTGGTGGAACAGCTGGCAATCGTACCGCCGGGCGCTGCTAGAGATGGCTCACTCTCTCTCACACACACACACACACGCTGGGTGAACACCTAGGGGTGAAAGAAAAACACAAGAACGTATTTTGCAGCGGTTCTTTTGGCCCAGGATTTATGCTGAGGTACAGAGGTATTGTGAGTCGTGTCCCAAGTGTCAACTTACCACACCCACTGCAAATTTCCGGACTCCATTGGTACCTCTACCCATTATAGAGGTACCTTTTCAGCGGATTGCGATGAATCTGGTGGGGCCTATAGTAAAATCTGCCCGTGGCCACCAACATATTTTGGTGGTAGTAGATTATGCCACCCGTTACCCGGAGGCAATACGTATCCCCTGCGAGCTGTTTGCCATATTCTGCTGCCTTGGGCTACCCAAGGAGATCAAGTGGCAAGGGCCAAATGAAGTCCGGGAAAAGGTCGGGGAGGTGAATTACCGAGTGTAGTGTACCAGCCCGGAAAGAGAAAACCGGAACAACTGTATCATGTGAACCTGCTAAAAGCCTGGAAAGTCCAGGAATGTTTGATTATGGATGAGACGCCAGTCGTACCGTCTCGGAACCCTTTGACACCAGCCAGGGACGAGTGTGAGGTTAAGATAAGTGATGCTCTCACTAAACAGCAGCGATGGGAGGCTCGGAATTTGATGCAGCAGAATACAGACGTATTCCAGTACTGCCTGGCGGTACATCTGTGATCCCACATGACACTGTCACCGAGCCTCGGGTAAGGGTAGGAGTGAAACAGTACTGTGTACCACCCTCCAGGCTCCTCCCGCCAGTTCCTGGATCATTTTGCCACCTGGCTTCCTCACTTTCTATCCTGTGACATCCCCACCCCCATCATGGGAGACTTTAATATCCCCATCAATGATTCCCTCTCCCAATCTGCCTCTCATCTACTTTCTCTAACCCCCTCATTCGGCCTCTCACAGATTACTAACTCTCCTACACATGAAGACGGGAATACTCTGGACCTGGTTTTCTCCCGTCTCTGCTCGCTGCATGACTTTACTAAATCCCCTCTCCCGCTCTCGGACAACAACCTTGTTTTCTTCTCTGTCAAGAACTGTCTCCTCCCCGGGACAACGCCACATACAGCAGCTTATGGACAATCTCCACACATCTTTAGCCCTCATCTCCTCCCTCTCCTGTCCAGACTTGGCATTCTCACACTACAATAATACACTGAAGAGCGCCCTAGATGAAGCAGCACCTTCTACACGCAGAAAGACCTGACACAGACAACGGCAGCCCTGGCACACAATGCAAATACGTTTTCTTCAGTGTTGCTCAAGGTGTGCTGAGCGTCAGTGGAGAAAATCTCTTTTAGCAGAGGACTTCTCCACTATAAATTCATGCTCAAAACCTATAACTCTGCCCTTCATCTGAACAAACAATCCTACTTCACCCCACTCATCACTTCACTGTCCAACAATCCAAAATTACTTTTTGAAACCTTAAACTCCCTCCTGAAACCTAATGCACAGGCCCCCACCACCAACCTCAGCGGGGAGGATCTGACCACTTATTTCCTAGAAAAAAAATCAACCACATACATCAGGACATCTCAGCCCAATCTCCTCAGTGCCTGGATCCCCTTCCCTGACGCACTTCAAGCTCACTAGCCATCTTTGAGCCTGTTACAGAAGAAGAAGTTACCCAGCTTCTCATTTCTTCTTGACTTACAACCAGCAACAGTGACCCCATTCCTTCACATCTCCTGCAGTCTCTCTCACCGGTGGTCACCACTCACCTGACTAAAATATTTAACCTCTCTCTTTCTTCAGGTATCTTTCCCTCCTCATTTAAACATGCCATCATAACCCCTTTACTTAAAAAGCCATTCCTGGACCAGAACCGCACTGCTAACTACAGACCTGTCTCTAATCTTCCTTACATCTCTAAACTCCTGGAATGCTTGGTCCACTCCCATCTAATCCGCTATCTCTCAGATAACTCCTCGACCCTCTACAATCTGGTTTCCGCTCCTTACACTCCACTGAAACTGCCCTCACTAAAGTCTCTAATGATCTACGAACAGCTAAATCCAAAGGTCACTGCTCCCTGCTGATTCTCCTGGATGTCTCTGCCGCATTTGACACTGTGGATCACCAGCAAATCCTTACTATGCTCTGCTCTATAGGCCTCAAGGAAACCGTTCTCTCCTGGTTCTCCTACTTCTCTGACCGCTCCTTCACTGTATCTTTTGCCGGCTACTCTTCCTCTCCTCATCCCCTTACTATCGGGGTCCCGCAGGGCTCAGTCCTAGGCCCCCTCCTCTTCTCTCTATACACTGCCCCTATTGGACAAACAATCAGCAGATTTGGGTTCCAGTATCATCTCTATGCTGAAGACACCCAATTATACAGTTCTTCCCCTTACATCACCCCTACCCGAATACAAAATACCAAGGACTGTCTGTCTGCTGTCTCTAACATCATGTCCTCCCTCTATCTTAAACTGAATCTCTCTAAAACTGAACTTCTGGTGTTTCTCCCCTCTACTAACCCAACTCTACCTAACATCGAAATTACCTTGGATGGTTCAACCATAACCCCCAAGCAGCACGCCCGCTGCCTTGGGGTCATATTCGACACTAACCTTTCCTTTACTCCCTATATCCGATCACTCGCTCACTCTTGTCACCTGCATCTTAAAAACATCTCCAGAATCCGACCTTTTCTCACCTTTGAAACTGCTAAAACTCTTACTGTCGCTCTTATTCACTCTCGTCTGGACTACTGCAACTCTCTTCTGATCGGTCTCCCTCTTACCAAACTTTCTCCTCTCCAATCCATCCTGAATGTGGCAGCTGGGGTCGTATTTCTGTCCAGCCGCTTCACCGATGCTTCCATCTTGTGCCAGTCATTACACTGGTTGCCCATTCGCTACAGGGTCCAATATAAAGTCATCGCTCTCACCCACAAAGCTCTCCACAGTTCTGTACCGCCTTATATCTCCTCTCTCATCTCTGTCTATCGCCCTACACGTGCCCTCCGTTCTACAAATGACCTAAGACTAACATCCCTCATAATCTGAACCTCGCACCTCCGTCTCCAAGACTTCTCTCTTGCTGCGCCAGTTCTCTGGAATGCTCTACCCCAGACGATCCGACTGATGCCTAGCCCCATGTCTTTAAGCGCGCTTTAAAAACCCATCTCTTTAAACAAGCCTACCAACTTAACTACTCAGTAAACCAACTTTCCCCTGTTCCCTCCTTCTAAATATTATTCAGAATCTGTTCCCTACTCTTCATCTGTCTCCACACCCTCCATGCACACGATAACTGTACTCGATACTTGATTATTGCACTTACAGTGCCTACAAGTAGTATTCAACCCCCTGCAGATTTAGCTGGTTTGATAAGATGCAAATAAGTTAGAGCCTTCAAACTGCAAACGAGAGTAGGTTTTATGAACAGAAGCATAAATCTTACAAACCAAAAAGTTATGTTGCTCAGTTGAATTTTATTAAATTTTAAACATAAAAGTGTGGGTCAATTATTATACAACCCCTATGTTTAATATTTTGTGGAATAACCCTTGTTTGCAATTACAGCTAATAATCGTCTTTTATAAGACCTGATCAGGCCGGCACAGGTCTGTGGAGTTATCTTGGCCCACTCCTCCATGCAGATCTTCTCCAAGTTATCTAGGTTCTTTGGGTGTCTCATGTGGACTTTATTCTTGAGCTCCTTCCACAAGTTTTCAATTGGGTTAAGGTCAGGAGACTGACTAGGCCACTCCAACACCTTGACTTTTTCCCTCTTGAACCAGGCCTTGGTTTTCTTGGCTGTGTGCTTTGGGTCGTTGTCTTGTTGGAAGATGAAATTACGACCCATCTTAAGATCCTTGATGGAGGAGCGGAGGTTCTTGGCCAAAATCTCCAGGTAGGCCGTGCTATCCATCTTCCCATGGATGCAGACCAGATGGCCAGGCCCCTTGGCAGAGAAACAGCCCCACAGCATGATGCTGCCACCACCATGCTTGACTGTAGGGATGGTATTCTTGGGGTCGTATGCAGTGCCATCCAGTCTCCAAACGTCACGGCACCAAAGATCTCGATCTTGGTCTCATCAGACCATAGAACCTTGAACCAGTCTGTCTCAGAGTCCTCCAAGTGATCATGAGCAAACTGTAGACGAGCCTTGACATGACGCTTTGAAAGTAAAGGTACCTTACGGGCTCGTCTGGAACGGAGACCATTGCGGTGGAGTACGTTACTTATGGTATTGACTGAAACCAATGTTCCCACTGCCATGAGATCTTCCCGGAGCTCCTTCCTTGTTGTCGTTGGGTTAGCCTTGACTCTTCGGACAAGCCTGGCCTCGGCACGGGAGGACACTTTCAAAGGCTGTCCAGGCCGTGGAAGGCTAACAGTAGTTCCATAAGCCTTCCACTTACGGATGATGCTCCCAACAGTGGAGACAGGTAGGCCCAACTCCTTGGAAAGGGTTTTGTACCCCTTGCCAGCCTTGTGACCCTCCACGATCTTGTCTCTGATGGCCTTGGAATGCTCCTTTGTCTTTCCCATGTTGACCATGTCTGAGTGCTGTTCACAAGTTTGGGGAGGGTCTTAAATAGTCAGAAAAGGCTGGCAAAAGAGATCTTTAATCCACACATGTGAAGCTCATTATTCTTGGTGCCTGAACTACTTCTTAATACTTTAGGGGGACCAAACAGAATTCTTGTGGTTTGAGGGGTTGAATAATAAATGACACTCTGAATTAACTTTTAACGTTTTAAAAAAAAATAAAAAAAAAAGTTGCTGCAGTGCATTTCCCACTTCCAGGCTGATCTACATTACAAATGTCACAATGCCAAGTTAATTCCGCATGTGTCAACCAGCTAAATCTGCAGGGGGTTGAATACTACTTGTAGGCACTGTATACATACGGGCTGATGACTGGATCATGCAGCTTTATATTAAAATCCCTATTTATTATAAATTGTCAGACCTGAAATAACAAGCACTTTTCACCTATTGTGTCCCCCCATTCCCTTGTAGATTGTAAGTGTGCGAGCAGCCGGACCCTCGCTCCTAATGTAACTGTTTAAACTGTCTTACCTTGTGTTGAATTTATTGTCTGTACATGTCCCCGCTTAATTGTAAAGTGCTGCGTGTCAGGGACGGCATCGGCAGGATCACACAATATCCCACCGCTGCCACCAATTTGTCAGGGACGGCACCGGCAGGATCATACAATATCCCACCGCTGCCACCAATTTGTCAGGGAATCCCCAACACACACAGTCAGGACGACACCGGGGAGATCACACAATATCTCACCGTGCCGTCACGCTGTCCGTATTTCGTCCAGAGTCGCAAGCACGCGATCCAGACTACTCTCTACGTAGGTATCGGTAAGTGACCAGTGAGCGTATGGCACAACACCCTGGGTTCCACAGCCTGGAAACCGTATTGAACGCCTTCCATACGTCACTGTCAGCTTCACGATAGCCCAATTATTAATGCTCGGTGACAGTAGGTGCATTGGAGCCTGCATGACTGAAAGCCGGCGGCTTCTCGATGCCGCACACTCAGTACAGCGGCCGGGCACCTCCCTAATGCTATTAACAAGCGGATTAACCCCATATGTGCATGATACTGGCGATATCCAACCAGACAGGTTCCCTGTAAGGAACAATGCACAATAAATGTAAATCACTACAAATCTGAGACCTCAGAGAAATGTAACATCTTATTCTGGTCGTGTCCGATACGAAACTCTTTCTATTCCCCCCTAACATGTAGACTGAGCAGGGCCCTCCCTTATATTGTACCATACTGATACCGGGGGAGGGACGTCACCAGAGTAACCGACCAGTGTGGGACGTCGGATCAGGGGACAGAGGACCCCATCAGTCACCAGAACAGGAGTCCTGAGACCCCAACAAGCTCAGGAGGAACGACCCTTCATAGCCCTCATTACTGTTCGGCCATTATGTCATGAAGCGATGAATCTTCCTAATATTTCTTCTGCTGTCGCCTTATGAGGCTTCATTGTCCTCCAAACACAATCAGAAATCTGCAGATTTATCCACAGAATTTAAAATCAAACGCTGTGGACAATCACTTTCCTGTGTGAGCGATGGGGGAGGGGAGCGGAGAAGACGAGACAGGGAGGGAGCGAGAACAGCAGCACAAGAGTCACATGTACAAGGCAAAAAAAGAGGAGAAAAGCCGAAAATGGGAGATTCATCATTACACGTCATCTACAGCGAACCTGGTGTAAGAGGCCGGAGCTCCTCCATCATCACCTCCTGGTACCGATCCTGGTGTCCTTCTAGATACTCCCACTCCTCCATGCAGAGATAGACAGCGAAGTCCTGACACCTTATAGGAACCTGACAACAACGACACCATCATCACCCAGAATCCTCCAGTGCTGTCCTGTATAATGTCCCAGCAGCCACCGCTCCGGTCACAACCCAGAATCCTCCAGTGCTGTCCTGTATAATGTCCCAGCAGTCACCTCTCCGGTCATCACCCAGAATCCTCCAGTGCCATCCGGTATAATGTCCCAGCAGTCACCTCTCCGGTCATCACCCAGAATCCTCCAGTGCTGTCCAGTATAATGTCCCAGCAGTCACCTCTCCGCTCATCACCCAGAATACTCCAGTGCTGTCCTGTATAATGTCCCAGCAGTCACCTCTCCGGTCATCACCCAGAATCCTCCAGTGCCATCCGGTATAATGTCCCAGCAGTCACCTCTCCAGTCATCACCCAGAATCCTCCAGTGCCGTCCTGTATAATGTCCCAGCAGTCACCTCTCCGGTCATCACCCAGAATCCTCCAGTGCTGTCCAGTATAATGTCCCAGCAGTCACCTCTCCGGTCATCACCCAGAATACTCCAGTGCTGTCCTGTATAATGTCCCAGCAGTCACCTCTCCGGTCATCACCCAGAATCCTCCAGTGCCATCCGGTATAATGTCCCAGCAGTCACCTCTCCAGTCATCACCCAGAATCCTCCAGTGCCGTCCTGTATAATGTCCCAGCAGTCACCTCTCCGCTCATCACCCAGAATCCTCCAGTGCTGTCCTGTATAATGTCCCAGCAGTCACCTCTCCGCTCATCACCCAGAATCCTCCAGTGCTGTCCTGTATAATGTCCCAGCAGTCACCTCTCCGCTCATCACCCAGAATCCTCCAGTGCTGTCCTGTATAATGTCCCAGCAGTCACCTCTCCGCTCAGCAGCTCAATCATCTTGTTGCTGAGCTCTAGGATCTTCCTCTTCCTCTCATGTATCGGGGGGTGCGGGGGAGGCTCTGTGATGGGGCCCGGGCTCCGCCCTCCTGACTCCTGGAGATGGATGATCGGAGTCACTCCCTCCCCCGGTGTCTTCCTCGCTATTGTGTAATCCTGTGTATGGAGAGAGACACTTAGGGAGAAGAATTCCTTCCCGACTCCAGATCTGACAATCAGTAGAAATCCCGGGATCAATAACCGTCTCCAGTAATCTGGGGCCATAACCTGGAATATTATTACACTCAGGACAGACATCCAGGCCCCTCTACAGCTCTTATAGGGAATCCCCATGACAACTCCTCCTGGCAGAGAGCTGCACACAATCACTGCTCTTACAGTAAAGAATCCTTCTCTTCCTCTTCTGGATTTCCTCTTCCCGATGTCGGACTTGTTACATAACACAATAAAGCTGATAGAAATGTAGAGGAGTTACCTCTCCGCTCAGCAGGGAGATGATCTCCAGGGTGAAGTGTAATAATCTTCTGGTGGTCTCGCCCTCGTCCATCCTCGGGGGGTCATTCAGGAGGAGGGATGAACACTGGATCAGCTGGAGGGATCTCGTCCTGCCGGCGTCTTCATGATAAAGGAGAAGATGGAGATCACAGGGGACGATATAACGACAATCACTGAATTCTGCCCCAAATATCCGACATTTATCAGGAAGAATCTGGAGGAAAAGCCACAAACTCCACCGCGGCCTCCTCCACCGACCTGACCGCTCATTATCAGCCTCGTAGGAGGACGGTCACTGTGGTAACTACACCGCCAGCAGAGGACGGTCACCGTGGTAACTACACCGCCAACGGAGGACGGTCACCGTGGTAACTACAGCGCCAGCAGGGGGCGGTCACCGTGGTAACTCCACCTCCAGCGGGGGACGGTCACCGTGGTAACTACACCTCCAGCAGGGGGTCAGGGAGATTCCATGCAAGTAACAGGACCCCCTCCTCACCCACGCAGTCTCGCACCTACAGAATCCCCCCGCTCCCTGTGCAGCCCCCATACAGGAACATCCACTTATCTGCGCCCCCAAATCACCTCAGCTCCTCGGTGTAATCGCCACAGCCTCAGCAGAGAGCAATGGAGAGCGAGGCCCCGCCCCTTCCGGTGACATCATCAAGTCACATGGCTATGTCGTCCTTTAGCCCACGTGTATTTAGTCTCTATCTCTCCTGAGCCCCGCCCCTGATCACATGACGGTGACGTCACCACAGGTCCTCCGCTCTCAGTGCAGCAGCCTCTTCCTGTGGTCTCTCTCTCCCCCCCCCTCCGCCGTCTCTCCCCCTCCTCCTCCGCCGTCTCTCTCCCCCTCCTCCGCCGTCTCTCTCCCCCTCCTCCGCCGTCTCTCTCCCCCTCCTCCGCCGTCTCCCTCCCCCCCCTCCGCCGTCTCCCTCCCCCCCCCTCCGCCGTCTCTCTCCCCCCCTCCGCCGTCTCTCCCCCCCTCCGCCGTCTCCCTCCCCCTCCTCCGCCGTCTCTCTCCCCCCCTCCGCCGTCTCTCCCCCCCCTCCTCCGCCGTCTCTCTCCCCCCCTCCGCCGTCTCTCCCCCCCCTCCTCCGCCGTCTCTCTCCCCCCCTCCGCCGTCTCTCTCCCCCCCTCCGCCGTCTCTCTCCCCCCCTCCGCCGTCTCTCTCCCCCTCCTCCGCCGTCTCTCTCCCCCCCCTCCGTCGTCTCTCTCTCCCCCCCTCCGTCGTCTCTCTCTCCCCCCCTCCGTCGTCTCTCTCTCCCCCCCCTCCGTCGTCTCTCTCTCCCCCCCTCCGTCGTCTCTCTCTCCCCCCCTCCGTCGTCTCTCTCTCCCCCCCTCCGTCGTCTCTCTCTCCCCCCCTCCGCCGTCTCTCTCCCCCCCCTCCGCCGTCTCTCTCCCCTCCTCCGCCGTCTCTCTCCCCCCCCTCCTCCGCCGTCTCTCTCCCCCCCCTCCTCCGCCGTCTCTCTCCCCCTCCTCCGCCGTCTCTCTCCCCCCCCTCCTCCGCCGTCTCTCTCCCCCCCCTCCTCCGCCGTCTCTCTCCCCCCCCTCCTCCGCCGTCTCTCTCCCCCTCCTCCGCCGTCTCTCTCCCCCTCCTCCGCCGTCTCTCTCCCCCTCCTCCGCCGTCTCTCTCCCCCTCCCCCGCCGTCTCTCTCCCCATGCGGGGCCGTGTATTCTGTGCGGAGCACCGTGCAGAGCCGTGTATACTGTGCGGAGCACCATGCGGGGCCGTGTATACTGTGCGGAGCACCGTGCGGGGCCATGTATACTGTGCGGAGCACCGTGCGGGTCCGTGTATACTGTGCGGAGCACCGTGCGGGGCCGTGTATACAGTGCGGAGCACCATGCGGGGCCGTGTATACAGTGCGGAGCACCATGCGGGGCCGTGTATACTGTGCGGAGCACCGTGCGGGGCCGTGTATACTGTGCGGAGCACCGTGCGGGGCCATGTATACTGTGCGGAGCACCGTGCGGGGCCGTGTATACTGTGCGGAGCCGTGTATACTGTGCGGAGCACCGTGCTTGGCCGTGTATACAGTGCGGAGCACCGTGCTTGGCCGTGTATACAGTGCGGAGCACCGTGCTTGGCCGTGTATACAGTGCGGAGCACCGTGCGGGGCCGTGTATACAGTGCGGAGCACCGTGCGGGGCCGTGTATACAGTGCGGAGCACCGTGCGGGGCCGTGTATACAGTGCGGAGCACCGTGCGGGGCCGTGTATACAGTGCGGAGCACCGTGCGGGGCCGTGTATACCGTGCGGGGCCGTGTATACAGTGCGGAGCACCGTGCGGGGCCGTGTATACAGTGCGGAGCACCGTGCGGGGCCGTGTATACAGTGCGGAGCACCGTGCGGGGCCGTGTATACAGTGCGGAGCACCGTGCGGGGCCGTGTATACAGTGCGGAGCACCGTGCGGGACCGTGTATACAGTGCGGAGCACCGTGCGGGACCGTGTATACAGTGCGGAGCCGTGTATACAGTGCGGAGCACCATGCAGAGCCGTGTATACAGTGCGGAGCACCGTGCGGGGCCGTGTATACAGGGCGGAGCACCGTGCGGGGCCGTGTATACAGTGCGGAGCACCGTGCGGGGCCGTGTATACTGTGCGGAGCACCGTGCGGAGCCGTGTATACTGTGCGGAGCACCGTGCGGAGCCGTGTATACTGTGCGGAGCACCGTGCGGAGCCGTGTATACTGTGCGGAGCACCATACGGAGCCGTGTATACAGTGCGGAGCACCGTGCGGAGCCGTGCATACTGTGCGGAGCACCGTGCGGGGCCGTGTATACTGTGCGGAGCACCGTGCGGGGCCGTGTATACTGTGCGGAGCACCGTGCGGAGCCGTGTATACTGTGCGGAGCACCGTGCGGAGCCGTGTATACTGTGCGGAGCACCGTGCGGGGCCGTGTATTCTGTGCGGAGCACCGTGCGGGGCCGTGTATACAGTGCGGAGCACCATGCGGGGCCGTGTATACTGTGCGGAGCCGTGTATACTGTGCCATGCGGGGCCGTGTATACAGTGCGGAGCACCATGCAGGGCCGTGTATACAGTGCGGAGCACCATGCGGGGCCGTGTATACAGTGCGGAGCCGTGTATACAGTGCGGAGCACCGTGCGGGGCCGTGTATACTGTGTGGGGCCGTGTATACAGTGCGGAGCACCGTGCGGGGCCGTGTATACTGTGCGGAGCACCGTGCGGGGCCGTGTATACTGTGCGGAGCACCGTGCGGGGCCGTGTATACTGTGCGGAGCACCGTGCGGGGCCGTGTATACTGTGCGGAGCACCGTGCAGGGCCGTGTATACTGTGCGGAGCACCGTGCGGAGCAGTGTATACTGTGCGGAGCACCGTGCGGAGCAGTGTATACTGTGTGGAGCACCGTGCGGAGCAGTGTATACTGTGTGGAGCACCGTGCGGGACCGTGTATACTGTGCGGAGCACCGTGCGGAGCAGTGTATACTGTGCGGAGCACCGTGCGGAGCAGTGTATACTGTGTGGAGCACCGTGCGGGGCCGTGTATACAGTGCGGAGCACCGTGCGGGACCGTGTATACAGTGCGGAGCACCATACGGAGCCGTGTATACAGTGCGGAGCACCATGCGGAGCCGTGTATACTGTGCGGAGCACCATGCGGGCCGTGTATACTGTGCGGAGCACCATGCGGGGCCGTGTATACTGTGCGGGGCCGTGTATACTGTGCGGAGCACCGTGCGGGGCCGTGTATACAGTGCGGAGCACCGTGCGGGGCCGTGTATACTGTGCGGGGCACCATGCGGGCCGTGTATACTGTGCGGAGCACCATGCGGGGCCGTGTATACTGTGTGGGGCCGTGTATACAGTGCGGAGCACCGTGCGGGGCCGTGTATACTGTGCGGAGCACCGTGCGGAGCCGTGTATACTGTGCGGAGCAGCGTGCGGAGCCGTGTATACTGTGCGGAGCAGCGTGCGGAGCCGTGTATACTGTGCGGAGCAGCGTGCGGGGCCGTGTATACTGTGCGGAGCAGCGTGCGGGGCCGTGTATACTGTGCGGAGCACCGTGCGGAGCCGTGTATACTGTGCGGAGCCGTGTATACTGTGCGGAGCTCCATGCGGGGCCGTGTGTACTGTTCGGAGCACCGTGCGGGGCCGTGTGTACTGTGCGGAGCCGTGTATACTGTGCGGAGCAGCGTGCGGGGCCGTGTATACTGTGCGGAGCAGCGTGCGGGGCCGTGTATACTGTGCGGAGCACCGTGCGGAGCCGTGTATACTGTGCGGAGCCGTGTATACTGTGCGGAGCTCCATGCGGGGCCGTGTGTACTGTTCGGAGCACCGTGCGGGGCCGTGTGTACTGTGCGGAGCACCGTGCGGGGCCGTGTATACAGTGCGGAGCACCATGCGGAGCCGTGTATACAGTACTGTATGGAGGGCTGTGTGGGGCCCATTATACTGTATGGAGGGCTATGTGGGGGTCATTATACTGTATGGAGGATTGTCTGTGGGGCCCATTATACTGTATGGAGGACTCTCTGTGGGGCCCATTATACTGTATGGAGGGCTGTGTGGGGGCCATTATACTGTATGGAGGACTATGTGGGGCCATTATACTGTATGGAGGGCTGTGTGGGGGCCATTATACTGTATGGAGGACTATGTGGGGTCCATTATACTGTATGGAGGACTCTCTGTGGGGGCCATTATACATGTATGGAGGGCTGTGTGGGGGCCATTATACTGTATGGAGGACTCTGTGAGGCCCATTATACTGTATGGAGGACTATGTGGGGCCCATTATACTGTATGGAGGGCTATGTGGGGCCCATTATATTGTATGGAGGGCTGTGTGGGGATTACAGTTGGAGAATCATACTGTGATGGGGTCACCATTCTTTGTTGGGGGAATTGAGGGAGAGGGGTACAGTAGGGTCATCATACTGTGAGTGTGGGGGTATCATACTGTGTTTGGGGGCACTTTTGTTTGCATCATACATTATCTATTTCATTCAAGGATTTTTATCCTCTATTAAATTACATATATAAATTAGGCCATTGGGCCATATGCTTTTTATTGCTTTTACATAACATATTATAATATTCCACTATAATTTTTAAATTAATCGTTTTAGACATATATTTTAATAAATATCCAGGTTGGTCGGCGACTTTGTCCGAGCTTTGACCTTTGGCCTCTGTGTATTTGAATGTGACATCCCTGGCTGTAAAGGGAACCTGTCGCGTCCTGGCTGCGCTCTACACGGCCCCCATTGCTTTGTTAGTGATGCAATGTGCATCACACTAACAAGCTTTTTTCATTAAAATCGGTGGTAGTATAATGATTTTATAACATTATATATACATTGTCCTACCTGCTCGTTTTCAGTCATAGGGGTGTGATCCCGCTATTCAATCAGGGGCGGCGCTGCATACAGTCACTGCTGGCGCCGTCCATGTATTGGAATGTTGCTCCCAGAAAGCTCTGATATTGTGGGGCGCATGCGCATTTCTACATGTCCGGCCGCTGGTCCTGCGCCTGCGCAGTGAGGCTGTGGCTCCACAGATATTTCTATACTGTACGTATATTTTGTGGAAGCATAATTGCCGTTTGTTTTGTCAGGAGCATCTTTCTTATTACAACATTACCTGATCCCAGTATTTACATATGATCCACAATGGGTTAACCTCAAATGGTCTATTGTAACCGTACAATGATAACTAGTCTAATGCTGCTGTCAGATTACTCTGGGCCAGGGGCTCCTTCCCTGTCCTAACTCTAGGGGCACCCTAGTCATCCCTGATCCCCAGGTTACTTCTGATGGTGAAGATGCTGGGGCCACCGACCTTGCCGTACTCCTGAATCAACCCTTTTCTGTCCCCTCCCCCACCCAGGGAAGTGGGGGGAGAATAATGTATATAAATACACAAGGATAATAAAAATACCAATCATACTGATATGTACTGACAGACAACAGAGAGGAACACCGGGGAGGAAAGGAAGGAAAAACCAAATAGGAGAGGATGGGACAATGCACACAACCGAAACACCAAGCAACAGTCAAAGATCAACACTCCATATGCCTCTACCGAACACCGAATCCTGCGCTCCTCACCAGGCAGTACAAGACTTACACTGGCAATGCAGATAGCCAGAGCAAAGACTATATAGGAGAGGGGAGTGGCTGATGCTGCACAGCTGAGAACCTCCAAGAAGGAAGCTACAGAGACGCAAAGCTGAGCAGTTTAACTCCTGCACTGCTGACAGAAGCCTGAACTGTTCAATATGAAGGAGAAGTGCTTCTATTCGATGCAGGAGTACGTGAACTCAGACGCTGCTGTCTTCTGACCTCTCTCTGTTGCGGTAAACCTGTGACAGCTGGGTTTTCTGTTCCATGTCTGTTCTCACTTGTTCTCAATGAGTAACTTTGCAATTTAATTAAGATACCTGTGTGTTAACCGGAACTCAGTATATAAGCAGCTACTCACCGTTGTCGATCATCATGATTAAGGGTAGATATCGCCTGTCATGTGAGCTGTATTGCTGATGGCTTGTTTTATCCTCCACTGAGCACTTTGTCAATAAAGCCATTTCACAGTCCGTTGAGCTGGATTCCCCTCTCTTCTTTGGGTAACAGATATTCCCTGGACCCACTGCTTGAAGTTGCTTCTCAGCCCATCCACCACATCAGAACTTTTTGCGGTGCACCTCAGGAGTCAGCTGTTATTTCCTTATCAGGGCCTATTTGGTGGCCTCATAGTCTCCGTCTTGATCTCGAGGGAGAGAGGCGAACACATCCAGAGCTTTGCTTTATAGCAGTTACATATCGGGCTCACTGGTAATCAGGCAGTTGGTATTGACAGCAGAATTTCGCAAACCTTCTCAAAAATGTGTCCCGATCAGCGTCTTTCTCCATGACAGGATAATGCTCAGGACTGGATTTAACCCTTACTGAAATTGTAAGTAATAGTACGTCCCTGTGCCCTTGGCCTTATGGACCAAGTACGTACTATTACGCACAATGTCATAGTGCCCACACAGCTTCTGTGCGGGGAGATCGTCGCTGGGTGTCAGCTGACTCTCACAGCTGACACACTGTGCTATATGCCAGGAGCAATCCCGCACCTCTCCCGGCACATTAACCCCTGAAATGCTGTGCTTGAAGTCGATCGTAGCATTCTGGGAGCAAGCAACACTCCTCTTACCTTGAATGGGGACTCCGTGATGTGTGCTCAGGGTCCCGATCGATGCCATGGTGACCCAGCGACATCTGGGTCGCCAGACATCAGGAAGTTAGGTAGCTTGTGCTCAGTGCATGCTCTACTTAACTTGCGTCTGCAGGACTGACAGCCTGCAAAGCATAGAGATGCTACTGCTGCATCTGTATGCTATGCAAGCGATGAGCCTGCAAAAAGTGAAAGTCCCATAGTAGGACAAAGTGTAAAAGAAAGTGTCAGAAAGTGAAAAAAAAAATTAAAAATATTAAAGGAAAAATAATCCAAAAATAAAAACTATATACTGTACTAATAAATATTATGAAAAATAAATAAAAGTACACATATTTGATATCGCCACATCCAGAACGACCTGACCTATAAAACTGTTCCACTAATTAACCCCTTTAGTGAACATTGTAAAAAACAAAACCTGAAGCAAAAAACGATGCTTTATCAACATACCGCCAAACTGAAAATGGAATAAAACACAATCAAAAAGACAAATGTAAATAAAAATGGTATCGCTGAAAACACCATCTTGTCCCGCAAAAAAACAACCCACCATACAGCTCAATCAGCCGAAAAATAAAAAAAAGTTATAGCTCTCAGAATAAAGCGATGCACAAAAAAATTATTTTTTCTATAAAATAGTTTTTATTGTGTAAAAGTGCCAAAACATAAAAAAGATATAAATGTTGTACCGCCGTAAAAGTACTGGCCTTATCAATTTTACCACACGCAGAACCGCATAAAAAAAAAAAAAAAATCCTGAATTGTTGTTTATTCTGCCTCCCAAAGATCCCAAAAATCGGAATAGAAAGCGATCAAAAAATGTGTGCCCGAAAATGGTAGCGATAAAAACGTCAACTCGTCCCTCAAAATACAAGCCCTTACATGACTGTTGGCCAAAATATGGAAAATGTATGGCTGAAATATGGAAAAATGATTGCAAAAACTAGTCTTTGCAAAAAATAGCATCTTTTAGTGTTTGACCGCTGCCAAACATAAAAACCCGAAATGAATCCAGTATCGTTGTAATCGCACCGACCCGAAGAATAAAGTCATCTAATCACTTATACCGCACGAGGAACAGCGTAAAAAATAAACTCTAGGTTTAGGGTTGTGCTAGGGTTAGGGTTGTGTTGGGGTTGGGAGTTTTTCAAAAGTAAAGAAAAAAAAATAATGACGATATAGCGACTAGTGTTGAGCGCAAGTGCTCGCTTCTTGAGTTTGCATCGCGTGCTCTGGTATGCACCGCGTATTGCCGGTGCTCGAGTGTCATGCTCGAGTCTCCACCCCATATGTTTCGCGGCTGTTATACAGCCAAAAAAGCCTTCCGAGGATTGCCTGCCATGCACGAGCGATTCCCGGATTCCAGCCAATTTTCTGTTCAAAATGTCACACAGTGTTCTTTCCCTTGTGAACCCTGCTGTGTGCCCAGTGTATTTTTCCCACATATGTGGTATCAATGTTTTGTAAATTTTGTTGGAAAAATGAGAAATCGCTGGTCAACTTTTAACCCTTATAACTTCCTAACAAAAAAAAAATTGTGCTGATGTAAAGTAGACATGTGGGAAATGTTATTAACTATTTTGTGTGAGATTTCTCTCTGACTTAAGGGCATGAAAATTCAAACTTTGAAAATTGCGCAATTCATATCAAATAAATTTTGCCACTATCATGAAGGACAATATGTCACGAAAAAACAATCACAGAATCCGGGGGATCCGTTGAAGCGTTCCAGAGTTATTACCTCATAAAGTGACAGTGGTCAGAACTGTAAAAATTGGCCTGGTCAGTAACCCTAGAACGCATGACCATAAAAATCTACTTTTTCACATACCTGGGGCCTTTTAGGCCCGTGTGCAAATAACATGGAATAACTTAAACAAAAATGACAAACAACTACATACCTGAGGAATACCTGGAGTTTCTAAATTCTAACTAAAGTAATCTTGCAGAAAATAGAAAACAATTAACAGGGCGGGCCTGCGAGGCCCCAGGTATGCGTTCTAGGGTTAACGTGCAAACCACCTTCAGGGGTAAAGGGCTTAAAGGTGTGGACATTACTGGACTCGCTGTTCAGTAGGGTGGATGGCTCCGTCTGGAGTCGTGCTAACGCCAGCTGGTGCTCTCGTTCGAGTTGGGCCTGTTGCTCGGCTCTCTCAGCCTCCCGCTTGGCCTGACGCTCAGCAGACTTTCACACGGCTTGTTGCTCAGCCTGTGCCTGACGATCGGCTTGTGGAACAGCAGCCTCTCACTCTTGATGTTGCTGAATCTGCTTTAGTTGTCCCTCACAATCGTTTGTGTCGAGTTGCAGGAAGGCCATCTGCAGGTGGTGGTCCATGCTAGGCTTACCAAGTGACGGGTTAACAAACACAGCTTATCAAGGAAAATACCAGCCAAAATATAACATTTATTAGATCATATAATTAAAATAGTCAAAGACCAGAAAAAAAACACTCCATATGGGACAAATACGCGCAATAACACTTTTAGATAATATAAAACTTGCTGCCCCAAAAATAGGTATGGAATGATAAATCTCTATCTCACCCTAGTGATACCTTGAAAAGTGTCCCTCCCTGGCTGCGGAAGTTGGCACCCTAGCTTTGACGTAATGTGGCGCCCCTGCCCACTGACGGCTAGCCCTGGTAGACCACTTATTTCCACCAGAAATACCAGTTGACCTGAAGTCCATCACCCACCAGACAAAATACAATGCTTTACTAATATGAAGGCAAGTCAGAGGAAAAACCTAATAGTTAGATAAACCTTAGTATGCTTAAAAGGTATATCGCGGGTGAGAGTATCACAAATAATTAAAAAATCCCATTTACCAGGCATCAAATGCTCAAAACAAGGCATAGAAATTGGCATCAATTTGTTTCAGCCTCGGTGAAGTAAACATAGTCTCTATAGGCCGTGCAATAACAATAATATCGGTAGATACAGTTATATGAAAAAGTTTGGGCACCCCTATTAATCTTAAGCTTAATGTTTTATAAAAATTGGTGTTTTTGCAACAGCTATTTCAGTTTGATATATGTAATAACTGTTGGACACAGTAATGTTTCTGCCTTGAAATGAGGTTTATTGTACTAACAGAAAATGTTCAATCTGCATTCAAACAAAATTTGACAGGTGCATAAGTATGGGCACCCCACCAGAAAAGTGACATTAATATTTAGTAGATCCTCCTTTTGCAAAAATAACAGCCTCTAGTGGCTTCCTGTAGCTTTTAATGAGTTCCTGGATCCTGGATGAAGGTATTTTTGACCTTTCCTCTTTACAAAACAATTCCAGTTCAGTTAAGTTTGATGGTCGCCGAGCATGGACAGCCCTCTTCAAATGATCCCACAGATGTTCAATGATATTCAGGTCTGTGGACTGGGATGGCCATTCCAGAACATTGTAATTGTTCCTCTGCATGAATGCCTGAGTAGATTTGGTGCGGTGTTTTGGATCATTGTCTTGCTGAAAGATCCATCCCCTGCGTAACTTCAACTTTATCACTGATTCTTGAACATTATTGTCAAGAATCTGCTGATACTGAGTGGAATCCATGCGTCCCTCAACTTTAACAAGATTCCCGGTGCCGGCATTAGCCACACAGCCCCAAAGCATGATGGAACCTCCACCAAATTTTACTGTGGGTAGCAAGTGTTTTTCTTGGAATGCTGTGTTTTTTTGCCGCCATGCATAACGCCTTTTTGTATGACCAAACAACTCAATCTTGGTTTCATCAGTCCACAGGACCTTCTTCCAAAAAGAAATTGGCTTCTCCAAATGTGCTTTTGCATACCTCAGCCGACTCTTTTGTGGCGTGCTTGCAGAAACGGCTTCTTTCGCATCACTCTCCCATACAGCTTCTCCTTGTACAAAGTGAGTTGTATAGTTGACCGATGCACAGTGACACCATCTGCAGCAAGTTGATGCTGCAGCTCTCTGGAGGTGGTCTGAGGATTGTCCTTGACTGATCTCACCATTCTTCTTCTCTGCCTTTCTGATGTTTTTCTTGGCCTGCCACTTCTGGCCTTAACAAGAACTGTCCCTGTGTTCTTCCATTTCCTTACTATGTTCCTCACAGTGGAAACTGACAGGTTAAATCTCTGAGACAACTTTTTGTATCCTTCCCCTGAACAACTATGTTGAATAATCTTTGTTTTCAGATCATTTGACAGTTGTTTTGAGGAGCCCATGATGCCACTCTTCAGAGGAGATTCAAACAGGAGAACAACTTGCAAGTGGCCACTTTAAGTAGCTTTTCTCATGATTGCATACACCTGGCTATGAAGTTCAAAGCTCAATGAGGTTACAAAACCAAAAAAGTGCTTTAGTAAGTCAGTAAAAAGTAGGTAGGAGTATTTAAAACAAAAAAATTATAAGGGTGCCCATACTTATGCACCTGTCAAATTTTGTTTGAATGCAGATTGCACATTTTCTGTTAGTACAATAAACCTCATTTCAAGGCAGAAACATGACTGTGTCCAACAGTTATTACATATATCAAACTGAAATAGCTGTTGCAAAACCACCAATTTTTATAAAACATTAAGCTTAAAATTAATAGGGGTGCCCAAACTTTTTCATATAACTGTAAAAGAGTTTATTGCCTAGACAATCGAATGATATAGTAACCTAACTTCTTGTCCTATTAAGTCGCTAGTAGGTGTCCCTGCCTTGCTGCGTAGGTTGGCACCCTAACTTGAAGGTAACATGATGCCCCCGCTCACCAACGACTCCTAATATAATCTGATATGTGTCCTATGCTGAAGCATACCCAAATAACCACATAGCATCCATGAAGTGAAGTCAACCAGTCTGACTGTACAGACCGCAGCAAGAACCTCCTTATTCAGCTGTCTGTACCAGACCTCCCCAACTGTAGCCATGATTCCCAAATAGAAGATTGGTGAGAAAAACAGGAAAGGGTGCAACTGCTACACGTACACTATTGTCCCAGGTAAAAAATGAAACATTGAGTCTGATCCTCAAAACTCTGCACAGAATCCTCGCAAGGACCGTGCAAGTTTTAGTGACAGGAATGATTTCTCAAACTAGATCATTGATGTTCTGTAATGTTCCACCCCTGCCACCAATTGAGAGATCACCCAGATCCCACTGCTGTCACCAGTTTGTCAGGGGACGCAACTCCGTCGCCTCCAATCGTCAGGACAATTACACAGTTGACTGACGAGTGATGGACGATGCTGCAGCTGCTTCCACTGCTAGTTCGGCTATTGGGCAACTAACAGTGAGCGTATGGTATATACACCTCCATTTCCAATGCTTGGATATATGTTTTAGATACACCCCTACCCCTTACAGTCACTGCCAACTCCACGATAATAAAAAAGGAACCACTACTAGCTACCACTGCCAATCGTTTATACAGGCCAATTGGATACCCGTTACAGGCAGCATAAGGGTATGTGCACACGGTGCGTTTTTGATGTGGTAAATCTGTGTGAATTTGGCCCCAAAAACGCATTGCAAACCTTATCCCAGCATTTTCTATGAGAATTTGTAAGATCTGTGCACATGATCAGGAATTGCTATTAAATTTTATATATTTATGCCAGAAAGATAGGCAGTGTTTATAAAAAATATACATGATGATATAAAATGGTAAAAACACAACACGATATATACAATTACATGACATAAAAAGGAATAATGAAAGAAAACCACTAAACCTGATGTCACAGAAATGGCTCACAGCTTAGCGGAGGGAAGCACTCCGATTGGGAAAATGGTCAGAACCCACAACAAACTACACTGGCTTGCCAAAGTATTCAACCCCATGGCATGTTTTGTGTTTTGCTACCTCACAACCTGGAATTTCCTTTTTTCTAAAGGTTTGTATCAGTTCATGTAAAGAACATACCTACAACTGTGAACATTTGGTTTTCTTTGTATTTTGAAGCAAACAACAAATAGGACAAAAAAACTGAAACCCAGTGTCCATAACTATTCACCTCTCTAGAGTCAGTACTTTTGTAGATCCTCCTTTTGCAGCAATTACAGATGCAAGTCGCATTGGATAAGTCTGTATGAGCTTTCCACATCTTGCCACTGGGATTTTTGCCC
Source organism: Phyllobates terribilis (assembly GCF_046119375.1). NCBI lineage: Eukaryota > Metazoa > Chordata > Amphibia > Anura > Dendrobatidae > Phyllobates > Phyllobates terribilis. The sequence continues at coordinate 134,937 of NW_027363019.1, forward strand.
ATTCCTTAAGGCAAAACTGCTTCAGCTCCTAATAGAGGGTTTCCTTGGGGGAACAGCAATCCTCTGGTCTGACCACAGATTTTCAATTGGATTAAGGTTTGGGCTTTGACTAGGCCACTCCAAAACATTTACACGTTTCCCCTTAAACCACTCGAGTGTTGCTTTAGCAATATGCTTTGGATCATTGTCTTGTTGACAATGTTACTGTATGTCTTCCAAAGACTGACAAATTAACCAAACTCTAATACTGCTTTTTATTAGCTCAAGGTTACACCCACATACCCCCTATATGATCTTATGTTGGGGCTGTTTGTGGGATGTGCTTGGCCCTTCAGAATTTTAAGCAATCACCAACCTACAGGATATATTGCCCCTGGAGGTCCCAGGTGGGAGATGTTGTCTTGTTCATTATTGCGATTTTATCTTTTTATAGAGATGAAACACGACATGTATAGCACCATCACTTGGACTGATATTAAGTTGGAGGGGTTCTAATGGCTGTAGGGATTGTACTGACTCAGGTGCGATGAGAAGCAAACAGGAGGCATGTTCCTTTAAATGTCCATAACTGTTTATTTGCTTCATCAACCAGTCAAAAGCAAAATGCAAACGAACAATGCGGACAAAAATAAAGAAGACAGTCGTTTTCGCAAAGTCTCTGTTTAGCCAGCGCTATCGTCACACAGGCTGGTAAGCATCCAGTCTGGAGACAACCACACTCAGGAGGCCTCCTCCCTTCACATACACAGACCATGTGCCAAACAACAGCCTCCATTATATGGGCTGTTAACCACACCCAGAGGTGAGCTAGACCGCCAAACTCTCACAGCTACCTGTAACCCGTCCCAGGTGCAACAAACGATCCTCTTAGTGCTTACATGCACTAGAGAAAACATTCCAGGTTACATCACAGAGACCAGCCATCTCTGTGACACATACAACCTTCGACTAGGTGACCATTACACATTTTACATACCTCCCCCCTCTGCTTAAAACCATGGGGCTTGGCATTTACTACTACCAGACAGGGGATTCTCGATAGGGCATCAGCATTACCATGTAGCTTCCCGTCTCTATGCTCTACATGGAAGTTGAAATCTTGTAGGGCTAAGAACCAGCAGGTGACCCTAGCATTTTAACCCTTTGTTTCCCTCAACCATCTAAGTGGGGCATGGTCGGATACCAATCTAAACTTACGTCCTACCAGATAGTATCGTAAAGTGTCCACCGCACACTTTATGGCCAAGCACTCCTTCTCTATGACCAAATAATTCCTCTCACATGAGGACAGCTTTCTACTCCGAGAACAAGAGAAGGTGATTCTTCCCGTGTATCTCCTGGGAAAGGACTGATCCTAAACCGACATCTGAGGCGTCCGTTTGGAGCATAAACTCTTTCTTAAAGTCAGGGGAAACCAGGACTGGTTGCTTACACAGAGCTCCTTTCATTTTTTGAAAGGCAGTCTCTGCCTCTTCAGACCATTTGGCCATTGCCGATTTCATCCCCCTAAGAAGGTCAGTCGGGTGTGGCCATCATGGCGAAGTTTGGTATGAACGTCCTGTAGTATCCCACGATCCCCAGGAAGGCTCTAACCTGCTTTTTTGACAGCGGTCTTGGCCTGGTTTGGATTGCCTCCACTTTACTGATTTGGGGTTTGATCTCGCCTCTACCCACTACATAACCCAGGTATTTGGCTTCTTTCCCCATGGCACATTTCTTCGGGTTTATTGAAAACCCCGCCTTCCTTAGAGCATCAAACACCACCTGGACCTGGTGACTCAGATAAACTTATCCTTAGAAGCAGAGGTGACTCTTGGTCTTCCTTTTCTGGGGCGGTCCTCATGTGAGCCAGTTTCTTTGTAGCGCTTGATGGTTTTTGCAACCGCACTTGGGGACACTTTCAAAGTTTGCCCAATTTTTCGGACTGACTGACATTCATTTCTTAAAGTAATGATGGCCACTCGTTTTTCTTTACTTAGAATTTGTATTATGGCAAGAAAAAAGCAGCTAACAGTCTATTCAGTAGGACTATCAGCTGTGTATCCACCTGACTTCTGCACAACACAACTGATGGTCCCAACCCCATTTATAAGGCAAGAAATCCCACTTATTAAACCTGACAGGGCACACCTGTGAAGTGAAAACCATTTCCGGTGACTACCTCTTGAAGCTCATCAAGAGAATGCCAAGAGTATGCAAAGCAGTCATCAAAGCAAAAGGTGGCTACTTTGAAGAACCAAGAATATAAGACATATTTTCCGTTGTTTCACACTTTTTTGTTAAGTATATAATTCCACATGTGTTAATTGTTACGCACACGCCCGGACTGACTGGCGTGAGCGTGATTAGTGATCCCACTGGACCATGAACCGAGGAGTGCCTGGAGGGGCGTAACTAAGTATCAACTTGGTCCGACCATGGTCACACGGCAGCTCAGTCGACTCAGTGAACCAGGGAGGAACCGAGCAGAGGGACCAGGTGCTACTCCAGGTCAGACCCCGGTCACAGCTGTTTACCCACACCGGGGAATGCAGGAACAGGCAGGTTAGGCTGGCATACAGACAGGTGGGTACTGGCAGGCACGGCTGGTATGCAGACAGGTGGGTATAGGCAGGCACAGCTGGTATGCAGACAGGTGGACACTGGCAGGCACGGCTGGCATGCAGACAGGCGGGTACTGGCAGGTAGGAACACAGGCAGAATAGGGACCAGTACAGACTGGGACACAGGAACGGAGCCGCAGGTGCGGTAGACAAGCAGAGCAGAGCAAAACCTGCAGGTGCGGTAGACAATCAGAGCAGGGCAAAACCCGCAGATGCAGTAGACAAGCAGAGCAGAGCAAAACCCGCAGATGCAGTAGACAAGCAGAGCAGAGCAAAACCCGCAGATGCAGTAGACAAGCAGAGCAGAGCAAAACCCGCAGACCGGTAGACAAGCAGAGCAGAGCAAAACCCGCAGATGCAGTAGACAAGCAGAGCAGAGCAAAACCCACAGATGCGGTAGACAAGCAGAGCAGAGCAAAACCCGCAGATGCGGTAGACAAGCAGAGCAGAGCAAAACCCGCAGGTGCGGTAGACAAGCAGAGCAGAGCAGAAACCGCAGGTGCGGTAGACAAGCAGAGCAGAGCAAAACCCGCAGATGCGGTAGACAAGCAGAGCAGAGCAAAACCCGCAGATGCGGTAGACAAGCAGAGCAGAGCAAAACCCGCAGATGCGGTAGACAAGCAGAGCAGAGCAAAACCCGCAGATGCGGTAGACAAGCAGAGCAGAGCAAAACCCGGAGATGCGGTAGACAAGCAGAGCAGAGCAAAACCCGCAGATGCGGTAGACAAGCAGAGCAGAGCAAAACCCGCAGATGCAGTAGACAAGCAGAGAAGAGCAAAACCCGCAGACGCAGTAGACAAGCAGAGCAGAGCAAAACCCGCAGATGCAGTAGACTAGCAGAGCAGAGCAAAACCCGCAGATGCGGTAGACAAGCAGAGCAGAGCAAAACCCGCAGATGCAGTAGACAAGCAGAGAAGAGCAAAACCCGCAGATGCAGTAGACAAGCAGAGCAGAGCAAAACCCGCAGATGCAGTAGACTAGCAGAGCAGAGCAAAACCTGCAGGTGCGGTAGACAAGCAGAGCAGAGTTAAGCCTGCAGGTGCGGTAAACAAGCCGAGCAGAGCAAAACCTGCAGGTGCGGTGAACAATCAGAGCAGAGCAAAACCACAGGTGCGGTGAACAAGCAGGGCAGAGCAAAACCGCAGGTGTGTTGAACAAGTAGAACCAGATACACACAAGGTACTTACAATGAAGTAGCGAATGTACACAAAACTCACAAACAGAAGTTCAGAGACAACGAGTTGGAGTTAGGTGCAGGTTCAGACACTGCACGAAAAGGGAAGGTTCTGACATAGAGACAAACAAGTAACGGGCTAGGACACAGTTCAGACAGAAACTGAACCAGGAATAAGATACAGGAATGAGCCTGGGAACTCAGCCCCCAGGATGGCGGAGACAGACTAGAAGTCACAGATACAGGTAACAGGCCTGGGTATTCAGCCCCCGGGGGCAGAAACAGACAAGATACAGGACAGGACCTGGCAACTCAGTTGCACAGAACACACTGAATGAAAGTGTTGCTCAGGCACCCCCTACTGGGTGGAGGGGGTTTAAGTATCCAGTGATTCACAGCAATAGGTTGGGGAGGCATTAGGAATGCGCACACAGTAACTATAAGAATCAGGCAGTAGCCGCGCCGCCGCCCTAAGCAATCAGACAAGAGACACAGCAGGTACAGGAGCAAAGTGTGCAGCCTGGATTGATAGGTAAGATGGCGGTCTTGCATGGTGGGAGGTGGTAAGCCATGCCAGCACGCCGCCAGGGATGTTACATTAATTCATAGTTTTGATGCCTTCAGTGTGGATGTACAATTTTCAAAGTCATAAAAATACAGAAAAATCTTTAAATGAGAAGGTGTGTCCAAACTTTTGGTCTGTACTGTAGTTGCTTGGGTTTCCTCTTCCCGGGCTCATATACCCTGTAATTCACCTCCCCAATCTTTTCCCGGACTTCGTATAGCCCTTGCCACTTGGCAATGAGCTTACTTTTTGCTTTGGGCACTGTAAGGTGGCTGCCGGACACACAGTGGATGAGAGATATGCATCACCAAGGTGCATGTCTTCTGTGATATAAGCCTGGAGTAATGCTCTAGTACGCATAGTACTAAGAGAGGTTAATTGGCCATGTTACGTCCAGCTCTAATTGTGAGCATCTGAAGAGTTAGGACGTGTGGGCTGCTCACCATATCTCCACACCTGGGTGTGGTTCACATGATAAAATGTAGTCTGTTTATGGGTACCCCCTCTATATCTGTTCTTTACTCTGTAATGATGTCCAATTTACTGGGGGTGTGTGACACCCCAGGGGTCTGGTTGCCACAGTAATAGAGATATTATGTCTGAGAGCAAGTGGGAGGTTTCTCTGGTCAGGAGCCCTAAACATGCAACACGGCCCACCCAGACCTGGGAGGGGAGGAATCTGCCCTTATAAACTGGGTCTGGGGCGGGATTAGAGAGAGAAGCTGCAGACAGAGTCAGAGTCAGAGTGGAGCTGCAGACAGTTCCAGACACAGGGAAAGCAAGAACAGGAGCTCTGTAGGAGCAGTAGCAGAAGTCCAGGGGCTGGAGCTGAGCAGAGTTCGCCCTGGACGAAGATACTAAAGCCGGACACAGGAGTCCGAGGCTGTGGGGACTGATATACACCCAGCAGCAGAAACCAGCCGGCAGGGGATTCCAGGTCCTCTGGCCATAGAAGCCCGGAGGCTCAGTCACAGAGAAGGGACCAGCGCCGCCATCCAGGAGCGGAGGCTAACAGAAGGCCCCAAGTCACCAGCCATACGGGTGAGCACCACACGGTATACTCAGGGACGTGGGCTACTTGTAACCGCTGACAGCAAGGTAGCCAGGAAGAGTGCAGATTAACGGGGAGGCCTACAACTCCACCTGGCCAGGGGAACTCCTGCTTGCTCGCAGACTGACCAGGCCCCTTATACTAGCCAGTACTCCCGGGAGGGTCTGCCTTGTACCATCAGTAAAGACCCTGAACTGCACCACACGTCTTTGTGATTCCTTGCCGCACCAGCACCATTAGTACTGGGACGCTCACACCATCACTCCCATCATCTTCCACTTTAGCTGCCCTGAGGCAATACTTCTCCCATGGGGAGTCATCCCATACTCGGCTGCGCAAACAACATCAGCCTCAGCGGTCTGCAGCGCAGCGGCGGTCCCCACTGACCGCAATCCACGGGTGGCGTAGTCGGACACTTATTCCAATACAAATAGACTGCCACTGGTTTGACCACCCTGGGCACGGACCGGGTCACCGCCACACGGAGACTACAACCCCCAGCATTCTACAACAGGCCCGGTTCCGGGTTCCCCTGCACAGCACAGGCCCAGGGGGCGCGTCAACTTTGGCGTAGTCGGCAGGATTTCGTGCCCGCAACCACCGGGTACTGCGTGCCTGAAAAAGAGACTTTTATACTTACCTGTGGTGAAGTTTCCCGCCGTCCGGAGTCGTTTCCCGCCATCCGGAGCCGATTCCCGCCATCAGACGCCATCTTGGACCGTTTCCCGCCGTCTTCTGCATTCTTCCCGCCATCCGCAGCTGCTTCCCGCCTTCGGACGCCATCTTCAGGACGCCGCACGGGAAGAAGAGGGGCGTGGACGCCGAAAGCGCGCGAGATCCGAAGCTCCGCCCCACGCTCCGCCCCACGCTCTGACGCTGCGCAAGGTCCTGGAAGGGAGGAAGAGCGATGCTGACGTCATCGGAGCGCGACGCCAGGTCCTCAACCCCGACGATCGACTGCGGAGCCGCGGCCTACGGAAGAAGAGCATCGCAAGGTAGGCCACGGTCCACTAGGGGGGAGGAGGATGCCGGATACCGAGGGCAGCTCCACTGCCACAGCCACCGCCAGCGCAACCGCTGCAGCAGTCATGCCATTCACCATGCCCTATATCCCGGGGGCAACCTGGCTACCCCAGTACTCAGGGGAGTCACATACTCTAAATGACTTTAGAGAAAGACTGGATAGCCTCTTCCAGGTGTACCCCCTCACAGAAGAGCAAAAAGTGAGCATCCTGGTGGCCCAATTAATCGGGGCAGCCCAAAGGGAGGTAAAGTCCTGGCCACCTGGGAGGAAGAGGACTGTCAGAGAAATACTAGCCCGGCTGAAAGACACATTTGATACCCGCACCTCAGCCGAAATAAAGCTCAGATTTTACGGGTGTAAACAACGGGCACATGAGAGTATAAGAGACTATGCGCTAAACCTACAAGAGGCCCTGAGAGCCATTAAGCAGGCAGACCCTGACAGCGTGGGAAATGAAGATAAGCTGTTGACTGAACAATTTATTGAGGGTCTACTGTGCAATGCCCACCGAACCCAGTTGCGGGCAATGGCCTTACAGGACCCTGACCTGGACTTTGCACAGTTCAAGGACAGAGCCATCCGGGTGCTCCGAGAACCGGCACCAGGTGGCGCTGTGACCCACAGGCGCCCTGCTATCACTTACCACCAGGAGACGGCGCCCTTGTCTGCAGGGCCTGTGGGAGCTGATGCGCAGGCTTTAAACAGTGACCCGGCTACAGACCTGCACCATCAGGTCCAAGAGCTGACTAAGAGCGTTGCCGCGCTAACCAGAACTGTGCAGTCTTTACAGGTCTCTTCTCCAGGAAAGATCCAGCTGGCATCCGGACCGGAGGACGTCCCGTGGCGCCGAGTGAGGAGGACCCCACCGGCCAGAGGAAGACCCAGCGACAGATACAACGAGGACGGACGACCCATCTGCCGCCGCTGCAATCAACCCGGACATGTGGCAAGGTACTGTCATTTAAACGGGCACAACCTGGGGTAGAGGGCCAACCCCCAGGCATAAGACCATCAGGCCCATCAAACTGGCGTGATAAATACGTAGGGGGACGTCCAATCTTGCCTGTGGTACTGAATGGCATTCCTATGAGTGCCCTACTAGACACTGGGTCACAGGTGACCACCATCCCGTACGTGCTCTTTAAACAGTACTGGAATGACTCGGACATAACCTTCTACCCAGATGACGACCTGAGTATCATCGCCAGCAATGGTCAGCCCGTGCCGCAGGTGGGATTCAAAGAGGTGACCATTAAGATCGGTAAAGTCGAACTGGCGGCACAAGGACTGATAATAGTGGACATAGACCGTCATGAGAGTCACCCTAGAATAACCTTGGGAACTAATGTGATTGAAAATTGTCTTGCAGAGGTGATTCTCATTTTACAGCAGGTTGCCAAGAACGCCAGTTCCGGCCAGCAGCGTGTGCTCCAAAAAGAGATCCGGGCACTGATGAAGCGGCAACAGGTGGAACTATCTGGTGGTGAGATAGGTAGCGTGAGAATGTGTGACCCGTTCCCTATTGCCATGCCCCCAAAAAGTGAGATGATGATTTGGTGCCGGGCAGCTATTGGTCTAAGAGGTAGAGACTACCAAGCAATGGTAGAACCCGTCTACTCAGACAGTAGGCCCACCATTTTGACAGCACGGGGGGTGGTCGATGTACGCCATGGGAGGGTGCCCATTCGCATCATAAATATCGGGGAGAGAGAAGTACACCTGCCCCGGTATGCCACGCTAGCCAAATTGTTCACCATAAACCAGAATTCTGTACAGGCCGTGGAACCCTTGCCTCCATCTCAACCAGAGGAAGGTAACGGCTCTAAGAAACCAATGGAGGACTGGTGTCAGCAACTGCATTTGGGTACTGACTCCACTCCCTCACACCAGAAACAGGGAGTCTATCGGGTGGTTCGAGAGTACGAGAGAGTGTTTAGTAAACACCCGCTAGACTTCGGGCGAGTAAAGGGGGTAGAACACCACATCCCCACGGGAGACCATCCTCCCATAAAGGAGAGATACCGACCCGTACCCCCTGCACACTATCAACACGCCAAGGGGATGCTTAGAGACATGAAGGAGGCTGGGGTAATCAGGGACAGCTGTAGCCCCTGGGCAGCTCCACTAGTCTTAGTGAAAAAGAAAGACAACACCATGAGAATGTGTGTAGATTACAGGAAGGTCAACCGTATCACACACAAAGATGCGTACCCGTTACCAAGGATAGAAGAGTCTTTAGCTGCCTTAAAATCTGCTAACTTCTTCTCTACTTTGGATCTCACTAGCGGGTAATGGCAGGTTCCTGTAGCAGAGGCGGACCGGGAAAAGACCGCATTCACCACCCCGATGGGTCTCAGTGAATTTAACTGCATGCCGTTCGGGCTCTGCAACGCACCAGGAACCTTCCAACGGTTGATGGAATGCTGTCTGGGACACCGGAACTTCGAGACGGTCCTGTTATACCTGGACGATGTCATCGTCTATTCCAAGACCTACGAGGACCACCTGAAACACCTGGCAGAAGTGTTCGAAGCTCTGGCAAACTACGGCCTAAAGGTGAAACCCTCCAAGTGTCACCTCCTGAAACCAAAGGTGCAGTACCTGGTACACGTGGTGAGTGCTGACGGAGTGGCTCCCGACCCTGATAAGATCACCGTGATTAAGGACTGGCCAAGACCCTCCAGCATAAAGGAAGTGCGGCAGTTCCTCGGGTTGGTAGGCTACTACCGAAGATTCATTCCCGGTTTCACCAAAGTGGCAGCCCCTATGCAGGACCTCCTGATAGGTCAATCTCGGAAAGCCAAAAACCAGAAGCCGCCCTTTAGGTGGGAAAAGCTGGAAGAGGAGTCCTTCTGCCAGCTGAAGATGGCCCTCACGGGGGATGAAATCCTGGCATATCCAGACTACAGCCAGCCCTTTATCCTCCACACAGACGCAAGCAACATCGGGCTAGGAGCCGTACTGTCCCAGATCCAGCAAGGGAAAGAACGGGTAATCGCTTACGCCAGCCGAAAGCTACGGCCCACGGAGAGGAACCCTGAGAATTATAGCTCATTCAAGCTGGAGTTCCTGGCAGTAGTGTGGGCAGTGACCGAACGTTTCAAGCATTACCTTGCCTCCTCCAAATTCACTGTGTACACGGATAACAACCCGTTGACACACCTGGACACTGCAAGGCTCGGTGCCCTGGAACAGAGATGGATGGCCCGCCTGTCCAACTTTGAATTCACCATCAAATACCGGGCAGGACGATCAAATGCCAACGCGGATGCCCTGTCTAGAATTCCGAACTTACCGGACGTGGGGGAAGATCCAGAAGATCTGGAAGAAGTTGAGCTCCCTGCGTTCCACCGTCATGGGATTACCCTGTATTCCCACCGTGTGAAGGACAGGCGCTCCGTGACGTTCAATCCCTTGCCCCACTACAACTGGGCGGAGACGCAAGACAGTGATCCCGCAGTCCATTTGGTGAAGGAAATGCTGACCCAGGCCGATGCCCGTCTTGACCCAGATGCTCCGGAGGAGACCAAGCAACTGTGGAAGGAGAAAAGTAAGCTGTTCCTCTACAGGGAGAAGCTGTGCCGGAGAATGGTTAACTCTCGAACACATGAGTTGACCTGGCAGGTAGTGGTCCCAAGACGAGACGCGGCTATGGTTCTAGAGGCATACCACAACGGAGCAGGGCATTTCGGATGGAAGAAGCTGGAGTTCTTGTTGCGTGAACGGTTCTACTGGGTAGGCATGAGAGGAGCCATCGAGAGGTGGTGCAGAGACTGTGGCCCGTGCCACCTGAGAAGAAAAGACAGAGCCAGCCAGAAGACTCCCCTGCAGCCCATCATCACCAGACAGCCACTGGAACTGGTAGCCCTGGACCATGTGAAACTGGCTCCAAGCAGATCTGGGTATGTTTACGCCCTCACAATCGTGGATCATTACTCCCGGTTCCTGGTGGTGGTCCCGGTCAAGGACTTAACGGCTCAAACAGCAGCTAGAGCCTTCCAGCAGCACTTCTGCCGTCCACACGGGTACCCGGGCCAAGTGCTGACAGACCAAGGACCAGCCTTTGAAGCGGAGGTCTTCCAGGAGTTCTGCAACCTGTATGGCTGCAAGAAGATAAGAACAACGCCCTATCACCCTCAAACCAATGGACTCTGCGAGAAGATGAACCAGGTGGTGATAGATCTGCTAAAAACATTGCCCCTGGAAGAACGCAGTCTGTGGCCTGAGAAACTGCCCGATCTGGTGGACCTGTATAACCACATCCCTGTAGGTTCCACCAACTGTACCCCGGCTTACCTAATGAGAGCAAGACCTGGTAAGCTGCCTATTGACCTGGATATGGGAGGACGCCTGAGGACACCTCGCCAGGGGCAGACTGGGATACAGAACGGCAGCAGCAGTATCGGAAAGTGCAGGAGAGCGTCGAGCGAAGTCTGTCTCAAGCTAGAGAAAGGCAAGAGAAGGCTTATAACCAGTATGCTCCCGCTGTTCCTCTGGTACCTGGAGAGCAGGTCTTGAAGAGGAAGAGGCGGCTCCACAAGTTGGACGACCAGTGGGAGAAGGACCCGTACACCGTACTGCCATCAAGCCATGAGAACCCAAAAATCTGCGTAATCAGTAAGGATGGAGGAGAAACCACAGCCATTGTCTCCAGAGACCACCTGAAGAAGTGTCCCGAGCAGCTGCAAAGCCCTGAAGAAGATCAAAAAAACCCTCAACCCGCAGAGGAAAGGGAAGAAATGATCAGACCGTACTCGGAGACTTCCCCCGGTCTTGGACACAAGTAAACGGCGCTGTCGTAGTACCCGTCCTCACCTTTGTCCAGCCAGCCCCGCAAGTGCCTACAGAGGAACCGGTAGAGCTGGAAGAGCAGCCGGCCCAAGAGGCAGAAGAGTCCACACCAGCAGTACAGGAGGATCAACCCTCTGCTAGTAGTGAGCCTGCCGTGCCCCTAGTGAGCCAAAGAGTGCGCAGAAAGCTGCCCAGCTTGCCCATAACACCTCCTACACCCTGTAGTGCAGAACCAGTTAGTGAGCTCCGTAGGTCCACGAGAGTCACTAGAGGTCAGATGCCCGCTCGCTGGAGAATCTAAACCAGTGCACTGTAAAGTTGACTGTTTATTGAAAAATGTTTATGGTTTATGTTTGTTGCCTGTTACTAATTATGTTTCTCAGTTACCCTGCAGATTTATTTGGACTAACAGGTTATGGACACTGGATAACCGGAACAATTCTTGTAGATAGTTGCACCTTGGTGCCTCTTGCGAAGACGGTCGCAGAAGAGAAAACCTGTCTGGCGTGGCCTCCTTGCGGCCCAAAGTAGTTAGTCTACCCTTGCAGCCACGCCCAAGGACAACGCAAGGGGTTTGCTTTGGACAGGTCCCCTATTCTGTGCCAAGACTTCGCCTTGTTGGGTGACATGGACACCCCCTTTGTTTCATAAACTTCACCTTGGGTGATATGGACACCCGGTCACGGAAACGCCGTGACCTCTACAGACTAAAGTTTCTTGTGAATATGTTATTGTATTATTGTTATACCTTGTATTTATGTTTCTTTAAAAAAATGTGTTTAGTCCCGGAGTACTAAAATTTACTAGGGGGGAATGTGACACCCCAGGGGTCTGGTTGCCACAGTAATAAAGATATTATGTCTGAGAGCAAGTGGGAGGTTTCTCTGGTCAGGAGCCCTAAACATGCAACACGGCCCACCCAGACCTGGGAGGGGAGGAATCTGCCCTTATAAACTGGGTCTGGGGCGGGATTAGAGTAGTCAGAGTGGAGCTGCAGACAGTTCCAGACACAGGGAAAGCAAGAACAGGAGCTCTGTAGGAGCAGTAGCAGAAGTCCAGGGGCTGGAGCTGAGCAGAGTTCGCCCTGGACGAAGATACTAAAGCCGGACACAGGAGTCCGAGGCTGTGGGGACTGATATACACCCAGCAGCAGAAACCAGCCGGCAGGGGATTCCAGGTCCTCTGGCCATAGAAGCCCGGAGGCTCAGTCACAGAGAAGGGACCAGCGCCGCCATCCAGGAGCGGAGGCTAACAGAAGGCCCCAAGTCACCAGCCATACGGGTGAGCACCACACGGTATACTCAGGGACGTGGGCTACTTGTAACCGCTGACAGCAAGGTAGCCAGGAAGAGTGCAGATAAACGGGGAGGCCTACAACTCCACCTGGCCAGGGGAACTCCTGCTTGCTCGCAGACTGACCAGGCCCCTTATACTAGCCAGTACTCCCGGGAGGGTCTGCCTTGTACCATCAGTAAAGACCCTGAACTGCACCACACGTCTCTGTGATTCCTTGCCGCACCAGCACCATTAGTACTGGGACGCTCACACCATCACTCCCATCATCTTCCACCTTAGCTGCCCTGAGGCAATACTTCTCCCGTGGGGAGTCATCCCATACTCGGCTGCGCAAACAACATCAGCCTTAGCGGTCTGCAGCGCAGCGGCGGTCCCCACTGACCGCAATCCACGGGTGGCGTAGTCGGACACTTATTCCAATACAAATAGACTGCCACTGGTTTGACCACCCTGGGCACGGACCGGGTCACCGCCACACGGAGACTACAACCCCCAGCATTCTACAACAGGCCCGGTTCAGGGTTCCCCTGCACAGCACAGGCCCAGGGGGCGCGTCAGGTGCACCGGGACAACTTTTTAAAATATTGGAAGCAACAGTTGGAGGATGTGGAGATTCCCGATAATAAATTCCAACCTGTCCTAATCTTAAGAAAACACATTATAAATGAAGCATGGAAAGAAACTCAGTATAAAATTATGCATGGGGCCATTTATGCCCTTAACATACCTAAGAAAAATCCACTAGCAAATAGGCTAACTGCATGTCCTAAAAGCCACCTTCCTTATTCCGACCTTATACACGGCCTTTGGTCATGCCCTGCGTCAGTTTCATATTGGGGACAGGTATCAGATATGATTAACACCATTTTGGGGTCCAGGATATACCCTCTCTCCTTATCTCGCCTTGTTGCACTTCTGGAGTAACACAGAGAACCCTAGTGGAAAGATAGGAGGCCCACCCAAATTGCTCCACACCCTGCTTATCCTGGCAATAAAACAGATACTTAAATATTGGCTAGACCCCAACACCCCCCATTGCAGAAATGGCATCTCAAATTAAACATTTTATGGAGGTGGACCAACAAGAAGCCCTTTCTAATAAGGAAACGCAAGCTAGCAAATGTCTTCCAAAATGGAAACAGTTTATTGTGAACTGTTACTCACTAAATGAAAAAAAGAAAATGGTGGAACCCTTCACTTCTACAGCTTGGGTACGAATCGGGGGATCTTAGAAATAGCCTGGGAGCACAATGCGTAAATTAAAGAAGGGGAAGAAAGAGTAGAGAAATCACTAGGCAAGTAGTCTCATTATAGACTGATCACTTTTCCATGACGGCTTTTATAAGTTATATTATCAGTTAGATTTTATGTCAGCTTAGTTGATGAAAGTTATAAAGTTATAAGTTCTTTAGTCCTGATTTTGTTTGTCTTACCAGTCAATCCTATGAACAATGTCATTATCTACCCAGTCTGCGTACGGGGATCTGATTATCTTCTTTAACCGGTTCCCGACCGCCCACTGTACATAAACGTCCGCGCTGCCTGGGCTCTGTGCAGCGCCAACGTTTAAAAACGGTGGGTGGTCCCGCAGCGCTCAGGACCCCCAGGGTCCTGCAAGTGCTGCGATTCCGGTGCAGAGCGATAGCTCTGACAGGGGACATCATCGGGACCTGATTGGATCAGGTCCCAATGATGTTAATTAACCCTTTGCTATCTTCTATATGCCACGATCTATAGTGATCACGGCACATAGAAGATAGTGAGAGGAGAGGGGGTCGTCAACTTACCTCTCCGACGGCCCCCTGATAGCTTCCAGGACCTTCCGTTGTTATGGCAGCTGGAGGTCACATGACCGCCTCCAGATCTGCCATATATGGTGTCCTGCTATGCTCAGCCCTGCAGCTGAGTCCAACAGGAGACACTGACTGTGAAACAGTCAGAAGATATGTCATGCAATGTAATATATGTCTATTACATTGCATGACATCAGTGATTAGAAAAGTAAAAATGTAAAAAAAAGTCAAAAAAATGTTTTCAAACTGTTAAAAAAAATCACAAAATAAATAAAAATAAATAAATAAAATATTAAACCAATAAATCCGTATATTTATGCAAAACCAAAAAGAGTACACATATGTGGTATCGCCGCGTCCGAAACAACCCGATCTAAAACTGTCACACTAATTAACTCCTTCTGTGCACACCGTAATAAAAATAAATAAAAAACGGAGCAAAAAACTATGCTTTTTCATCATATCTCCAAACAAAAAGTGGAAAAAAATGCGATCAAAAAGCAAAATGGAAATAAAAATGGTACCGCTGAAAACGTCATCTTGTTCTGCAAAAAAAAAAGCCGCCATACAGCTCCATCAGCCGAAAAATAAAAAAGTTATAGCTCTCAGAATAAAGCGATGCAAAAAAAATATTTTTTCTATAAAATTGTTTTATTGTGTAAAAGCGCCAAAACATAAAAAAAATACAGTAAGTGTAGTATCGCTGTAAACGTACTGACCCGAAGAATAACGCTGCCTGATCACTTTTACCACACGCAGAACGGCATAAAAAGAAAACCTCAAAAAACAATTCCTGAATTGTTGGTTTTTGTTAATTTTACCTCCCAAAAAACGGAATAGAAAGCGATCAAAAGATGTCACGTACCCAAAAATGGTACCAATAAAAATGTCAACTCGTCCCGCAAAAAACAAGCTGTCACATGACTCTGTTGGCCGAAATATGGAAAAATTATATCTCTCAAAATATGGCGATGCAAAAACTAGATTTTGCAAAAAAAGCATCTCTTAGTGTGTGACAGCTGTCAATCATAAAAACCCGATATAAATCTGGTATCTCTGTAATCGCACCGACCCGAAGAATAAAGTAATCTCATCACTTATACCGCACGAGGAACGGCGTGAAAAATAAATAAAACCAATTCTTCACCTGCTACTGATTTGTTTATTATGTCTCCCAAAGATCGCAGTAAGGCTCTGCTCACATTTATCCTGCGCTCTGCGCTGAGCACTTACACCAGAGTTTCCGTGTAAATCTCTGAAATACGTGATTCAGCCGGAATCCATGACGGAAGATTCCCTGTAATGAGGCAGATATAGGCCACTGTGGATGCCGTCTGGCCTGTGATCCCACGGTGTCATTTGTTTTAGGCGTGCATAAAAGTGCGGTTGGCCACAGTTTTGTGCACTTCTGAGAAAAAGGACACCGCTAAACAGAGGCCAGACGGAGTCCAGAGTAACTCTGCTGCCTTATTACAGTGAATGGATCCCGCAGGGGTTTCATCTGAATTACATCACTTGGAAATTTAGATGGAAACCCCGATGTAAGTGCTCAGCCTAGAGCGCCGGATAAATGTTACGTAAAATGTTCCCAATAAAAGCTGCAACTCAGTCCTCAAAAAAAGCTAGTCCCCACTCAGGTCCGTCATCTGTTAAAAATATAAGGGACTTCCAAGTTACTGGTAGCAGAAAGGCTCTGGAAAAGCGAAATGGCCCTTGCCCCCCAAAAGAAATTAAGAAACTGTGCTCCCAAATCCAAATGCCTATTCTACAATAATTTGCTCTCCTATTGTCAAATAGCGCTCCGTCCCCCCGAGATCTCGCCGTATGGCTGAGCGGTACGATACAGCCACATATGGGGTATTGCCACTTTTAGAAGAAATTGTGTGACACATTTCGGCACCATTTTTACCCATTGCCCTGTGTGAAAATGTAAAATCTGAGGGTAAAACATTTTTTTGTGGTAAAAATATAATTATGTTTTTTTCACTGCCCAATGGTATAAATTTAAAAATTAAAAAATACTCACTACTTCCCTAGATGAATTCCTTGAGAGGTGTAGTTTACAAAATGGGGTCACTTGTGGGGGTTTCTGCTGTTTTGGCATGTCAGCGACTCTTCAATTGTGACATGGTGTCTGCAACCTATCCCAGCCAACATAGCGCTCCTTTCTCTTCCGAACCCTGCCGTACACCAAAGCAGTGGTTTTCCCCCACATATGGGGTATCAGCGTACTCAGGAGAAATTGCACAACAAATTTCATGGTGTAATTTATCCTATTACCCTTATAATAATACAAAATTAGGGAATGAAAAACATTTTTTGTGGGAAAAATGTGCAAATTTTATTTTTACGGCTCAATATTATAAACTTCTGTGAAGCACCTGGGGGTGCAAGGTGCTCACCACACATCTAAATAAGTTCCCCAAGGGGTCTAGTTTCCAAAATGGTGTCACTTGTGGGGGGTTTCCACTGTTTAGGCACATTAGGGGCTCCCCAAATGCAATATGGCGTCCGCTAATTATTCAAACAAATTTTACATTCAAAAAGTCAAATGACGCTCCTTCCCTTCCGAACCCTGCAGTGCGCCCAAACAGTGGTTTTCCCTCACATATGGGGTATCAGCGCGCTCAAGAGAAATTGTACTACAAATTGTGTATTCCATTTTTTCCTGTTACCCTTGTGAAAATAAAAAAATTGGGTCTAAAGTAACATTTTTGTGAAAAAAAGTTAAATGTTCATTGTTTTCTTCCACATTCCAAAAATTCCCGTGAAGCACCTGAAGGGTTAATAAACTTCTTGAATGTGGTTTTGAGCACCTTGAGGGATGCAGTTTTTAGAATGGTGTCACTTTTGGGTATTTTGTGTCATAAAGGCCCCTCAAAGTCACTTCAAATAAGATGTGGTCCCTAAAAAAATGTTTTTGTAAATTTTGTTGGAAAAATGAGAAATCGCTGGTCAACTTTTAACCTTTATAGTTTCCTAACAAAAAAAAAAATTGGTTCCAAAATTGTGCTGATGTAAAGTAGACATGTGGGAAATGTTATTTATTAACTCTTTTGTGTGACATATCTCTCTGATTTAAGGGCATAAAAATTCAAAGTTTGAAAATTGCAAAATTTTCAAAATTTTTGCCAAATTTCCAATTTTTTCACAAATAAACGCAAGTGATATCGAAGAAATTTTACCACAATCATGAAGTACAATATGTCACGAAAAAACATTCTCAGAATCAGGGGGATCCGTTTAAACGTTCCAGAGTAATACAGTGGTCAGAATTGAAAAAATTGGCCCGGTCACGAAGGCAAAAACAGGCTCTGGCGCGAAGTGGTTAAGTGTGACAAACATGGCAAAAAAAAGAAATCAGGAAGGGGGCAAACACTATTCACACAACTGTATAATTTTTTGGGCTAACTGCAAAATGCTGTGTGGTGGAAAACAAACACTGGGGGTACAT
Source organism: Phyllobates terribilis (assembly GCF_046119375.1). Taxonomy (NCBI): domain Eukaryota; kingdom Metazoa; phylum Chordata; class Amphibia; order Anura; family Dendrobatidae; genus Phyllobates; species Phyllobates terribilis. The sequence continues at coordinate 152,688 of NW_027363019.1, forward strand.
GGGGTGCAGGCTGTATATGGGCAGGGCATGTTGGGCTATACGCTGCATGTGGGGGATACATGGAGTGCAGGCTGTATATGGGGTGCTGCCTGTATGGGGAGTACATTGGGGTGGTGAGTAAATGAGGATTTTGGCTGTGTGGTGAATACATGGCATGTTGGCTGTGTGGGGGGTACATGGTGCGCTGGCTGTGTGGTGAATACATGGCATGTTGGCTGTGTGGGGGGTACATGGTGCGCTGGCTGTGTTGTGAATACATGGCATGTTGGCTGTGTGGGGGGTACATGGTGCGCTGGCTGTGTGGGGGGTACATGGCATGTTGGCTGTGTGGGGGGTATATGGTGTGTTGGCTGTGTGGGGGGTATATGGTGCGCTGGCTGTGTGGGGGGTACATGGCATGTTGGCTGTGTGGGGGGTATATGGTGTGTTGGCTGTGTGGGGGGTATATGGTGCGCTGGCTGTGTGGGGGGTACATGGCATGTTGGCTGTGTGGGGGGTACATGGTGCGCTGGCTGTGTTGTGAATACATGGCATGTTGGCTGTGTGGTGGGTATATGGTGCGCTGGCTGTGTTGTGAATACATGGCACGTTGGCTGTGTGGGGGGTATATGGTGTGTTGGCTGTATTGTGAATACATGGCATGTTGGCTGTGTGGTGAATACATGGCATGTTGGCTGTGTGGGGGGTATATGGTGCGCTGGCTGTGTTGTGAATACATGGCACGTTGGCTGTGTGGGGGGTATATGGTGTGTTGGCTGTATTGTGAATACATGGCATGTTGGCTGTGTGGGGGGTATATGGTGCGCTGGCTGTGTTGTGAATACATGGCATGTTGGCTGTGTGGTGGGTATATGGTGTGTTGGCTGTGTTGTGAATACATGGCACGTTGGCTGTGTGGTGGGTATATGGTGTGTTGGCTGTGTGGTGAATACATGGCATGTTGGCTGTGTGGTGGGTATATGGTGCGCTGGCTGTGTGGTGAATACATGGCATGTTGGCTGTGTGGGGGGTATATGGTGCGCTGGCTGTGTTGTGAATACATGGCACGTTGGCTGTGTGGTGGGTATATGGTGTGTTGGCTGTGTTGTGAATACATGGCATGTTGGCTGTGTGGTGGGTATATGGTGCGCTGGCTGTGTTGTGAATACATGGCATGTTGGCTGTGTGGGGGGTACATGGTGCGCTGGCTGTGTTGTGAATACATGGCACGTTGGCTGTGTGGGGGGTATATGGTGCGCTGGCTGTGTTGTGAATACATGGCATGTTGGCTGTGTGGGGGGTATATGGTGCGCTGGCTGTGTGGTGAATACATGGCATGTTGGCTGTGTGGGGGGTACATGGTGCGCTGGCTGTGTTGTGAATACATGGCATGTTGGCTGTGTTGTGAATACATGGCATGTTGGCTGTGTGGGGGGTACATGGTGCGCTGGCTGTGTTGTGAATACATGGCATGTTGGCTGTGTGGGGGGTATATGGTGCGCTGGCTGTGTTGTGAATACATGGCATGTTGGCTGTGTGGGGGGTACATGGTGCGCTGGCTGTGTTGTGAATACATGGCACGTTGGCTGTGTGGTGGGTATATGGTGCGCTGGCTGTGTTGTGAATACATGGCACGTTGGCTGTGTGGGGGGTATATGGTGCGCTGGCTGTGTTGTGAATACATGGCATGTTGGCTGTGTGGGGGGTACATGGTGCGCTGGCTGTGTTGTGAATACATGGCATGTTGGCTGTGTGGGGGGTATATGGTGCGCTGGCTGTGTTGTGAATACATGGCATGTTGGCTGTGTGGGGGGTACATGGTGCGCTGGCTGTGTGGTGAATACATGGCATGTTGGCTGTGTGGGGGGTACATGGTGCGCTGGCTGTGTTGTGAATACATGGCACGTTGGCTGTGTGGTGGGTATATGGTGCGCTGGCTGTGTGGTGAATACATGGCATGTTGGCTGTGTGGGGGGTATATGGTGCGCTGGCTGTGTTGTGAATACATGGCATGTTGGCTGTGTGGGGGGTACATGGTGCGCTGGCTGTGTTGTGAATACATGGCATGTTGGCTGTGTGGGGGGTATATGGTGCGCTGGCTGTGTTGTGAATACATGGCATGTTGGCTGTGTGGGGGGTATATGGTGCGCTGGCTGTGTTGTGATTACATGGCATGTTGGCTGTGTGGGGGGTATATGGTGCGCTGGCTGTGTTGTGAATACATGGCATGTTGGCTGTGTGGGGGGTATATGGTGCGCTGGCTGTGTTGTGAATACATGGCATGTTGGCTGTGTGGGGGGTACATGGTGCGCTGGCTGTGTTGTGAATACATGGCATGTTGGCTGTGTGGGGGGTACATGGCATGTTGGCTGTGTGGGGGGTACATGGTGCGCTGGCTGTGTTGTGAATACATGGCATGTTGGCTGTGTGGGGGGTATATGGTGCGTTGGCTGTGTTGTGAATACATGGCATGTTGGCTGTGTGGGGGGTATATGGTGCGCTGGCTGTGTTGTGAATACATGGCATGTTGGCTGTGTGGGGGGTACATGGTGCGCTGGCTGTGTTGTGAATACATGGCATGTTGGCTGTGTGGGGGGTACATGGTGCGCTGGCTGTGTGGTGAATACATGGCATGTTGGCTGTGTGGGGGGTACATGGTGCGCTGGCTGTGTTGTGAATACATGGCATGTTGGCTGTGTGGGGGGTATATGGTGCGCTGGCTGTGTTGTGAATACATGGCATGTTGGCTGTGTGGGGGGTACATGGTGCGCTGGCTGTGTTGTGAATACATGGCATGTTGGCTGTGTGGGGGGTATATGGTGTGTTGGCTGTGTTGTGAATACATGGCATGTTGGCTGTGTGGGGGGTACATGGTGCGCTGGCTGTGTGGTGAATACATGGCATGTTGGCTGTGTGGTGGGTATATGGTGCGCTGGCTGTGTTGTGAATACATGGCATGTTGGCTGTGTGGGGGGTATATGGTGTGCTGGCTGTGTTGTGAATACATGGCATGTTGGCTGTGTGGTGGGTATATGGTGTGCTGGCTGTGTTGTGAACACATGGCATGTTGGCTGTGTGGGGGGTATATGGTGCGCTGGCTGTGTTGTGAATACATGGCATGTTGGCTGTGTGGGGGGTATATGGTGTGCTGGCTGTGTTGTGAATACATGGCATGTTGGCTGTGTGGGGGGTATATGGTGCGCTGGCTGTGTTGTGAATACATGGCATGTTGGCTGTGTGGGGGGTATATGGTGCGCTGGCTGTGTTGTGAATACATGGCATGTTGGCTGTGTGGTGGGTATATGGTGTGCTGGCTGTGTTGTGAATACATGGCATGTTGGCTGTATGGGGGGTACATGGTGCGCTGGCTGTGTTGTGAGTACATGGCACATTGGCTTCTCATGGGGTGCTGGCTACATAGGGTGTTAACTGGGTAGGGACTACATAGGGTGTTTGCTGTGTGGGGGTACATGGGATGTTTGTTGTGTGGTTGGTACATGGGGTGCTGGCTGTATTTGGAAGGTACATGGGGTGCTGGCTGTGTGATATAGCGACATAAATGAAGGAAAGTAAGTGCTCCTACGTGGAGCTGAAGGTTCAGTAAGGGCACAGTATGGGAGGCAGTATATAGGAGGGACATTACGTAGGCACAACATGGAGGGAGTACCGTGTGAAGATGGGGCACAGTATGGAGAGGGGGCATTGTGGGGAGGGGCACTGAAGATGGGAACAGTGTGGAGGCTATAGGTCATAACGTAGGTATAGTGTGTAGGATGGACAGTGTATAGGTCATAGTTGTTAAGGGGCGATGGTGTGGTGGATATCTTTAATATAACGGGAGATGCGTGTCTCTGTCTGAAGCCTTTATACACTGCGCAAGCGCGACACGCTTGTGCAGTCTGGCTCCAGACAGAAGACCGCATGGAGCCATTACAGGTAAGAGGAGTGTATGGCGCCGGAGATCACGGTATGTGCAGACACTGAATGCATACCGCGATCTCCAGCGCCATACTTACATACTTACCTGACCGGTAGGAGTGTTGCCGCGGCGCCTCTCTTTGCCGGAGACCGGGGCAGGAGTGAGGCGTCGGAATCGGCGCATGCGTATAGCGCTATCCAGCGCCATTTTACTGAAGACACATTTGCAGTGCCATGAACTAGCGGTGGAACCGCTTTCTACAACAGGCTCCCCATATACTCCATGGTTAAGGTAGTTTCCGCTATATTGAGATATTTTGTTCTGATTCCTGATTCTCATGCCTTAACCCCCTCATATCAGGCAGTCTGTTGTACTGATGAAGGTCGGTTTGACCGAAACATTTGTCATTTATTTAATATTTGGACTGCATTAAAATTTCTTTTACTTGATCTAATCTGAGTGCCCAGGTTTTTCCACTATATATACCAGGATTGGGGGGTGAGGGGTACCACACATACCAGGATTGGTGGGTGAGGGGACCATGCATACCAGGATGAGGGGTACCACACATACCATTATTGGGGGGGGGTGAGTGGACCATGCATACCAGGATTGGGGGGTGAGGGGACCATGCATACCAGGATTAGGGGGTGAGGGGACCATGCATACCAGGATTGGGGGGTGAAGGGACAATGCATACCAGGATTGGGGGGTGAGGGGACCATGCATACCAGGATTGGGGGGGGTGAGGGGACCATGCATACCAAGATTGGGGGGTGCCATGCATACCAGAATAAGGATGAGGGGTACCATACATACCAGGATAGGAATGCGGGGTACCATGCATACCAGGATAGGGATGAGGGGTGCCATGCATACTAGGAATTGGGATGAGGGGTGCCATGCATACCAGGATGAGGGGTACCATACATACCAGGATTGGGGGATGAGTGGTGCCATGCATACCAGGATGAGGGATTGGGTACCATACATACCAGGATTGGGGGATGAGGGGTGCCATACATACCAGAATTGGGATGAGGGGTGCCATGCATACCAAGATAAGGGATGGGGTGCCATGCATACCAGGATAGGGATAAGGGGTGCCATGCATACTAGGATGAGGGATTGGGTGCCATGCATACCAGGTTTCTGGGATGAGGAGGCCTTACATACCAGAATTGGGATGAGAGGTGCCATGCATACCAGGATGAGGGGTTCCATACATACCAGAATAGGGATGAGGGGTACCATGCATACCAGGATGAGGGATGGGGTGCCATGCATACCAGGATAGTGATGAGGGGTAACATACAAACCAGGATGAGGGGTACCATACATACCAGGATTGGGGGATGAGGGGTACCATACATACCAGAATGAGGGATGGGGTGCCATGCATACCAGGATTGGGGGATGAGTGGTACCATGCATACCAGGATGAGGGATTGGGTACCATACATACTAGGATTGGGGGATGAGGGGTGCCATACATACCAGGATTGGGATGAGGAATGCAGTGTATACCAGATTTGGAATGAGGGGTGCCATACATACCAGGATTAAGGATGAGGGGTGCCATGCAGACCAGGATTGGGGATGAGGGGTGCCATGCATACCAAGATTGGGGATGAGGGGTGCCATGCATACCAAGATTGGGGATGAGGGGTGCCATGCATACCAGGATAATAATGAGGGGTACCATGCATACCAGGATGTGGGTGAGGGGCCCATGCATACCAGGATGAGGGATACCATACATACCAGGATAGGGAAGAGGGATGGGGCACCATGCATACCAGGATAGTGATGAGGAGTACCATACATACCAGGATTGGGCATGAGGGGTGCCACGCATACCAGGATTGGGGATGAGGGGTGCCACGCATACCAGGATTGGGGGTGAGGGGTGCCATGCATACCAGGTTTGGAGGTGAGGGGTGCCATGCATTACAGGATTGGGGATGAAGGGTGCCATGCATACCAGAATATGGATGAGGGATGCCATGCATACCAGGATTGGGTATGAGGGGTGCCACGCATACCAGGATTGGGGGTGAGGGGTGCCATGCATACCAGGATTGGGGGTGAGGGGTGCCATGCATACTAGGATTGGGAGTGAGGGGTGTCATGCATACCAGGTTTGGGGGTGAGTGGTGCCATGCATTACAGGATTGGGGATGAAGGGTGCCATGCATTACAGGATAGGGATGAGGGGTGCCATGCATACCAGGATAGGGATGAGGGGTGCCATGCATACCAGGATAGGAATGAGGGGTGTCATGCATACCAGGACAGGATGGGGGGTGCCATGCATACCAGGATAGGATGGTGGGGACAGGATGGGGGCAGCACAAATACCAGGAGGGGGGCAGCACATACCAGCATGGGAGACCATATAACAATAAAAATGCTCGCCACCCGGGCGTAGAATGGGTTCAATAGCTAGTAGTATATAAGGGAGGACGGTGTGGAGGCAATATTTTATAGGAGAGGAGGCCATGTATCATAAGAGGGACAGTGTGGGTGTCATTTTTTGTTCATAGAGCACAGGGAGGCGCTATTATTTATTCAGGGGCACAGCACAGGCTTATTTAGGGCACAGCAGGGGCAGCTATTTTTATTCAGGCGGCATTATAATGACACTTTTATTATTAAGGGCAGTGTGTCGACATGTGCTGCAGAAGACCGAAGAAAAGAACATCTGTTGAGACGAGCTGCGGATGTAAAACCTTACCCTGGAATCAGGGGCAGATGAAGAAGAAAAGGATGTGAGCAACCAGAGAAGACGTCTCCTATAAGGTACCGGGATCTAAGGCTGCATTTACACTGGACAAACGCGGCACCTAAATGCCCCCTGACTGGTTATATGGAGCCGATCAGCAGTCGTTTAATCGCCTGTGAACCTTATTATGATGGTTCTGTGCGCCGAGAATAGCACTGTCCTCGGCAGCACGTTTACACAGGATGATCTGCTGCCCAGAACAGGAATATTTAAGCTTAATGATTTCACCTGAACTAATGTTTTGCTCGTACATCGGGTGACTGTCAGCCGGTTTAGATCGGCCGATCAGTATCCGATTATTGGCCGGTGTAGATGCACCTTAAAGAGTCGCCCTGAGTAACGTTTCCCCCAGGATTCCAAAGAATCCATGTAACCAGTCTCGCCCCTATCTGAACCTAGCGGCGTGCGTGTAACATTGGTGGCCCGTACGGGGAGTCCTGAGCAGGAATTAGCGTGTAGAGGGAGAAGAGGAAAACTGGAAAAAAACAGCAGCTCAACTCAACTCTGCTACACCAGTTAAAGGGGACCAGCCCTAAAGAAAACTCACTAGCAGCAATGGATGTGGAAATACAAATGGACAGAATTAGTGAGCTGCTTCTTCAGTTAACCTGTGAAAAATTGAGAACAGTAGCAGATCATATAAAGATGTCAGAAGAACAGATTTCTAAAGCACACAACCGCAGACAACTGTTAGCTGCCATTAATTAAAAAATGGATGAGCTGGGGGAGAAAGAAGCTGAAGACGTCATGGGGACTGTCCTCCAGGAGCTAACACAGTTTCTAACCAGGTTGAAGTTGGAGGATGGAGGGGCAGCACCAATTACCAAAAGCGGGAATCTCTGTCCGCAGACTGAACTACAGGTATTGGAAGAACTAGTAGACTACCTGGTAAAACCACCCATCTTGGGATATCCTGATTTCAATTTACCATTTGTTCTTCATTGTGACGCTTCTCAAGTTGGACTGGGAGCTGCCCTGTATCAGCATCAAGATGGAAAAATGAGAGTGATTGGTTACGGTTCTAAAACGTTGACAGACGCCGAGGAGAATTACCATCTACATTCCAGAAAATTGGAGTTCCTGGCATTGAAATGGGCTATCTGTAAACAATTTAGAGATTATCTCTACTATAGCAAAGAGTATGAGGTATACACTGACAACAACCCTTTGACCTATGTCCTTACTACAGCCAAACTGAATGCAACGGGTCAGAGATGGGTCGCTGAACTAGCTGACTTCAATTTCAGCATCAAGTACAGGCCAGGAAAATGCAATGCGGATGCTGACCCGTACACAAATCGCAGAAAAGAGAGGTAATATTGTACAGTAAAAAATACATTTTAACCGGCCTCTGAGAGTTTTTTTCGGACGTGGCAACAACAAACTGATGTATTCGACGACAATGAACACTCCTCTCCAGATGATGATACCTTGCACCTGTCCATATTGCAAATGGAGCTAACAGTGGTATCAATAGGGAATAAGATAGATTTTTACAAATTTTTTGCAGCACGCTGTATAAGGTAATAACACCTGGCTGTATCGGTGTAATATGCTATCCATACTGCGACAGCTCACCCATAAACAAATTTCAGATAAGAGAGGTAATTTTGTAGAATATGGAATCAATTTGAATTGGCCTTCCCATTATTAAATGTAAAAATAGTGAAAAAAACCAAGACAAAACAAGCCAAGCAAAGTTGGCAAGAAAAAGAGGGTATATATATTATTAAGTAAACCAAACAGAAAAAAATACCCAGTAAAATTTAACTTTTAATAATTACCATTAAAGGTGTACTAAATAGTCCAAATGGGACAAAAACATAACTACACCTATCAATAAAAACATATATGGGGAAGGATAGTCAGGGTAGAAAAAATATGTATGCAATCAGACTTACCCTAAATAACCCTTGTGGGATGGAATACCCTACCTACCAGCGGAGTATTTTCACCCTAACGATACGAGTTGGTGTCCCCGCCCCATGGAGGCTGTCCCTAACCTGTCCCTAGATCTCCCTAAACAAACACACAGATGACAAAGTTTGACCAGCATCGAATACAATCATGTCATAATTGACATGCTAAATATCACACAACATGTATGTAAATAGGGAAAAAAATAATAAAAAAATGCAAAGACAGAGGAAATGTTATCCCCTAAATATAACAGGGAACAGGACCTAGCCTCCCAACACTAGTATATATAAGTGTGAGTCCCACAATAGCCACTCACAGGATCCCACACAATTAGACAGAAATACACTGGTCAAAGACAAGTAAATGGACTTATCTGGTCTCTAGTCCATCTGGGGGTCCCGACAGATGTCTTAGAAGATTGTTCTTTAGGCCCTTTGATAGGTGACTATATAGTCCCAATCACAGGATAAATTCACACTTGTGGACTTCACACAAATTTTTCAGTCGAGCCAGGCATCCACTTTCTTGGTCACTCAGGGTGATTTAGACCCAGCAGCAAACAATGTCCCTTTATACCCAGCAGCAAAAAATGTCCCTTTTAAAGTAGTCCCAATGCGTTTCGCCCCCTCCTCTATCCGGGCTTCATCAGGGGACAAACCAAATGTTAGAGGAGAAAGACCATAGTTGTTGCACTGATAATAAGTGCTTCCATGCTGGAATATAGCCGTGCCTGGAACAACAAACAACACCATATATTTATACCTCCTCTCAAGATAATGTGCGCCAATTCATTCAAAATTCCCCCGGAAGAAGATCTCCATTGATTGCGGTCTCTTCCGGTATACCCTGGAGGTGAACCGCAAAGCTGCGTTCCATAATTTGTATAGTCCTATTGTCGCGCGTTGGTGTATATTACGTAACTTCCGGTTGCGTAATTGCGGTCACTTCCGGTGTTACCCTGGAGGTGGAACGCAAGCTGCGTGCCATAGTTTATATGATTCCACAGTTGTGCAGTACATCGTAGGGCGCACTTAAAGCTAATGCCACATGGCTCACATTGTGACGTATATCGCGTCACTTCCGGTAATACCATGGAGATGAACCACAAGCCTCATTCAACCACGAGACCACAGTAACCACGGGAATTGGACGCACACAGCGTTCTACATAATGATGTCAGTGTATGTCTAATAGACTCTCTCTTTCTCGATATGGCAGTATTGGCTGCAATAACAGAACAGCAGACATTCCCATCATAAAGATGGCAGAGCGCACAAAGTTGCAAGTGTAAAACTTCTCAATAGAAAAATCTTCGAAACGCTTGTATCATAAGGGGAGTCAATCCTACCCCCAAGAGGGAGGTATTAAATATACCATAATAAGTACTGACAAGTCCATCACAATAAAGCACATGTAGATGAGTACCTATATAGTAGACCATCCACTGTCAATAGGCAGCGTGTTGTAAGAAAATGCAATTTTAACCCAATGTCAATCATAACATATGGAGTATGAATAAATAGTCCCAATCAACCAGTAAAAAAGATACAGTTACTGGGATCGAATACAAATAGAAATCCATTCAAGGGGCCAAAACTGATTTCATCCGTTAGGGCTAGTCAGAAAAAGAGGCTAAACAAAGCTAGAGAAATTCAGGTGTTCATTAATGCCTCCAGGGTTCAAAGATTCAAGCCAGAAAACCCATCTGGATTCCCGCTATAAAATCCTCCTATTCCAGTCGCCCTGGCGAACTGAGGGGCCAACAACTTCGATTGAGCGGAACGTAATAGAGTTAAGATCTCCTCCATGAGCAATGTTCACATGTTTCGCTCGGGGTGTGTCTCTTATTTCTAATATCCCGCAGATGTTCACCAATGTGAACTTTAAATTGTCTCTTAGTTTTTCCCACATAGTCTTTTGGACAGGTGCATGTGCACATGTAGACAACGCCCATAGTTTTGCAATTGGCAGAATGTTTGTTCCTATACGTGCGTCTGGTTACCGCACTCTGAAAGGTATCTGAAGGCGAGACGTATCTACAGAAACTACATTGGCCACACCTAAAAGTGCCCACTGACCTTCTATCCAGCCAGGTGCCCTCTTTTTTAGGTGGAACAAAGTGGCCATGTACAAGATGGTCTATAACTGATCTGCCTCTCCTACAGGTCACTGATGGATAGTCCGTAATCCACTTAGATATATCAGGGTCAGTCCTTAAAATGGCCCAGTATTTTCTCAAAATTGTCATAATCCTTGGATGTTGATCATCATACGTCCTGATTAATCTAGTCAGAGGAGTCTGTTCAGACCTGGCTCGGGGTACCAGCAGTTTAGACCTATCCTGTTTCAAAGCATGATTATATGCTTCAGTAACCACCTTAATCGGATAGTTTCGATCAATGAATCGTTCCTTCAAGTCCTTTGCTCTATGGAGAACGTCTGACTCAGAGGAACAATTTCTCCTCAGTCTTAAAAATTGACCTTTAGGGATTCCCTGTTTTAAGGGGGTAGGATGATAACTCCCCCATCTTAGTAGACTATGTGCCGCTGTCGGCTTCCTAAAGATAGATGACCTCAGGGAACCAGATCCATCAACTGAAATAATAACATCCAAAAAGGCAATTTTATTGCCACCAATCTCATAGGTGAATTTTAGGCCAAGATTATTTATATTAAGACGCTGTATAAACCTAATGAAGGACGCTTGGTCCCCAGTCCAGAGGAGCCAGAGGAGGAGGATATCGTCGATGTAACGGCCCCATATTGATAGGTGTAGTTATGTTTTTGTCCCATTTGGACTATTTAGTACACGTTTAATGGTAATTATTAAAAGTTACATTTTACTGGGTATTTTTTTCTGTTTGGTTTACATAAATGTAAAAATAGAAGTTCCAGTGGAGATCCAACAGTAAAAGAAGATTAAGTTTATTCACAAAGTAGTTAAACGGCAGCAACACGACCAGCTAGTGTGAATACCAACGCGTTTCCACCACCTAAGGGGAATGATGTATTTATCGTCATGTGCATGCAATAACTAATAGTATGGGGAATAATACCTGACTGCAGTGATCAATATTTTAGATTAAATCCTGCCTCACGTTCAGACCTAGCAGCACCCTGGTGCCGAGTTGGAAGATCCAATAGGATTCTCGGTTTAGTACCATTCTTCTGTAATTGCCACCTCTGCTAGATTTATGGACTTTATCAATAGCTCTAAATTTGAGTCCTGACAAATCACCCTTATGTACAGTATAATAACAAAATGACGAGATACTGCAGAGATCAGAGAGATGTTAATAGCTGTTGTGCTGGTTGCATCCGACATACTGAACGCGGCCCTGAACACAATCAACTAAGGCTATGTGCACACCATGCAGAAATGCTCCAGAGTTTTCCTGAGCGTTTCTGCATCTCCCTGGCAGAAAAAACGCATGCGGATTGTACATGTGGATTGTGCATGCGGATTGTACATGAGGATTGTACATGCGGATTGTACATGCGGATTGTACATGCGGATTGTACATGAGGATTGTACATGAGGATTGTACATGCGGATTGTACATGTGGATTGTACATGCAGATTGTACATGAGGATTGTACATGCGGATTGTACATGCGGATTGTACATGCGGATTGTGCATGCGGATTGTACATGCGAATTGTACATGAGGATTGTACATGCGGATTGTACATGAGGATTGTACATGAGGATTGTACATGCGGATTGTACATGCGGATTGTACATGCGGATTGTACATGCGGATTGTACATGCGGATTGTACATGAGGATTGTACATGAGGATTGTACATGCGGATTGTACATGAGGATTGTACATGCAGATTGTACATGCGGATTGTACATGCGGATTGTGCATGCGGATTGTACATGCGAATTGTACATGAGGATTGTACATGCGGATTGTACATGCGGATTGTACATGCGGATTGTCCATGCGGATTGTACATGTGGATTGTACATGCGGATTGTACATGAGGATTGTACATGCAGATTGTACATGCGGATTGTACATGCGGATTGTGCATGAGGATTGTACATGCGGATTGTACATGAGGATTGTACATGCGGATTGTACATGCGGATTGTACATGAGGATTGTACATGCAGATTGTACATGCGGATTGTACATGCGGATTGTGCATGAGGATTGTACATGCGGATTGTACATGAGGATTGTACATGCGGATTGTACATGCGGATTGTACATGCGGATTGTCCATGCGGATTGTACATGTGGATTGTACATGCGGATTGTACATGAGGATTGTATGTGCGGATTGTACATGTGGATTGTCCGTGCGGATTGTACATGTGGATTGTACATGCGGATTGTGCATGAGGATTGTCCATGCGGATTGTACATGTGGATTGTACATGAGGATTGTACGTGCGGATTGTACATGCGGATTGTACATGCGGATTGTACATACGGATTGTACATGAGGATTGTACATGCAGATTGTACATGAGGATTGTACGTGCGGATTGTACATGCGGATTGTACATGAGGATTGTACATGTGGATTGTACATGAGAATTGTACGTGCGGATTGTACATGCGGATTGTACATGCGGATTGTACATGTGGATTGTACATGTGGATTGTACATGCGGATTGTACATGAGGATTGTACATGCGGATTGTACATGCGGATTGTACATACGGATTGTACATGAGGATTGTACATGCAGATTGTACATGAGGATTGTACGTGCGGATTGTACATGCGGATTGTACATGAGGATTGTACATGTGGATTGTACATGAGGATTGTACGTGCGGATTGTACATGCGGATTGTACATGCGGATTGTACATGTGGATTGTACATGTGGATTGTACATGCGGATTGTACATGAGGATTGTACGTGCGGATTGTACATGCGGATTGTACGTGCGGATTGTACATGTGGATTGTACATGCGGATTGTACATGTGGATTGTACATGCGGATTGTACATACGGATTGTACATGCGGATTGTACATGAGGATTGTACGTGCGGATTGTACATGCGGATTGTACGTGCGGATTGTACATGTGGATTGTACATGCGGATTGTACATGCGGATTGTACATGCAGATTGTACATGCGGATTGTACATGCGGATTGTACATGTGGATTGTACATGCGGATTGTACATGTGGATTGTACATGAGGATTGTACATGCGGATTGTACATGTGGATTGTACATGCGGATTGTACATGAGGATTGTATATGAGGATTGTACATGCGGATTGTACATGCGGATTGTCCATGCGGATTGTACATGCGGATTGTACATGCGGATTGTACATGTGGATTGTACATGCGGATTGTCCATGCGGATTGTCCATGCGGATTGTACATGCGGATTGTACATGCGGATTGTCCATGCGGATTGTACATGCGGATTGTACATGTGGATTGTACATGCGGATTGTCCATGCGGATTGTCCATGCGGATTGTCCATGCGGATTGTACATGCGGATTGTACATGCGGATTGTACATGCGGATTGTCCATGCGGATTGTACATGTGGATTGTACATGCGGATTGTACATGAGGATTGTATGTGCGGATTGTACATGTGGATTGTCCATGCGGATTGTACATGCGGATTGTACATGCGGATTGTGCATGAGGATTGTCCATGCGGATTGTACATGCGGATTGTACATGAGGATTGTACATGTGGATTGTACATGTGGATTGTACATGCGGATTGTACATGCGGATTGTCCATGCGGATTGTACATGCGGATTGTACATGCGGATTGTCCATGCGGATTGTACATGTGGATTGTACATGCGGATTGTACATGAGGATTGTATGTGCGGATTGTACATGTGGATTGTCCATGCGGATTGTACATGTGGATTGTACATGCGGATTGTGCATGAGGATTGTCCATGCGGATTGTACATGTGGATTGTACATGAGGATTGTACGTGCGGATTGTACATGCGGATTGTACATGCGGATTGTACATGTGGATTGTACATGTGGATTGTACATGCGGATTGTACATACGGATTGTACATGAGGATTGTACATGCAGATTGTACGTGCGGATTGTACATGCGGATTGTACATGCGGATTGTACATGTGGATTGTACATGCGGATTGTACATACGGATTGTACATGCGGATTGTACATGAGGATTGTACGTGCGGATTGTACATGTGGATTGTACATGCGGATTGTACATGTGGATTGTACATGCGGATTGTACATGTGGATTGTACATGCGGATTGTACATGCAGATTGTACATGCGGATTGTACATGCGGATTGTACATGTGGATTGTACATGCGGATTGTACATGTGGATTGTACATGCGGATTGTACATGCGTTTTCCTGCCTGGGACTTGCTGATGTGAAGCATTCTTCACTTGCATTTCCGCTTGCGGGTTGACAAGCGATTTTAGCATCACTTGGAAAGTGCTTGACAACTTGGTCACACTATAGAAATCCATTTATATAATGTGACCATAAAAGAATGTTTCAAAATAAAAAATAAATCTATACTTCCCTCTGATGGCCCCCGCAGTCTTGCTTCTCTCCGTTCTCCCTTGCCGGCACATCGCGGTACACTGAAGGACCTGCCGACGTCAGCGTCGCGTGACCCATCACATGACTATGACGTCAGCGCAGGTCCTCCAGTCCACCGCGATGTGTCGGCATGAGAGGAGGAGCGCAGCGGGGGCCGTCAGAAGGTAAATATAACATTTATTTTTTATTTTATTCTTTCTTTTACAGGTACTATGGTACCCGGGTCCGGAGGAGAATCTCCCATCCTCCACACCCGGGTACCATCCGCACATTGAACGCATGGATTCCGCATGTGCTTATCTAGTGAAGCGGATTCCACGCGTTCTAATGCAAGTCAATGGCGGCGAAAACGCAGCACTTCCGCAAAATAATTGTTAGTGCTGCGTATTTTTCCGCAATGATAATGCGCAGTGGAAATTTCCGCATCATGTGCAGAGCACACGCGGATTATCATTGGGGAACATGGCGGGCCTTCTACCAAGCGTTTTTTAAGCGTTTCTGCAGCGTTTTTGCCCCTGCAGAAACACTTAAAAACCGCATCGTGAGCACACAGCCTAAGGAAACCACACCCGGTGTAATTCATAAACTGCTGAATATGGTGCGTTTTATTAGTGGAAAAGGAAGTGGATTCGTTACCTTTTAATACATCTAGTCCGGCCGCACTGGAAATATCCTTTTAAGCACAGCCATGTGTCTGAGATCTGCAGCTGAATTGATGGATCCGTGCTAGGAGCCAATACAGAGTCAGTAGTGGGGTCTCCGGGGGTCTATCTCATGTGATTCTCTTTTAGGACACGTGACAATGTTTCATCTTGTTCTCGTACAGGTAAATATTTCTTCATTATTCTAACCCCATTATAATAACTGGGACTATACTCCGTGGATAATGTAATGACATTATTGGTAGCGGCTGTCGTGCATTATATTATGTGTGAATATGGGATATTATATGTTGTATGCTTCCTTCCCGCAGATACTATACTCCGGCTCCATTTAACTCTTTCCATGCAGGACTCTTTTTTCCCTATAGGACTCATGAGATTTGTATGCAGACCCTGATGGTAACAGTTTCCTGGCTCCTCAGCTAAGTACAGGTGTGATGTAATTATCATAATTAACCTGTTACATTCATTGGTCGCCATTAACATGGGACTTGTGTATTTGTTCCTTGTAAATAGCACCATTGTGTTTTCAGCAGAGAGCCCTGAGTAAGACCCCTCAGGGGGTGGGAACACTTTGGTGTTCACACTAGCTGGTCGTTGCTGCCGTGTATTGTAACTACTTTGTGAATAAACTTCATCTTCTGTTACTTTTGGATCTCTGCTGGAACTTGTATTGTTACATTTGCTGTTCAGGCCGGTCCCGGGACTTCTGAGCGGATCCCTGCAGCTGTGTCCTGGATACTACTTACTGCTGAGCTGATCTTCCATTCCCCCTCCTCCCTGCATATATCATTCCCATTATTAAGGAGTGGGTCTCCTCCACATTTATTGTGTATATGTTATAATACCCCGGTGGCACTAAAAACCAGCGGCCAGGACCTCCAAGGCGTAGAGAGCCAGTTCATGCCACTTGTGTAGCTTGGATACCCAATAGCTGTAAGGCACAGAGGAATCACGGGGGATGTTGGTACGGTCGGCAAGGTACTCCTTCAGCATCTTCCAAAACTTTTCCCTTCTTGTCAGAGTACCTCACGAATCAGGGCCTAGGCGCTGGGAGGGTCTGAGAAAACTGTTCCAGACCTTTGACAGTGTTTCCCTGTCTCTGGTTTGTGTCTCCCTCACCTGTACTCCTTGGTTATCCAACAAAATGTGACCTCTGCTACCAGCGTTGTCAGATAATTCTTCATCAAGGGCCTTCTGGTACTGCAACATTTTATTAGACTTCTCTGCCAGACTAGAACGTTCTCCTTGTAGCGCGGGTCTACATTGTGTTCCAAATTATTATGCAAATAATATTTTCTCAGATTTTCCAAAATTCCCTATATGAATTGCAGTAATTGTAATTTTCCAGTCAAATAACTATTAGAGTACAATTGAAAGGTTTTTGTACAAACTGCCTATGATAACAGGATATTTTTTAAAAAATAAAACACTCAAACTGCACTCAAAATGCATGTTCCAAATTATTATGCACAGCAGAGTTTTCAACCTTTTCATTTTAATAAAGAACAAAAAAATGGTCATTTTTGAAATTATAAGCATTAGCAGGTTATTACAAACTGAAATCAAACAGTTTTCAACTCAAAACTTTATTCTAGGTGATGTTACATTTGCACATAGGACCGCTTGTTCGAAAGGAGCTTCTGAACTCTCTCATCCATTGAATTTGTCAGGTTTTGGATGGTTTCTGCTTCAATTGTTTTGCATGAGGACAGAATACCCTCCCAGAGCTGTTGCTTAGATGTGAACTGCCTCCCGCCATCATAGACACTCCTTTTAATGATGCTCCAGAGGTTCTGAATGGGGTAGAGGTCAGGGGAGCATGGGTGCCACACCATAAGTTTGTCCCCTTTTATGCCCATAGCAGCCAGAGATGCAGATGTGTTATGTGCAGCATGAGACGGGGCATTATCATGCATGAAAATGATCTTGCTGCAGAATGCACGGTTCTTCTTCTTGAACCATGGAAGGAAGTGCTGTTTGAGCAACTCAACATACATTATGGAGTTCATCTTTACCCCTTCAGGGATCCTAAAAGGGCCGACAATCTCTCTCCCCATGATTCCAGCCCAAAACATTACTCCACCTCCTCCTTGTTAGCGCCGTAGCCGTGTTTGCATGGGGTGTCCATCAACCAGCCATCCTGCACTCCATCCATCTGGACCATCGAGAGCATTTCATGCATGATAATGCCCCGTCTCATGCTGCACATAACACATCTGCATCTCTGGCTGCTATGGGCATAAAAGGGGACAAACTTATGGTGTGGCCCCCATGCTCCCCTGACCTCAACCCCATTGAGAACCTCTGGAGCATCATCAAAAGGAGTGTCTATGATGGCGGGAGGCAGTTCACATCTAAGCAACAGCTCTGGGAGGGTATTCTGTCCTCATGCAAAACAATTGAAGCAGAAACCATCCAAAACCTGACAAATTCAATGGACGAGAGAGTTCAGAAGCTCCTTTCGAACAAGCGGTCCTATGTGCAAATGTAACATCACCTAGAATAAAGTTTGGAGGTGAAAACTGTTTGATTTCAGTTTGTAATAACCTGCTAATGCTTATAATTTCAAAAATGACAATTTTTTTGTTCTTTATTAAAATGAAAAGGTTGAAAACTCTGCTGTGCCTAATAATTTGGAACATGCATTTTGAGTGCAGTTTGAGTGTTTTATTTTTTTAAAAATATCCTGTTCTCATAGGCAGTTTGTACAAAAACCTTTCAATTGTACTCTAATAGTTATTTGACTGGAAAATTACAATGACTGCAATTCATATAGGTAATTTGGGAAAATCTGAGAAAATATTATTTGCATAATAATTTGGAACACAGTGTAGAAGTGTGACCAACCAGTGATTACTGTTGCTCAAAATGCATATAACGAGAGGGTCACGGGAAAGGCAGCAGAACATAAAGTCAGCCATGTGTGCCAGACTGCCAACAGTCAAGACTTCCCTGTCCTCACCAAGAGGACGACTGTCCATGTTCTCCTCATCGCTCTCCCTCTTCTCGGGCCATCCAAGTTGAATAGACGGTACGAATGTGGTGTGGGTAGTACCGTCTGAGCACTGGAACCCAGCTCCTGATCTTCTTCTTTCTCCTTATTATCACCCAATCCACATTGAGATGAGATAAGGCTGGGCTGTGTAGCATCACCCTGTATAGTTCCTTGCTCCATCTCATTGTGCTCTGCCTGCAAAGCCTCCTCTTTAATTGTGAGCGAGTGTTTCAGTAAGCAGAGAAGCGGGATGGTGACGCTAATTATGGAGTCATCACTGCTCACCATCTTGGTTGAGTCCTCAGTTTTGAAGGACGCCACAGATGTCAGACATCCATGCCCACTCATCAGCTCTTATGTGCGGAGGCTGACCTGAATACCGACGGGCGTGTTGAAGCTGGTACTCAACAACTGCCCTCTGTTGCTCACAAATCTTTCCCAACATCTGCAACGTTGAGTTCCAATGCGTGGGCAGTGCAAGCTGTAGCTGACTTTCTAAAATGGGCACACGCAGTGTACTTTCACAAGGAGCTCGGGCAGATCTTGGTAGGTTTTGAGAAACCGCTGAACCACTAATTTGAGCACATGGGCCAGGCATGGTACGTGTGTGAGATTGCCAAGCCTCAGATCCGCCATCAGGTTCTGGCCATTGTAACACATGACCATGCCTGGCTGTAGGTTCAGTGGTGAGACCCACAGATCTGCCTGCTCTGTTACAGCTTTCAACAACTCTGCAGCAGTGTGCCGTTTGTCACCTAAGCATATTAGCTTCAGCAGAGCATGTTGCCGCTTGGCCGTGGCAGTGCTTCCAGCTTACGACTGATGTGGTCATTTCGGATATGCAGGCTGAAGAGAAGGAATAGGTGGAGGAGCTGTAGAATGTGTGGGCAACCCTGATTGCCCCAGGGCTCGCAATCCTCAGCGTCGGGAGGACGCATTCCGTCCCAGGGTCCGACTGGGTCCTGGCTTCCACAGTATTAACCTAGAGTGCAGTCAGTGAGATGTACCGTCCCTGGCCACAAGCACTTGTCTATGTGTCTGTGGTTAGGTGGACCTTCCCAGTAACTGCGTTGGTGAGGGCACGGGTAATATTCTGGGACACGTGCTTGTGTAAGGCCGGGACCACAAACTGGGAGAAATAGTGGCGGGTGGGGACCAAGTACCAAGGGATGGCCACAGCCATGAGGTTGCGGAAAGCTTCCGTCTCCATGAGCCTAAAAGGCAACATTTCCAGTGCAAGCAGTCGAGAAATGTGGCAGTTTAGCATTGTGGCCTGAGGGTGGTTGGCTGCGTATTTGTGCTTGCATTCCAAGGGCTGGGGTAGGGACAACTGAACGCTGCACTGGGACAAGAACGTGGTTGCTGATGGTGGTGGTTGCAAGTGTTCAACGACAGGTGCAGGGCGGGAGACATCTTCGCCTGGTCCATAGACAGGGGATTGTCATGCACGCACAACAGCGGAACAGGTAGTGGTGTCACCCGCAGACACTGTTGCTGGACCCTGGCGCTCTGCCCAACTAGTCGGGTGCTTTGCTGTCATGTGCCTCAGCATGCTGGTGGTAGTCAGGCTGGTAGTTTTGCTGCCCCTGCTGATGCTGGCATTGCAGATGTTGCAAATGGCCTTTTTTGGGTTAACTGGACAGTCTTTAAAAAAAGAGCAAGACTCAGGAAGACCTAGCAGTTGGACTGGCAAAATCCACTTCCCCGTCCCTTGCCACACGCCTTGCCAACTTTAAATGGAGTATAATATTTGTCACATTCCAAAAAATGTCTGTATTATTACTGCAGTAATATAGGATCATGTCTAATGACCACAGTTTTAGGTAGTGGCCTAATAGATATGCTATTGGTCAGCGACCAAGTGTGAATAGGTTTGAACACACAACTGGCAGGCTTTAAATGGAGTATAATATCTGTCAAACAGGAGAAAAAAGAAACCAGCTTACCCACACTTCCTGGCGTCCTGAAGCATGGACCTCAAGGGACCACTTGCGTTAGAAGGAAAAATACAAAATGTTCCAGCTTCTGTCATGCGCAAAAAGATTTTAATGGTAAAATGGAAATTCCATGGAGAAAAAAGGCAAAGAAACGCGTTTCAAACGCAAGCCTGCGTTCTTAGTCAAAGCTATACCTGGAATTAACATGCGTGATTACATATAAAAGGCCCTCCAATACAATTCAAGATTGTCTTTTGTATTGGTAGTTTAATCGTGTGATTTCAATCAAGATAACGTCACATAATAAAGTCATCAATAGATAAACCCCAATATAAAACTACACAAATAAGAAAGTACAAAAATATATATATATTATTGTACTTACTTGTGTAGTTTTATATTGGGGTTTTTCTATTGATGACTTTATTATGTGACGTTATCTTGATTGTCTTTTGTATTGGTAGTTTAATCATGTGATGTCAATCTTGAATTGTATTGGTGGGTCTTTTATATATAATCATGCATGTTCACTCACCTGT
Source organism: Phyllobates terribilis (assembly GCF_046119375.1). Lineage (NCBI taxonomy): Eukaryota > Metazoa > Chordata > Amphibia > Anura > Dendrobatidae > Phyllobates > Phyllobates terribilis. The sequence continues at coordinate 173,988 of NW_027363019.1, forward strand.
GCAATACTAAGGAAATCCTGAAAACATGGCCTGTTGGTGGGCCTTGAGGCCTGGAGTTGGGGAACACTGCCCTAATAGATATGCTATTGGTCAGCGACCAAGTGTGAATAGGTTTGAACACACAACTGGCAGACTTTAAATGGAGTATAATATCTGTCACGTTCCCAAAAATGTCTGGATTATTACCGCAGTAATATCTGACCACCTGAGATGATGGACAAGTTTCTGTTCTTCCACAATACAGTAATGCTATTCAAATCAACCAAATCTGGCTGTATGCTGCTAACAAGCAAATGGAGCAGTAAAAATGGTGTATTATATTGCTTTCACCAAAATTATCAGGATTAAGAGCAATAAGAATATTAGCCCTGATATCTAGGACTATGGATATGAGTAACAGCAGCAGAAAGAACATGCAAAGGATCCTATTGTGTTGTATACGCTCTCCACAAACTCTGCCTGCCTAACTCCTGCTATCACCAGGATTAATATTCAGTAGCATTAGTCTTTAGAAGGACTGTTAGTGTGGATTTGTAATGCTGTGGAATACCTCACTAAAACAACCGCCAATTCTCTCCCTCGCTCAGCAGCACCTCTCCCTACACTGTCTGATTCCACAGTAACTGTGTCGAGCATGGCGGCGCCAGGTCTTATATAGACCCAATGACACTATGCGGCCAGCCAATCACTGTAATGCCACAACCAACATGGCTGAGGCATTACCGTGGCTGGCAGGCAATCTCTGCATGTTAATTGGCTGTCTAACACCAAACATGCAGGGAGAGGACTCAGGCTCCAGCCTGAGCATTCAAAATATGCTCGCCGAGTACCAAGCATCTCGAGCACTGAGATGCTCGGGCTAGTAGCGAATAGTGGCGAGCATGCTCACTCATCACTAATTAACCTTACTTTCAGGTTTTGATTCTACAAAATTTTCTATGAAATTCAGTGTTGGCAAAATTTTAGAAATTGTTCTTGTGTTCAGTGAGATATTAAATAAAATTTATCAAAAGGGGTGTACTCATTTATGCTGAGCAATGTTTATTAAAATTGATGAAACACAGAGAACATAATTACAGTTTCTTTCCTGTTTGACTACTCATGTTTTACAAGATATGATTTATGTGTAAAAGATTTCCCACATTCTGAACATGAATACGGCTTCTCTCCTGTGTGACTTCTCTCGTGGCTCAAAAGACTTTTTTTGTAAAGCATTTCTCAAAGTCAACATGAATACGGCTTCTCTCCTGTGTGAATTCTCTGATGTACAAGAAGTATTGATTCATCTCTAAAGCTTCTTCCACATTGTAAACAAGAAAACGGTTTCTCCCCGGTGTGAATTCTTTGATGTCTAACAAGATCTGATTTACTTCTAAAACATTTCCCACATTCTGAACACGAATATGGCTTCTCTTCTGTGTGAATTCTTTGATGTTTAACAAGATCTGATATATTTCTAGAACATTTCCCACATTCTGAACATGAATATGGCTTCTCTCCTGTGTGAATTCTTTGATGTCTAATAAGATTCCCTTTGTCTGTAAAGCATTTTCCACATTCTGAACATGAATATGGCTTCTCTCCTGTGTGAATTTTTTGATGTCTAATAAGACTCTTTTTATCTGTAAAGCATTTCCCACATTCTGAACATGAATACGGCTTCTCTCCTGTGTGAATTTTCTCGTGTCTCACAAGTTTTAATTTCTCTGTAAAGCATTTCCCACATTCTGGACATGAATACGGCTTTTCTCCTGTATGAATTCTCTTATGAGCAGAAAGATTTGATTTACGCATAAAAGATTTCCCACATTCTGAACATGAATACGGCTTCTCTCCTGTGTGGATTTTCTGATGTATAATAAAACTCCCTTTATCTGAAAAGCATTTCCCACATTCTGAACATGAATATGGCTTCTCTCCTGTGTGGATTTTCTGATGTCTAACAAGATGTGATTTATTTGTAAAGCACCTTCCACATACTAAACATGAAAAAGGCTTTTCTCCTGTGTGAATTCTTTGATGTTGAACAAACACTGAATTGTCTATAAAACATTTCCCACATTCTGAACATGAATATGACTTCTCTCCTGTGTGAATTTTCTGATGTTTAATAAGATTCCCTTTATGTCTAAAGCATTTCCCACATTCTGAACATGAATATGGCTTCTCTCCTGTGTGAATTTTATGATGTCTAATAAGGCTCCCTTTATCGATGAAGGACTTCCCACATTCTGAACATGAATATGGCTTTCCTCCTGTGTGAATTCTCTCATGTATAACAAATTGTGATTTATATGTAAAGCATTTCCCACATTCTGAACAGGAGTATGGCTTTTCTCCTTTGTGCTTTCTTTGTGTCTGAGCTGAGCTTTTAGTAAGTTGCTTGTCACACTGAAGTCTTATATCCACTTTCTCACCAGGAATTGTGGTAATAATGTGAGATTGCTCAGGAGAGGGTTCCTCATGATTAGGAGGATTATAAGAAAGTGAAGTGCTGTGAAGTCCAGGAGGTACAGGAAGGGTGATGAGGTTTCCTCCATTAGAGTGCTTCCTGATATCTTCTTTTTTACAATTTAGTGATAAACCGTTATTCTCACAAGGATTTCCTATAAGGATGAAACATAGATTTGTGTTAAAGAAAAAAATCATATCCAAAGAGATTTCTGAATGTATTTTCTGGAGCTCACAGTGAAGACCCTCGTCAGTGAAAGTACCGGTAATAAGGAGGACAACTACATGCCATAACATTAACACAATGACGGGTAAAGTAAATGACACTTATAATCTGGTGACATTGGCACAAGTCAGGGGTGCCATAGATTAGACAGCAAATAGACAGGTCATAAAGAGAACCTGTCATCAGGAATTAACCCCTTAATGTAGCACCAGTGCCATTTCACTCTCGTAGCAAGCTTCCTATCATGCCCTCAGTGTAGAAAAGTGTCCACTCAATGGAGTTTTAATATTTCAGTACCGAATGCAAATGAGATTGATTAGTCACAAAGGCGGCCGTACATCCAGGAGCAGTCGAGCTCCGGCCACCGTAATCATGTCCACAGCATGCATAAGAGCATAATAGGAAACCTCAGAAGACTGCAATAGTGCTGAAGGTACATTAACCCCTAAAGGACCAAGATACTTTGCTCGTTATGTGGGTTAAAGACCCGGCCTCATTTTACAATTCTGACCAGCATCACTTTATGTGGTAATTCACTGTATCCCACTGATTCTGAGACTGTTTTTTTCGTGATAGATTGCACTTTATGTTAGTGGTAAATTTTGGTCGTTATTATTTGCCTTTAATTATGAAAATATAAAAAAAAAACTGGCAAATTTTTTTTAGTATTTTGTAATTTTCAACCTGTGAATTTTTATGCCCTTAAACCAGAGAGTTATATCACACAAAATAGTTAATAAATAACATTTTCCACATGTCTACTTTACATCAGCATCATTGATGAAACTTGTTAGGAAGTTAGAAGAGTTAAAAGTTTATCAGCAATTTCTCATTTTTTTCCAACAAAATTTACAAAACCATATTTTTTAGGGAAAACATCACATTTAAAGTGACTGAGGGTCCTGTGATAGAAAATACCCAAAAGTGACACCATTTTAAAAACTGCACCCCTCACAGTCCTCAAAACCACATTCAAGAAGTTTATTAACCCTTTAGGGGCTTAACAGGAATTAAAGCAATGTGGAAGGGAAAAATTTTTCCACAAAAATGTTATTTTAGCTCCAAATTTTTAATTTTCAGAAAGGTAGCAGGAGAAAATGGACCAGAACATTTGTTGTACACTTTCCCCTGAGTATGTCAATGCCCCATATGTGGAGGAAAACTACTGTTTGGGTGCACAGCAGGACTCAGAAGGGAGGGAGCGCCATTTGAAGTTTGGAGTGGCTGATGTAGATAGCGGACGCCATATCGCATTTAGAGAGTCCTTGATGTGCCTAAACAGAAGGAACCTCACACAACTGACCCCATTTTGGAAACTAGACCCCTCAAGGAATTTATCTAAAATGTATGGTGAGCATTTTGAAACCACAGGAGTTTCACAGAATTTTAAAAAATTGGACCGTGAAAGTTAAAAAAAAATTTTTTTCTCCAAAAAATTTTATTTTGGCCACAAATTAATCATTTTCACAAATACATTATCTAGGGGTGTAGTGAGCGTTTTGACGCCATATGTGTTTCACAAAATGTTATACCATTGAACGGAGAAGACACAAAAAATTTATTTTTACCACTATAATGTTGTTTTAGGCCCACATTTTACATTTTCACAAGGTGAAATGGGTAAAAATGACCACATAATTTGTTACACAATTTCTGCTGAACTATATGTGGCTGTACAGTACTGCTTAGCCACATGGCGAGACTCGGGAGGGGAGGAGTGCTATTATTATTTATTTATATAGCGCCACTGATTCCATGGTGCTGTACATAAGAAGGGGTTACATACCAAATACAGATATCACTTACAGTAAACAAACTAACAATGATAGACTGGTACAGAGGGAAGAGGACCCTGCCCTTGTGGGCTTACATTCTACAGGAGCGGGGAAGGAGACAGTAGGTTGGGGGGTTGCAGTAGCTTCGGTGTTGTTGAGGAGGCAGCGGGTCATGGCAGGCTGTAAGCTTGTTTGAAGAGATGGGTTTTCAGGTTCCGTCTGAAGGGTCCAAATGTGGCGGATAATCAGACGTGTTGAGGCACAGACTTCCATAGGATGGGGGATATTCGGGAGAAATCTTGGAGGCGATTTGGCGAGGAAAGAATAAGTGTGGAGAAGAGAAGGAGGTCTTGCGAGGACCGGAGATTACGTAAGGGAATGTATCGGGAGATTAGGGGTAAGGGAATGTATCGGGAGATTAGGGGTAAGGGAATGTATCGGGAGATTAGTTCAGAGATGTACGGAGGAGAGAGGTTATGGATGGCTTTGTAGGTCAGTGTTAATAGCTTGAACTGGATACGTTGGGCAATTGGGAGCCAATGAAGGGATTTGCAAAGGGGGGTAGCAGAGGGGTGATGAGGCGAGAGATGGACCAGTCGCGCAGCAGAGTTAAGGATGGACTGGAGGGGTGCGAGAGTGTTGGCAGGTAGGCCACAGAGGAGGATGTTGCAGTAGTCGAGGCGGGAGATGATGAGGGCATGCACAAGCAGTTTAGTAGATTGAGGGTTGAGGAAAGGACGGATTCTGGAAATATTTTTGAGCTGGAGGCGACAGGAGGTGGCGAGAGCTTGGATGTGGGGTTTGAAGGACAGGGCAGAGTCAAAGGTTACTCCGAGGCAGCGGATTGTCGGTACAGGGGAAGCGTGATGTCCTTTATTGTGATAGAAAGATCAAGTGGGAAAGATATGCGAGTTGGGGGAAAGATGATGAGTTCAGTTTTGTCCACACTGAGCTTGAAGAAGCGAGAGGAGAAGAAGGAGGATATGGCTGATAGACACGCTGGGATTCTGGACAGCAGAGAGGTGACGTCTGGGCCAGAGAGGTGACGTCTGGGTGTCATCAGCGTACAGATGGTACTGGAAGCCATGGGATTTTATGAGCTGTCCCAGGCCAAGAGTAAAGATTGAGAAGAGAGGGGGCGGGATGAGGAGGTAGTTTGTGAGTGGGAGACGCTAAATATGCAGTTAGAAAGGTATTAGGAGATCCAAGATAGGGCAAGGTCTTTGACGCCAAAGGAAGAGAGGATCTGTAGTAGGAGGCAGTGGTCAACTGTATCGAAAGCAGAGGACAGGTTAAGAAGAAGGAGTACAGAGAATTGTCTGTTAGCTTTGGTTGTAAGCCATTGGTGATTTTGGTAAAAGCAGTTTCTGTGGAATGGTGGGGTGGAAGCCGGATTGTCGAAGAGAGAGTTAGATGAGAAGTGGGAGGAAAGTTTAGCGTGAACAAGTTGCTGAAGAAGTTTGGAGGCAAATGAGAGGAGCGATGTGGGGCGATAGCTGGACAAGGCGGTTGGGTCGAGGGATGGCTTTTTGAGGATGGGCATGATTGTGGCATGTTTGGAGGCAGCGGGGAAGGTACCAGAAGTTAGTGATAGGTTGAAGAGATGGGTTAGGGATGGGGTGAGTGTGGGGGTGAGGTTGGGGAGGAGGTGGGAAGGGATGGGGTTGAGTGCACATGTGGTGAGGTGTGATTTGGAGAGGAGACGAGTAAGGTCTCTTTCCGTGATGTTGGAAAGGGAGGTTATGGGGGAAGAACAATGGTGTGGAAAACATATGGATTGTGGTGGTTGGGCAGTAAAGACTTGCCGTGTTTGGTCAATCTTGTTTTTGAAGTGTGTGGCAAACTCCTCAGCAGAGATGACGGAGGTCGGAGGGGGAAGTGGAGGGCAGAGGAGAGGGTTAAAAGTGTTGAATAGCTGTTTGGGGTTGTAGGACAGGGAAAATATGAGGGTTGTGAAGTAGGCCTGTTTAGCAGAGGTGAGTGCTGATTTGAATGCGAATGTTGCTTGTTTGAATGCAGTGAAGTCATCTTGAGAATGTGTTTTTTTTTTCAACGCCGCTCTGCTACCCTGGATGCTTGATTGGAGCTGTTTAGTGAGGTTTTTATGCCAGGGTTGCCTATTGACTCGTCGTGCTCTGCCATGCATAAGAGGGGCAACCGAGTCAATAGCTGATGCGAGAGTGGCATTGTAGAAAGCAGTGGCGCTGTTTGTGTTGTGGAGTGAAGATATGGATGTCAGTGGTAGAATAGAGTCAGAGAGTGTGTGAGTGTCTAGATGTACAAGGTTTCTGAGGGGGTGTGCTAGTTGCTGGACAAGGGTGACAGGTGACGAGGACAGGGATGAGAAAGTGAGTAGATGGTGGTCAGATAGGGGAAGGGGGGAGGTTGTAAGGTTAGATAGGTCATCTGATTGTTCTTCAAATTTTTTATTAGAGTTATTAATTTTTCGAAGTCTTAAAAATTGACTGTAAGGCAGTCCGCGTTTTGCATGATACGGATGATAACTATTAAAATGTAATAACATATTAGTGGCAGCGTCTTTCCGAAACGATTCTGTCACAATAGTACCTTCCTGAATGGATACATGCACGTCTAAAAAATGTAACTCATGACCTCCAAAAGTAGAGGTGAACCTCATATTTTCTAAATTCTCTGAGTTAAGGAGCGTCACGAATTCTTCAAATTGCACTCTTGTCCCAGCCCATACCAAGAAAATGTCATCGACATATCTATGGCATGCCTTAATATATCTCAGGTAAGGATTAACACCACAATTTTTATGGACTTTAGGCAGCTATGCAAAACGCGGACTGCCTAACAGTCAATTTTTAAGACTTCGAAAAATTAATAACTCTAATAAAAAATTTGAAGAACAATCAGATGACCTATCAAAAAGATTTCTTGATAGAGGTTATCCCATGCAAGAAGTAAATTCAGCTCGCGCGAAAGCCGATAAAAAAAACTCAAAAAGAATTATTAAAAAGACAAAAAAGATCAAAAATTCATTCTAACCTTCAAATTTAGTCCAATGTCAGATATAATTAAAAAAGCTATTAATAATAATTGGCATCTTCTGGAGAGTGATAAAGATCTGACTGAAAGAGCCAGCAAAAAAAACAATAGTTTCCTATAGACGGAGCTGCAATCTGAGACCTCCTGGTGCACAACAGATTCCAGGAGGATTCTGCTAAATGGTTGGAAAGTGGTTTCTCCAAAGGGAACTGTAAGTGTGGGCATTACTCCTTCTGTAAATTTCATAGAATCGATAAATCTTTTAGAATAGGACCTTTACACACACAGTCAAGGACTTTATTTCTTGTAGAACGAATTATGTAGTTTACATAATTACATGTCCCTGCCAGTTTTATTATATTGGCAAAACCATTAGACCTTTATTTGTTTGGTTCAGGGAACACTATAATTCTACAGTATCAAAGAAAGGTTCCCCTAGATTAATCCAGCATATCTCTGAATGCCATAATGCCGACCCGACTGTGCTACGTTTTGCAGGGTTAGAACATGTTAGACCGCCAAGGGAAGGGGGAGACCGCAAAAAAATACTATTGCAACATGAGGCTAGATGGCTATTAAATTCTGAAGCCCAGGGCCCATTAGGATTGAATGAGAAGGTAGATCTGTCAGTTTTCTTATGATACCGCTATTTTTTTGTTTGTTTCATCTTATAATGTGTTTTCAGCTTAATGATGGAAAATGTTTTTATGCATATCATTATGTTTTAATTTATTCACATATGTGTTTGTATTGGTTTAAAAGGAAGTGAATAGGTGTGTCACTTACTTTGGACCGGGTGAAGCGCCGGAAGGCAGCGAAACGGCCGTCGTCCCCCCTTTTTTCCTCTCCCCCGCACACCCTCCGGGGTCTCAGTCCAATGCTGCATGCTGAAATGCTCCGCACACAAAAATAAAGGAACGTTTTAAAGAAGACTGGGTGAGTGCTGCCTTTCCTTCTATCCTTGTTTGAGACAACATTACACAGTCTCACCCTTCACTCCCCCCTCCTGGGATAGAACAGCTGCGACTTTGGAAACTTCCAGGGCCGACTACCTCAACCAGTGGCTTCCCGTTTCTGGCGGGTCTCCACAGAGAGAAGGTAGCGGTAAGCTTAGGAAGCTAGTAGTCCATCAAGGTACAAGGCCAGGTGACCTGAGGGTCCCACCCTGGCTTTTCTGAGAGTTTCCATTAGGCCAGATGACCGGTGGGTCCCAATCTGGCTTCTTTGAATGGCTCCATGGGTTCCAGGCGACTGGTGGGTCCCTCGTGGTAACCCCAAACAACATATCCATGGGGCCAAGTGACTTCATCTTCCCAACCTGGTCTCTCCAAATGTATCCTTGTTCTCTGATGGTCAATGGAGCAGAGATCCGTATCTTTCCAGTCAGGGATGATACCCTTATGCCGGAGTCATGTAGAATCCAAATCTGTGTCTCTTTGAATGGAATTGACATGCTACCCATCTACTGTCCTGAAGGATGTCTCTCATTCTCCTTTCTGATTCTCTGCTTCAAGACTAACTACTACAGAAGCACATGTCCCTTAAAAATAGCTACAGTTGTCTGTGCAAGTACACATTCACAGGTAAGGTGTTAGGGAGGGCATTGTTTGAGCTAATCAATTTACATAGTTGGTATCACAGAGGGGTCTTGTAAATAAACATCTAGTTGCCTTTTAGTGCAACATGTCTTTAGCATAGTAAACATCCTTGTTTCCAAACGAATAGAAGTTAATATTCAGGGTTATACAAATACTGGTCTGTTCTAATTGACCAGGCACATAAATACACAAACATTTACAAGTCAACACCAAGATAATAGTGTATTCATTTATTTATTTTACTCACTTATATAGTTCCATTAATTCCACAGCGCTTTACAGACATTATGGGCACTGTCCCCATTGGGGCTCATAATATAAATTCCCTATCAGGATGTCTTTGGAATGTGGGAGGAAACCAGAGAACCTGGAGTAAACCCAAGCAAACACGGGGAGAACATACAAACTATTTGCAGATGTTGTCCTTGGTGAGATTTGACCCAGGGCCCCAGCGCTGCAAGGCTACAGTGCTAACCACTGAGCCACTGTGACTTAACAAATCTAATCATCTGGTAATTAAAATTTTAAGCTGTATCGTCACAGTGCCCATACAATGTAGTGCCCAGTACACAGTAGCGCCCGGTATACTGCAGTGCCTAGTACATTATGCTCAGCTTGTGCTTCTGGAGACACGCACCCTGTAAATTAAGTGGGCTCTCCTTGCTACAATAATGCAAAACATGTGGACGCTAACTTGTGGCTTAAGCGTACTGTGGGGAACAGGAGGAGAGGATATTTAGATGAGCAGATTTTGCTGGATTTCATTAGGTGGGAGCCACGTCACATAATGTGGACACGCTATGTTTTTGTTAATATGATGAACCAGAGTGGGGACTTGTTTTTCGTGGGTTGAGTAGAAGCTTTTATTGGTGGCATTCTGGGGTACAAAACATTTTAGATCACATTTATCCTGCGCTCTACGCTGAGCACTTACATCAGGGTTTCCATCTAAATCTACAAAATACGTGATTCAGATGACACCCCCAAGGGATCCATACACTATAATGTGGCAGCAGAGTTACTCTGGACACCGTCAGGCCTCTGTTCAGCTGTGTCCTTCTTTTCAGAGATGCACAAAACTGTGCTAACGGCTCTTTTACGCACGCTGAAAAGACGGAGAATGCCAAATCCAGGTCAGACGGGGTCCACAATGCCTCCATCTGCCTCATTACAGGGAATCTTCTGCCAAAGGTTCTGTCTGGATCACAAGCTCAGTCATTTATATGGCAGCACGGGACTTGTGTAATAAAAATATGGAAGTAATATTAGAAGTCATATAATTAGGAAAATTAAGAATTTGATTCCTAAATCATCAAAAACAGGTGTGAAGGCGGCCCCGTTAGTCATCTGTGCGCATCCGGACTCTACAGGAGCAGCCGCGTCATCACCGGACTCTTCTGCTGTGATGTGGACAGAGGATAAAGCTTCACTGCAACAGGGACTCACACGCCGGTCATCATCATCATCACACGCCGGTCATTATTACACACCTGTGGAAACATCTACCGGAATCTCCTCCTTCCCGTCACTCACACACGGCTGATCCCCCCTCGTCATCGCTTCTTCTTCTGTCTCGTTCTTCACTTTATTCTTAGTCGGATCTTCCTCCTGATATATCAGATGTAACAATCAGCACAATACAAGAAACCACCAAAATCTGTGACATCTATGACGTCAGTACCAGAAATGTCCCCCCATATACAGATCCGGTACAGGGCTCAGCACCATCTACCTGATGATCCTAAGGGATGTTGTGATTCTCCTCTGGACAGTCCTGGGGATACAGAGGACGGGGACATCTCTCTGGTGGATTTCTCCTCCTGGATCCATCTGTGGAGACACAGAGACTGAATACATGACCTGCCGTGTATCTGTCTATATATGAGACTCGTCTCTCAGAACCAGTAATTCTATGTTTATGTTATCAGGGAATAAATTACATTGTTGTGGTCCTCACCCCCGGTACCGAGGACCCAGCACATTGTGGCCTCAAGAATGAAGTGATAATCAGCGAGGCCAAAGCCTAATGCTCTGCACTCGGAGGATGAGGACCCTGAGGAGAGGGACAGAGAAGACCCTCGTCAGTAAGATGGAGGAGCCGTACTAAGAAACACAACTTCTCCAAGTTTCATCTCCACCAGGGATGGAACCACAGAGGAGCTGGAGAAAGCTCCACATTTCCATCCATCGGTTTCTTCTCTCCTAATTCACTGTATGGAGATTGGGGGAAGGACGGTGACCATTTACCAGGGATTGTATTTTGAGAGCCAAAAAAACCCACGAGTTAATGTGTTTTTATTCCTTTTTAAATAGACCTAAATCTCCACATCCACCTCGATATAAACACTAAAATAGGCAACAAGTGCTGAAAAGTTCTGTGTTTGTCTCTGAAGGAGGAAAAAAGGGCACATGTACGGCTGACGGATGAAGTCACAGAACCTGGAAGGACGGTGTTGTGGGGAGCACCCGGTACACAGCGGTTAGTACCTATCAATGTGTAGAAAGGACAACTAGAGAGCCGGCACCGGGGTCATGGGCGCTTACTGATGCACACGGGGAGCCAAGGAGAGATTGTCTGGTCCGATGCCACAGAATCTTTTTAACCCAAAAAATATATTCAAAAAACAAACCCAGAAGTTTGGAATCGCTGTACCTGTTCTGACCTGGAAAATCGCCACAAGGTCGTTCTTACCGCCCAATAAATGCAGAGAAACAAAAAACAAAATATAAATGTGGAATTGCATTTTTTTTTTTTTACTGTCTCACCTCAGCTGGATTTTTTTTCCCGTTTTCAGCACATTATATGGTAAAATGCACAATTTGTGTTGCAAAAAAAACACAGAAGACGTCAAACATCTGTGGATAGAAAATAGAAATGTTCTGGCTTATGGAAGGAGAGTAAAAAAAAAATGAAAAAAATGGAAATTTTCCCCAACAGGATGGGGATGAAACATTGCTATTGATTCCTATGATTGCAGCCTCCTGTAGGTGGCGCTAGAGACCCCGTTCTCTGCATATCTTATTTCCCATGGGGAATTGCATGGTCTATAACTCTCCGTACTCAGAATCGCCGCTCTCCTCCAGGAGACACATTCCCCCCTATAGAGAGGAGTGAGCGGTGATCCGACCTTCTCCTCCAGGAGACACATTCCCCCTATAGAGAGGAGTGCGCGGTGATCCGACCTTCTCCTCCAGGAGAAACATTCTCCCCTATAGAGAGGAGTGCGCGGTGATCCGACCTTCTCCTCCAGTGCGGAAAGTTCTGTGCTTCTCCGCCTGCAGAGCGAGTGGTGAATAGACGCGGGGGCCGAGAACTGCTGGAGCCTCCATGTCCGGCTCTGGGGGGTGATCGGCTCCACCACGCTCCATCTTTATCTCAGGACTCGTGTTTCGGGGTCTGAGGGACGGTCCGGTGCCGATATTTATCCAGGACTTTGTGTTCAGTACGGAGAAAGTGATTTGTCACAAAGAAGAAGAATGAACGGAGGAGACCAAGGAAGGTCACACAAGTGTCAGCCAAGAGGGAGGAGCCGGACGCCCGACCACGACTGATGACGACATTGAGCCTGCACCGATTCTGAGGGACGGACGAGCAACAGCGGATTAGGGGGAAAATCATCAGTAAATTAACCCCGACTCTGCTGAGTAACAATCCACGACAGACTCAGATACCGAAAGATCTCACAGGAGAGAACGGACAGAAGCGCTGGGACATCTGCAGACAAAATGTGACCGATGCTCTAAGGAAGGTGAAAGATTCTGAAAGAAGCCGCCGAGGACGAAGACTGATGAAGACGACAGCGGAGAAACCGCGACTCACAGATCAGAAGAGAATAATCAGGGAATGAAAGCTGTGAGAAAATGTAGAGAAAACCAGAGCAAGTCTGGAGAAAAATCATCTATTATAGGACGAGGCCGAGAGACGTCATCACATCCACCGGAGCCAACAAGAGTCTCCTCTCACCTGGTGATGTCAGAGGCCGGAGCTCCTCCATCATCACCTCCTGGTACCGATCCTGGTGATCTTCTAGATACTCCCACTCCTCCATGGAGAGATAGACAGCGACGTCCTGACACCTTATAGGAACCTGACAACAACGACACCGTCATCACCCAGAATCCTCCAGTGCTGCCCTGTATAATGTCCCAGCAGTCACCTCTCCACTCATCACCCAGAATCCTCCAGTGCTGTCCTGTATAACGTCCCAGCAGTCACCTCTCCGCTCATCACCCAGAATCCTCCAGTGCCGTCCTGTATAATGTCCCAGCAGTCACCTCTCCGCTCATCACCCAGAATCCTCCAGTGCTGTCCTGTATAATGTCCCAGCAGTCACCTCTCCAGTCATCACCCAGAATCCTCCAGTGCCGTCCTGTATAATGTCCCAGCAGTCACCTCTCCAGTCATCACCCAGAATCCTCCAGTGCTGTCCTGTATAATGTCCCAGCAGTCACCTCTCCGGTCATCACCCAGAATCCTCCAGTGCCGTCCTGTATAATGTCCCAGCAGTCACCTCTCCGCTCATCACCCAGAATCCTCCAGTGCTGTCCTGTATAATGTCCCAGCAGTCACCTCTCCGCTCATCACCCAGAATCCTCCAGTGCTGTCCTGTATAATGTCCCAGCAGTCACCTCTCCGCTCATCACCCAGAATCCTCCAGTGCCGTCCTGTATAATGTCCCAGCAGTCACCTCTCCGCTCATCACCCAGAATCCTCCAGTGCTGTCCTGTATAATGTCCCAGCAGTCACCTCTCCGGTCATCACCCAGAATCCTCCAGTGCTGTCCTGTATAATGTCCCAGCAGTCACCTCTCCGCTCATCACCCAGAATCCTCCAGTGCTGTCCTGTATAATGTCCCAGCAGTCACCTCTCCGCTCAGCAGCTCAATCATCTTGTTGCTGAGCTCTAGGATCTTCTTCTTCTTCCTCTCATGTATCGGGGGGTGCACGGGAGGCTCTGTGATGGGGTCCGGGCTCCGCCCTCCTGACTCCTGGAGATGGATGATGGGAGTCACACCCTCCCCCGGTGTCTTCCTCACTATTGTGTAATCCTGTGTATGGAGAGAGACACTTAGGGAGAAGAATTCCTTCCCGACTCCAGATCTGACAATCAGTAGAAATCCCGGGATCAATAACCGTCTCCAGTAATCTGGGGCCATAACCTGGAATATTATTACACTCAGGACAGACATCCAGGCCCCTCTACAGCTCTTATAGGGAATCCCCATGACAACTCCTCCTGGCAGAGAGCTGCACACAATCACTGCTCTTACAGTAAAGAATCCTTCTCTTCCTCTTCTGGATTTCCTCTTCCCGATGTCGGACTTGTTACATAACACAATAAAGCTGATAGAAATGTAGAGGAGTTACCTCTCCGCTCAGCAGGGAGATGATCTCCAGGGAGAAGTGTAATAATCTTCTGGTGGTCTCGTCCTCGTCCATCCTCGGGGTCATTCAGGAGAAGGAGGGATGAGCACTGGATCAGCTGGAGGGATCTCGTCCTGCCGGCGTCTTTACAATAAAAGGAGAAGATGGAGATCACAGGGGACGATATAACGACAATCACTGAATTCTGCCCCAAATATCCGACATTTATCAGGAAGAATCTGGAGGAAAAGCCACAAACTCCACCGCGGCCTCCTCCACCGACCTGACCGCTCATTATCAGCCTCGTAGGAGGACGGTCACCGTGGTAACTACACCGCCAGCAGGGGACGGTCACCGTGGTAATTAGACCTCCAGCAGGGGGCAGTCACCGTGGTAACTCCACCTCCAGCAGGGGACGGTCACCGTGGTAACTCCACCTCCAGCGGGGGACGGTCACCATGGTAACTCCACCTCCAGCGGGGGGCGGTCACCGTGGTAACTCCACCTCCAGCGGGGGACGGTCACCGTGGTAACTCCACCTCCAGCGGGGGACGGTCACCGTGGTAACTCCACCTAGAGCAGGGGCAGTCACCGTGGTAACTCCACCTCCAGCGGGGGGCGGTCACTGTGGTAACTCCACCTCCAGAGGAAGTCGGTCACCGTGGTAACTCCACCTCCAGAGGGGGCGGTCACCGTGGTAACTCCACCTCCAGCGGGGGGTGGTCACCGTGGTAACTACACCTCCAGCGGGGGACGGTCACCGTGGTAACTCCACCTCCAGCGGGGAAAGGTAACCGTGGTAACTACACCTCCAGCGGGGGACGGTCACCGTGGTAACTCCACCTCCAGCGGGGGACGGTCACTGTGGTAACTCCACCTCCAGCGGGGGGCGGTCACCATGGTAACTCCACCTCCAGCGGGGGACGGTCACTGTGGTAACTCCACCTCCAGTGGGGGACGGTCACCGTGGTAACTCCACCTCCAGCGGGGGCGGTCATCGTGGTAACTCCACCTCCAGCGGGGGACGGTCACTGTGGTAACTCCACCTCCAGCGGGGGACGGTCACTGTGGTAACTACACCTCCAGTGGGGGACGGTCACCGTGGTAACTCCACCTCCAGTGGGGGACGGTCACTGTGGTAACTACACCTCCAGCGGGGGACGGTCACTGTGGTAACTCCACCTCCAGTGGGGGACGGTCACCGTGGTAACTCCACCTCCAGCGGGGGCGGTCATCGTGGTAACTCCACCTCCAGCGGGGGACGGTCACTGTGGTAACTCCACCTCCAGTGGGGGACGGTCACCGTGGTAACTCCACCTCCAGCGGGGGCGGTCATCGTGGTAACTCCACCTCCAGCGGGGGACAGTCACTGTGGTAACTCCACCTCCAGCGGGGGACGGTCACTGTGGTAACTCCACCTCCAGTGGGGGACGGTCACCGTGGTAACTCCACCTCCAGCGGGGGACGGTCACTGTGGTAACTCCACCTCCAGTGGGGGACGGTCACTGTGGTAACTACACCTCCAGCGGGGGGCGGTCATCGTGGTAACTCCACCTCCAGCAGGGGACGGTCACTGTGGTAACTCCACCTCCAGCGGGGGACGGTCACTGTGGTAACTCCACCTCCAGCGGAGGACGGTCACCGTGGTAACTCCACCTCCAGCGGGGGGCGGTCACCGTGGTAACTCCACCTCCAGCGGGGGACGGTCACCGTGGTAACTACACCTCCAGCGGGGGACGGTCACCGTGGTAACTCCACCTCCAGCGGGGGACGGTCACCGTGGTAACTCCACCTCCAGCGGAGGACGGTCACCGTGGTAACTCCACCTCCAGCGGGGGCGGTGAGGTGAGGAGGAGCCGCTGCACATCCCCCATACAACACTGAGGAGCCGCAGTCACATGGAGCAGGAGCCTCCACAGGAACAGCTCTGATCTCACCCCACACTCTCCTCTCACAGATTCACCACAAACCCTCCCTGTAATCTCACCGGAATGGCGGGAAGCGGAAACCTGCTGCTGGCTGATACCAGAGAGCAAGAGCTGCGCACAACCAGGACGGAGCTGCTGCACTGAGAGCGGGAGGACCTGTGGTGACGTCACCGCCATGTGATCAGGGGGCGGGGCTCAGGAGAGAGGTGGTGAAGGACCTGTGGTGACGTCACCGCCATGTGATCAGGGGGCGGGGCTCAGGAGAGATGTGGTGAAGGACCTGTGGTGACGTCACCGCCATGTGATCAGGGGGCGGAGCTCAGGAGAGCAGTGGTGAAGGACCTGTGGTGACGTCACCGCCATGTGATCAGGGGGCGGAGCTCAGGTGAGAAGCGGTGAAGGCCATGTGATGTGATGACGTCACCGCAGCTCCTCCCGCTCGGTGTAGGTCTGTGTTGCGCTCTGTTGCTCTCTGGTGTCAGCCCCAGTGGTGATGGATGGAGTCACAGCGGAGGCTGCTGTCTGTGTACAGGGCGGGGACTCCAGCACTGAGCCCTCAGCATGTGGGGCCCCGGGCCACGAATAAGACGCCGCAGCTCAGAGAGGAGCCGCGCCCTGTGTGTACAGAGGCCAAGAAACTGCAGCAGAACCAAGACCCTGAGCCGGAGGAGACGCTGCGATATGTGCGGAGTGTAGGAGCGCGTGCACACTGTGCAGCTTCACAGGCAGAACCCGAGAGAAAGACAACAAGGAAGTAACAAGCAGTGCTCGGCCACGCCCCCTCCTCGAAGCTCCGCCCACGCCCCCTCCTCAGAGCTCCGCCCACGCCCCTCCTCAGAGCTCCGCCCACGCCCCTCCTCAGAGCTCCGCCCACGCCCCTCTTCAGAGCTCCGCCCACACCCCCTCCTCGGAGTTCCGCCCACACCCCCTCCTCAGAGCTCCGCCCACACCCCTCCTCAGAGCTCCGCCCACACCCCCTCCTCAGAGCTCCGCCCACACCCCCTCCTCAGCGCTCCGCCCACGCCCCTTCCTCAGAGCTCCGCCCACACCCCCTCCTCAGCGCTCCGCCCCCTCCCCTCCTCAGAGCTCCGCCCACGCCCCCCCTCAGAGCTCCGCCCACGCCCCTCCTCAGAGCTCCGCCCACTCCCCCTCCTCAGAGCTTCGCCCACGCCCCCTCCTCAGAGCTCCGCCCACGACCCTCCTCAGAGCTCCGCCCCCTCCTCAGAGCTCCGCCCACGACCCCTCCTCAGAGCTCCTCCCCCTCCTCAGAGCTCCGCCCACGCCCCTCCTCAGAGCTCCGCCCACGCCCCTCCTCAGAGCTCCGTCCACGCCCCTCATCAGAGCCCCGCCCACACTCCCTCCTCGTAGCTCCGCCCACACACCCCTCCTCGGAGCTCCGCCCACGCCCCTCCTCAGAGCTCCGCCCACGCCCCTTATCAGAGCCCCGCCCACGCCCCCTCCTCAGCGCTCCACCCACACCCCTTCCTCAGAGCTCCGCCCACGACCTCCTCAGAGCTCCGCCCACGCCCCCTCCTCAGAGCTCCGCCCACGCCCCCTCCTCAGAGCTCCGCCCACGCCCTTTTCAGAGCTCCGCCCACGCCCCCTCCTCAGAGCTCCGCCCTCGCCCCCTCCTCAGAGCTCCGCCCACGCCCCCTCCTCAGAGCTCCGCCCACGCCCCTCCTCAGAGCTCCGCCCACGCCCTCCTCAGAGCTCCGCCCACGCCCCCTCCTCGAAGCTCCGCCCACACACCCCCCCTCGGAGCTCCGCCCACGCCCCTCCTCAGAGCTCCGCCCACGCCCCTCCTCAGAGCTCCGCCCACACCCCCTCTTCAGAGCTCCGCCCACACCCCCTCTTCAGTGCTCCGCCCACACTCCCTCCTCAGAGCTCCGCCCACGCCCCCTCCTCAGAGCTCCGCCCACGCCCCCTCCTCGGAGCTCCGCCCACGCCCCCTCCTCATAGCTCCGCCCACGCCCCCTCCTCATAGCTCCGCCCACGCCCCCTCCTCATAGCTCCGCCCACGCCCCCTCCTCAGAGCTCCGCCCCCTCCTCAGAGCTCCGCCCACTCTTCGGTGTCACTGCAGAGGTGAGGAGATGGAGTTTCTGCACTGAGGCTCCTGTGCACACAGCGCGGTCTATAAGGACGAGTCCTACAGCCGCTCCATACTGGTTATACTGAGGGGGCGTCACACAGGGGGGCCGGCACTAATCAGGGGGCTTCTAAGGCGATTGCTCACTATATCTATCTCTCTGGAGGACATACTGTGCGGCTGTATAAGGGGCTGTGCACACGGGCAGTAATGGCGGCATGTGGGAGGTACATGGGGTGCTGGCTGTATTTGGGAGGTACATGGGGTGCTGGCTGTATTTGGGGGGTACATGGGGTGCTGGCTGTATTTGGGGGGTACATGGGGTGCTGGCTGTATTTGGGGGGTACATGGGGTGCTGGCTGTATTTGGGAGGTACATGGGGTGCTGGCTGTATTTGGGAGGTACATGGGGTGCTGGCTGTATTTGGGAGGTACATGGGGTGCTGGCTGTATTTGGGAGGTACATGGGGTGCTGGCTGTATTTGGAGGTACATGGGGTGCTGGCTGTATTTGGGAGGTACATGGGGTGCTGGCTGTATATGGGAGGTACATGGGGTGCTGGCTGTATATGGGAGGTACATGGGGTGCTGGCTGTATTTGGGGGTACACGGGGTGCTGGCTGTATATGGGGGGTACATGGGGTGCTGGCTGTATTTGGGAGGTACATGGGGTGCTGGCTGTATATGGGAGGTACATGGGGTGCTGGCTGTATATGGGAGGTACATGGGGTGCTGGCTGTATTTGGGGGTACACGGGGTGCTGGCTGTATATGGGGGGTACATGGGGTGCTGGCTGTATTTGGGAGGTACATGGGGTGCTGGCTGTATTTGGAGGTACATGGGGTGCTGGCTGTATTTGGAGGTACATGGGGTGCTGGCTGTATTTGGGGGGTACATGGGGTGCTGGCTGTATTTGGGAGGTACATGGGGTGCTGGCTGTATTTGGGAGGTACATGGGGTGCTGGCTGTATTTGGAGGTACATGGGGTGCTGGCTGTATTTGGGAGGTACATGGGGTGCTGGCTGTATTTGGGAGGTACATGGGATGCTGGCTGTATTTGGGAGGTACATGGGGTGCTGGCTGTATTTGGGAGGTACATGGGGTGCTGGCTGTATTTGGGAGGTACATGAGGTGCTGGCTGTATTTGGGAGGTACATGGGGTGTTGGCTGTATTTGGGAGGTACATGGGGTGTTGGCTGTATTTGGGAGGTACATGGGGTGTTGGCTGTATTTGGGAGGTACATGGGGTGCTGGCTGTATTTGGAGGTACATGGGGTGCTGGCTGTATTTGGGAGGTACATGGGGTGCTGGCTGTATTTGGGAGGTACATGGGATGCTGGCTGTATTTGGGAGGTACATGGGGTGCTGGCTGTATTTGGGAGGTACATGGGGTGCTGGCTGTATTTGGGAGGTACATGAGGTGCTGGCTGTATTTGGGAGGTACATGGGGTGTTGGCTGTATTTGGGAGGTACATGGGGTGCTGGCTGTATTTGGGAGGTACATGGGATGCTGGCTGTATTTGGGAGGTACATGGGGTGCTGGCTGTATTTGGGAGGTACATGGGGTGCTGGCTGTATTTGGGAGGTACATGGGGTGCTGGCTGTATTTGGGAGGTACATGGGGTGTTGGCTGTATTTGGGAGGTACATGGGGTGCTGGCTGTATTTGGGAGGTACATGGGATGCTGGCTGTATTTGGGAGGTACATGGGGTGCTGGCTGTATTTGGGAGGTACATGGGGTGCTGGCTGTATTTGGGAGGTACACGGGGTGTTGGCTGTATTTGGGAGGTACACAGGATGCTGGCTGTATTTGGGAGGTACACAGGGTGCTGGCTGTATTTGGGAGGTACACGGGGTGTTGGCTGTATTTGGGAGGTACACGGGGTGCTGGCTGTATTTGGGAGGTACATGGGGTGTTGGCTGTATTTGGGAGGTACATGGGGTGTTGGCTGTATTTGGGAGGTACATGGGGTGCTGGCTGTATTTGGGAGGTACACGGGGTGCTGGCTGTATTTGGGAGGTACACGGGGTGTTGGCTGTATTTGGGAGGCACACGGGATGCTGGCTGTATTTGGGAGGTACATGGGGTGCTGGCTGTATTTGGGAGGTACATGGGGTGCTGGCTGTATTTGGGAGGTACACGGGGTGCTGGCTGTATTTGGGAGGTACATGGGGTGCTGGCTGTATTTGGGAGGTACATGGGGTGTTGGCTGTTTTTGGGAGGTACATGGGATGCTGGCTGTATTTGGGAGGTACATGGGGTGTTTGCTGTATTTGGGAGGTACATGGGGTGCTGGGAGTACAGTGTGGAGAGGGGGCACAGTATGGGAGGCAGTGTATACGGAGGGACATTGTGTAGGCACAGTATGGAGGGGGTACAGTGTGGAGATGGGGCACAGTATGGGAGGCAGTGTATACGGAGGGACATTGTGTAGGCACAGTATGGAGGGAGTACAGTGTGGAGATGGGGCACAGTATGGGAGGCAGTGTATACGGAGGGACATTGTGTAGGCACAGTATGGAGGGAGTACAGTGTGGAGATGGGGCAGAGTATGGGAGGCAGTGTATACGGAGGGACATTGTGTAGGCACAGTATGGAGGGAGTACAGTGTGGAGATGGGGCACAGTATGGGAGGCGGTGTATACGGAGGGACATTGCGTAGGCACAGTATGGAGGGAGTACAGTGTGGAGATGGGGCACAGTATGGGAGGCAGTGTATACGGAGGGACATTGTGTAGGCACAGTATGGAGGGAGCACAGTGTGGAGATGGGTCACAGTATGGGAGGCAGTGTATACGGAGGGACATTGTGTAGGCACAGTATGGAGGGAGTACAGTGTGGAGATGGGGCACAGTATGGGAGGCAGTGTATATGGAGGGACATTGTGTAGGCACAGTGTGGAGAGGGGGCACAGTATGGGAGGCAGTGTATACGGAGGGACATTGTGTAGGCACAGTATGGAGGGGGTACAGTGTGGAGATGGGGCACAGTATGGGAGGCAGTGTATATGGAGGGACATTGTGTAGGCACAGTATAGAGGGAGTACAGTGTGGAGATGGGGCACAGTATGGGAGGCGGTGTATACGGAGGGACATTGTGTAGGCACAGTATGGAGGGAGTACAGTGTGGAGATGGGGCACAGTATGGGAGGCGGTGTATACGGAGGGACATTGTGTAGGCACAGTATGGAGGGAGTACAGTGTGGAGATGGGGCACAGTATGGGAGGCAGTGTATACGGAGGGACATTGTGTAGGCACAGTATGGAGGGAGCACAGTGTGGAGATGGGGCACAGTATGGGAGGCAGTGTATACGGAGGGACATTGTGTAGGCACAGTATGGAGGGAGTACAGTGTGGAGATGGGGCACAGTATGGGAGGCAGTGTATATGGAGGGACATTGTGTAGGCACAGTGTGGAGAGGGGGCACAGTATGGGAGGCAGTGTGTACGGAGGGACATTGTGTAGGCACAGTATGGAGGGGGTACTGTGTGGAGATGGGGCACAGTATGGGAGGCAGTGTATATGGAGGGACATTGTGTAGGCAGAGTATGGAGGGAGTACAGTGTGGAGAGGGGGCACAGTATGGAGAGGGGGCATTGTGGGGAGGGACACTGCAGATGGGGACAGTGTGGAAGCTATAGGACATAATGTAGGTGTAGTGTGTAGGATGGACAGTGTATAGGTCATAGTTAAAGGGTGATGGTTTGACAGTTATTATTCATGAGCAAGGACAGCGTGGCAGTCATAGTTTATGGGGGAGGGACGGTGTGGTGGATATAGTATATAAGGGAGGACGGTGTGGAGGCACAGCAGGGGCAGCTATTTTTATTTAGGCGGCATTATAATGACCCTTATTTTTACGGGCAGTGTCGGCATGTGCTGCAGAAGACCGAAGAAAAGGGACGTGTGTGGAGACGAGCTGCGGATGTGAAAACTTACCCTGGAATCAGGGGCAGCGGAAGAAGAAACACCAAGGTTACTTACCGGTAGTCAGTTTTACCAGAACCCATGACGGCACACCTGAGAGAGAGGATCCGCCCAGCAAGGACAGGAAACCATCTGAAATAAAAGGGGCGGCTCCTCTCCCCCGAATCAGTTGGTTACACAGCATTGAGAGGACCTTCATAGAAAGAGTTATACACAAAATCCAACACCACATTATATAACACCCAACAAACGTGCACACCCATATGGTGAGAAAGAAAGAAGGAGGGGAATATACGGGTGCCGTCATGGGTTCTGGAAAAAACGGCTACCGGTAAGTAACCTTGGTGTTTTCCCTTCACCCATGATGGCACACCTGAGAGACTTTTGGTGAAAGAAACGCCATTCCCGTTTGTGGCTCCACCGTTACTCCCCTGGAACAAGCCCGCTGTCTTGGGGTCATACTCTATTCAGATCTTTCCTTCACTCCTCACATCAAATCACTCGCTCTCTCGTGTCATCTACACCTCAAAGACATCTCTAGAATCAGAACTTTTCTTCCCTTTGACTTAGAAAAATCTCTTACTGTAGCTCTTATTCATTCTCGTCTGAACTATTGCAACTCTTTACTAATCAGTCTCCCTCTTTCCAATCCATCCTGAATGCAGCAGCCAGGATCATATTCCTCGCCAACCGCTACACCGATGCCTCTTCCCTGTGCCAGTCATTGCACTGGTTGCCTCTCCAATTCAGAGTTCAATATAAACTTATCACTCTTACCCACAAAGCTCTCCACGATTCAGCATCACTCTACATCCTCTCCCTCATCTCAGTCTACCACCCTACACGTGCCCTCCGTTCTGCTAATGACTTCAAACTAAAATCCTCCTTAATCCGAACCTCCCACTCCCATCTCCAAGATTTCTCACGTGCTGCGCCAATTCTTTGGAATGCACTACCCAGGACAATTCGATTAATTCCCAATACCCACAGCTTTAAGCGTGCCCTAAAAACCCATTTCGTTAGGCTGGCGTATCGCCTTTACACACTTGTCTAACTGTCCCAGTTTGGTCCATATCAAAATTCTCTTCAAACTCATGTTCATACCATCCATGCACTGATTAGCCTCTGTCTGTACTGTACACACACTGGCTGGCGACCAGTTCATGTAGTGCTTTGTACTTACCCTATTTAGCATATTATGGCTGTATTATACATTTGTACGTTTTACATTTTGTGTCGTCCCCCTCTCTATTTCCTCATAGACTGTAAGCTTGCGAGCAGGTCCCGCACTACTTTTAATATCTGAGTTACGCTTATTTGGTAATGTCTTTTTGTGTGTTCAACCCCCCCCCCCCCCCTAAAATTGTAAACTGCTGCGGAAAATGTTGGCGCTATAAAAATTATTTTATTATTAGGGAGGGACCACCGCTTGCAGCACCCTTCTACCAAAGGTTAAGTCAGTAAGGTAGGATAGATCCAACCAATAGTGTTTAAAGAAGGTAGATGGTGACGATCAGGTAGCGGCCTTACAAATTTGATCTATCGATACCTCTGCCTTCTCCGCCCAAGAGGTAGCGATAGCTCTGGTGGAGTGAGCCTTGATGCCGTCAGGGATCGGGGTGTCACTAGCCGAATAGGCTAATGAAGTGGCCTCCCTAATCCATCTGGCTATAGTCCCTTTGGTCACCCCATAACCCTTCCTACTCCTCTGGAAATCTACAAACAGGGATTGGCCTCACCTCCACTGGCTAGTTACATGTATATATTGTAATAGGGCCCTTCTAACATCAAGGTTATGAAACTTTTGTTCCCCTAGGGTCTTTGGGTTATCACAAAAGGAGGGCAAGAACAATTTCCTGAGATCTATGAAATTTGAGCACTACCTTAGGGAGGTAAGCTGGGTCAGGCCTAAATACTACTCTATCGTCAAATATTTGTGTATATGGAGAATTTATGGATCGGGCTTGTAAATCGCTTACTCTACGGGCAGATGTTAAAGCCACCAAAAGAATTGTTTTGAGAGTAATGTATTTTGCAGACATCTCCTGGATTGGTTCAAAAGGTTCCTCAGTTAGAGCTTCAAGCACCAAATTCAGGTTCCATGGGGGAACTTTGGGTATTGAGACCGGCCTAGATCTATTACAAGATTGAATGGACCTTGCAACCCATTTATTGGCTGCGAGTTTGCAGTTATACAACGCTCCTAGGGCTGAAACCTGGACTTTGAGCGTACTGGTAGCTAGACCCAACTCAAACCCTTTTTGTAAGAACTCCAGGATGGAATTAATTGGAAGTTTTTGGCTTAACGGCTAGGAAATCTAAAAATTTCCTCCATGTTCTACCATAGATTTTGGTGGTTATGGGCTTCCTACTCCTCAACAGAGTAGAAACTAATACTGACGAAAAACCTCTACCCCTCAATATTGCCCTCTCAAATTCCACGCTGCAAGGTGGAAACCCTTTACTTGAGAGTGGAATATTGGTCCCTGAGCCAGAAGGTACGGGATTTCCGTAAGGATCCATGGGTCTGATAGGGACATCATTCTCAGGAGGGAGAACCATGGTCTCTTCGGCCAAAAGGGGGCAATGAGAATCACTCTTGCTCGATCCTTCCTGATCTTCCTCACTACAAGAGGTATCTTAGCAATTGGATGGAAGGCGTAGGCCAACTTGAAACCCCAGGAGATTTGGAGGGAGTCTATCACCAATGGGTTTCCCCTTGGATCTAGTGAGCAGAATTTCTCCACCTTTCTGTTGTTTTTGTCGGCGAACAAATCTATTTCTGGCAGACCCCATAGCTGTACTATCTGCCGGAATACTAGGGTTCAGGGCCCATTCCCCCTGTCTTAAATTGTTGTGGCTTAGGAAGTCTGCTCTTGTATTTTCTATGCCACGTACAGTGCTGGCCAAAAGTATTGGCACCCCTGCAATTCTGTCAGATAATACTCAGTTTCTTCCTGAAAATGATTGCAATCACAAATTCTTTGGTATTATTCTCTTCATTTAATTTGCTTGCAAGGAAAAAACACAAAAGAGAATGAAGCAAAAATCAAATCATTGATCATTTCACACAAAACTTCAAAAATGAGCCAGACAAAAGTATTGGCACCCTCAGCCAACCTCAGGTTGCACAAACTTTAGCCAAAATAACTGCGAACAACCGCTTCCCGTAGCCAATGAGTTTCTTACAATGCTTTGCTGGAATTGTAGACCATTCTTCTTTGGCAAACTGCTCCAGGTCCCTGATATTTGAAGGGTGCCTTCTCCAAACTGCCATTTTGAGATCTCTCCACAGGTGTTCTATGGGATTTAGGTCTGGACTCATTGCTGGCCACCTTAGAAGTCTCCAGTGCTTTCTCTAAAACCATTCTATATTGCTTTTGGAAGTGTTTTGGGTCATTGTCCTGCTGGAAGACCCATGACCTCTGAGGGAGACCCAGCTTTCTCACACTGGGCCCTACATTATGCTGCAAAATTTGTTGGTAGTCTTCAGACTTCATAATGCCATGCACACGGTCAAGCAGTCCAGTGCCAGAGGCAGCAAAGCAACCCCAAAACATCAGGGAACCTCCGCCATGTTTGACTGTAGGGACCGTGTTCTTTTCTTTGAATGCCTCTTTTTTTTTCCTGTACACTCTATGTTGATGCTTTTTCCCAAAAAGCTCTACTTTTGTCTCATCTGACCAGAGAACATTCTTCCAAAACGCTTTAGGCTTTCTCAGGTAAGTTTTGGCAAACTCCAGCCTGACTTTTTTATGTCTCGGGGTAAGAAGTGGGGTCTTCCTGGGTATCCTACCATACAGTCCCTTTTCATTCAGACGTCAACGGATAGTACGGGCTGACACTGTTGTACCCTCGGACTGCAGGGCAGCTTGAACTTGTTTGGATGTTAGTCGAGATTCTTTATCCACCATCCGCACAATCTTGCGTTGAAATCTCTCGTCAATTTTTCTTTTCCGTCCACATCTAGGGAGGTTAGCCACAGCGCCATGGGCTTTACACTTCTTGATGACACTGCGCACGGGAAACACAGGAACATTCAGGTCTTTGGAGATGGACTTGTAGCCTTGAGATTGCTCATGCTTCCTCACAATTTGGTTTCTCAAGTCCTCAGACAGTTCTTTGGTCTTCTTTCTTTTCTCCATGCTCAATGTGGTACACACAAGGACACAGGACAGAGGCTGAGTCAACTTTAATCCATGTTAACTGGCTGCAAGTGTGATTTAGTTATTGCCAACACCTGTTAGGTGCCACAGGTAAGTTACAGGTGCTGTTAATTACACCAATTAGAGAAGCACCACATGATTTTTCAAAGGGTGCCAATACTTTTGTCCATCCCCTTTTTTAGGTTTGGTGTGGAATTATATCCAATTTGGCTTTAGGACAATTCTTTTTGTGTTTTTCTCATTGAAGACAAATTAAATGAAGAGAATAATGCCAAAGAATTTGTGATTGCAATCATTTTCAGGAAGAAACTGAGTATTATCTGACAGAATTGCAGGGGTGCCAATACTTTTGGCCAGCACTATATGTGTAGTGCTGAAAGAGATAGGAGATTTTGCTCCGCTACTTGAAAAGGTCTGCTTGCTGCTTCCAGAAGGGAATGAGATCTTGTTCTCCCCTGGTGGTTTATGTAAGCCACGGTGGTTCTGTTTTCTGACATTTCCCGAACATGACTGCCCCGGAGTAAAGGGAGGAAGCCCTCAAAGCGTTCCTCACTGCCCATAGCTCTTTTAAGTTTGATGACCCTTTTTCCTCTAGGACTGACCAAGAGCCCTGAATTATGTGGTTTCCCAGGGGTGCCCCCCACCCTGAGTTGCTCGCATCGGTCGTGATGTTTTGCACTGTTGTCCAACAAGGGTCCAGACCTTTCTAGGGTTTTCTCTAGACTCCAAGTGTCAGACTTGTCTTCTACCCGACAGCAAGATAGACAAAGTCACAAAGTTGGTCTCGGCAGCTATACCGACCCCAGATATGTTCTTGAGGAAAGCACTGTCCCTGCTAGGTACTCTAACGTTGTGCATTCCGGCAGTCAAGTGGGCTCAATTTCACACAAGAGTCCTTCAGTGGGAAATCTTGTCAGCATAAAAATTTTAAAAGGGTATTTAGAAGGAAAGGTACATCTCTCCTTACATACAAGAAACTCCCTCTTGTGGTGGACGGACAGGTCAAATTTAACTTTAGGGGTCCAGTGGGTTCTAGTCTTGATTTTTGGGTGTTCACCATCCAGACCAGGTTCTGCAAGGTCATCATGACTTCTTTCAGCTGAGAAACACAATGGCTCTCTGAATTCCCTACTATAAGGAAGTCGTCCAGATATGGTATTATGACCGTGTTTTAAATGCGAAGAAACAATCAGTGAATATAAATAGCGGTACCAGAGCGCCAATAACCTGGTTATTGGCGCTCTGGTACCGCTATTCATATTCACTGATTGTCCCTTTCCCCCTGTTGGGGTGCGGTAGAGCTGCCTTTAATCTATTGTTCTTTCACCTGTGGGAGGAATTTAATTAGAATTACTACCCTGGTTTTCTAAGCTGCGCTGCCTTCGGAACGCTGCCGGGGGTGTTGGTGAAGCTGGGCGTCCATCTCGGCGTTACATGCTACTAACCTGACCACTTGATCCACCACCGAGAGATCAGGATCTGTGAACGCCGCTGGAAATAGATGACAGCCACCAACAGAGGGAAGCTTGTGAAGCTTTACACTGGGGTTGTGCAGAGGTGCACAACTTCATAAGGTTAGTAGCCATCCCCACACCCCTCTAACAATTGCAATACTGAGTCACCCATTGCGCCTTGTTCTCTCCTCTCTTTACATATTAAATGCGAAGAAAGGCCGTTACTTCGGCTATTAGTTTGGTGAACACCCTTGGGGCAATCGACAACCCGAAGAGGAGAGCTCGGAACTGGAAGTGCCTGCACCTTCCTTGGATGTAAAGCGCAACCCTTAGATACTGTTGGTCATTTGGGTGAATGGGGACGTGATTATACGCGTCTTTCAGATCTATCACTGCATTAAAACAATTTTGAAACTGAAGCTTTATTGCTGAATTTACCGATTCCATCTTCAATGTATGGTTGTTTATGAAACGGTTGAGGCCTTTTAAATTTATAATAGTCCTGAAAGAACCGTCCGTTTTTTTTTTATTAGAAAGAGAGGGGAATAAAATCCCCTTCCTTTCTGATTGACCAGAGCTTCGCATAGCACTCGCTTCTCCAAAAGGGTAAGGATCTCTGATTCCAGAGCCAGCTGTTCGTCGGGGAACTTCCTTACCGGGGTCACCGCAAATATTTGCCGTGGTTGTTGAAGGAATTGATTCTTCAGTCCATCCCTTAATATGTTGAGGACCCAGGAACTGGAGGAGATGTTTTTCCAGGCCTGAACAAAATGTGGCCTGGGGTCATTGTGGAGGCTTTTTGGAGGTGGAGGAGGTACCACCGAACATATATTCAGACTCTTTTCTGTTCTTGAAATCTCATTTCCTTTTCTCCCCCGAGGGGCAACCTCTATTAAATTTCCCCCTCTGGAAATAGGTTCTCCTGGTGTCTGCTGAAAACCCAGGGAATCTTCATTTTTTGTCGCTCGCCTTCTCAAGGACGTCTTCCAACTTCTTCCCAAAGAGAAATTGACCACCACAAGGTATGGAAGACAGCCTAGACTTTGATTGTAAGTCTCCAGGACATCCCTTGGGCAACAGAGCTCGTCTCGCCGCGTTTGACAGACCGGCTGACCTAGCTGCGAGCTTAACAGAATCTGCAGAATTATCTGCCAGGAAGGCTGCCGCAACATGTAATGGGCAGGTTGGCTAGAATTTTGTCTCTTGAGGTTTTTTTTTGTCTTTTAGTTGATTTTCCAACTGCTGCAACCAGACTATTAGGGAACAGGCAGTACATGTTCCTGCAATAGCTGGTTTTAGGCCACCTGCTGCTATTTCCCAAGTATGTTTTAGGAAAGTATAAGCCTACTTATCCAAGGGATCTCTAAGCACCACTGAGTCCTCAAAGGGGAGTGCTGATCTCTTAGATGACCTAGATACAACACCGTCAATTTTTGTCACCTTGTCGCAATTTTCAGAGTCCTTAAACTCAAAGGGATATTTCATTTTTGAGGATGAAGGCAAGGCCCCTACTTTCTCAAGCTTCCTCCATTCTCTATTAATAAGTGCCTGGACCTTGGCATTTACCGGAAAGGTGCTTTTTTCTTCTCTTCTAACAGCTCAAAACATAATGTCTTCTATGGATTTTATGGATTTATCCTCCTTTAACCCCACAGTGGTTCTGATGACTTTTATCAATTTATCGGTGTCTTCTATAGGAAAGCATGGTCTTCCCCCTCCCCCGTCACTGTCTGAGGAGGATGAGGATGAAGCTTTACTACAACACTGTCCCCCTGACAACACCGAAGAATCAGAACCAGAAGAAGAATCTGATATGACCTTCCATCTTTTCCTTAAAATTGTATTAAGGGAACCCTCTACCTCTGATCTGATGACAGACCTGAGACTAGCAGCAAAATCCGGTGTACCCTCACAAATGGTTCTCTGAATGCAGTCCGAGCAGAGCTCCTTCTGCCAGTCATTTGCATATTGCACGTTCCTTGTTCCGCTTCTCGTCGGTAACTTTCCTGGGCTCCTCCTGGTGATTAAACACACAACAGGAGGCCCATTAGCAAATATATATATATAGTGACATTCACGACGATCACTCACCCCACCTTTGCGGACACCGGAATTGAAGACTGTTTCAGGATACGCAACGCATCCTTCCTGGAGACCGTGAAGTCCTGAGAAGCTTTACTTCTCTGACTGGGACGGCTGCTGCTTTTACCGCTGGACCCTCTAGACCTGCAAGCAGATGGAGTTGGTGATGAGGTTGGTAGCGACTGTGGCCGTGGCGACAACTGCTGCTGCTCAATGTCTGACATTATGGCAGACTCCTTGAGCAGTGTTCTGAGCATAAGTGCACTTTTATATAGAGAGGTGGGCGGAGTCAGCCACCAAATCCCTGCAATCTCCTCTGGTTAATCCCCCCCCCATGCCGCTGCCAATTTCAGCCATTGGGCTTTACGGCCGGCGCCACCGCCAACGTCACCAGGGCACGCCCTACCCAGCGTGTCCCACAACGTCAGAGGCACGTGAGTCAGTCCCGGTCACGTGCGCGGCAGGGGGAGGGTGGTGCACAGACGCCCAGGACCTCTGCCCCCACGTGCAGCAGATCCCCAGGGAACCTGTGGACGGCACTACCAAGACCTGAAGGCCAGCGCCACGGAACACCAGCCCTGCTCTTTCAGCGCCGGGACAGGCCTGGGTAAGTGGATCTTTATCCTGGTGAGCTGTTCTCGGCAGCACGTTTACACAGGATGATCTGCTGCCCAGAAGAATGATATTTAAGCTTAATGAATTCCCCTGACAAACTAATGTTTTGCTTGTACATCGGGTGACTGTCAGCCTGTTTAGATCGGCCGATCAGTATCCGATTATTGGCCAGTGTAGAAGCACCTTAAAGAGTCTCTGGCTCACACTGTGCTCAGTGAGACCCACCGGCTCTGATGAGAGTTGTAGTCTGTACCTGGTGCCTGTGGATAGCGGTCACTTTGTCTATTCACAGACGCCAGAGCCAGTTTCAGGGAGCGTGGACGACATCCGAGCTCTGTGGGAAAATGTTTGGTAATAAATTGGTGAACGAGGGACTGTCTCTTATATTTATTTCTCTAGTTTTATGTTTTTCAGGTTTCCATTTCTGGACTATATCGGATTCGATGGATTCCTGCGGACCTGCATGGGATTTTTTTTGTTCAATAAATTGGTGAACTATAGTGTGGGGAAGTCTTTATTAATAACATTAGATGCACAAATTCTGGGGTGGCTGCGGGCTGGTATTTTTAGGTTGGAAAGGGCTCAACAACTGAGGACCTTCCCAGCCTGATAATATCAGCCAGCAGCTGTCTGCTTTACCTTTGCTGGTTATCAAAAATAAGGGGGACCCCACGTTGCTTTTTTCATTTATTTTTTAGCTAAATATAAGTACAGTAAACTATACACATGGCACTAATTATATATCTCACCCATATTTTTCATCTATCTCGATCTTTGCCATCTAACACCTAAACATTTGTCATTTCTATTCTGCACTCTATTCTGGTATGTGGCACACGGACGGCACACGGATGTCACACTTTGTCATCTGTGTGTAGCACGTATTGACGTCTGTGCTGCCGGAAAAAAACAGACATGTCCACAGGTGGGTCACACGGACATGTGCTCAGCCCCATAGATTTTAATGGGTGTACATGTTTAAGTGTATCCGGTGGAGGGGACCTAAAGGGTATGGGCACTTTTAGTCTGACTTACCAGAAGGGGGCGTGACCACTTAAAGTGATGAGTGAATATGTTCGAAATCCGATCTCAAAAGTTAAATTTGGCACAAATGTGGCTCATTCGGATTCGTGATCGGAAAGGCGAGCATTTTTACTTAAATTCGAGAAAATTGGCAACGTTCGGCGAATAAGTTCGGGAACGTGATTGTGGGGCAACTACAGCGTTTTTAACAGTTTGTCTAGCATAGTGCCTGTGTATGATGAGCAGGGGGACGTGTTAGATGAGTGGAGGGGCTGTGGAGAGCTCAGAAAAGGTCAGATCAGCGGTGCGCTTGTAATTTTTTTTTTCCCCTGTAACTTTAAGTGAGGAAAGCGCGGCTAGCCAATCAGAGCGCAGGAAGCATCCACACTGTCTATACACAAGGGCTCCTACCATTGGCTGCTGAAATCACATGTCCTCTCTATATAAAGAGCGGTCATGTTCCCCCAGCGCCATTTTATGCATGTCATTGGGGGTGATAGATGCTGCTCCTAATGAGAGATATTAGCTAGATAGATGGGCACTTGTTTGGAAGTCAGATAGTGTAGATAAGTCCTCTGCTGTTTACCTGTGAAATCACATGACCTCTCTATATAAAGAGCGGTCATGTTCCCCCAGCGCCATTTTATGCGTGTCACACTGCAGGTGATAGACACTGCTCCAAATGAGAGATATTAGCTAGATAGATGGGCGCTTGTTTGGAAGTCAGATAGTGTAGATAAGTCCTCTGCTGTGTACCTGTGAAATCGACCTTGCAACACATTTTTATTTTTATTGTGCAATTACTGAGATTCAGACAGAAACAGCAGGGCCCATGCCACAGAACAGCGTTGTGCACGGCTTGTATTGTGCTGTATGCACCAGTATCCCTTCAATCTATTTTTTCACTTGCTAATGTGATAAAGCTAGCAAGCCATTGCAGCCACCTTTTGATTTTGTGGGGTTGAAATTCAGCTGTATGCAGACTCTGCAGAGATTCTCAGTGCAGAGCACAACAAAACTTTTTCTTTCATTTGCTAATGTAGCAGTGCAAGCTATAGTAGCCCACTTTGTCATTTTTTTGGTGGGTGAAATTCAGCTGTATGCACAGTAAAAAAATATTCCCATGGGTTGTAGTGAATATGAATTTGTATGGTCTTTAATAGCAGCACACCGACCGCAAATCGGCAGCAGGAGCTATGCTGCGGGTACAGTGTGTGCGCTATTAAGGAGAGTGAATGGTCACTGCTCCCTACGCACAGTCCCGGCGTGGGGCGCAGTGACTATTCCGGCACAGCATCTCAGTGTGAGGGCGCTTGGCAGTTACGCCATGCGCACCTCAGACAGTGAGATACCTGTCGGCAACAGAGCAGGACGCAGCGCTGGAGGAGAGAGGAGGTGAGTATAATTGTTTCTTTTTTTGTGTGCAGCGTGTTGGGGATCAGATGGTTCCAAGCATACCGGGAAGAGGGATGAGGGGGGCCATACATACCAGTATAGTGAAATGAGGTTTACAGATTCTGCACAGACTTGTCAACAACTTGACCCATTTGATTACCATTCTGAGTCGAATACATGCCAAAGAAATGAGGTTGGTTTCCAAAACAACCGAACTTCATGATGGCAAACCTCCGATGCAAGGACTTTTGACATGTATACGTTGTCTTGGGAGACTCATTGACATCATACCCTGCATATTGCCAATGATTTATATCTAGTATGTGGTCATCAGGCCTATAAATGGCTTCTCCCGGGGCAGAGGGAACCTGCATCTTAGCACGCCTTACACCTGCTACCTTCATACTTCTGCATGGTGACCTAGATATAAATGCTGTCCTCAAACATTCCCTATATAAACAAGCTGCAGACAATCGCCCCAGACCGAATGGTAGACCTCATATAGTGGAAATGGGGATAGGGAATAAGAGTATATTCATTTACCCTTTTCGTTACATAAATGTTGGTATTACTAGTGTATGTAACTGCTAGAACTGGTATATTTGTTATGACAATGCTATGCAGAGAGATGCACAAGATCAGACATCATAGACCGTCAGTTATCACATCTGCAAAATATCACAGTGCTCCT
Organism: Phyllobates terribilis; assembly: GCF_046119375.1. Lineage (NCBI taxonomy): Eukaryota > Metazoa > Chordata > Amphibia > Anura > Dendrobatidae > Phyllobates > Phyllobates terribilis. The sequence continues at coordinate 207,782 of NW_027363019.1, forward strand.
CCAGGAAACATATATGACGAGATTTACAAACAAGATATCTGACGGTGAACGGGACTCATCCCCTCCAGGCTCCCATAGCACGGGGAAGTAGCTGATGGATAAACTGTCTGTAAATAATTAAAAGGGAGGAATTGTTATGGTAAATATTTATACTTTGCTTTGATTATTATTTTAGACAATTGAATCTACTGTAAGGCGGCGGTGTTCACACCGTGCAGTAACTGAGGCAGTGACCCAAGCAAGTCCAACATAAACAGCTTTTATTCAGCAACTCACGGGTAAACAGAAAGTCCTCCGGTTCGCAGCCGGGTTAACATGAGTCCATAAACAACGGTTACCGGGGACAACGGCCGCGCCGGGTCACTCAGAGCCTGACCGGTGCAGAGCCTTCCCAGGCAGGGGTTCAGCCACACTCAATCCTGCTGAGCTTCCCTGCTATGCTGCTATGGGCATAAAAGGGGACAAACTTATGGTGTGACCCCCATGCTCCCCTGACCTCAACCCCATTGAGAACCTCTGGAGCATCATCAAAAGGAGTGTCTATGATGGCGGGAGGCAGTTCACATCTAAGCAACAGCTATGGGAGGGTATTCTGTCCTCATGCAAAACAATTGAAGCAGAAACCATCCAAAACCTGACAAATTCAATGGACGAGAGAGTTCAGAAGCTCCTTTCCAACAAGGGGTCCTATGTGCAAATGTAACATCACCTAGAATAAAGTTTTGAGGTGAAAACTGTTTGATTTCAGTGTGTAATAACCTGCTAATGCTTATAATTTCACAAATGACCATTTTTTTGTTCTTTATTAAAATGAAAAGGTTGAAAACTCTGCTGTGCATAATAATTTGGAACATGCATTTTGAGTGCAGTTTGAGTATTTTATTTTTTAAAAAATATCCTGTTATCATAGGCAGTTTATACAAAAACCTTTCAATTGTACTCTAATAGTTATTTGACTGGAAAATTACAATGACTGCAATTCATATAGGTAATTTGGGAAAATCTGAAAAAATATTATTTGCATAATAATTTGGAACACAGTGTAATATAGTGAATATTACCAGAAAACATTTACCTATGTTATACACCGACAAGGATCCAGCGACAAGAAAGACAACTGACACGTGGAGGACAAACACCAAAGGTTTCATTGAATGTGGGAGAAATAAATGTGGTTTGTGCAAGTCTGTGCACAAAGCAAAAATGTCTGCATCTACTAACCATAATAAACCCTATAATATCCGACATCTCATTAGTTGTAGCTCCACACGTCATTGACACCATACAATGTGAAGCTTGTCTGCTGCAATATGTGGGGGGCACGGTCAGACCCTTACGTCACCGCATTGGGGGACACGTTAGGGACGTTCTTGGCCCCACAACACGTAATACATCTGCAGCATCACAACATCTCATACAACACAATAGGGATTAATCACTTTACAGTTGTGGGTATTGAATATGTCACCAGACCAGCTAAGGGGGGAGATTGGTATAAAAAGTACACCCCCGAGAAGCCTTGTGGATTCTGGAATTGGCCTTCAGATTCCCCAGTGATATGAATCTTCCTTCAGACCTTGTATCCATTTACTGAATTGTGTTTTTTCCTCTTTTATAGTAATTATACATAATATACACATTATAGATGCAGACACTTCATTCTTCTATTGCACGGATGCTTTTTGTTGTGGACATATGATCGTCCATAGGGGTAATGTAGACATACTTGCACATGTCCATTTGGGGCTGGGGGTCTCCGCTGTGTATTAGACACTATGATGTGTATAAGAAGCCGGTTACTGGTTATTTATTGTTCCATGACTATGAATCAAACACATATAACAGTTCTAAACACGTAGCTTTTGCGACTTTCCCCAGGAGATCCTGTTCTTGGCTATGTGCGCACGTTCAGGATTTGAATGCAGAAAATTCCTTCAGGTTTCTGCATCTCTTGGCAGGAAAAACACTGCAGAAAAAACACGCGTTTTACAGCAATTTTGATGCGTTTTGTACAGCAATGAATCCTTTTTGGAGCCAAATAAAGATATTTGAAAAAAGAAACGTGGGACATCGCTTTAACCCTTGGATTACTGTCAGACCTGTATATTGGTTAATTTAAATGATTAAAGAATGTGTCAGTTGTAGTTCAAATAAAGTGTTTTACTCTCAGTGTGTGGGTTTATTTACCTCTTTACTTAGGTTTAGTAATGAGATGGCCTGATTGACACCTTTTCATCACTAAACAAAAGGGCTAGGTGTCAGCTAATACCATACGGGTTAATCCCATTAGTATTCCCATTCATGTCATTTCTGGGGCAGCTGAGAGCTGCTCTTTTAGCCTAGGAAGGTGCCATTAGGCAACCATGTTCCCTGGCTATTAATAACAGCTCAGAGTTGTTTGTTTAGCCGCTACGTCCCCCAAAACGTGTGTTCTAATGCCACACTTTTGTTATCAATACATGCAGATCCACCGCATATAATGACATTTCAATCAGTCAAAATCTGCAGCGGAGACCCAGAAATCGATTTTCTGCAGGTGAATTTGGGTATGCCCATGACCAGGAGCCGCTGTGGGTTTGGAGCTGTGTATTTATGCAGTGTGAAACCCGCAGTGTTCAGATATTACAGCATAGTGGATAGGATTTCTAGAAATCCTATTTCCACTATGTGTGCATCTGAGGCTGCGGATCACCCGCAGACACTGACATGCGGTGCGTTTTTCAGGACCGCAGCATATCAAATTCTCCTGTGGAATCTCTTGTCCCCGCAACATAAATTTGACCACTAGAATGTATTGTATTGTATTCAGTGAACACATGCGGACTTACCTGCGTTCAATAGAAGCAGTGTTTTGGACGCAGCAAACATGCTGCGTCCAAAGCGTTGCCACGCCCGGATCGTGGGCACATAGCCTTATATTAAAAAAAAAATGGCGTGGGCTCCATTATTTTCATAATCAGCAAAGGGAAAGCCAACCGCTGTGAGGTGATATTAGTAGCCGGATAAGGGGCCATTAGCCAAAAATGTTTCCTGGCTATTAACAGCACACAGCTATTTGCTTATCCTTTACTGGCTAGATTACAGGGGGACCCCAGAAAAAAATTGACGTAGGGTCCCCTATAAAATCTAACCAGCAAAGGCTATACAGACATCTGCGGGTTGATACTAAAAGCCAGGGAAGGGGCCATGGATCCTGGCCCCCTCCGCGACTAATAATATCAGCTCTCAGCTGCCCCAGAACTGGCGCGGGGTTCATGTCAGCCTTGTATTGACAGGTGACATGAAGCCCAGGTTATAGACGCCCCCATTACTAACCCCGTAGTAATGTTTTTGTAATTTTTCAATAAAGACACAGCTAGAATAAAGTGTTTTATTGAAATAAAGTTATACACGGTTTTAATCTTTTATTTGAAAATAAAAAAACACTATACTCACCTAACGCCCAGTCCCTGAAGCCATCGTCTCCTGTAAGAAACCAAAAATAAAAAACAATCATATCCCTTACCTGCTGTCATGACGTAATCCCAGTGTCCCACGGCAATCCGGTTAACTTCTACAGCATCCACATCAATCACTGATGTGACTGTTGTAGAAGACAGCTCTGTATACACCGACAGGAGTGTAATCACTCCTGTCAGTGTACATTGCTGCGCTGCTGGGACTGAGTACACCGGAATTCATCAGCTGATAAGCCCCAGTGCCCTCATACACTGCATCAGTGTTGTGTGGGAAAATTCCCAAGCAGCACTGATGGCGTATGTGAGGTCACCGGAGCTCGTCAGCTGATCTCAGCTGATGAACTCTGGTGAACTCAGTCCCAGAAGCGCAGCGATGTACACTGCCGGGAGCGATTGTCGGGTTGCCGTGAGACATCGGGAGGATGGCGGACAGGTGAGAATACAGTGTTTTTATTTTAATATTGATTTATTTTTACTTTTTTTTTACACTGCGCACAGACGCCAGCTGAGGAGACTACTTCTCCTCTCAGCTGCGCCTGCTCCCACTGTTATCAGCGGGATCGGCCATCGGATAATGGGAGGAGTGGTCTTCCGCGGTCCTTTCTTTGTGCGGTTTTGCGGCATTTTTGACTCATTGACTTGAATTGAGTCAGTCAAATATGCAGCAAATCCATAAATATATTTATATCTGAATTTTTTGTTGCGGATTTGACTGACTCAATTCAAGTCTATGGGTGAAAAACGCTGCAGAAACGCACAAAGAATTGACATGCTGCAGATTTAAACGCAATGACAATCCGGTCAAGATAATTCCTGCTCATGTGCACAGCACTTCAGGATTGTCATTACATTAACGGGCACACGGATTACCTAGCGTTTTTGGTGCATTTCCGAGCGGAAAAAACGCAGCGAAAACACATCAAAAACGCACAGTGTGCACATTGCTTTTTAATGTTTCTACGATTTTAATTTGTATTTTTTCATATAAGTTTTTGTTTTTATTCACACTGGAAAACAAGTGCTGGATTATCAGTAACTTAATAAATCCCGTCCATTCCTTCCCAACCGTGATTTTCCCTCCGAGCTCTTCCCACGGATCTCACCAAGCATTGAGAGGTGAGCTGAAAGCAGACATATTTTTCTATAGAGGAATGGCAGACATGGGTGTTGTCCACATAGAAAGCCTCTCCTAAATCCCATACACAAAAAAGCTGCCCTACAATCTGCCAGGACACATGCGGAAACATATGAAGACTCCTGGGACTTTATACTCTCGAGTGATCAGACCAAGATAAATGGGTTTGGAACTGATGGCTTCAAAACTGTCTCAAATGTGAGGAATACAATGAGAATCCATGGTGTCTACAGAGAAACCTGGTGGTGGCCGTGTCCTTATGTGCGGCTGCATGAGCGCTGCTGGTGTCGGGGAGCTACAGGTCATTGATGACATCATGAATTCACAGATGTTCTGCTTTGTTACGCCCATTTGTGGTGCAAGTGGACTTCTGGACCCACCGGGCCGACCCTGGAGGGGCGTAACTAAGCAACTACTTTGGTGTTCACTGGAGCCTCTAGTGGTGAGGTCAGGCTTGTGCGGCAGGTAGCTGCCAAGTACAACTCCAGGGTGGTGTCCGGCAGTAGCTGCTGAGCCCAGAGGTCAGCTTAGCTGACACTGATTACGGCTCCATTCAGACTCAGTAAATACAGTCCAGGATCACTGACACGGAGACTTAGGGGAATGTTCAGACACTTGATGCACTGTGACCAGGGGACTTCAGGAACAGGAATGGCCACACTAGGACCAGGGGACAATGTTCAGGGCTCTGGCCGAACCAGGACCATTTGACAAGCGTTCAGGCACTGACTGCTCCGGGACCAAGGGACGAGGGTACAGGTGTAGCGCCCCGAGGGTTCAGTAGCTACAGGGGTATTGCACCTCAGACCAGAGGTGTGATATTCCACTCCCGGGTAAGGATGGAGTGTGGACCAGGGCTCAGTTAGCTGCATACAGCACACACACCCCATTTCCGAGGGACAGCTCAGCGGTGCTCCCACGTCACTAAGTTGTTCATTCTATGACTAGAAGGTTTGGTGCCGTCCTTAAAAAATCATGGAGGCCATACAAAATACTAGATGTAGTAGCTTTTGATGTGGGGTGTACTCATTTTTGCACCAACTAATTTGAGTAAAACTGAAGATTTTGTAATGAGAGTTATATTATTACTTTCATGTTTTGATTACAAAAAAAATGTTCAATGAAATTCAGTGTTGGCAAAATTTTAGAAATTTATTCAGTGAGATATTAAATAAAATCTTACTCATCAAAGGGGGTGTACTTATTTATGCTGAGCAATGTTTATTAAATTTATGAAACACAGTGAACATAATTACACTTTCTTTCCTGTATGACTTCTCTCATGTTTTACAAGATTTGATTTATATATGAAACATTTCCCACATTCTGAACAGGAAAATGATTTTTCTCCTGTATGAATTTTCTCATGTGCAACAAGGTGTGATTTACAGTGCTGGCCAAAAGTATTGGCACCCCTGCAATTCTGTCAGATAATACTCAGTTTCTTCCTGAAAATGATTGAAATCACAAATTCTTTGGTCTTATTATCTTCATTTAATTTGCTTGCAAGGAAAAAACACAAAAGAGAATGAAGCAAAAATCAAATCATTGATCATTTCACACAAAACTCCAAAAAAGGGCCGGACAAAAGTATTGGCACCCTCAGCCTAATACTTGGTTGCACAACCTTTAGCCAAAATAACTGCGAACAACCGTTTCCGGTAACCATCAATGAGTTTCTTACAATGCTCTGCTGGAATTGTAGACCATTCTTCTTTGGCAAACTGCTCCAGGTCCCTGATATTTGAAGGGTGCCTTCTCCAAACTGCCATTCTGAGATCTCTCCACAGGTGTTCTATGGGATTCAGGTCTGGACTCATTGCTGGCCACCTTAGAAGTCTCCAGTGCTTTCTCTCAAACCATTTTATAGTGCTTTTGGAAGTGTGTTTTGGGTCATTGTCCTGCTGGAAGACCCATGACCTCTGAGGGAGACCCAGCTTTCTCACACTGGGCCCTACATTATGCTGCAAAATTTGTTGGTAGTCTTCAGACTTCATAATGCCATGCACACGGTCAAGCAGTCCAGTGCCAGAGGCAGCAAAGCAACCCCAAAACATCAGGGAACCTCCGCCATGTTTGACTGTAGGGACCGTGTTCTTTTCTTTGAATGCCTCTTTTTTTTTCCTGTACACTCTATGTTGATGCTTTTTCCCGAAAAGCTCTACTTTTGTCTCATCTGACCAGAGAACATTCTTCCAAAACGTTTTAGGCTTTCTCAGGTAAGTTTTGGCAAACTCCAGCCTGGCTTTTTTATGTCTCGGGGTAAGAAGTGGGGTCTTCCTGGGTATCCTACCATACAGTCCCTTTTCATTCAGACGCCGATGGATAGTACGGGTTGACACTGTTGTACCCTCGGAGTGCAGGGCAGCTTGAACTTGTTTGGATGTTAGTCGAGGTTCTTTATCCACCATCCACACAATCTTGCGTTGAAATCTCTCGTCAATTTTTCTTTTCCGTCCACATCTAGGGAGGTTAGCCACAGTGCCATGGGCTTTACACTTCTTGATGACACTGCGCACGGAAGACACAGGAACATTCAGGTCTTTGGAGATGGACTTGTAGCCTTGAGATTGCTCATGCTTCCTCACAATTTGGTTTCTCAAGTCCTCAGACAGTTCTTTGGTCTTCTTTCTTTTCTCCATGCTCAATGTGGTACACACAAGGACACAGGACAGAGGTTGAGTCAACTTTAATCCATGTTAACTGGCTGCAAGTGTGATTTAGTTATTGCCAACACCTGTTAGGTGCCACAGGTAAGTTACAGGTGCTGTTAATTACACGAATTAGAGAAGCATCACATGATTTTTCAAAGGGTGCCAATACTTTTGTCCACCCCCTTTTTTAGGTTTGGTGTGGAATTATATCCAATTTAGCTTTAGGGCAATTCTTTTTCTGTTTTTTTCATTGAAGACAAATGAAGATAATAATACCAAAAAATTTGTGATTGCAATCATTTTCAGGAAGAAACTGAGTATTATCTGACAGAATTGCAGGGGTGCCAATACTTTCCCACATTCTGAACATGAATACGACTTCTCACCTGTATGAATTCTTTGATGCATAATAAGATCCCCTTTATCTGTGTAGGATTTATCACATTCTGAACATGAAAATGGCTTCTCTCCTGTGTGAATTCTCTCATATATAACATATTTTGATTTACATGTAAAACATTTCCCACATTCTGAACAGGAGTATGGATTCTCTCCTTTGTGCTTTCTTTGTGTTAAAGAATCTGAGCTTTTAGTAAGTTGCTTGTCACACTGAAATCTTTTATCCACTGTGTCACCTGGAATAGTGGTAACAATGTGAGATTGCTCAGGAGAGGGCTCCTCATGATCAGGAGGATTATAAGAAGGTGAAGTGCTGTGAAGTCCAGGAGGTGCAGGAAGGGTGAAGAGGTTTTCTCCATTAGAGTGCTTCGTGATAGCTTCTTTTTTACAATTTAGTGATAAACCGTTATTCTAACAAGGATTTCCTGTAAGGAGGAAAGATAGATTAGATGTGACATTTTCTTCAACACAAAAGAGATTTCTCAATGTATTTTCTGGATCTCACAATGAAGACCCTCGTCAGTGAAAGTACCGGTAATAAGGAAGACAACTACATGCCATAACATTAACACAATGACGGGTAAAGTGAATGACACTTATAATCTGGCGACATTGGCACAAGTCAGGGGTGGCAGAGATTAGACGGGAAATAGACGGTTCTTAAAGGGAACCTGTCATCAGGATTTACCCCCTTAATGTACCACCAGCGCCATTTCACTGTCTCAAGCTTCCTATCCTGCCCTCAGTGTAGAAAAGTGTCCACGTAATTAACAATTACTTTTTAATATTTCAGCATCATATATAAATGAGATTGACTAATCACAAAGGCGGCCGTACATCCAGGAGCAGTGGAGCTCCGGCCTCAGTAATGACGTCACAGAAGATGTGGTATCCAGCTCCAAGGAAAAAGATGCTTTTAATTAGTCCATGTTAAAAATTGCACCCATGAGGAAACGGTATGGGGGGTAGGTGGACAGTGCTACGCGTTTTTAACGATCTGGCGTTCTTTGTCACAGCTTCTGGAACAGTGTGTGATTTAATCAGATGGTTCGCCATGTCCACAGACCTCATCACTGAAAAGAAATCAGCATGGATTCCGGAACAGTGTGTCAGCGCATCCTGAAGGATCTAAAAACAATTGCAGACTGGTGAAATAATTAGTTCACATTTTTTATTTATTTTACTCACTTATATAGCACCACTAATTCAACAGCGCTTTCCAGACATTATCGTCGCTGTCCCCATTGGGGCTCACAATCTAAATGTTTAGATGCCAGTCTGCAATTTGTTGAGAGCATTCAGGCTGCGCTGATACACTGTTCCGGAATCCATGCGGGTTTCTTCTCAGTGATGACGTCTGTGGACGCGCCTAACCGTCTGATAAATCAGCACCGGTTTGTCATTATCAATGGAATTTACGATGCACCGACATCGGCTCCGCAAAACCAGCAGAATTAGATGAAGAAACATCTGAAGATAGTAACAATAGTCCATCCAATTACATTAAAGCTCTATTTCAACTATGTCAAACAACTGGAAAGATAGGAGGAGATTATTTAAAAGAAGTGCAAAGGAAATATGTCATGGTGGCCAAAGCTATCAGTTACTTTTTTTGCAAATGATTCTCTGTAAAATTGAAAAATTAGATATTTAATCTGATTTGCTGCCATGAGCATCAACTCCTTATTTCTTTCGCACTGATTACAGTAAATCTCCCACATGGGGCGTGGGGAGCAGTGAATATTCATGCTCTTTAATAGCGGCACACAGTGTAGCCGCAGTGCGGCTCCTGCTGTTGCCAGAATCACCTGTGCCCGCTGTTAAAGGGCATGAATATTCAACCTCTCTCCACGCCCATGGGAGTGGAGAGGGGTGAATATTCATGCACTTTAATAAGCGGACATACGCAATAGCCCGGCAGCAGCAGGAGCCGCGCTGCGGCTACGCTGCGTGCCGGCTATTAAGGAGCATGAAGTCACTGCTCCTCGCGCACACAGACCCGGCGTGGGGAGCAGTGACTTCCAGCAGCTGATCTCTCCATGTGAACCGCGCATGGCAGTGACGTCATGCGCGGCCCACATGGAGAGATCAGTGCGGGCAGACAGGATGCAGCGCTGGAGAAGAGAAGAAAGGTGAGTAGGAGTGTTTATTTTTTTATGTGTAGCCTAGTGGGGATTAGGGGGACCATGCATACTAGGATAAGAATGAGGGGGCCATACATACAAGGGTAAAGATGAGGGGTGCCATGCATACCAGGATAACCTTGATGGGGGCATACATAACAGGATAAAGATGAGGGGGCCATACATACCAGGATAAGCATGAGGGGCCATACATACCAGGATAAGGATGAGGGGTGCTATGCATACCAGGATAGGGATCAGGGGTGCCATGCATACCAGGATGGGGATTAGGGGTGCCATGCATACCAGGACAGGGATGAGGGGTGCCATGCATACCAGGACAGGGATGAGGGGTGCCATGCATACCAGGACGGGGATGAGGGGTGCCATGCATACCAGGATGGGGATTGCTGTGCCATGCATACCAGGATGGGGATGAGGGGTGCTATGCATACCAGGATAGGGATTAGGGGTGCCATGCATACCAGGACAGGGATGAGGGGTGCCATGCATACCAGGATAGGGATGAGGGGTGCCATGCATACCAGGACGGGGATGAGGTGTGCCATGCATACCAGGATGGGGATTGCTGTGCCATGCATACCAGGATGGGGATGAGGGGTGCCATGCATACTAGGATAGGGATGAGGTGTGCCATGAATTCTAGGATAGGGATGAGGGGTGCCATGCATACCAGGACAGGGATGAGGGGTGCCATGCATACCAGGATAGGGATGAGGGGAGCCATGCATACCAGGATAAGGATGAGGGGTGCCATGCATACCAGGATGGAGGGATGCCAGGCATACCAGGATGGGGATGGGGACCATGTATAAAAGGAAGGGGGGCATATATACCAGGATGGGGGATATTGTCAGAATTGGGGGACATTACCCCTATACCAGTGTCAGCAGAAGACCCCCTCACCCCTTAAAAGTGCATCATGACCCCTTTTTCTGCTTAAATTTTTATTTTTTTATTTTCCTCTTCTAAAACATAGGTGTGTCTTATGGTCCTGTGCGTCTTATAGTTTGAAAAATACGGTATATACAGTACAGACCAAAAGTTTGGACACACCTTCTCATTTAAAGATTTTCCTGTATTTTCATAACTATGAAAATTGTACATTCACACTGAAGGCATCAAAACTATGAATTAACACATGTGGAATTATATACTTAACAAAAAAGTGTGAAACAACTGAAAATATGTCTTATATTCTAGGTTCTTCAAAGTAGCCACCTTTTGCTTTGATGACTGCTTTGCACACTCTTGGCATTCTCTTGATGAGCTTCAAGAGGCAGTCACCGAAAATGGTTTTCACTTCACTGGTGTGCCCTGTCAGGTTTAATAAGTGGGATTTCTTGCCTTATAAATGAGGTTGGGACCATCAGTTGTGTTGTGCAGAAGTCTGGTGGATACACAGCTGATAGTCCTACTGAATAGACTGTTAGAATTTGTATTATGGCAAGAAAAAAGCAGCTAAGTAAAGAAAAATGAGTGGCCATCATTACTTTAAGAAATGAAGGTCAGTCAGTCCGAAAAATTGGGAAAACTTTGAAAGTGTCCCCAAGTGCAGTTGCAAAAACCATGAAGCGCTACAAAGAAACTGGCTCACATGAGGACAGTCCCAGGAAAGGAAGACCAAGAGTCACCTCTGCTTCTGAGGATAAGTTTATCTGAGTCACCAGCCTCAGAAATCTCAGGTGAACAGCAGCTCAGATTGGAGACCAGGTCAATGCCACTCAGAGTTCTAGCAGCAGACACATCTCTTCAACAACTGTTAAGAGGAGACTTTGTGCAGCAGGCCTTCATGGTAAAATAGCTGCTAGGAAACCACTGCTAAGGACAGGCAACAAGCAGAAGAGACTTGTTTGTGCTAAAGAACACAAGGAATGGACATTAGACCAGTGGAAATCTGTGCTTTGGTCTGATGAGTCCAAATCTGAGATCTTTGGTTCCAACCACCGTGTCTTTGTGCGACGCAGAAAAGGTGAACGGATGGACTCTACATGCCTGGTTCCCACCGTGAAGCATGAAGGAGGAGGTGTGATGGTGTGGGGGGGCTTTGCTGGTGACACTGTTGGGGATTTATTCAAAATTGAAGGCATACTGAACCAGCATGGCTACCACAGCATCTTGCAGTGGCATGCTATTCCATCCGGTTTGCGTTTAGTTGGACCATCATTTATTTTTCAACAGGACAATGACCCCAAACACACCTCCAGGCTGTGTAAGGGCTATTTGACCAAGAAGGAGAGTGATGGGGTGCTACGCCAGGTGACCTGGCCTCCACAGTCACCAGACCTGAACCCAATCGAGATGGTTTGGGGTGAGCTGGACTGCAGAGTGAAGGCAAAAGGGCCAACAAGTGCTAAGCATCTCTGGGAACTCCTTCAAGATTGTTGGAAGACCATTTCCGGTGACTACCTCTTGAAGCTCATCAAGAGAATGCCAAGAGTGTGCAAAGCAGTCATCAGAGCAAAAGGTGGCTACTTTGAAGAACCTAGAATATAAGACATATTTTCAGTTGTTTCACACTTTTTTGTTAAGTATATAATTCCACATGTGGTAATTCATAGTTTTGATGCCTTCAGTGTGAATGTACAATTTTCATAGTCATGAAAATACAGAAAAAACTTTAAATGAGAAGGTGTGTCCAAACTTTTGGTCTGTACTGTAGCGGTTCTCTGCACCATCATTCCTTCTACTCATTCTCTATATGTCAACCAGGGCTGCTTCTGTCATGAGGTGAGATGAACATCTTGCCCCAGGCGCTTGTTGGAGCTGTGTGAAAGGGGTGGCAGAATGCTGCTGCTGCCCCTTCAGAGACACTAGACACAGGCCTGTAGGCGGCTGCTGCCCCCTCAGAGACACTAGACACAGGCCTGTAGGCTGCTGCTGCCCCCTCAGAGACACTAGACACAGGCCTGTAGGCGGCTGCTGCCCCCTCAGAGACACTAGACACAGGCCTGTAGGCGTCTGCTGCCCCCTCAGAGACACTAGACACAGGCCTGTAGGCGGCTGCTGCCCCCTCAGAGACACTAGACACAGGCCTGTAGGCAGTTGCTGCCCCCTCAGAGACACTAGACACAGGCCTGTAGGCGGCTGCTGCCCCCTCAGAGACACTAGACACAGGCCTGTAGGCGACAGCTGCCCCCTCAGAGACACTAGACACAGGCCTGTAGGCGTCTGCTGCCCCCTCAGAGAAACTAGACACAGGCCTGTAGGCGGCTGCTGCCCCCTCACAGACACTAGACACAGGCCTGTAGGCAGCTGCTGCCCCCTCAGAGACACTAGACACAGGCCTGTAGGCAGCTGCTGCCCCCTCAGAGACACTAGACACAGGCCTGTAGGCGGCTGCTGCCCCCTCAGAGACACCAGACACAGGCCTGTAGGCGGCTGCTACCCCCTCAGAGACACTAGACACAGGCCTGTAGGCAGCTGCTGCCCCCTCAGAGACACTAGACACAGGCCTGTAGGCGGCTGCTGCCCCCTCAGAGACACTAGACACAGGCCTGTAGGCGGCTGCTGCCCCCTCAGAGACACTAGACACAGGCCTGTAGGCGGCTGCTGCCCCCTCAGAGACACCAGACACAGGCCTGTAGGCGGCTGCTGCCCCCTCAGAGACTCCAGACACAGGCCTGTAGGCGGCTGCTGCCCCCTCAGAGACACTAGACACAGGCCTGTAGGCTGCTGCTGCCCCCTCAGAGACACTAGACACAGGCCTGTAGGCAGCTGCTGCCCCCTCAGAGACACTAGACACAGGCCTGTAGGCGGCTGCCAGTCACAGTGTATCAGACAGAGGGGCGAGATCGCAGAGCAGAGGGGGGCTCTCCAATGCTAGCTCCATACTCAGGTGCAGCCTCGTACTGCTGAGCCTCGGGCCCACCAGAGGAAATTGTTCCTGGGGCCCAATATATAACTACATAGAAATAATACAAGCCCACCAATTGTGAGATAAAATATGCTAGTATTGTGGAGTAACATAAAAACACAATGGTTCACATTTATCAAAAATGGCAGAATTTGAGCAAAATCCTTTGTACTCACTTCAACTCCATTATTCCATATTTATCACATTTCGTCACTAATGATACATTTGGTGCAAATTATTTAAGCAGAACATTTTAAGCATGGTAGCACACGTCTCAATGTTAAAAAAGAGCTGACATCCAGTGGGTCAAATGTTGCATAGTAATATAATTTTGTACAAATTGCAACTTTTTCTGCATGTAAAAATGGTTTTAATATGAATGCATTTGTTCCGTGCCTTTCTTAAGACAGCCGGTGCCAGGGTGCTCCTGTCCCCAGGCACATACATAAAATCAATTAGAAATATATTAATCCCTTGGCACAGATGAACATACAGTACCAGTACGTCCACAGCAGGGTCCACGTGTGTGGAGTTGGCTCAGGAGTGGAGACCACTTCACACGCAACATACAGCGGGCATGTGCCTGTATGGTGACCATTCAGCTGTGCACACGCAACATACAGCGGGCATGTGCCTGTATGGTGACCATTCAGCTGTGCACACACAACATACAGCGGGCATGTGCCTGTATGGTGACCATTCAGCTGTGCACACGCAACATACAGCGGGCATGTGCCTGTATGGTGACCATTCAGCTGTGCGCACGCAACATACAGCGGGCATGTGCCGGTATGGTGATCATTCAGCTGTGCGCACGCAACATACAGCGGGCATGTGCCTGTATGGTGACCATTCAGCTGTGCGCACGCAACATACAGCGGGCATGTGCCGGTATGGTGACCATTCAGCTGTGCACACGCAACATACAGCGGGCATGTGCCTGTATGGTGACCATTCAGCTGTGCGCACGCAACATACAGCGGGCATGTGCCTGTATGGTGACCATTCAGCTGTGCGCACGCAACATACAGCGGGCATGTGCCTGTATGGTGACCATTCAGCTGTGCGCACGCAACATACAGCGGGCATGTGCCTGTATGGTGACCATTCAGCTGTGCGCACGCAACATACAGCGGGCATGTGCCTGTATGGTGACCATTCAGCTGTGCGCACGCAACATACAGCGGGCATGTGCCTGTATGGTGACCATTCAGCTGTGCGCACGCAACATACAGCGGGCATGTGCCTGTATGGTGACCATTCAGCTGTGCGCACGCAACATACAGCGGGCATGTGCCGGTATGGTGACCATTCAGCTGTGCGCACGCAACATACAGCGGGCATGTGCCTGTATGGTGACCATTCAGCTGTGCGCACGCAACATACAGCGGGCATGTGCCGGTATGGTGACCATTCAGCTGTGCACACGCAACATACAGCGGGCATGTGCCTGTATGGTGACCATTCAGCTGTGCGCACGCAACATACAGCGGGCATGTGCCTGTATGGTGACCATTCAGCTGTGCGCACGCAACATACAGCGGGCATGTGCCTGTATGGTGACCATTCAGCTGTGCGCACGCAACATACAGCGGGCATGTGCCTGTATGGTGACCATTCAGCTGTGCGCACGCAACATACAGCGGGCATGTGCCTGTATGGTGACCATTCAGCTGTGCACACGCAACATACAGCGGGCATGTACCTGTATGGTGACCATTCAGCTGTGCACACGCAACATACAGCGGGCATGTGCCTGTATGGTGACCATTCATCTGTGCACACGCAACATACAGCGGGCATGTGCCTGTATGGTGACCATTCAGCTGTGCGCACGCAACATACAGCGGGCATGTGCCTGTATGGTGACCATTCAGCTGTGCACACGCAACATACAGCGGGCATGTGCCTGTATGGTGACCATTCAGCTGTGCACATGCAACATTCAGCGGGCATGTGCCGGTATGGTGACCATTCAGCTGTGCGCACCCATCTTGATACTCCTGTGGTATCCAGCATTAGGCTGGATTCATATGGGATCATTATTTCCACTATATACTGCAATACTGTTACTGTTATATTAAAACATACAAAACAAGCAGGGGCGTAATGATCGCGGTCATAGAGGGTACAACCGGGACCAGACCCGTGCTTGTGCGTGGCCCGACGACACCAATTTCACCTGGATGTGCATTCTCTGACACACATTCTGCTGAAATGTATTGTGACGCAGAGACCCGCCGGCTCCCTGCACTTCAAGACATGCTGCCAGCCAATCAGAGGCAAGCAGCAGGTGTTGGCGGCCCGCAGAAGTCAGCTACCGGCTGGGGGAACATTATACCAGGATGGCGGACCTTATACCAGGATGGCAGACCTTATACCAGGATGGCAGACCTTATACCAGGATGGCAGACATTACACTGGGATGGCGGACCTTATACCAGGATGGCGGACATTACACTGGGATGGCGGACATTACATCCGGGTGACGGACATTACATAAGGATGGCGGACACTATATCAGGATGGCGGACATTATATCAGGATGGGAGATAAGATACCAGGCTGGGACCATTACAGTATATTAAGATGGGGACAATATGCCAGGATGAGTGACATTACACCAGAATGGCAGACATTATACCAGAAGGGGGACATGGTTATAGCATGGAGCCCAGGATGGGGGACATTATACCAAAATGGGGACATTATATCAGTCAGGGGTGGTACAGGGTGGGCATCAGTCAGGGTTGATACAGCGGCACTCAGGGGTAATACAGGGAAGGCTCAGTCAGTCAGGGGTGAAACAAAACATTGAGGGAAATCCTCCCTTAGTGACTGAGCCCTCTCACCCTCTATCACCAATGAGTAAAGCCCCTCACTGTTGGTGTTGATGGGGGTCACTTAGTTATGTGATAATCCTGCTCAGCTACATATATCTAACCTTTGGTGAGTGATGTAGCAGGCGGCCATCCATCTCCCTGTGCTTCTCACTGTCAGCCTGTGACACAGTTAGGGAGGAGCGCTGTTACTCAGCACATCATGGCTCATTACCTCAGCTCTGCTGTTAGCACGGGGAAGAGGCCACAAACAAAACTAACACTGATTGGCTGCGATGCTGCCAATCACTATTAGACTTACCAGCAGCAGCACCGCTCTCCCTGGTTGCTCCAGGTGCGGTATCGCAGAGGCAGAGATTCAGCATTATTGATCAGCGATCAGTCAGTCCCTGAAGTGAGCTGCTGTCTGCACTGCAGCAGAACAGATCCAGTGACTCCCGTACTCTGCCGGGATGTCTAATGCTGGGAGGAGCGGTGAATAGTAATCAGTGACACGTGTGAGCTGCCGTGCTTGCAGCATGTCATGTGCTAGTGCGCTGAGTGCTGCTGACTGCTCCTCCCAGCATTAGACATCCCGGGAGAGCAGTGCACGGGTCACTGAATCTCTCCAGCTGCAGACAGCGGCTCACTCCTCATACTGACCAGAACACTGATCCATCCTGCTGGATCCTGAACACTGTGATATCGCACCTGGAGCTGAATCACTGGAATCAGTAAGTCATAAAAATGCCTTAAAACCTTCCCTCTCTCTCATTATTCTGGCATTTGGCAAATATTAAAAATGATGGTAAAATCCTAATTGACCTAAAACGGGAAAGGTTTATTCTGATTTCATGTCAGATATTGAGAAAAACCTGCGTCTTTTTATATAGTGTATGTAAACTTCTGGTGTCAGCTGTGTGTGTATGTGTCCCTATAGTTATAGTTTTGGATCATTACTATTGTCCCTTCATTGTCTGCGCTGTTGCATCCAAATAACCTGTTCACAAAATCAAAGTATGTCATTGGGTTGGAAGGGGTTAAACAGGCAGTTCTGATGACATCACAAAGCACATAAGCATCATAGACATCCTATGACATCACAATTGGTATAGAATGTACAGAGTGTAACTCCTGAGCCATCTTGTGTCATTCCAGGCTGACTGCTGGAAGGTGACAAGTCCAGGTCGGGAACTCTTCACCTATGACCTCACTCATACATTGTATAGATGGGGGGCTAGTAGTGGGATTCAGAACTGCATCATTAACCTGAAAATCTCAGCAGATGGCGCTGGATCCTGTGTCCCGTGCTGGGATTGTTAGAATGAGTCTATGATTTACAAAAAAATGTTATTGAGCAGATTCCATGGAAAATCATTTGGGGGCTTTAGTAAAGCAGTGTGAGCCCGGCCTAACAGGGGCTACCAATCTGGAGAAACCCTTCCCTAAATGAGGACTTGCTGGCCATCAACTGATCATGTGTCACTGGTCTTGAAGACCCTCAGCAATCGGCTGGCTTTGCCCTCTATGACACCCATGTGCTCTAATAAAAGCATATAGAAAAGGGAGCGCCGGCTGACACCCCCCCATTTGGCTCCATTTTTGGGCAGCTTTGTCATTAATGTTGTCAGAACCTAGCGTTTTCAGAACATCCATTTAATAGCAGACTGGTCCAGTTCTCCATTATCCGCTCTCATGGTCCTGCTGGATCAGGAGTGACCGGGAGCTGACGGTTTATGGTGATCAGGAGTTGCAGGATGGCGCCGGTGTTTCCCTTTAGGTCATAGAGCAGTAGGTGATGCGGATTAGAATAAAAGAGTGGAAATGTTTCGGTTATTATCTGCGTCATGACTCAATTAATAATGAGGCCGGTGGTTATTTGCAGCCGGTGATTTAGTTTTATTAATTCAACTCTTCCTTGATGTTGGAAACTCGATACATAACACAGCAGTGGCAGTTATTATGACATCACAGGGGACATGACATCACAGGGCACATGACATCATAGATATCACATGACATCAGAGTTGGTACAGAATGTGTAAAGTTCTAATTCTGAACCATCTTGGGTCCCAGAGGCGGCATCTTGAGGAAGACAAGTCTATGTAGGCAGCTCTTCACTTAGCACTAAGGCCCTGTTCACACATTGTGTAGCTGTGCGGAGTTTGTGGTGAAGTTTAGAACTTCATCATTTACCCCTAAAGAAATCTCAGCAAACATCTCTGAGCGACGTGTTCTCTCATGTGCGTCAGGATGATTCCTTAAATAGGACCTATCATGTAATCCTCTTTTTTGTAATGATAGGTGTTATGTCTCATCTAGTTCAGATGAGCAGCAGTAATGAAGCACGGACAGATGACGGCGGCGCAGCAGGATGGCCGAGCAGAAACAACGGAGAACGCCGTGGCTTGATGGCAGCAGGAAGACCAGAACTGGAACCACAGGAAATCAAGAGCAGAATTGAAGCAGCGGCACCTGGTATAATAGAGGGACAGACTCTGATCAGACGTTGATCAGAGTGGTATCAGGTTTTCTCGGACATGGAGAGGAGAAAGAAAAGGTTTCTCACCTTCTCCCTTCTGCAAGTCGGTGAAAATCGCACCACACTCCGATGTCAAAGCGCGGTCCAATCTTTCCACAAGCGCATAGACTTGCATTGCCATTGCCATATTTTGCAGACTATAAGACGCACCCCAAATTTTGGGGTGGAAAATCATTTTTTTAAATAAAATGGTGGTGCCTCTTATAGTCCGTTTAACAGTAGGTTACCAGGGGGCGGCGGTGGTGGAGCGGAGTCACAGGAGGCAGGGCCTCTGCTTTAGGCAGTCGGCGGTGACAGGAGTGTGGCTATGCTGCGGGCCCTGGGCTCTCATAAGATGTCGGCGCCGGTGAGCAGAGTCCCCTTTCCTATAGATTGCCCTGCAGTAGGCTTTGGGAAAATGGCTGCTGGAGGTGACGCATGTGCAGATTGAGATCTCGGGAGATGCATGCGCCGCCTCAAGTGTCCATTTTCCCAAAGCCCACTGCAGGGCAATAAATGGGAAAAGCTACTCTGCTCACCGGCGCCGACATCTTATGAGAGCCCAGGGCCCGCTGACACCGGCCTCCTGTGACCGCGCTCCACCGCAACCACCCCTCGGTAAGCTACATTCAGATACTGTATATTAGATTGTAAGCTCCTAGGACAGGGTGTGCATTATTCTGCATGCCCTCAGGAGCAGTCTGTATACTGTATATTAGATTGTAAGCTCCTAGGACAGGGTGTGCATTATTCTGCATGCCCTCAGGAGCAGTCTGTATATTGTATATTAGATTGTAAGCTCCTAGGACAGGGTGTGCATTATTCTGCATGCCCTCAGGAACAGTCTGTATATTGTATATTAGATTGTAAGCTCCTAGGACAGGGTGTGCATTATTCTGCATGCCCTCAGGAGCAGTCTGTATACTGTATATTAGATTGTAAGCTCCTAGGACAGGGTGTGCATTATTCTGCATGCCCTCAGGAGCAGTCTGTATACTGTATATTAGATTGTAAGCTCCTGGGACAGGGTGTACATTATTCTGCATGTGACGCACCCCCTGAGCCATGTTCAGGGGATACCCGGAGCCGGATCTGAATAGGGGTAGTAGTCCTCGTGGCGGCGACCCGGTCCGTGCCCAGGGTGTCAAACTAGGAGGCAGTGTTTGGCAGATGATACTGTATTGCTCGACTACGCCACCCGTTGAATGCAGCTATGGAGCTGCCGCTGCAGGACAGACCGCTGAGGCCGGTAGTAGGATTGTGCAGCGTGGATGGTATGACCCCCAACGGGAGGGGTATGGCCTCAGGGCAGCTATTGTGAGTTGGATGAGGGGAGTGATGGTGCGGGTGTCCCAGTACTGAAGGTGCAGGTGTGACCATGAAACACGGAGGCTAGAAGTGCAGTTTCAAAAGCTTTACTCACTGTTCTTTATCCGGTCGCTTGTGCACAGTAAGGACCACCCGAGTCATGCTGCGTCCACCAGGTCAGGGACTCGGCCAACTCCCAGGTAGTTCCAGAGCGTGGTCCAGAGCTCCCCTCTCTTCCTTCCTACTGGCCGTTCTCACCAGGGACCCAACTATGTCCGGCTCCCTCGGGCCTCTTGGTGGTGAAACCTTTCCTGGCTTCCCTGGCCCTATGCGTGGTATGCCTTCCTGGTGGATGTGGTGAGGGTCGTGCCAAAGCTTGACCACGACCTCCGGTTCCTGGCTGAGGATGATTAGCCTCTACCAGTTTGGGATCCGGTACCCTTCTCTGCCAACCCTTCACCCTTTTCGTTCTCCTGTGGGATCTCAGGGTTCCCTCTCTCCTTGCGTCTCTGGGCCTTTCTGCCTCCTTCTCTCTGCTTCAGGCCTGGCCCTGGAGCTGGGCCCAGCCGGAGCCACAGCTCCCTGTCAGCCCTCTCTGGCTGAACTCCTCTCTCAGAACAGACAGACCCTGTCTCCAGATGGTGCCCACCTTATATACTCCCTCTATGTGTGAGCCCAGGTGACTATGCAACCAATGGGCTCCTACCTATCCCCAGAGTCCCTCCCCTGTCTGCTCCTACACCACTGGGATGTTCCTCCCCCCCCCCCCACTCCAGCCAGGGACAGACGCTGTCGTACCTGCACAACTATCTGGTGGGAGTACCGTTGTTCTGTCCCCCGGAAATGGGGTGTATGTGGTGCATGCAGCTTACTGAGCTCTGTTCCACACTCCATCCTTACCCGGGAGTGGAATACCACACCTCTGGTTGAGGTGCAATACCCCTGTAGCAGCCGAGTCCTCGGGGTGCTACATTCCCCCCTGGTAAACCACAGCACGTCCTCGGGCTGTAATAGAGTAAAACAAAACATACAAAATTTTTAAAGTGTACACTCACATATAAAACATATTAACTTTCAATATAAAACTCTTGCATATAAAACATTCTCATATAAAACACATTCTTGATCTTCTGGCCACGGTGCAACTTGTGACCAGGTAAAGTGCAACAGTCACTAGTAGAAAAACAGTTCCTTATAAAACCAGTAGGGGGCGCTTTAGGAAGCGCAACTATTTACAGGGTTTTGGCCGCTCTCAGTCCTCGGCCAGTGGGGATTAGGAATGGCTGCTCACAGTCCTCAGCCTGGTTAGGGATAGGGACACACAGGTAACAGTTCACTAGTCCCAACGGGGACCATACTCTTAAATTCACAACAGTTCTCATACCCCGACGGGTAACTTTGTACAGTCCTATTCACCTCTTATTGGTGACGATGCCCTCCTGCTCCTTCCTGAGGGTAGTCTTCAAACCCATCCGGGTCCTCTTGATCTCCCTCATACCGCAGCTCTTCCTCCGTCAACCGGTGCACGTGAAGGGCGTACGGTCCTTTGGCGCACTGATGCCGGGTGAAGGTGACCTCGTCACCCGGGTAAAGGTCACGTCCGCGGTGTCCCTCCGGCAGATGGCTCTCGACATCCCTGCGGGTGACAAAGACGTCGCCGGGGGTTCTGTGATCCCGGATAAAGCCCCAACCGTGCTCCAGTTGAAACTTTATTACGGTACCGGTGGCGCGGGGACCGTGGGCCGCACGGGGGTTTCGTCGGGTCCGGCGTTTCTGCTCCGCGCTTTGAACCTGCAGCCGCTCCTCGCGGACCCGCCTCTCTCGCCGTTCTCTGTTGAAGACCTCCAGTTGTTGTCGGCAGCACTCCGCACGCTGGGCTGCGGCCGCCCGGGTCTCCTGGGTGAACCCCATGAGATTTTCACCGGTGGTGTCCCATGCGAACTGAGCCTCCTCCAACGGGAGCGGAACGATTTTGGCGGGCGCCTGAGCCGGGATCAGGGGCTCACACAGGAGCCGTTCCCTCCGGAGTCGGGGGTTAATGTACTCCGGGGGCCACACAAAGGGCTGCCCATCCGGGCAGGTATGCTGCGCAAACAGATCTTCACCCAGGGGCAGCACTGTGGAGGTCGAGGGCGCGGTGGGGGCATCGGCGCCCGGATTCACCAGGCCTTGCGACCAGGCCGGTGGCACTCTGAATGTGAAGGGCACTTTAAAGACGGCAGCGCCCGGGGGTGCTCGGCCCTGCGACCAGGCCGGTGGTATCTCCTGCTTCGCCGCACTCAGAGTCAAGGAGCGTGGCGCAGGAGGGGGCTTGGCTGCGGCTCCTGCCGCTTGAGGCCTAGCTGGGAGCAGCGGCGGTGCAGCAACGGGCGCGGTGAGTGGAACTTCAGGCTCTGCGACGGGGAGCTGGGACAGGCTTACGGCCACGGGGCACGGGGTGGTGACGTCCCCTTTACCTGCTTCCATCTCTGTGGCTCCCTCCACGGCGTCGTCTCCGGCCTTCGTCCCTCCTGCACCATCTTCAGGGGCAGGCATGCTCCTCGTTGCGGGTGGCGTCCTCTGCTGGCGGGTTCCAGCCTGTTGGGCCATCTCTCTGCTCCACTCGGCCAGTGTTTCTTGCTGCGCCCGGGCCATCCTCCGGGCCAAGGCCTCCAGCGCGGTCTGTGCATGCTCCCTTTCTCTGGGGAGCTGTGCCAGGATCTCCACCAGGCCTTTTGGGGTGGCAGTCTGCAACAGGCTCCTGACCACGGGGTCGGTGCTGCCTGACTCTCCCTCCATCTCCGGGTGCGATCTCTCCAGACTCCTCCAGGCTGCACCCATCCTCTCTCTTTTGTTCTTGATCCGCCCATACTGAGGGCGGTCCCGGGGCAACTTGGTGATTGTGAGTTCCAGGGGCAGTCCCCCCACGCTGATGGACATTTCTATCATTGCAGTCTCTGCTGGTGGGGGCGGTCTTTGCTTTTGGCGCTCTTCTGGGACCAGGCCCACGATGGGAGGTCGTCTCTTACCACCCTCTGGCACGCCCATAATGGCGTCCGCTCTGCCAGGGCGGGAAATCGTCTCAGATGGCGGGAATCGTCTCCTAATGGCGGGAAACTCTGCGGATGGCGGGAAAAGGCTGCAGATGGCGGGCAAACGGCGGGAAACGACCCGAGATGGCGTCCGATGGCGGGGACCCTCTGGAATTGGCGGGAGACTTCTTCTTACGGTACATGTGAATTTTTCTTCAGGCACGCAGTACCCGGTGGTTGTGGGCACGAGATCCTGCCGACTACGCCAAAGTTGACGCACCCCCTGGGCCATGTTCAGGGGATACCCGGATCTGAATAGGGGTAGTAGTCCTCGTGGCGGCGACCCGGTCCGTGCCCAGGGTGTCAAACTAGGAGGCAGTGTTTGGCAGATGATACTGTATTGCTCGACTACACCACCCGTTGAATGCAGCTATGGAGCTGCCGCTGCAGGGCAGACCGCTGAGGCCGGTAGTAGGATTGTGCAGCGTGGATGGTATGACCCCCAACGGGAGGGGTATGGCCTCAGGGCAGCTATTGTGAGTTGGATGAGGGGAGTGATGGTGCGGGTGTCCCAGTACTGAAGGTGCAGGTGTGACCATGAAACACGGAGGCTAGAAGTGCAGTTTCAAAAGCTTTACTCACTGTTCTTTATCCGGTCGCTTGTGCACAGTAAGGACCACCCGAGTCATGCTGCGTCCACCAGGTCAGGGACTCGGCCAACTCCCAGGTAGTTCCAGAGCGTGGTCCAGAGCTCCCCTCTCTTCCTTCCTACTGGCCGTTCTCACCAGGGACCCACCTATGTCCGGCTCCCTCGGGCCTCTTGGTGGTGAAACCTTTCCTGGCTTCCCTGGCCCTATGCGTGGTATGCCTTCCTGGTGGATGTGGTGAGGGTCGTGCCAAAGCTTGACCACGACCTCCGGTTCCTGGCTGAGGATGATTAGCCTCTACCAGTTTGGGATCCGGTACCCTTCTCTGCCAACCCTTCACCCTTTTCGTTCTCCTGTGGGATCTCAGGGTTCCCTCTCTCCTTGCGTCTCTGGGCCTTTCTGCCTCCTTCTCTCTGCTTCAGGCCTGGCCCTGGAGCTGGGCCCAGCCGGAGCCACAGCTCCCTGTCAGCCCTCTCTGGCTGAACTCCTCTCTCAGAACAGACAGACCCTGTCTCCAGATGGTGCCCACCTTATATACTCCCTCTATGTGTGAGCCCAGGTGACTATGCAACCAATGGGCTCCTACCTATCCCCAGAGTCCCTCCCCTGTCTGCTCCTACACCACTGGGATGTTCCTCACCCCCCCACTCCAGCCAGGGACAGACGCTGTCGTACCTGCACAACTATCTGGTGGGAGTACCGTTGTTCTGTCCCCCGGAAATGGGGTGTATGTGGTGCATGCAGCTTACTGAGCTCTGTTCCCCACTCCATCCTTACCCGGGAGTGGAATACCACACCTCTGGTTGAGGTGCAATACCCCTGTAGCAGCCGAGTCCTCGGGGTGCTACACATGCCCTCAGGAGCAGTCTGTATACTGTATATTAGATTGTAAGCTCCTAGGACAGGGTGTACATTATTCTGCATGCCCTCAGGAGCAGTCTGTATATTGCATATTAGATTGTAAGCTCCTAGGACAGGGTGTACATTATTCTGCATACCCTGAGGAGCAGCCTGTATATTGTATATTAGAGTGTAAGCTCCTAGGACAGGGTGTACATTATTCTGCATGCCCTCAGGAGCAGTCTGTATATTGCATATTAGATTGTAAGCTCCTAGGACAGGGTGTGCATTATTCTGCATGCCCTCAGGAGCAGTCTATATACTGTATATTAGATTGTAAGCTCCTAGGACAGGGTGTGCATTATTCTGCATGCCCTCAGGAGCAGTCTGTATATTGTATATTAGATTGTAAGCTCCTAGGACAAGATGTACATTATTCTGCATGCCCTCAGGAGCAGTCTGTATACTGTATATTAGATTGTAAGCTCCTAGGACAGGGTGTACATTATTCTGCATGCCCTCAGGAGCAGCCTGTATATTGTATATTAGATTGTAAGCTCCTAGGACAGGGTGTGCATTATTCTGCATGCCCTCAGGAGCAGTCTGTATATTGTATATTAGATTGTAAGCTCCTAGGACAGGGTGTGCATTATTCTGCATGCCCTCAGTAGCAGTCTATATACTGTATATTAGATTGTAAGCTCCTAGGACAGGGTGTGCATTATTCTGCATGCCCTCAGGAGCAGTCTGTATACTGTATATTAGATTGTAAGCTCCTAGGACAGGGTGTACATTATTCTGCATGCCCTCAGGAGCAGTCTGTATACTGTATATTAGATTGTAAGCTCCTAGGACAAGGTGTACATTATTCTGCATGCCCTCAGGAGCAGTCTGTATATTGCATATTAGATTGTAAGCTCCTAGGACAGGGTGTACATTATTCTGCATGCCCTGAGGAGCAGCCTGTATATTGTATATTAGAGTGTAAGCTCCTAGGACAGGGTGTACATTATTCTGCATGCCCTCAGGAGCAGTCTGTATATTGCATATTAGATTGTAAGCTCCTAGGACAGGGTGTGCATTATTCTGCATGCCCTCAGGAGCAGTCTATATACTGTATATTAGATTGTAAGCTCCTAGGACAGGGTGTGCATTATTCTGCATGCCCTCAGGAGCAGTCTGTATATTGTATATTAGATTGTAAGCTCCTAGGACAAGATGTACATTATTCTGCATGCCCTCAGGAGCAGTCTGTATACTGTATATTAGATTGTAAGCTCCTAGGACAGGGTGTACATTATTCTGCATGCCCTCAGGAGCAGCCTGTATATTGTATATTAGATTGTAAGCTCCTAGGACAGGGTGTGCATTATTCTGCATGCCCTCAGGAGCAGTCTGTATATTGTATATTAGATTGTAAGCTCCTAGGACAGGGTGTGCATTATTCTGCATGCCCTCAGTAGCAGTCTATATACTGTATATTAGATTGTAAGCTCCTAGGACAGGGTGTGCATTATTCTGCATGCCCTCAGGAGCAGTCTGTATACTGTATATTAGATTGTAAGCTCCTAGGACAGGGTGTACATTATTCTGCATGCCCTCAGGAGCAGTCTGTATACTGTATATTAGATTGTAAGCTCCTAGGACAAGGTGTACATTATTCTGCATGCCCTCAGGAGCAGTCTGTATACTGTATATTAGATTGTAAGCTCATAGGACAGGGTGTGCATTATTCTGCATGCCCTCAGGAGCAGTCTGTATATTGTATATTAGATTGTAAGCTCCTAGGACAGGGTGTACATTATTCTGCATGCCCTCAGGAGCAGTCTGTATATTGTATATTAGATTGTAAGCTCCTAGGACAAGGTGTACATTATTCTGCATGCCCTCAGGAGCAGTCTGTATACTGTATATTAGATTGTAAGCTCCTAGGACAGGGTGTACATTATTCTTCATGCCCTCAGGAGCAGTCTGTATATTGTATATTAGATTGTAAGCTCCTAGGACAGGGTGTACATTATTCTGCATGCCCTCAGGAGCAGTCTGTATACTGTATATTAGATTGTAAGCTCCTAGGACAGGGTGTACATTATTCTGCATGGCCTCAGGAGCAGTGTGTATATTGTATATTAGATTGTAAGCTCCTAGGACAGGGTGTACATTATTCTGCATGCCCTCAGGAGCAGTCTGTATATTGTATATTAGATTGTAAGCTCCTAGGACAGGGTGTACATTATTCTGCATGCCCTCAGGAGCAGTCTGTATATTGTATATTAGATTGTAAGCTCCTAGGACAAGATGTACATTATTCTGCATGCCCTCAGGAGCAGTCTGTATACTGTATATTAGATTGTAAGCTCCTAGGACAGGGTGTACATTATTCTGCATGCCCTCAGGAGCAGTCTGTATACTGTATATTAGATTGTAAGCTCCTAGGACAGGGTGTGCATTATTCTGCATGCCCTCAGGAGCAGTCTGTATATTGTATATTAGATTGTAAGCTCCTAGGACAGGGTGTGCATTATTCTGCATGCCCTCAGGAGCAGTCTGTATATTGTATATTAGATTGTAAGCTCCTAGGACAGGGTGTACATTATTCTGCATGCCCTCAGGAGCAGTCTATATACTGTATATTAGATTGTAAGCTCCTAGGACAGGGTGTGCATTATTCTGCATGCCCTCAGGAGCAGTCTGTATATTGTATATTAGATTGTAAGCTCCTAGGACAGGGTGTGCATTATTCTGCATGCCCTCAGGAGCAGTCTGTATACTGTATATTAGATTGTAAGCTCCTAGGACAGGGTGTGCATTATTCTGCATGCCCTCAGGAGCAGTCTGTATATTGTATATTAGATTGTAAGCTCCTAGGACAAGGTGTACATTATTCTGCATGCCCTCAGGAGCAGTCTGTATACTGTATATTAGATTGTAAGCTCCTAGGACAGGGTGTGCATTATTCTGCATGCCCTCAGGAGCAGTCTGTATACTGTATATTAGATTGTAAGCTCCTAGGACAGGGTGTGCATTATTCTGCATGCCCTCAGGAGCAGTCTGTATATTGTATATTAGATTGTAAGCTCCTAGGACAGGGTGTACATTATTCTGCATGCCCTCAGGAGCAGTCTATATACTGTATATTAGATTGTAAGCTCCTAGGACAGGGTGTGCATTATTCTGCATGCCCTCAGGAGCAGTCTGTATATTGTATATTAGATTGTAAGCTCCTAGGACAGGGTGTGCATTATTCTGCATGCCCTCAGGAGCAGTCTGTATACTGTATATTAGATTGTAAGCTCCTAGGACAGGGTGTGCATTATTCTGCATGCCCTCAGGAGCAGTCTGTATATTGTATATTAGATTGTAAGCTCCTAGGACAAGGTGTACATTATTCTGCATGCCCTCAGGAGCAGTCTGTATACTGTATATTAGATTGTAAGCTCCTAGGACAGGGTGTGCATTATTCTGCATGCCCTCAGGAGCAGTCTGTATACTGTATATTAGATTGTAAGCTCCTAGGACAGGGTGTGCATTATTCTGCATGCCCTCAGGAGCAGTCTGTATACTGTATATTAGATTGTAAGCTCCTAGGACAGGGTGTGCATTATTCTGCATGCCCTCAGGAGCAGTCTGTATATTGTATATTAGATTGTAAGCTCCTAGGACAAGGTGTACATTATTCTGCATGCCCTCAGGAGCAGTCTGTATACTGTATATTAGATTGTAAGCTCCTAGGACAGGGTGTACATTATTCTGCATGCCCTCAGGAGCAGTCTGTATATTGTATATTAGATTGTAAGCTCCTAGGACAGGGTGTACATTATTCTGCATGCCCTCAGGAGCAGTCTGTATACTGTATATTAGATTGTAAGCTCCTAGGACAAGGTGTACATTATTCTGCATGCCCTCAGGAGCAGTCTGTATACTGTATATTAGATTGTAAGCTCATAGGACAGGGTGTGCATTATTCTGCATGCCCTCAGGAGCAGTCTGTATATTGTATATTAGATTGTAAGCTCCTAGGACAGGGTGTGCATTATTCTGCATGCCCTCAGGAGCAGTCTGTATATTGTATATTAGATTGTAAGCTCCTAGGACAAGGTGTACATTATTCTGCATGCCCTCAGGAGCAGTCTGTATACTGTATATTAGATTGTAAGCTCCTAGGACAGGGTGTGCATTATTCTGCATGCCCTCAGGAGCAGTCTGTATATTGTATATTAGATTGTAAGCTCCTAGGACAGGGTGTACATTATTCTGCATGCCCTCAGGAGCAGTCTGTATACTGTATATTAGATTGTAAGCTCCTAGGACAGGGTGTGCATTATTCTGCATGCCCTCAGGAGCAGTCTGTATATTGTATATTAGATTGTAAGCTCCTAGGACAAGATGTACATTATTCTGCATGCCCTCAGGAGCAGTCTGTATACTGTATATTAGATTGTAAGCTCCTAGGACAGGGTGTACATTATTCTGCATGCCCTCAGGAGCAGTCTGTATACTGTATATTAGATTGTAAGCTCCTAGGACAGGGTGTGCATTATTCTGCATGCCCTCAGGAGCAGTCTGTATATTGTATATTAGATTGTAAGCTCCTAGGACAGGGTGTGCATTATTCTGCATGCCCTCAGGAGCAGTCTGTATATTGTATATTAGATTGTAAGCTCCTAGGACAGGGTGTACATTATTCTGCATGCCCTCAGGAGCAGTCTGTATACTGTATATTAGATTGTAAGCTCCTAGGACAGTGTGTGCATTATTCTGCATGCCCTCAGGAGCAGTCTGTATATTGTATATTAGATTGTAAGCTCCTAGGACAAGGTGTACATTATTCTGCATGCCCTCAGGAGCAGTCTGTATACTGTATATTAGATTGTAAGCTCCTAGGACAGGGTGTGCATTATTCTGCATGCCCTCAGGAGCAGTCTGTATACTGTATATTAGATTGTAAGCTCCTAGGACAGGGTGTGCATTATTCTGCATGCCCTCAGGAGCAGTCTGTATACTGTATATTAGATTGTAAGCTCCTAGGACAGGGTGTGCATTATTCTGCATGCCCTCAGGAGCAGTCTGTATATTGTATATTAGATTGTAAGCTCCTAGGACAAGGTGTACATTATTCTGCATGCCCTCAGGAGCAGTCTGTATACTGTATATTAGATTGTAAGCTCCTAGGACAGGGTGTGCATTATTCTGCATGCCCTCAGGAGCAGTCTGTATATTGTATATTAGATTGTAAGCTCCTAGGACAGGGTGTGCATTATTCTCCATGCCCTCAGGAGCAGTCTGTATATTGTATATTAGATTGTAAGCTCATAGGACAGGGTGTGCATTACTCTGCATGCCCTCAGGAGCAGTCTGTATATTGTATATTAGATTGTAAGCTCCTAGGACAGGGTGTGCATTATTCTGCATGCCCTCAGGAGCAGTCTGTATATTGTATATTAGATTGTAAGCTCCTAGGACAGGGTGTGCATTATTCTGCATGCCCTCAGGAGCAGTCTGTATATTGTATATTAGATTGTAAGCTCATAGGACAGGGTGTGCATTACTCTGCATGCCCTCAGGAGCAGTCTGTATACTGTATATTAGATTGTAAGCTCCTAGTACAGGGTGTGCATTATTCTGCATGCCCTCAGGAGCAGTCTGTATATTGTATATTAGATTGTAAGCTCATAGGACAGGGTGTGCATTATTCTGCATGCCCTCAGGAGCAGTCTATATACTGTATATTAGATTGTAAGCTCCTAGTACAGGGTGTGCATTATTCTGCATGCCCTCAGGAGCAGTCTGTATATTTGTATATTAGATTGTAAGCTACTAGGACAAGGTGTACATTATTCTGTATGCCCTCAGGAGCAGTCTGTATATTGTATATTAGATTGTAAGCTCATAGGACAGGGTGTACATTATTCTGCATGCCCTCAGGAGCAGTCTGTATATTGTATATTAGATTGTAAGCTCCTAGGACAGGGTGTACATTATTCTGCATGCCCTCAGGAGCAGCCTATATATTGTATATTAGATTGTAAGCTCCTAGGACAAGGTGTACATTATTCTGCATGCCCTCAGGAGCAGCCTGTATACTGTATATTAGATTGTAAGCTCCTAGGACAGGGTGTACATTATTCTGCATGCCCTCAGGAGCAGCCTGTATACTGTATATTAGATTGTAAGCTCCTAGGACAAGGTGTACATTATTCTGCATGCCCTCAGGAGCAGCCTGTATACTGTATATTAGATTGTAAGCTCCTAGGACAGGGTGTACATTATTCTGCATGCCCTCAGGAGCAGCCTATATATTGTATATTAGATTGTAAGCTCCTAGGACAAGGTGTACATTATTCTGCATGCCCTCAGGAGCAGTCTGTATATTGTATATTAGATTGTAAGCTTATAGGACAGGGTGTACATTATTCTGCATGCCCTCAGGAGCAGTCTGTATATTGTATATTAGATTGTAAGCTCCTAGGACAGGGTGTACATTATTCTGCATGCCCTCAGGAGCAGTCCGTATACTGTATATTAGATTGCAAGCTCCTAGGACAGGGTGTACATTATTCTGTATGCCCTCAGGAGCAGTCTGTATACTGTATATTAGATTGTAAGCTCCTGGGACAGGGTGTACATTATTCTGCATGCCCTCAGGAGCAGTCTGTATACTGTATATTAGATTGTAAGCTCCTAGGACAGGGTGTGCATTATTCTGCATGCCCTCAGGAGCAGTCTGTATATTGTATATTAGATTGTAAGCTCCTAGGACAGGGTGTGCATTATTCTGCATGCCCTCAGGAGCAGTCTGTATACTGTATATTAGATTGTAAGCTCCTAGGACAGGGTGTGCATTATTCTGCATGCCCTCAGGAGCAGTCTGTATATTGTATATTAGATTGTAAGCTCCTAGGACAAGGTGTACATTATTCTGCATGCCCTCAGGAGCAGTCTGTATACTGTATATTAGATTGTAAGCTCCTAGGACAGGGTGTGCATTATTCTGCATGCCCTCAGGAGCAGTCTGTATACTGTATATTAGATTGTAAGCTCCTAGGACAGGGTGTGCATTATTCTGCATGCCCTCAGGAGCAGTCTGTATACTGTATATTAGATTGTAAGCTCCTAGGACAGGGTGTGCATCATTCTGCATGCCCTCAGGAGCAGTCTGTATATTGTATATTAGATTGTAAGCTCCTAGGACAAGGTGTACATTATTCTGCATGCCCTCAGGAGCAGTCTGTATACTGTATATTAGATTGTAAGCTCCTAGGACAGGGTGTACATTATTCTGCATGCCCTCAGGAGCAGTCTGTATACTGTATATTAGATTGTAAGCTCCTAGGACAGGGTGTACATTATTCTGCATGCCCTCAGGAGCAGTCTGTATATTGTATATTAGATTGTAAGCTCCTAGGACAGGGTGTACATTATTCTGCATGCCCTCAGGAGCAGTCTGTATACTGTATATTAGATTGTAAGCTCCTAGGACAAGGTGTACATTATTCTGCATGCCCTCAGGAGCAGTCTGTATACTGTATATTAGATTGTAAGCTCATAGGACAGGGTGTGCATTATTCTGCATGCCCTCAGGAGCAGTCTGTATATTGTATATTAGATTGTAAGCTCCTAGGACAGGGTGTGCATTATTCTGCATGCCCTCAGGAGCAGTCTGTATATTGTATATTAGATTGTAAGCTCCTAGGACAAGGTGTACATTATTCTGCATGCCCTCAGGAGCAGTCTGTATACTGTATATTAGATTGTAAGCTCCTAGGACAGGGTGTGCATTATTCTGCATGCCCTCAGGAGCAGTCTGTATATTGTATATTAGATTGTAAGCTCCTAGGACAGGGTGTACATTATTCTGCATGCCCTCAGGAGCAGTCTGTATACTGTATATTAGATTGTAAGCTCCTAGGACAGGGTGTGCATTATTCTGCATGCCCTCAGGAGCAGTCTGTATATTGTATATTAGATTGTAAGCTCCTAGGACAAGATGTACATTATTCTGCATGCCCTCAGGAGCAGTCTGTATACTGTATATTAGATTGTAAGCTCCTAGGACAGGGTGTACATTATTCTGCATGCCCTCAGGAGCAGTCTGTATACTGTATATTAGATTGTAAGCTCCTAGGACAGGGTGTGCATTATTCTGCATGCCCTCAGGAGCAGTCTGTATATTGTATATTAGATTGTAAGCTCCTAGGACAGGGTGTGCATTATTCTGCATGCCCTCAGGAGCAGTCTGTATATTGTATATTAGATTGTAAGCTCCTAGGACAGGGTGTACATTATTCTGCATGCCCTCAGGAGCAGTCTATATACTGTATATTAGATTGTAAGCTCCTAGGACAGGGTGTGCATTATTCTGCATGCCCTCAGGAGCAGTCTGTATATTGTATATTAGATTGTAAGCTCCTAGGACAGGGTGTGCATTATTCTGCATGCCCTCAGGAGCAGTCTGTATACTCTATATTAGATTGTAAGCTCCTAGGACAGTGTGTGCATTATTCTGCATGCCCTCAGGAGCAGTCTGTATATTGTATATTAGATTGTAAGCTCCTAGGACAAGGTGTACATTATTCTGCATGCCCTCAGGAGCAGTCTGTATACTGTATATTAGATTGTAAGCTCCTAGGACAGGGTGTGCATTATTCTGCATGCCCTCAGGAGCAGTCTGTATACTGTATATTAGATTGTAAGCTCCTAGGACAGGGTGTGCATTATTCTGCATGCCCTCAGGAGCAGTCTGTATACTGTATATTAGATTGTAAGCTCCTAGGACAGGGTGTGCATTATTCTGCATGCCCTCAGGAGCAGTCTGTATATTGTATATTAGATTGTAAGCTCCTAGGACAAGGTGTACATTATTCTGCATGCCCTCAGGAGCAGTCTGTATACTGTATATTAGATTGTAAGCTCCTAGGACAGGGTGTGCATTATTCTGCATGCCCTCAGGAGCAGTCTGTATATTGTATATTAGATTGTAAGCTCCTAGGACAGGGTGTGCATTATTCTCCATGCCCTCAGGAGCAGTCTGTATATTGTATATTAGATTGTAAGCTCATAGGACAGGGTGTGCATTACTCTGCATGCCCTCAGGAGCAGTCTGTATATTGTATATTAGATTGTAAGCTCCTAGGACAGGGTGTGCATTATTCTGCATGCCCTCAGGAGCAGTCTGTATATTGTATATTAGATTGTAAGCTCCTAGGACAGGGTGTGCATTATTCTGCATGCCCTCAGGAGCAGTCTGTATATTGTATATTAGATTGTAAGCTCATAGGACAGGGTGTGCATTACTCTGCATGCCCTCAGGAGCAGTCTGTATACTGTATATTAGATTGTAAGCTCCTAGTACAGGGTGTGCATTATTCTGCATGCCCTCAGGAGCAGTCTGTATATTGTATATTAGATTGTAAGCTCATAGGACAGGGTGTGCATTATTCTGCATGCCCTCAGGAGCAGTCTATATACTGTATATTAGATTGTAAGCTCCTAGGACAGTGTGTGCATTATTCTGCATGCCCTGAGGAGCAGTCTGTATATTGTATATTAGATTGTAAGCTACTAGGACAAGGTGTACATTATTCTGTATGCCCTCAGGAGCAGTCTGTATATTGTATATTAGATTGTAAGCTCATAGGACAGGGTGTACATTATTCTGCATGCCCTCAGGAGCAGTCTGTATATTGTATATTAGATTGTAAGCTCCTAGGACAGGGTGTACATTATTCTGCATGCCCTCAGGAGCAGCCTATATATTGTATATTAGATTGTAAGCTCCTAGGACAAGGTGTACATTATTCTGCATGCCCTCAGGAGCAGCCTGTATACTGTATATTAGATTGTAAGCTCCTAGGACAGGGTGTACATTATTCTGCATGCCCTCAGGAGCAGCCTATATATTGTATATTAGATTGTAAGCTCCTAGGACAAGGTGTACATTATTCTGGATGCCCTCAGGAGCAGCCTGTATACTGTATATTAGATTGTAAGCTCCTAGGACAGGGTGTACATTATTCTGCATGCCCTCAGGAGCAGCCTGTATACTGTATATTAGATTGTAAGCTCCTAGGACAAGGTGTACATTATTCTGCATGCCCTCAGGAGCAGCCTGTATACTGTATATTAGATTGTAAGCTCCTAGGACAGGGTGTACATTATTCTGCATGCCCTCAGGAGCAGCCTATATATTGTATATTAGATTGTAAGCTCCTAGGACAAGGTGTACATTATTCTGCATGCCCTCAGGAGCAGTCTGTATATTGTATATTAGATTGTAAGCTTATAGGACAGGGTGTACATTATTCTGCATGCCCTCAGGAGCAGTCTGTATATTGTATATTAGATTGTAAGCTCCTAGGACAGGGTGTACATTATTCTGCATGCCCTCAGGAGCAGTCCGTATACTGTATATTAGATTGCAAGCTCCTAGGACAGGGTGTGCATTATTCTGCATGCCCTCAGGAGCAGTCTGTATACTGTATATTAGATTGTAAGCTCCTGGGACAGGGTGTACATTATTCTGCATGCCCTCAGGAGCAGTCTGTATACTGTATATTAGATTGTAAGCTCCTAGGACAGGGTGTGCATTATTCTGCATGCCCTCAGGAGCAGCCTGTATACTGTATATTAGTTTGTAAGCTCCTAGGACAGGGTGTGCATTATTCTGCATGTCCTCAGGAGCAGCCTGTATACTGTATATTAGATTGTAAGCTCCTAGGACAGGGTGTACATTATTCTGCATGCCCTCAGGAGCAGTCTGTATACTGTATATTAGATTGTAAGCTCTTAGGACAGGGTGTGCATTATTCTGCATGCCCTCAGGAGCAGTCTGTATACTGTATATTAGATTGTAAGCTCCTAGGACAGGGTGTGCATTATTCTGCATGCCCTCAGGAGCAGCCTATATATTGTATATTAGATTGTAAGCTCCAAGGACAGGGTGTGCATTATTCTGCATGCCCTCAGGAGCAGTTTGTATATTGTATATTAGATTGTAAGGTCCTAGGACAGGGTGTACATTATTCTGCATGCCCTCAGGAGCAGCCTGTATATTGTATATTAGATTGTAAGCTCCTAGGACAGGGTGTACATTATTCTGCATGCCCTCAGGAGCAGCCTGTATACTGTATATTAGATTGTAAGCTTCTAGGACAGGATGTGCATTATTCTGCATGCCCTCAGGAGCAGCCTGTATACTGTATATTAGATTGTAAGCTCCTAGGACAGGGTGTGCATTATTCTGCATGCCCTCAGGAGCAGCCTATATATTGTATATTAGATTGTAAGCTCCTAGGACAGGGTGTACATTATTCTGCATGCCCTCAGGAGCAGCCTGTATATTGTATATTAGATTGTAAGCTCCTAGGACAGGGTGTAGATTATTCTGCATGCCCTCAGGAGCAGCCTGTTTACTGAATATTAGATTGTAAGCTCCTAGGACAGGTTGTACATTATTCTGCATGCCCTCAGGAGCAGCCTGTATAATATAATAATAATCTTTATTTATATAGCGCCAACATATTCCGCAGCTCTTAACAATTCACAGGTTCATATACAACAGTCATAAGTAACATAGCTAAAGATAATACAATAATTACAGCAAAAATAATGGCGACCCTGCTCGTAAGAGCTTACAATCTACAATGAGGTGGGAGTGACACAAAGTACAATGGCTTATTTACAAGGATGGTCCAGCCATCTTGAGGGCATGAGGGATAGATAAAGGCTGCATGAGCTCATCACCAGCCAGTATTTGTGGTGCTTTTTGGTTCGGTGGAGAGTTGTGTGGAGAAATAAGGGATGGGCTATAAGAAGATAAAAGGACTTCGATTAGGGAAGGTGATAGGCTGCCCTAAACAAGTGTGTTTTTAGGGAGCGCCTAAAACTGTGTAAATTGTGGTTCATCCTAATTTCTTGGGGTAGAGCATTCCAAAGAATAGGTGCAGCTCAGGAGAAGTTTTGAAGCAGATAGTGGGAGGTACGGATTAGTGTGGATGTTAGTCGAAAGTCGCTTGCGGAGCGTAGAGAATGGGTAGGCCGATAAACAGAAATGAGGGAAGAGATGTAGGGTGGTGCCGCACTGTGGAGAGCTTTGTGGGTGAGAACAAGCAATTTAAATTGGATCCTATAATTCATGGGCAGCCAGTGCAATGACTGGCACAGAGCGGAGGAGTCTGAGTAACGGTTAGCCAAATAGATGACCCTGGCAGCAGCATTAAAGATGGACTGGAGGGGGGAAAGTCGAGTGAGGGGGAGGCCAATTAATAGAGAGTTACAGTAGTCGAGGCGGGAGTGGATCAGGGCAACAGTGAGGGTTTTTTCTGTTTTCAAGGTGAGAAAGTGGCGGATTCTAGAGATGTTCTTCAGGTGCAAGCGACAAGAGTGGGCAAGAGATTGTATGTGGAAGGTGAAGGAAAGATTGGTGTCAAACACAACGCCCAGACAACGCGCCTGCTGGCTCGGCATTATTGTGGTGCCACATACGGAGAGAGAGATGTCAGATTTAAAGAGGTGAGCAGACGGCGGGAGTAGAAGAAGTTCAGTTTTGGAAAGGTTGAGTTTCAGGTAGAGAGCGGACATGATGTTAGAAACTGCGGCCAGACAGTCACTGGTGTTCTGTAGTACAGCGGGGGTAAGGTCAGGGGGATGAGGTGTATAGTTGTGTGTCATCAGCATAAAGATGGTACTGAAAACCAAGTTTGCTGATGGTCTGTCCAACTGGGGCTGTGTAGAGAGAGAATAGAAGAGGGCCAAGGACTGAACCCTGAGGAACCCCAATAGTGAGAGGAAGAGGGGAAGAAGTGGAGCCAGCGAACGATACACTGAAAGAGCGGTCAGATAGGTAGGAGGAGAACCAGGAGAGAGCAGTGTCCTTAATGCCGATTGAGTGGAGCGTAGAGAGTAGGAGGTGGTGGTCAACGGTGTCAAAGGCTGCAGAGAGGTCAAGAAGAATGAGGGTCACCATTACATTTTGCTGTCAGAAGGTCATTGGTTACTTTGATGAGTGCAGTTTCTGTAGAATATAGGGGATGGAAACCGAACTGTGATGGGTCTAGAAGAGAG
The DNA here is from genome assembly GCF_046119375.1 of Phyllobates terribilis. Classification (NCBI taxonomy): domain Eukaryota; kingdom Metazoa; phylum Chordata; class Amphibia; order Anura; family Dendrobatidae; genus Phyllobates; species Phyllobates terribilis. The sequence goes on from NW_027363019.1 coordinate 245,636, forward strand.
TGAGTGAAGAGGTAACTGGTAAGGCGGGAGTAGACCAGGCGCTCCAAGAGTTTAGAGATGAAGGGAAGATTGGAGACTGGTCTGTAGTTGTTTGTGCAGGAAAGGTCAAGAGAGGGCTTTTTTTTAATAATGGAGTAATGATGGAGTGTTTGAAGGAGGAGGGGAAGATACCAGAAGAGAGGGAGAGGTTGAAGATTTTAGTTAGGCGACTAGTGACGACTGAAGAAAGAGACTGGAGTAGATGTGAGGGGATGGGGTCAGTGGTGCATGTAGTGGGATGGGAAGAAGAGAGGAGCCTGGAGACTTTGTCTTCTGTGACTGGGTCATATGTGTAGAGTGATGCAGAGGGGATGTGGGGAGGGATGGGAGTCACGGCTCTTGGTGGCTGGGAGCTGATTTCCTGATGGATGGTGTCTATTTTCTCTGTGAAGTAGGAGGCCAAGTACTCGGCACAAATGTCCGTGATGGGGGCCTGCGCTTTGAAGGGCAGAGTTATATGTTTTTAACATAAATTTGTAGTGGATAAAGTCTTCTAGTGTGCGAGTTTTCCTCCATAGGCGTTCGGCACTTCTAGAGCAACGCTGGAGAAATCGGCTTTGCGGTGTGAGCCAGGGCTGTTTTGCTCTGTGTTTAGAGGTTCTGAGGGTGACAGGTGCTACTTCGTCCAGCGTGCTTCTGAGGGTGTCATCAGGGTCGGTCTGGGCTGGCGGGATACCGGGAAATTTCCCGGTGGGCCCCGCCCCCTGCTGCAGAGTAGAGGGGGGAGAAGAGAACAAAAAAAAATCCTGCGGTTTTAAGGGGCATGGGCCCTTTAAAAGCGCAGGCACAGTGTATGCAGGGACTCGCGCACGCAGCGTTCATTACCTGAACCACCGCGGCGCACGTCCCAGTGAAGCAGCTGAAGCTGCGTGTCTCCCTTCGCCGGCCGGCGTATGACGTCATCGTCATGCGCCTGCTGTGAAGGAGGCGCGCAACTCAGGAGAAGGAGGACACCGCACGGGATCGCAGGAAGGTAAGAGGTGTGTGTGTGTGTAATGGTCTGGACACACAAGGCGGGGGCCAGCAGGACACACAAGGGGGGGCCCAGCTGGACAGACCCACAAGGGGGGGGCCCAGCTGGACAGACACACAAGGGGGGGCCCAGCTGGACAGACACACAAGGGGGGGCCAAGTTGGACAGACACACAAGGGGGGGGCCCAGCTGGACAGACACACAAGGGGGGCCCAGCTGGACAGACACACAAGGGGGGGCCCAGCTGGACAGACACACAAGGGGGGGCCCAGCTGGACAGACACACAAGGGGGGGCCAAGTTGGACAGACACACAAGGGGGGCCCAGCTGGACAGACACACAAGGGGGGCCCAGCTGGACAGACACACAAGGGGGGGCCCAGCTGGACAGACACACAAGGGGGGGCCCAGCTGGTCAGACACACAAGGGGGGGCCCAGCTGGACAGACACACAAGGGGGGGCCCAGCTGGACAGACACACAAGGGGGGCCCAGCTGGACAGACACACAAGGGGGGGGCCCAGCTGGACAGACACACAAGGGGGGCCCAGCTGGACAGACACACAAGGGGGGGCCCAGCTGGACAGACACACAAGGGGGGGCCCAGCTGGACAGACACACAAGGGGGGCCCAGCTGGACAGACACACAAGGGGGGCCCAGCTGGACAGACACACAAGGGGGGCCCAGCTGGACAGACACACAAGGGGGGCCCAGCTGGACAGACACACAAGGGGGGGCCCAGCTGGATGGACACACAACGGGGGCCCAGCTGGATGGACACACAAGGGGGGCCCAGCTGGATGACACACAAGGGGGGCCCAGCTGGACGGACACACGAGGGGGGGCCCAGCTGGACGGACACACGAGGGGGGGCCCAGCTGGACACACGAGGGGGGGCCAAGCTGGACACACGAGGGGGGGCCAAGCTGGACACACGAGGGGGGAACCCTGGCTGGACACGCAAGGGGGGGGGCCCTGGCTGGACACGCAAGGGGGGGAGCCCTGGCTGGACACGCAAGGGAGGGGAGCCCTGGCTGGACACGCAAGGGGGAGCCCTGGCAGGACACACAAGGGGGAACCAAGGTGGACCCAGGCAAAGGGGGGTGGGCAGGATGGGTATATGGGGGGCAGGCTGGACACATGGAGGCCAGGATGGATATATGGGGGGCAGGATGGATATATGGGGGGGGCAGGATGGATATATGGGGAGGCAAGATGGATATATGGAGGCCAGGATGGATATATGGGGGGGGGGCAAGCTGGACTTATGGAGGCCAGGATGGATATATGGGGGGGGGGGGCAGGCTGAACACATGGAGGCCAGGATGGATATATGGGGGGGACAGGCTGGACACATGGGGGGCTAGGATGAATATGTGGGGGAAGCGGGCTCGATACACATGGGCTAGCATAAATATATGGAGGGGCACGCTGGATATATGGGGGGTGTCAGGATGGATATATGCAGGGGGTAAGGGCAGTATGGATATATGAGGGGAGAGGCTGGACACATGGAGGCCAGGATGAATATGTAGAGGGCAGGCTGGACACATGGAGGATATATGGGGGGGACATATGGGGGCGCAGGCTGGAAACATGGAGGCAAGGATGGATATGTGGGGGGGCAGACTGGCACATGGGGGGGCTAGGATGGGTATATGGGAGGGGGCAGGCTCGATACACATGTGCTAGGATAAATATATGGAGGGGTCACACTAGACAAATGGTGGCCAGAAGGGACATATGGGGGTGCCTGGCTAGACAAGGGACTTAATTACTGTTTGGGAGCCAGATTGAGGAACATACTTTATTAGTTTATGGTGACCAGTGGGGAACATTATTACTTTAGATTCCAATTATTATTACATTATTACTTCTGTAATATAATTTACTTTTTAGGAAATTGTTTTCCATGGGATGGGACAAAAGAGAGGTCCTGTTACTGTGCAGGACGGCACTATGTTGCTTTTTTTCTTCAGCTGGTGTAGTGTAGAGGTCGGGGGGGGGGGAGTGGGAATATTCTCTAGAAGAGATCAGTTATTAATAACTGTGTGTTATTTTCTGCAGAGATGATTCCTGGCTGGAAGAAGTGATGGCCGTCTGTGCCAGATGAAGAAGAAAAGCGAAGATGAAGGACTTCACCTAGAGACATCACTGGTGAGTCAGTGTATTACATGTACACTTACACTACACACGTGGTCAAAATTGTTGGTACTCCTCGTTTAATGAAAGAAAAACCCACAATGGTCACAGAAATAACTTCAATCTGATAAATTACAAATTTTTGAAAATGAAGAGATGAAGGTCAGACATTGATTTTCTGCTTCCACAGAATTTAAAAAAAAATTAACCTCATGAAATCGGCCTGGACAGAAATGATGGTTCTTCTTCTTAACTTAATATTTTGTTGAACCTTTTGAGGCAATCACTGCAATCAAACGATTGCTGTAACTGTCAATGAGACTTCTGCGCCTCTCGACAGGTATTTTGGCCGACTCCTCATGAGCAAACTGCTCCAGTTGTCTCGTGTTTGAAGGTCGCCTTTTCCAGAATGTTTCAGCTCTTTCCAAAGATGCTCAATAGTATTTAGGTCAGGGCTCATAGAAGCCACTTCAGAATAGTCCAATGTTTTCCTCTTAGCCATTCTTGGGTGTTTTTAGCTGTGTGTGTTTTGGGTCATTATCCTGTTGCTAGACCTGCGACTGAGACCAAGCTTTCTGACACTGGGCAGCACATTTCTCTCTAGAATCCCTTGATAGTCTTGAGATTTCATTGTACCCTGCACAGATTCAAGACACCCTGTGCCAGGTGCAGCAAAGCAGCCCCAGAACATAACAGAGCCTCCACCATGTTTCACAGTAGGGAAAGTGTTCTTTTCTTGATATGCTTCATTTTTCCATCTGTGAACATAGAGCTGATGTGCCTTGCCAAAAACTTCAATTTTTGTCTCATCTGTCCATAGTACATTCTCCCAGAAGCTTTGTGGCTTGTCAACATGTAGTTTGGCAAATTCCAGTCTGGCTTTTTTACTATTTTTTTTTTTCAACAATGGTGTTCTCCTTGGTCGTCTTACATGAAGTTCACTTTGGATCAAACAACGGTGGATAGTACGATCTGACACTGATGTTCCTTGAGCTTGAAGTTCACCTTTAATCTCTTTAGAAGTTATTCTGGGCTCTTTTGTTACCATTCATATTATCTGTCTCTTTGATTTGTCATCAATTTTCCTCCTGCGGCCACGTCCAGGGAGGTTGGCTACAGTCCCATGGATCTTAAATTTCTGAATAATATGTGCACCTGTAGTCACAGAAACATCAAGCTGCTTGGAGATGGTCTTATAACCTTTACCTTTTAACATGCTTTTCTATAATTTTCTTTCTAATCTCCTGAGACAGCTCTTTCCTTTGCTTCTTCTGGTCCATGTTGAGTGTGGTACACACCATGTCACCAAACAACACAGTGAGTATCTGTAGCCCTATATACAAGCACAGTGAGTATCTGTAGCCGTATATACAAGCACAGTGAGTATCTGTAACCCTATATACAGGCACAGTGAATATCTGTAACCCTATATACAGGCACAGTGAGTATCTGTAACCCTATATACAGGCACAGTGAGTATCTGTAACCCTATATACAGGCACAGTGAGTATCTGTAACCCTATATACAAGCACAGTGAGTATCTGTAGCCCTATATACAGGCACAGTGAGTATCTGCAGCCCTATATATAGCACAGTGAGTATCTGTAGCCCTATATACAGGCCCACTGACTGATTACAAGATTGTAGACACCTGTGATGCTAATTAGTGGACACAACTTTATTTAACATGTCCCTTTTGTCACATTATTTTCAGGGGTACCATCATTTCTGTCCAGGCCGATTTAGGGTCACCTTGCCGCTGGTGGGACGGCTTGTATACTTTTTTTGATCAAAAATAGTTCACTAAGTACCCTATATTTATTATGCAATTTTGCTTTACATTTATATATAATTATGGTAGGGTATGAGATATATTTTTGTCTTGCTTCTTTTTTGCTAGTGTGAACATGCCTCTGTTTCTTGTATGTCTGCCATCTTAGACCTCAGTTCACATTGTCTGGTTTTTTGACTTGTTTGCATTCTGTGCAATTTAAGGGTGTGGCATGCCCTTTGTTGAGCTGATTGGTATATATGTAGCTTACCATGGGCCTAGGTGGTCTGGAGTTGGGACCCGGTCCTATTTGTCTACCCTTTTATATGCATTACTTCAACTTTGATATACAGTAAGGTTTTTAATATAGGCAGTATAGGTACCGTCCCAATTTAGGGTCACCTTGCCGCTGGTGGGACGGCTTGTATACTTTTTTTGATCAAAAATAGTTCACTAAGTACCCTATATTTATTATGCAATTTTGCTTTACATTTATATATAATTATGGTAGGGTATGAGATATATTTTTGTCTTGCTTCTTTTTTGCTAGTGTGAACATGCCTCTGTTTCTTGTATGTCTGCCATCTTAGACCTCAGTTCACATTGTCTGATCCCCTGAAATGAGTAGTATCAGTTAAAAGAGAAAGAGCAGATAGCTTTTGGATTTGTGACATGATTTCCTGTGCAATATCTTTGGATAAGATAGAGTGAGATTTTTCAGGAAGTTCAAAAGAGCATGGGAGCTGTACATAGGAGAGGGAAGGAGAGAGGGGCAGATATGGATGAGTGGTGATGGAGGGGGGATAGGGCGGTCAATGTGGATGAAAAAAAGGACACAGGAATATGGATGCAGGAGTAAAGTACATAGTTAGAAGAGAGTATAAAGTGTCGGTTACCTGACTCCTGCTCTGAATGACTGCCATTGAAATGACTGTCAAACACTTGTTGAACAGGACACTTTGCTGAAGAGGACACGTGCATGCACCCCTTATGATGCATCTAGATTTATAGGAAGGACTATAGCATCAGGTGAGATTGATTGTGGGAGCTGCTTGTGACTAAATTGGCAGCTGCTCAGCTCACCAGGGAGTGGATAGCAGATCAAAGACACAGACCTAACACACTATGCCTGACACAGTATAACACCTTTCACCATCAGATAAAGTCTACAATGATGGAAGGACAGACAGTGACTATTGAATACATTGCATCAAATAACAGAGCACAGATACAGCAAGCAGACACATTATACCATAGAAATGGTTTCAAGATGAGAGGTCAGCAGATGACAAAGATCCAGCAAGCAGAGATGTTATACCATAGAAAAGGTTTCAAGATGAGCGTTCAGCAGATGACATAGATCCAGCAAGCAGAGATGTTATACCATAGAAATGGTTTCAAGATGAGAGGTCAGCAGATGACATAGATTCAGGAAGTAGAGATGTTTTCCAATAGAAATGGTTTCAAGATGAAAGTTCAGCAGATGACATAGATCCAGCAAGCAGAGATGTTATACCTGTGTGAAGATAGAAGAGATGGATGGATGTTAGTCGGTTGCCATTGAAATGACTGTCAGACACTTGTCGAACAGGACACTTTGCTGAAGAGGACACGTGCGTGCAACCCACACTGCGTGCACCCCTTATGATGCATCTAGATTTATAGGAAGGACTATAGCATCAGGTGAGAGGGATTGTGGGAGCTGCTTGTGACTAAATTGGCAGCTGCTCAGCTCACCGGGGAGTGGATAGCTGATCAAATACACAGACCTAACACACTATGCCTGACACAGCATAACACCTTTCACCATCAGATAAAGTCTACAATGATGGAAGGACAGACAGTGACTATTGAATACAATGCATCAAATAACAGAGCACAGATTCAGCAAGCAGACACATTATACCATAGAAATGGTTTCAAGATGAGAGTTCAGCAGATGACATAGATCCAGCAAGCAGAGATGTTATACCATAGAAATGGTTTCAAGATGAGAGTTCAGCAGATGACATAGATCCAGCAAGCAGAGATGTTATACCATAGAAATGGTTTCAAGATGAGAGTTCAGCAGATGACATAGATCCAGCAAGCAGAGATGTTATACCATAGAAATGGTTTAAAGAGGAGAGTTCAGCAGATGACATATATCCAGCAAGCAGAGATGCTGAACCATAGAAATGGTTTCAAGATGAGAGTTCAGCAGATGACATAGATCCAGCAAGCAAATATGTTATACCATAGAAATGATTTCAAGATGAGAGTTCAGCTGATGACATAGATCCAGAAAGCAGAGATGTTATATCATAGAAATGGTTTCAAGATGGGAGTTCAGCAGATGACATAGATCCAGCAAGCAGAGATGTTATAACATAGAAATGGTTTCACGATGAGAGTTCAGCAGATGACATAGATACAGCAAGCAGAGATGTTATACCATAGAAATGGTTTCAAGATGAGAGCTCAGCAGATGACATAGATCCAGCAAGCAGAGATGTTATACCATAGAAATGGTTTCAAGATGAGAGTTCAGCAGATGCCATAGAACCAGCAAGCCGAGATGTTATACCATTGAAATGGTTTCAAGATGAGAGTTCAGCAGATGACATAGATCCAGCAAGCAAATATGTTATACCATAGAAATGGTTTCAAGATGAGAGTTCAGCTGATGACATAGATCCAGCAAGCAGAGATGTTATATCATAGAAATGGTTTCAAGATGGGAGTTCAGCAGATGACATAGATCCAGCAAGCAGAGATGTTATAACATAGAAATGGTTTCACGATGAGAGTTCAGCAGATGACATAGATACAGCAAGCAGAGATGTAATACCATAGAAATGGTTTCAAGATGAGAGCTCAGCAGATGACATAGATCCAGCAAGCAGAGATGTTATACCATAGAAATGGTTTCAAGATGAGAGTTCAGCAGATGCCATAGAACCAGCAAGCCGAGATGTTATACCATTGAAATGGTTTCAAGATGAGAGTTCAGCAGATGACATAGATCCAGCAAGCAGAGATGTTATACCATAGAAATGGTTTCAAGATGAGAGTTCAGCACGATACACAGATCCAGCAAGCAGAGATGTTATACCATAGAAATGGTTTCAAGATGAGAGTTCAGCAGATGACACAGATCCAGCAAGTAGAGATGTTATACCATAGAAATGGTTTCAAGATGAGAGTTCAGCAGATGACATAGATCCAGCAAGCAGAGATGTTATATCATAGAAATGGTTTCAAGATGAGAGTTCAGCAGATGACACAGATCTATCAAGCAGAGATGTTATACCATAGAAATGGTTTCAAGATGAGAGTTCAGCAGATGACGCAGATCCAGCAAGCAGAGATGTTATACCATAGAATTGGTTTCAAGATGAGACTTCAGCAGATGACATACATACAGCAAGCAGAGATGTTATACCATAGAAATGGTTTCAAGATGAGATTTCAGCTGATGACATAGATCCAGCAAGCAGAGATGTTATACCATAGAATTGGTTTCAAGATAAGAGTTCAGCAGATGACATAGATCCAGCAAGCAGAGATGTTATACCATAAAAATGGTTTCAAGAGGAGAGTTCAGCAGATGACATAGATCCAGCAAGCAGAGATGTTATAACATAGAAATGGTTTCACGATGAGAGTTCAGCAGATGACATAGATACAGCAAGCAGAGATGTTATACCATAGAAATGGTTTCAAGATGAGAGTTCAGCAGATGCCATAGAACCAGCAAGCAGAGATGTTATACCATAGAAATGGTTTCAAGATGAGAGTTCAGCAGATGACATAGATCCAGCAAGCAGAGATGCTATACCATAGAAATGGTTTCAAGATTAGAGTTCAGCACGAGACATAGATCCAGCAAGCAGAGATGTTATACCATAGAAATGGATTCAATAGGAGAGTTCAGCAGATGACATAGATCCAGCAAGCAGAGATGTTATACCATAGAAATGGTTTCAAGATGAGAGTTCAGCAGATGACATAGATCCAGCAAGCAGAGATGTTATACCATAGAAATGTTTTCAAGATGAGAGTTCAGCACGTGACATATATCCAGCAAGCAGATATGTTATACCATAGAAATGGTTTCAAGATGAGAGTTCAGCAGATGACACAGATCCAGCAAGCAGAGATGTTATACCATAGAAATAGATTCAAGATAAGAGTTCAGCAGATGACGCAGATCCAGCAAGCAGAGACGTTATGCCATAGAATTGGTTTCAAGATGAGTGTTCAGCAGATGACATACATACAGCAAGCAGAGATGTTATACCATAGAAATGGTTTCAAGAGGAGAGTTCAGCAGATGACATAGATCCAGCAAGCAGAGATGCTATACCATAGAAATGGTTTCAAGATGAGAGTTCAGCAGATGACATAGATCCAGCAAGCAGAGATGTTATACAATAGACATGGTTTCAAGATGAGCGTTAAGCTGATGACATAGATCCAACAAGCAGAGATGTTATACCATAGAAATGGTTTCAAGATGAGATTTCAGCTGATGACATAGATCCAGCAAGCAGAGATGTTATACCATAGAATTGGTTTCAAGATGAGAGTTCAGCAGATGACATAGATCCAGCAAGCAGAGATGTTATACCATAGAAATGGTTTCAAGAGGAGAGTTCAGCAGATGACATAGATCCAGCAAGCAGAGATGTTATACTACAGAAATGGTTTCAAGATGAGAGTTCAGGAGATGATATAGATCCAGCAAGCAGAGATGTTATACCATAGAAATGGTTTCAAGATGAGATTTCAGCTGATGACATAGATCCAGCAAGCAGAGATGTTATACCATAGAACTGGTTTCAAGATGAGCGTTCAGCTGATGACATAGATCCAGCAAGCAGAGATGTTATACCATAGAACTGGTTTCAAGATGAGCGTTCAGCTGATGACATAGATCCAGCAAGCAGAGATGTTATATGATAGAAATGGTTTCAAGATGAGAGTTCAGCAGATGACATAGATCCAGCAAGCAGAGATGTTATACCATAGAAATGGTTTCAAGATGAGAGATCAGCAGATGACATAGATCCAGCAAGCAGAGATGTTATACCATAGAACTGGTTTCAAGATGAGCGTTCAGCTGATGACATAGATCCAGCAAGCAGAGATGTTATACCATAGAAATGGTTTCAAGATGAGAGTTCAGCAGATGACATAGATCCAGCAAGCAGAGATGTTATACCATAGAACTGGTTTCAAGATGAGCGTTCAGCTGATGACATAGATCCAGCAAGCAGAGATGTTATACCATAGAAATGGTTTCAAGATGAGAGTTCAGCAGATGACATAGATCCAGCAAGCAGAGATGTTATACCATAGAAATGGTTTCAAGATGAGAGATCAGCAGATGACATAGATCCAGAAAGCAGAGATGTTATACCATAGAAATGGTTTCAAGAGGAGAGTTCAGCAGATGACATAGATCCAGCAAACAGAGATGTTATACCATAGAAATGGTTTCAAGATGAGAGTTCAGCAGATGACATAGATCCAGGAAGTAGAGATGTTATACCATAGATATGGTTTCAAGATGAGAGTACAGCAGATTACAAAGATCCAGCAAGCAGAGATGTTATACCATAGAAATGGTTTCAAGATCAGAGTTCAGCTGATGACATAGATCCAGCAAGCAGAGATGTTATTCCATAGAAATGGTTTCACGATGAGAGTTCAGCAGATGACATATATACAGCAAGCAGAGATGTTATACCATAGAAATGGTTTCAAGATGAGAGTTCAGCAGATGCCATAGATCCAACAAGCAGAGATGTTATACCATAGAAATGGTTTCAAGATGAGAGTTCAGCAGATGACATAGATCCAGCAAGCAGAGATGTTATACCATAGAAATGGTTTCAAGATGAGATTTCAGCTGATGACATAGATCCAGCAAGCAGAGATGTCATACCATAGAATTGGTTTCAAGATGAGAGTTCAGCAGATGACATAGATCCAGCAATCAGAGATGTTATACCATAGAAATGGTTTCAAGAGGAGAGTTCAGCAGATGACATAGATCCAGCAAGCAAAGATGTTATAACATAGAAATGGTTTCACGATGAGAGTTCAGCAGATGACATAGATACAGCAAGCAGAGAAGTTATACCATAGAAATGGTTTCAAGATGAGAGCAAAGTAGATGACATAGATCCAGCAAGCAGAGATGTTATACCATAGAAATGGTTTCAAGATGAGAGTTCAGCAGATGCCATAGAACCAGCAAGCAGAGATGTTATACCATAGAAATGGTTTCAAGATGAGAGTTCAGCGGATGAGATAGATCCAGCAAGCAGAGATGCTATACCATAGAAATGGTTTCAAGATGAGAGTTCAGCACGAGACATAGATCCAGCAAGCAGAGATGTTATACCATAGAAATGCTTTCAAGATGAGAGTTCAGCAGATGACATAGATCCAGCAAGCAGAGATGTTATACCATAGAAATGGTTTCAAGATGAGAGTTCAGCAGATGACATAGATCCAGCAAGCAGAGATGTTATACCATAGAAATGGTTTCAAGATGAGAATTCAGCACGTGACATAGATCCAGCAAGCAGATATGTTATACCATAGAAATGGTTTCAAGATGAGAGTTCAGCAGATGACACAGATCCAGCAAGCAGAGATGTTATACCATAGAAATAGATTCAAGATAAGAGTTCAGCAGATGACTCAGATCCAGCAAGCAGAGACGTTATGCCATAGAATTGGTTTCAAGATGAGTGTTCAGCAGATGACATACATACAGCAAGCAGAGATGTTATACCATAGAAATGGTTTCAAGATGAGAGTTCAGCAGATGACATAGATCCAGCAAGCAGAGATGTTACACAATAGAAATGGTTTCAAGATGAGCATTCAGCTGATGACATAGATCCAACAAGCAGAGATGTTATACCATAGAAATGGTTTCAAGATGAGATTTCAGCTGATGACATAGATCCAGCAAGCAGAGATGTTATACCATAGAATTGGTTTCAAGATGAGAGTTCAGCAGATGACATAGATCCAGCAAGCAGAGATGTTATACCATAGAAATGGTTTCAAGATGAGAATTCAGCACGTGACATAGATCCAGCAAGCAGATATGTTATACCATAGAAATGGTTTCAAGATGAGAGTTCAGCAGATGACACAGATCCAGCAAGCAGAGATGTTATACCATAGAAATGGTTTCAAGATGAGAGTTCAGCAGATGACGCAGATCCAGCAAGCAGAGATATTATACCATAGAATTGGTTTCAAGATGAGAATTCAGCAGATGACATACATACAGCAAGCAGAGATGTTATACCATAGAAATGGTTTCAAGAGGAGAGTTCAGCAGATGACATAGATCCAGCAAGCAGAGATACTATACCATAGAAATGGTTTCAAGATGAGAGTTCAGCAGAAGACATAGATCCAGCAAGCAGAGATGTTATACCATAGAAATGGTTTCAAGATGAGCATTCAGCTGATGACATAGATCCAGCAAGCAGAGATGTTATACCATAGAATTGGTTTCAAGATGAGAGTTCAGCAGATGACATAGATCCAGCAAGCAGAGATGTTATACCATAGAAATGGTTTCAAGAGGAGAGTTCAGCTGATGACATAGATCCAGCAAGCAGATATGTTATACCATAGAAATGGTTTCAAGATGAGATTTCAGCAGATAACATAGATCCAGCAAGCAGAGATGTTATAACATAGAAATGGATTCACGATGAGAGTTCAGCAGATGACATAGATACAGCAACCAGAGATGTTATACCATAGAAATGGTTTCAAGATGAGAGCTCAGCAGATGACATAGATCCAGCAAGCAGAGATGTTATACCATAGAAATGGTTTGAAGATGAGCATTCAGCTGATGACATAGATCCAGCAAGCAGAGATGTTATACCATAGAAATGGTTTCAAGATGAGATTTCAGCTGATGACATAGATCCAGCAAGCAGAGATGTTATACCATAGAAATGGTTTCAAGATGAGAGTTCAGCAGATGACATAGATCCAGCAAGCAGAGATGTTATACCATAGAAATGGTTTCAAGATCAGAGTTCAGCAGATGACACAGATCCAGCAAGCGGAGTTGTTATACCATAGAAATTGTTTCAAGATGAGAGTTCAGCAGATGCCATAGATCCAGCAAGCAGAGATGTTAAACCATAGGAATGGATTCAAGATGAGAGTTCAGCAGATGACACAGATCCAGCAAGCAGAGATGCTATACCATAGAAATTGTTTCAAGATGAGAGTTCAGCAGATGACAGAGATCCAGCAAGCAGAGATGTTACACCATAGAAATGTTTTCATGATGAGAGTTCAGCAGATGACATAGATCCAGCAAGCAGAGATGTTATACCATAGAAATGGTTTCATGATGAGAGTTCAGCTGATGACATAGATCCAGCAAGCAGAGATGTTATACCATAGAAATGGTTTCAAGATGAGAGTTCAGCAGATGACATAGATCCAGCAAGCAGAGATGTTATACCATAGAAATAGATTCAAGATGAGAGTTCAGCTGATGACATAGATCCAGCAAGCAGAGATGTTATACCATAGAAATGGTTTCAAGATGAGAGTTCAGCAGATGACATAGATCCAGCAAGCAGAGATGTTATACCATAGAAATGGTTTAAAGAGGAGAGTTCAGCAGATGACATAGATCCAGCAAGCAGATATGCTGTACCATAGAAATGGTTTCAAGATGAGAGTTCAGCAGATGACATAGATCCAGCAAGCAAATATGTTATACCATAGAAATGGTTTCAAGATGAGAGTTCAGCTGATGACATAGATCCAGCAAGCAGAGATGTTATATCATAGAAATGGTTTCAAGATGAGAGTTCAGCAGATGACATAGATCCAGCAAGCAGAGATGTTATAACATAGAAATGGTTTCACGATGAGAGTTCAGCAGATGACATAGATACAGCAAGCAGAGATGTTATACCATAGAAATGGTTTCAAGATGAGAGCTCAGCAGATGACATAGATCCAGCAAGCAGAGATGTTATACCATAGAAATGGTTTCAAGATGAGAGTTCAGCAGATGCCATAGAACCAGCAATCCGAGATGTTATACCATTGAAATGGTTTCAAGATGAGAGTTCAGCAGATGACATAGATCCAGCAAGCAGAGATGTTATACCACAGAAATGGTTTCAAGATGAGAGTTCAGCACGATACACAGATCCAGCAAGCAGAGATGTTATACCATAGAAATGGTTTCAAGATGAGAGTTCAGCAGATGACATAGATCCAGCAAGCAGAGATGTTATACCATAGAAATGGTTTCAAGATGAGAGTTCAGCAGATGACATAGATCCAGCAAGCAGAGATGTTATACCATAGAAATGGTTTCAAGATGAGAGTTCAGCAGATGACACAGATCTATCAAGCAGAGATGTTATACCATAGAAATGGTTTCAAGATGAGAGTTCAGCAGATGACGCAGATCCAGCAAGCAGAGATGTTATACCATAGAATTGGTTTCAAGATGAGACTTCAGCAGATGACATACATACAGCAAGCAGAGATGTTATACCATAGAAATGGTTTCAAGATGAGATTTCAGCTGATGACATAGATCCAGCAAGCAGAGATGTTATACCATAGAATTGGTTTCAAGATGAGAGTTCAGCAGATGACATAGATCCAGCAAGCAGAGATGTTATACCAAAGAAATGGTTTCAAGAGGAGAGTTCAGCAGATGACATAGATCCAGCAAGCAGAGATGTTATAACATAGAAATGGTTTCACGATGAGAGTTCAGCAGATGACATAGATACAGCAAGCAGAGATGTTATACCATAGAAATGGTTTCAAGATGAGAGTTCAGCAGATGCCATAGAACCAGCAAGCAGAGATGTTATACCATAGAAATGGTTTCAAGATGAGAGTTCAGCAGATGACATAGATCCAGCAAGCAGAGATGCTATACCATAGAAATGGTTTCAAGATTAGAGTTCAGCACGAGACATAGATCCAGCAAGCAGAGATGTTATACCATAGAAATGGATTCAATAGGAGAGTTCAGCAGATGACATAGATCCAGTAAGCAGAGATGTTATACCATAGAAATGGTTTCAAGATGAGAGTTCAGCAGATGACATAGATCCAGCAAGCAGAGATGTTATACCATAGAAATGGTTTCAAGATGAGAGTTCAGCACGTGACATATATCCAGCAAGCAGATATGTTATACCATAGAAATGGTTTCAAGATGAGAGTTCAGCAGATGACGCAGATCCAGCAAGCAGAGATGTTATACCATAGAAATAGATTCAAGATGAGTGTTCAGCAGATGACATACATACAGCAAGCAGAGATGTTATACCATAGAAATGGTTTCAAGAGGAGAGTTCAGCAGATGACATAGATCCAGCAAGCAGAGATGCTATACCATAGAAATGGTTTCAAGATGAGAGTTCAGCAGATGACATAGATCCAGCAAGCAGAGATGTTATACAATAGAAATGGTTTCAAGATGAGCGTTCAGCTGATGACATAGATCCAACAAGCAGAGATGTTATACCATAGAAATGGTTTCAAGATGAGATTTCAGCTGATGACATAGATCCAGCAAGCAGAGATGTTATACCATAGAATTGGTTTCAAGATGAGAGTTCAGCAGATGACATAGATCCAGCAAGCAGAGATGTTATACCATAGAAATGGTTTCAAGAGGAGAGTTCATAGATCCAGCAAGCAGAGATGTTATACTATAGAAATGGTTTCAAGATGAGAGTTCAGGAGATGACATAGATCCAGCAAGCAGAGATGTTATACCATAGAAATGGTTTCAAGATGAGATTTCAGCTGATGACATAGATCCAGCAAGCAGAGATGTTATACCATAGAACTGGTTTCAAGATGAGCGTTCAGCTGATGACATAGATCCAGCAAGCAGAGATGTTATACTATAGAACTGGTTTCAAGATGAACGCTCAGCTGATGACATAGATCCAGCAAGCAGAGATGTTATACGATAGAAATGGTTTCAAGATGAGAGTTCAGCAGATGACATAGATCCAGCAAGCAGAGATGTTATACCATAGAAATGGTTTCAAGATGAGAGATCAGCAGATGACATAGATCCAGCAAGCAGAGATGTTATACCATAGAAATGGTTTCAAGAGGAGAGTTCAGCAGATGACATAGATCCAACAAGCAGAGATGTTATACCATAGAAATGGTTTCAAGATGAGTGTTCAGCAGATGACATAGATCCAGGAAGTAGAGATGTTATACCATAGATATGGTTTCAAGATGAGAGTACAGCAGATTACAAAGATCCAGCAAGCAGAGATGTTATACCATAGAAATGGTTTCAAGATCAGAGTTCAGCTGATGACATAGATCCAGCAAGCAGAGATGTTATTCCATAGAAATGGTTTCACGATGAGAGTTCAGCAGATGACATATATACAGCAAGCAGAGATGTTATACCATAGAAATGGTTTCAAGATGAGAGTTCAGCAGATGCCATAGATCCAACAAGCAGAGATGTTATACCATAGAAATGGTTTCAAGATGAGAGTTCAGCAGATGACATAGATCCAGCAAGCAGAGATGTTATACCATAGAAATGGTTTCAAGATGAGATTTCAGCTGATGACATAGATCCAGCAAGCAGAGATGTCATACCATAGAATTGGTTTCAAGATGAGAGATCAGCAGATGACATAGATGCAGCAAGCAGAGATGTTATACCATAGAAATGGTTTCAAGAGGAGAGTTCAGCAGATGACATAGATCCAGCAAGCAAAGATGTTATAACATAAAAATGGTTTCACGATGAGAGTTCAGCAGATGACATAGATACAGCAAGCAGAGATGTTATACCATAGAAATGGTTTCAAGATGAGAGCTCAGTAGATGACATAGATCCAGCAAGCAGAGATGTTATACCATAGAAATGGTTTCAAGATGAGAGTTCAGCAGATGCCATAGAACCAGCAAGCAGAGATGTTATACCATTGAAATGGTTTCAAGATGAGAGTTCAGCGGATGAGATAGATCCAGCAAGCAGAGATGCTATACCATAGAAATGGTTTCAAGGTGAGAGTTCAGCACGAGACATAGATCCAGCAAGCAGAGATGTTATACCATAGAAATGGTTTCAAGATGAGAGTTCAGCAGATGACATAGATCCAGCAAGCAGAGATGTTATACCATAGAAATGGTTTCAAGATGAGAGTTCAGCAGATGACATAGATCCAGCAAGCAGAGATGTTATCCCATAGAAATGGTTTCAAGATGAGAATTCAGCACGTGACGTAGATCAAGCAAGCAGATATGTTATACCATAGAAATGGTTTCAAGATGAGAGTTCAGCAGATGACACAGATCCAGGAAGCAGAGATGTTATACCATAGAAATGGTTTCAAGATGAGAGTTCAGCAGATGACGCAGATCCAGCAAGCAGAGATATTATACCATAGAATTGGTTTCAAGATGAGAATTCAGCAGATGACATACATACAGCAAGCAGAGATGTTATATCATAGAAATGGTTTCAAGAGGAGAGTTCAGCAGATGACATAGATCCAGCAAGCAGAGATACTATACCATAGAAATGGTTTCAAGATGAGAGTTCAGCAGAAGACATAGATCCAGCAAGCAGAGATGTTATACCATAGAAATGGTTTCAAGATGAGCATTCAGCTGATGACATAGATCCAGCAAGCAGAGATGTTATACCATAGAATTGGTTTCAAGATGAGAGTTCAGCAGATGACATAGATCCAGCAAGCAGAGATGTTATACCATAGAAATGGTTTCAAGAGGAGAGTTCAGCAGATGACATAGATCCAGGAAGCAGAGATGTTATACTACAGAAATGGTTTCAAGATGAGAGTTCAGGAGATGACATAGATCCAGCAAGCAGAGATGTTATACCATAGAAATGGTTTCAAGATGAGATTTCAGCTGATGACATAGATCCAGCAAGCAGAGATGTTATACCATAGAACTGGTTTCAAGATGAGCGTTCAGCTGATGACATAGATCCAGCAAGCAGAGATGTTATACCATAGAACTGGTTTCAAGATGAGCGTTCAGCTGATGACATAGATCCAGCAAGCAGAGATGTTATACGATAGAAATGGTTTCAAGATGAGAGTTCAGCAGATGACATAGATCCAGCAAGCAGAGATGTTATACCATAGAAATGGTTTCAAGATGAGAGATCAGCAGATGACATAGATCCAGCAAGCAGAGATGTTATACCATAGAACTGGTTTCAAGATGAGCGTTCAGCTGATGACATAGATCCAGCAAGCAGAGATGTTATACCATAGAACTGGTTTCAAGATGAGCGTTCAGCTGATGACATAGATCCAGCAAGCAGAGATGTTATACCATAGAAATGGTTTCAAGATGAGAGTTCAGCAGATGACATAGATCCAGCAAGCAGAGATGTTATACCATAGAAATGGATTCAAGATGAGAGATCAGCAGATGACATAGATCCAGCAAGCAGAGATGTTATACCATAGAAATGGTTTCAAGAGGAGAGTTCAGCAGATGACATAGATCCAGCAAGCAGAGATGTTATACCATAGAAATGGTTTCAAGATGAGAGTTCAGCAGATGACATAGATCCAGGAAGTAGAGATGTTATACCATAGATATGGTTTCAAGATGAGAGTACAGCAGATTACAAAGATCCAGCAAGCAGAGATGTTATACCATAGAAATGGTTTCAAGATCAGAGTTCAGCTGATGACATAGATCCAGCAAGCAGAGATGTTATTCCATAGAAATGGTTTCACGATGAGAGTTCAGCAGATGACATATATACAGCAAGCAGAGATGTTATACCATAGAAATGGTTTCAAGATGAGAGTTCAGCAGATGCCATAGATCCAACAAGCAGAGATGTTATACCATAGAAATGGTTTCAAGATGAGAGTTCAGCAGATGACATAGATCCAGCAAGCAGAGATGTTATACCATAGAAATGGTTTCAAGATGAGATTTCAGCTGATGACATAGATCCAGCAAGCAGAGATGTCATACCATAGAATTGGTTTCAAGATGAGAGTTCAGCAGATGACATAGATCCAGCAAGCAGAGATGTTATACCATAGAAATGGTTTCAAGAGGAGAGTTCAGCAGATGACATAGATCCAGCAAGCAAAGATGTTATAACATAGAAATGGTTTCACGATGACAGTTCAGCAGATGACATAGATACAGCAAGCAGAGATGTTATACCATAGAAATGGTTTCAAGATGAGAGCTCAGTAGATGACATAGATCCAGCAAGCAGAGATGTTATACCATAGAAATGGTTTCAAGATGAGAGTTCAGCAGATGCCATAGAACCAGCAAGCAGAGATGTTATACCATAGAAATGGTTTCAAGATGAGAGTTCAGCGGATGAGATAGATCCAGCAAGCAGAGATGCTATACCACAGAAATGGTTTCAAGATGAGAGTTCAGCACGAGACATAGATCCAGCAAGCAGAGATGTTATACCATAGAAATGCTTTCAAGATGAGAGTTCAGCAGATGACATAGATCCAGCAAGCAGAGATGTTATACCATAGAAATGGTTTCAAGATGAGAGTTCAGCAGATGACATAGATCCAGCAAGCAGAGATGTTATACCATAGAAATGGTTTCAAGATGAGAATTCAGCACGTGACATAGATCCAGCAAGCAGATATGTTATACCATAGAAATGGTTTCAAGATGAGAGTTCAGCAGATGACACAGATCCAGCAAGCAGAGATGTTATACCATAGAAATAGATTCAATATAAGAGTTCAGCAGATGACTCAGATCCAGCAAGCAGAGACGTTATGCCATAGAATTGGTTTCAAGATGAGTGTTCAGCAGATGACATACATACAGCAAGCAGAGATGTTATACCATTGAAATGGTTTCAAGAGGAGAGTTCAGCAGATGACATAGATCCAGCAAGCAGAGATGCTATACCATAGAAATGGTTTCAAGATGAGAGTTCAGCAGATGACATAGATCCAGCAAGCAGAGATGTTACACAATAGAAATGGTTTCAAGATGAGCGTTCAGCTGATGACATAGATCCAACAAGCAGAGATGTTATACCATAGAAATGGTTTCAAGATGAGATTTCAGCTGATGACATAGATCCAGCAAGCAGAGATGTTATACCATAGAATTGGTTTCAAGATGAGAGTTCAGCAGATGACATAGATCCAGCAAGCAGAGATGTTATACCATAGAAATGGTTTCAAGATGAGAATTCAGCACGTGACATAGATCCAGCAAGCAGATATGTTATACCATAGAAATGGTTTCAAGATGAGAGTTCAGCAGATGACACAGATCCAGCAAGCAGAGATGTTATACCATAGAAATGGTTTCAAGATGAGAGTTCAGCAGATGATGCAGATCCAGCAAGCAGAGATATTATACCATGGAATTGGTTTCAAGATGAGAATTCAGCAGATGACATACATACAGCAAGCAGAGATGTTATACCATAGAAATGGTTTCAAGAGGAGAGTTCAGCAGATGACATAGATCCAGCAAGCAGAGATTCTATACCATAGAAATGGTTTCAAGATGAGAGTTCAGCAGAAGACATAGATCCAGCAAGCAGAGATGTTATACCATAGAAATAGTTTCAAGATGAGATTTCAGCTGATGACATAGATCCAGCAAGCAGAGATGTTATACCATAGAATTGGTTTCAAGATGAGAGTTCAGCAGATGACATAGATCCAGCAAGCAGAGATGTTATACCATAGAAATGGTTTCAAGAGGAGAGTTCAGCTGATGACATAGATCCAGCAAGCAGATATGTTATACCATAGAAATGGTTTCAAGATGAGATTTCAGCAGATAACATAGATCCAGCAAGCAGAGATGTTATAGCATAGAAATGGATTCACGATGAGAGTTCAGCAGATGACATAGATACAGCAAGCAGAGATGTTATACCATAGAAATGGTTTCAAGATGAGAGCTCAGCAGATGACATAGATCCAGCAAGCAGAGATGTTATACCATAGAAATGGTTTGAAGATGAGCATTCAGCTGATGACATAGATCCAGCAAGCAGAGATGTTATACCATAGAAATGGTTTCAAGATGAGATTTCAGCTGATGACATAGATCCAGCAAGCAGAGATGTTATACCATAGAAATGGTTTCAAGATGAGAGTTCAGCAGATGACATAGATCCAGCAAGCAGAGATGTTATACCATAGAAATTGTTTCAAGATGAGAGTTCAGCAGATGACACAGATCCAGCAAGCGGAGTTGTTATACCATAGAAATTGTTTCAAGATGAGAGTTCAGCAGATGCCATAGATCCAGCAAGCAGAGATGTTAAACCATAGGAATGGTTTCAAGATGAGAGTTCAGCAGATGACACAGATCCAGCAAGCAGAGATGTTATACCATAGAAATTGTTTCAAGATGAGAGTTCAGCAGATGACAGAGATCCAGCAAGCAGAGATGTTACACCATAGAAATGTTTTCATGATGAGAGTTCAGCAGATGACATAGATCCAGCAAGCAGAGATGTTATACCATAGAAATGGTTTCATGATGAGAGTTCAGCTGATGACATAGATCCAGCAAGCAGAGATGTTATACCATAGAAATGGTTTCAAGATGAGAGTTCAGCAGATGACATAGATCCAGCAAGCAGAGATGTTATACCATAGAAATAGATTCAAGATGAGAGTTCAGCTGATGACATAGATCCAGCAAGCAGAGATGTTATACCATAGAAATGGTTTTAAGATGAGAGTTCAGCAGATGACATAGATCCAGCAAGCAGAGATGTTATACCATAGAAATGGTTTCAAGATGAGAGTTCAGCAGATGACACATATCCAGCAAGCAGAGATGTTATACCATAGAAATGGTTTCAAGATGAGAGTTCAGCAGATGACATAGATCCAGCAAGCAGAGATGTTATACCATAGAAATGGTTTAAAGAGAAGAGTTCAGCAGATGACATAGATCCAGCAAGCAGAGATGCTGTACCATAGAAATGGTTTCAAGATGAGAGTTCAGCAGATGACATAGATCCAGCAAGCAAATATGTTATACCATAGAAATGGTTTCAAGATGAGAGTTCAGCTGATGACATAGATCCAGCAAGCAGAGATGTTATATCATAGAAATGGTTTCAAGATGAGAGTTCAGCAGATGACATAGATCCAGCAAGCAGAGATGTTATAACATATTAATGGTTTCACGATGAGAGTTCATCAGATGACTTAGATACAGCAAGCAGAGATGTTATACCATAGAAATGGTTTCAAGATGAGAGCTCAGTAGATGACATAGATCCAGCAAGCAGAGATGTTATACCATAGAAATGGTTTCAAGATGAGAGTTCAGCAGATGCCATAGAACCAGCAAGCAGAGATGTTATACCATTGAAATGGTTTCAAGATGAGAGTTCAGCGGATGAGATAGATCCAGCAAGCAGAGATGCTATACCATAGAAATGGTTTCAAGATGAGAGTTCAGCACGAGACATAGATCCAGCAAGCAGAGATGTTATACCATAGAAATGGTTTCAAGATGAGAGTTCAGCAGATGACTTAGATCCAGCAAGCAGAGATGTTATACCATAGAAATGGTTTCAAGATGAGAGTTCAGCAGATGACATAGATCCAGCAAGCAGAGATGTTATCCCATAGAAATGGTTTCAAGATGAGAATTCAGCACGTGACATAGATCAAGCAAGCAGATATGTTATACCATAGAAATGGTTTCAAGATGAGAGTTCAGCAGATGACACAGATCCAGGAAGCAGAGATGTTATACCATAGAAATGGTTTCAAGATGAGAGTTCAGCAGATGACGCAGATCCAGCAAGCAGAGATATTATACCATAGAATTGGTTTCAAGATGAGAATTCAGCAGATGACATACATACAGCAAGCAGAGATGTTATATCATAGAAATGGTTTCAAGAGGAGAGTTCAGCAGATGACATAGATCCAGCAAGCAGAGATACTATACCATAGAAATGGTTTCAAGATGAGAGTTCAGCAGAAGACATAGATCCAGCAAGCAGAGATGTTATACCATAGAAATGGTTTCAAGATGAGCATTCAGCTGATGACATAGATCCAGCAAGCAGAGATGTTATACCATAGAATTGGTTTCAAGATGAGAGTTCAGCAGATGACATAGATCCAGCAAGCAGAGATGTTATACCATAGAAATGGTTTCAAGAGGAGAGTTCAGCAGATGACATAGATCCAGGAAGCAGAGATGTTATACTACAGAAATGGTTTCAAGATGAGAGTTCAGGAGATGACATAGATCCAGCAAGCAGAGATGTTATACCATAGAAATGGTTTCAAGATGAGATTTCAGCTGATGACATAGATCCAGCAAGCAGAGATGTTATACCATAGAACAGGTTTCAAGATGAGCGTTCAGCTGATGACATAGATCCAGCAAGCAGAGATGTTATACCATAGAACTGGTTTCAAGATGAGCGTTCAGCTGATGACATAGATCCAGCAAGCAGAGATGTTATACGATAGAAATGGTTTCAAGATGAGAGTTCAGCAGATGACATAGATCCAGCAAGCAGAGATGTTATACCATAGAAATGGTTTCAAGATGAGAGATCAGCAGATGACATAGATCCAGCAAGCAGAGATGTTATACCATAGAACTGGTTTCAAGATGAGCGTTCAGCTGATGACATAGATCCAGCAAGCAGAGATGTTATACCATAGAAATGGTTTCAAGATGAGAGTTCAGCAGATGACATAGATCCAGCAAGCAGAGATGTTATACCATAGAAATGGTTTCAAGATGAGAGATCAGCAGATGACATAGATCCAGCAAGCAGAGATGTTATACCATAGAAATGGTTTCAAGAGGAGAGTTCAGCAGATGACATAGATCCAGCAAGCAGAGATGTTATACCATAGAAATGGTTTCAAGATGAGAGTTCAGCAGATGACATAGATCCAGGAAGTAGAGATGTTATACCATAGATATGGTTTCAAGATGAGAGTACAGCAGATTACAAAGATCCAGCAAGCAGAGATGTTATACCATAGAAATGGTTTCAAGATCAGAGTTCAGCTGATGACATAGATCCAGCAAGCAGAGATGTTATTCCATAGAAATGGTTTCACGATGAGAGTTCAGCAGATGACATATATACAGCAAGCAGAGATGTTATACCATAGAAATGGTTTCAAGATGAGAGTTCAGCAGATGACACAGATCCAGCAAGCAGAGATGTTATACCATAGAAATAGATTCAAGATAAGAGTTCAGCAGATGACTCAGATCCAGCAAGCAGAGACGTTATGCCATAGAATTGGTTTCAAGATGAGTGTTCAGCAGATGACATACATACAGCAAGCAGAGATGTTATACCATTGAAATGGTTTCAAGAGGAGAGTTCAGCAGATGACATAGATCCAGCAAGCAGAGATGCTATACCATAGAAATGGTTTCAAGATGAGAGTTCAGCAGATGACATAGATCCAGCAAGCAGAGATGTTACACAATAGAAATGGTTTCAAGATGAGCGTTCAGCTGATGACATAGATCCAACAAGCAGAGATGTTATACCATAGAAATGGTTTCAAGATGAGATTTCAGCTGATGACATAGATCCAGCAAGCAGAGATGTTATACCATAGAATTGGTTTCAAGATGAGAGTTCAGCAGATGACATAGATCCAGCAAGCAGAGATGTTATACCATAGAAATGGTTTCAAGATGAGAATTCAGCACGTGACATAGATCCAGCAAGCAGATATGTTATACCATAGAAATGGTTTCAAGATGAGAGTTCAGCAGATGACACAGATCCAGCAAGCAGAGATGTTATACCATAGAAATTGTTTCAAGATGAGAGTTCAGCAGATGATGCAGATCCAGCAAGCAGAGATATTATACCATGGAATTGGTTTCAAGATGAGAATTCAGCAGATGACATACATACAGCAAGCAGAGATGTTATACCATAGAAATGGTTTCAAGAGGAGAGTTCAGCAGATGACATAGATCCAGCAAGCAGAGATACTATACCATAGAAATGGTTTTAAGATGAGAGTTCAGCAGAAGACATAGATCCAGCAAGCAGAGATGTTATACCATAGAAATAGTTTCAAGATGAGATTTCAGCTGATGACATAGATCCAGCAAGCAGAGATGTTATACCATAGAATTGGTTTCAAGATGAGAGTTCAGCAGATGACATAGATCCAGCAAGCAGAGATGTTATACCATAGAAATGGTTTCAAGAGGAGAGTTCAGCTGATGACATAGATCCAGCAAGCAGATATGTTATACCATAGAAATGGTTTCAAGATGAGATTTCAGCAGATAACATAGATCCAGCAAGCAGAGATGTTATAACATAGAAATGGATTCACGATGAGAGTTCAGCAGATGACATAGATACAGCAAGCAGAGATGTTATACCATAGAAATGGTTTCAAGATGAGAGCTCAGCAGATGACATAGATCCAGCAAGCAGAGATGTTATACCATAGAAATGGTTTGAAGATGAGCATTCAGCTGATGACATAGATCCAGCAAGCAGAGATGTTATACCATAGAAATGGTTTCAAGATGAGATTTCAGCTGATGACATAGATCCAGCAAGCAGAGATGTTATACCATAGAAATGGTTTCAAGATGAGAGTTCAGCAGATGACATAGATCCAGCAAGCAGAGATGTTATACCATAGAAATTGTTTCAAGATGAGAGTTCAGCAGATGACACAGATCCAGCAAGCGGAGTTGTTATACCATAGAAATTGTTTCAAGATGAGAGTTCAGCAGATGCCATAGATCCAGCAAGCAGAGATGTTAAACCATAGGAATGGTTTCAAGATGAGAGTTCAGCAGATGACACAGATCCAGCAAGCAGAGATGTTATACCATAGAAATTGTTTCAAGATGAGAGTTCAGCAGATGACAGAGATCCAGCAAGCAGAGATGTTACACCATAGAAATGTTTTCATGATGAGAGTTCAGCAGATGACATAGATCCAGCAAGCAGAGATGTTATACCATAGAAATGGTTTCATGATGAGAGTTCAGCTGATGACATAGATCCAGCAAGCAGAGAT
The DNA here is from genome assembly GCF_046119375.1 of Phyllobates terribilis. Classification (NCBI taxonomy): domain Eukaryota; kingdom Metazoa; phylum Chordata; class Amphibia; order Anura; family Dendrobatidae; genus Phyllobates; species Phyllobates terribilis. The sequence continues at coordinate 271,656 of NW_027363019.1, forward strand.
GTTATACCATAGAAATGGTTTCAAGATGAGAGTTCAGCAGATGACATAGATCCAGCAAGCAGAGATGTTATACCATAGAAATAGATTCAAGATGAGAGTTCAGCTGATGACATAGATCCAGCAAGCAGAGATGTTATACCATAGAAATGGTTTCAAGATGAGAGTTCAGCAGATGACATAGATCCAGCAAGCAGAGATGTTATACCATAGAAATGGTTTCAAGATGAGAGTTCAGCAGATGACACAGATCCAGCAAGCAGAGATGTTATACCATAGAAATGGTTTCAAGATGAGAGTTCAGCAGATGACATAGATCCAGCAAGCAGAGATGTTATACCATAGAAATGGTTTAAAGAGAAGAGTTCAGCAGATGACATAGATCCAGCAAGCAGAGATGCTGTACCATAGAAATGGTTTCAAGATGAGAGTTCAGCAGATGACATAGATCCAGCAAGCAAATATGTTATACCATAGAAATGGTTTCAAGATGAGAGTTCAGCTGATGACATAGATCCAGCAAGTAGAGATGTTATATCATAGAAATGGTTTCAAGATGAGAGTTCAGCAGATGACATAGATCCAGCAAGCAGAGATGTTATAACATAGAAATGGTTTCACGATGAGAGTTCAGCAGATGACATAGATACAGCAAGCAGAGATGTTATACCATAGAAATGGTTTCAAGATGAGAGCTCAGCAGATGACATAGATCCAGCAAGCAGAGATGTTATACCATAGAAATGGTTTCAAGATGAGAGTTCAGCAGATGACATAGATCCAGCAAGCAGAGATGTTATAACATAGAAATGGTTTCACGATGAGAGTTCAGCAGATGACATAGATACAGCAAGCAGAGATGTTATACCATAGAAATGGTTTCAAGATGAGATTTCAGCTGATGACATAGATCCAGGAAGTAGAGATGTTATACCATAGATATGGTTTCAAGATGAGAGTTCAGCAGATGACATAGATCCAGCAAGCAGAGATGTTATACCAAAGAAATGGTTTCAAGAGGAGAGTTCAGCAGATGACATAGATCCAGCAAGCAGACATGTTATACCATAGAACTGGTTTCAAGATGAGCGTTCAGCAGATGACATAGATCCAGGAAGTAGAGATGTTATACCATAGATATGGTTTCAAGATGAGAGTACAGCAGATTACAAAGATCCAGCAAGCAGAGATGTTATACCATAGAAATGGTTTCAAGATCAGAGTTCAGCTGATGACATAGATCCAGCAAGCAGAGATGTTATTCCATAGAAATGGTTTCACTATGAGAGTTCAGCAGATGACATATATACAGCAAGCAGAGATGTTATACCATAGAAATGGTTTCAAGATGAGAGTTCAGCAGATGCCATAGATCCAACAAGCAGAGATGTTATACCATAGAAATGGTTTCAAGATGAGAGTTCAGCAGATGACATAGATCCAGCAAGCAGAGATGTTATACCATAGAAATGGTTTCAAGATGAGATTTCAGCTGATGACATAGATCCAGCAAGCAGAGATGTCATACCATAGAATTGGTTTCAAGATGAGAGTTCAGCAGATGACATAGATGCAGCAAGCAGAGATGTTATACCATAGAAATGGTTTCAAGAGGAGAGTTCAGCAGATGACATAGATCCAGCAAGCAAAGATGTTATAACATAGAAATGGTTTCACGATGAGAGTTCAGCAGATGACATAGATACAGCAAGCAGAGATGTTATACCATAGAAATGGTTTCAAGATGAGAGCTCAGTAGATGACATAGATCCAGCAAGCAGAGATGTTATACCATAGAAATGGTTTCAAGATGAGAGTTCAGCAGATGCCATAGAACCAGCAAGCAGAGATGTTATACCATAGAAATGGTTTCAAGATGAGAGTTCAGCGGATGAGATAGATCCAGCAAGCAGAGATGCTATACCATAGAAATGGTTTCAAGATGAGAGTTCAGCACGAGACATAGATCCAGCAAGCAGAGATGTTATACCATAGAAATGGTTTCAAGAGGAGAGTTCAGCAGATGACATACAGTACAGACCAAAAGTTTGGACACACCTTCTCATTTAAAGACTTTTCTGTATTTTCATGACTTTGAAAATTGTACATTCACACTGAAGGCATCAAAACTATGAATTAACACATGTGAAATTATATACTTAACAAAAAAGTGTGAAACAACTGAAAATATGTCTTATATTCTAGGTTCTTCAAAGTAGCCACCTTTTGCTTTGATGACTGCTTTGCACACTCTTGGCATTCTCTTGATGAGCTTCAAGAGGTAGTCACCAGATATGGTCTTCCAACAATCTTGAAGGAGTTCCCAGAGATGCTTAGCACTTGTTGGCCCTTTTGCCTTCACTCTGCGGTCCAGCTCACCCCAAACCATCTCGATTGGGTTCAGGTCTGGTGACTGTGGAGGCCAGGTCATCTGGCGTTGCACCCCATCACTCTTTCTCTTTGTCAAATAGCCCTTACACAGCCTGGAGGTGTGTTTGGGGTCATTGTCCTGTTGAAAAATAAATGATGGTCCAACTAAACGCAAACCGGAAGGAATAGCATGCAGCTGCAAGATGCTGTGGTAGCCATGCTGGTTCAGTATGCCTTCAATTTTGAATAAATCCCCAACAGTGTCACCAACAAAACACCCCCACACCATCACATCTCCTCCTCCATGCTTCACGGTGGGAACCAGGCATGTAGAGTCCATCTGTTCATCTTTTCTGCGTCGCACAAAGACACGGTGGTTGTAACCAAAGATCTCAAATTTGGACTTATCAGACCAAAGCACATATTTCCATTGGTCTAATGTCCATTCCTTGTGTTCTTTAGCCCAAACAAGTCTCTTCTGCTTGTTGCCTGTCCTTAGCAGTGGTTTCCTAGCATCTATTTTACCATGAAGGCCTGCTGCACAAAGTCTCCTCTTCACAGTTGTTGTAGAGATGTGTCTGCTGCTAGAACTCTGTGTGGCATTGACCTGATCTCTAATCTGAGCTGCTGTTAACCTGCGATTTCTGAGGCTGGTGACTCAGATAAACTTATCCTCAGAAGCAGAGATGACTATTGGTCTTCCTTTCCTGGGGTGGTCCTCATGTGAGCCAGTTTCTTTGTAGCACTTGATGGTTTTTGCAACTGCACTTGGGGACACTTTCAAAGTTTGCCCAATTTTTCGGACTGACTGTCCTTCATTTCTTTAAGTAATGATGGGCACTCGTTTTTCTTTACTTAGCTGCTTTTTTCTTGCCATAATACAAATTCTAACAGTCTATTCAGTAGGACTATCAGCTGTGTATTCACCAGACTTCTGCACAACACAACTGATGGCTCCAACACCATTTATAAGGCAAGAAATCCCACTTATTAAACCTGACAGGGCACACCTGTGAAGTGAAAACCATTTCCTGTGACTACCTCTTGAAGCTCATCAAGAGAATGCCAAGAGTGTGCAAAGCAGTCATCAAAGCAAAAGGTGGCTACTTTGAAGAACCTAGAATATAAGACATATTTTCAGTTGTTTCACACTTTTTTGTTAAATATATAATTCCACATGTGTTAATTCATAGTTGTGATGCCTTCAGTGTGAATGTACAATTTTCAAAGGCATGAAAATACAGAAAAATCTTTAAATGAGAAGGTGTGTCCAAACTTTTGGTCTGTACTGTAGATCCAGCAAGCAGAGATGTTATACAATAGAAATGGTTTCAAGATGAGAGTTCAGCAGATGACATAGATCCAGCAAGCAGAGATGTTATCCCATAGAAATGGTTTCAAGATGAGAATTCAGCACGTGACATAGATCCAGCAAGCAGATATGTTATACCATAGAAATGGTTTCAAGATGAGAGTTCAGCAGATGACACAGATCCAGCAAGCAGAGATGTTATACCATAGAAATGGTTTCAAGATGAGAGTTCAGCAGATGACGCAGATCCAGCAAGCAGAGATATTATACCATAGAATTGGTTTCAAGATGAGAATTCAGCAGATGACATACATACAGAAAGCAGAGATGTTATATCATAGAAATGGTTTCAAGAGGAGAGTTCAGCAGATGACATAGATCCAGCAAGCAGAGATACTATACCATAGAAATGGTTTCAAGATGAGAGTTCAGCAGAAGACATAGATCCAGCAAGCAGAGATGTTATACCATAGAAATGGTTTCAAGATGAGCATTCAGCTGATGACATAGATCCAGAAAGCAGAGATGTTATACCATAGAAATGGTTTCAAGATGAGATTTCAGCTGATGACATAGATCCAGCAAGCAGAGATGTTATACCATAGAATTGGTTTCAAGATGAGAGTTCAGCAGATGACATAGATCCAGCAAGCAGAGATGTTATACCATAGAAATGGTTTCAAGAGGAGAGTTCAGCTGATGACATAGATCCAGCAAGCAGATATGTTATACCATAGAAATGGTTTCAAGATGAGATTTCAGCAGATAACATAGATCCAGCAAGCAGAGATGTTATAACATAGAAATGGATTCACGATGAGAGTTCAGCAGATGACATAGATACAGCAAGCAGAGATGTTATACCATAGAAATGGTTTCAAGATGAGAGCTCAGCAGATGACATAGATCCAGCAAGCAGAGATGTTATACCATAGAAATGGTTTGAAGATGAGAGTTCAGCAGATGACATAGATCCAGCAAGCAGAGATGCTATACCATAGAAATGGTTTCAAGATGAGAGTTCAGCAGATGACATAGATCCAGCAAGCAGAGATGTTATACCATAGAAATGGTTTCAAGATGAGAGTTCAGGAGATGACATAAATCCAGCAAGCAGAGATGTTATACCATAGAAATAGTTTCACGATGAGAGTTCAGCAGATGACATAGATCCAGCAAGCAGAGATGTTATACCATAGAAATGGTTTCAAGATGAGAGTTCAGCACGTGACATAGATCCAGCAAGCAGATATGTTATACCATAGAAATGGTTTCAAGATGAGAGTTCAGCAGATGACACAGATCCAGCAAGCAGAGATGTGATACCATAGAAATGGTTTCAAGATGAGAGTTCCGCAGATGACGCAGATCTAGCAAGCATAGATGTTATACCATAGAATTGGTTTCAAGATGAGAGTTCAGCAGATGACATACATACAGCAAGCAGAGATGTTATACCATTGAAATGGTTTCAAGAGGAGAGTTCAGCAGATGACATAGATCCAGCAAGCAGAGATGCTATACCATAGAAATGGTTTCAAGATGAGAGTTCAGCAGATGACATCGATCCAGCAAGCAGAGATGTTATACCATAGAAATGGTTTCAAGATGAGCATTCAGCTGATGACATAGATCCAGCAAGCAGAAATGTTATACCATAGAAATGGTTTCAAGATGAGATTTCAGCTGATGACATAGATCCAGCAAGCAGAGATGTTATACCATAGAATTGGTTTCAAGATGAGAGTTCAGCAGATGACATAGATCCAGCAAGCAGAGATGTTATACCATAGAAATGGTTTCAAGAGGAGAGTTCAGCTGATGACATAGATCCAGCAAGCAGATATGTTATACCATAGAAATGGTTTCAAGATGAGATTTCAGCAGATAACATAGATCCAGCAAGCAGAGATGTTATAACATAGAAATGGATTCACGATGAGAGTTCAGCAGATGACATAGATACAGCAAGCAGAGATGTTATACCATAGAAATGGTTTCAAGATGAGAGCTCAGCAGATGACATAGATCCAGCAAGCAGAGATGTTATACCATAGAAATGGTTTGAAGATGAGCATTCAGCTGATGACATAGATCCAGCAAGCAGAGATGTTATACCATAGAAATGGTTTCAAGATGAGAGTTCAGCAGATGACATAGATCCAGCAAGCAGAGATGTTATACCATAGAAATAGATTCAAGATGAGAGTTCAGCTGATGACATAGATCCAGCAAGCAGAGATGTTATACCATAGAAATGGTTTCAAGATGAGAGTTCAGCAGATGACATAGATCCAGCAAGCAGAGATGTTATACCATAGAAATGGTTTCAAGATGAGAGTTCAGCAGATGACACATATCCAGCAAGCAGAGATGTTATACCATAGAAATGGTTTCAAGATGAGAGTTCAGCAGATGACATAGATCCAGCAAGCAGAGATGTTATACCATAGAAATGGTTTAAAGAGGAGAGTTCAGCAGATGACATAGATCCAGCAAGCAAATATGTTATACCATAGAAATGGTTTCAAGATGAGAGTTCAGCTGATGACATAGTTCCAGCAAGCAGAGATGTTATATCATAGAAATGGTTTCAAGATGAGAGTTCAGCAGATGACATAGATCCAGCAAGCAGAGATGTTATAACATAGAAATGGTTTCACGATGAGAGTTCAGCAGATGACATAGATACAGCAAGCAGAGATGTTATACCATAGAAATGGTTTCAAGATGAGAGCTCAGCAGATAACATAGATCCAGCAAGCAGAGATGTTATACCATAGAAATGGTTTCAAGATGAGAGTTCAGCAGATGACATAGATCCAGCAAGCAGAGATGTTATACCATAGAAATGGTTTCAAGATGAGAGTTCAGCAGATGACATAGATCCAGCAAGCAGAGATGTTATACCATAGAAATGGTTTCAAGATGAGAGTTCAGCAGATGACATAGATCCAGCAAGCAGAGATGTTATACCATAGAAATGGTTTCAAGATGAGAGTTCAGCAGATGACATAGATCCAGCAAGCAGAGATGTTATACCATAGAAATGGTTTCAAGATGAGAGTTCAGCAGATGACACAGATCTATCAAGCAGAGATGTTATACCATAGAAATGGATTCAAGATGAGAGTTCAGCAGATGACGCAGATCCAGCAAGCAGAGATGTTATACCATAGAATTGGTTTCAAGATGAGACTTCAGCAGATGACATACATACAGCAAGCAGAGATGTTATACCATAGAAATGGTTTCAAGATGAGATTTCAGCTGATGACATAGATCCAGCAAGCAGAGATGTTATACCATAGAATTGGTTTCAAGATGAGAGTTCAGCAGATGACATAGATCCAGCAAGCAGAGATGTTATACCAAAGAAATGGTTTCAAGAGGGGAGTTCAGCAGATGACATAGATCCAGCAAGCAGAGATGTTATACCATAGAAATGGTTTCAAGATGAGATTTCAGCTGATGACATAGATCCAGCAAGCAGACATGTTATACCATAGAACTGGTTTCAAGATGAGCATTCAGCTGATGACATAGATCCAGCAAGCAGAGATGTTATACCATAGAACTGGTTTCAAGATGAGCGTTCAGTTGATGACATAGATCCAGCAAGCAGAGATGTTATACGATAGAAATGGTTTCAAAATGAGTGTTCAGCAGATGACATAGATCCAGCAAGCAGAGATGTTATACCATAGAAATGGTTTCAAGATGAGAGATCAGCAGATGACATAGATCCAGCAAGCAGAGATGTTATACCATAGAAATGGTTTCAAGAGGAGAGTTCAGCAGATGACATAGATCCAGCAAGCAGAGATGTTATACCATAGAAATGGTTTCAAGATGAGTGTTCAGCAGATGACATAGATCCAGGAAGTAGAGATGTTATACCATAGATATGGTTTCAAGATGAGAGTACAGCAGATTACAAAGATCCAGCAAGCAGAGATGTTATACCATAGAAATGGTTTCAAGATCAGAGTTCAGTTGATGACATAGATCCAGCAAGCAGAGATGTTATTCCATAGAAATGGTTTCACTATGAGAGTTCAGCAGATGACATATATACAGCAAGCAGAGATGTTATACCATAGAAATGGTTTCAAGATGAGAGTTCAGCAGATGCCATAGATCCAACAAGCAGAGATGTTATACCATAGAAATGGTTTCAAGATGAGAGTTCAGCAGATGACATAGATCCAGCAAGCAGAGATGTTATACCATAGAAATGGTTTCAAGATGAGATTTCAGCTGATGACATAGATCCAGCAAGCAGAGATGTCATACCATAGAATTGGTTTCAAGATGAGAGTTCAGCAGATGACATAGATGCAGCAAGCAGAGATGTTATACCATAGAAATGGTTTCAAGAGGAGAGTTCAGCAGATGACATAGATCCAGCAAGCAAAGATGTTATAACATAGAAATGGTTTCACGATGAGAGTTCAGCAGATGACATAGATACAGCAAGCAGAGATGTTATACCATAGAAATGGTTTCAAGATGAGAGCTCAGTAGATGACATAGATCCAGCAAGCAGAGATGTTATACCATAGAAATGGTTTCAAGATGAGAGTTCAGCAGATGCCATAGAACCAGCAAGCAGAGATGTTATACCATAGAAATGGTTTCAAGATGAGAGTTCAGCGGATGAGATAGATCCAGCAAGCAGAGATGCTATACCATAGAAATGGTTTCAAGATGAGAGTTCAGCACGAGACATAGATCCAGCAAGCAGAGATGTTATACCATAGAAATGGTTTCAAGATGAGAGTTCAGCAGATGACATAGATCCAGCAAGCAGAGATGTTATACAATAGAAATGGTTTCAAGATGAGAGTTCAGCAGATGACATAGATCCAGCAAGCAGAGATGTTATCCCATAGAAATGGTTTCAAGATGAGAATTCAGCACGTGACATAGATCCAGCAAGCAGATATGTTATACCATAGAAATGGTTTCAAGATGAGAGTTCAGCAGATGACACAGATCCAGCAAGCAGAGATATTATACCATAGAATTGGTTTCAAGATGAGAATTCAGCAGATGACATACATACAGCAAGCAGAGATGTTATATCATAGAAATGGTTTCAAGAGGAGAGTTCAGCAGATGACATAGATCCAGCAAGCAGAGATACTATACCATAGAAATGGTTTCAAGATGAGAGTTCAGCAGAAGACATAGATCCAGCAAGCAGAGATGTTATACCATAGAAATGGTTTCAAGATGAGCATTCAGCTGATGACATAGATCCAGCAAGCAGAGATGTTATACCATAGAAATGGTTTCAAGATGAGATTTCAGCTGATGACATAGATCCAGCAAGCAGAGATGTTATACCATAGAATTGGTTTCAAGATGAGAGTTCAGCAGATGACATAGATCCAGCAAGCAGAGATGTTATACCATAGAAATGGTTTCACGATGAGAGTTCAGCAGATGACATAGATCCAGCAAGCAGAGATGTTATACCATAGAAATGGTTTCAAGATGAGAGTTCAGCACGTGACATAGATCCAGCAAGCAGATATGTTATACCATAGAAATGGTTTCAAGATGAGAGTTCAGCAGATGACACAGATCCAGCAAGCAGAGATGTGATACCATAGAAATGGTTTCAAGATGAGAGTTCCGCAGATGACGCAGATCTAGCAAGCATAGATGTTATACCATAGAATTGGTTTCAAGATGAGAGTTCAGCAGATGACATACATACAGCAAGCAGAGATGTTATACAATTGAAATGGTTTCAAGAGGAGAGTTCAGCAGATGACATAGATCCAGCAAGCAGAGATGCTATACCATAGAAATGGTTTCAAGATGAGAGTTCAGCAGATGACATCGATCCAGCAAGCAGAGATGTTATACCATAGAAATGGTTTCAAGATGAGATTTCAGCTGATGACATAGATCCAGCAAGCAGAGATGTTATACCATAGAAATGGTTTCAAGATGAGAGTTCAGCAGATGACATAGATCCAGCAAGCAGAGATGTTATACCATAGAAATGGTTTCAAGAGGAGAGTTCAGCTGATGACATAGATCCAGCAAGCAGATATGTTATACCATAGAAATGGTTTCAAGATGAGCATTCAGCTGATGACATAGATCCAGCAAGCAGAAATGTTATACCATAGAAATGGTTTCAAGATGAGATTTCAGCTGATGACATAGATCCAGCAAGCAGAGATGTTATACCATAGAATTGGTTTCAAGATGAGAGTTCAGCAGATGACATAGATCCAGCAAGCAGAGATGTTATACCATAGAAATGGTTTCAAGAGGAGAGTTCAGCTGATGACATAGATCCAGCAAGCAGATATGTTATACCATAGAAATGGTTTCAAGATGAGATTTCAGCAGATAACATAGATCCAGCAAGCAGAGATGTTATAACATAGAAATGGATTCACGATGAGAGTTCAGCAGATGACATAGATACAGCAAGCAGAGATGTTATACCATAGAAATGGTTTCAAGATGAGAGCTCAGCAGATGACATAGATCCAGCAAGCAGAGATGTTATACCATAGAAATGGTTTGAAGATGAGCATTCAGCTGATGACATAGATCCAGCAAGCAGAGATGTTATACCATAGAAATGGTTTCAAGATGAGAGTTCAGCAGATGACATAGATCCAGCAAGCAGAGATGTTATACCATAGAAATAGATTCAAGATGAGAGTTCAGCTGATGACATAGATCCAGCAAGCAGAGATGTTATACCATAGAAATGGTTTCAAGATGAGAGTTCAGCAGATGACATAGATCCAGCAAGCAGAGATGTTATACCATAGAAATGGTTTCAAGATGAGAGTTCAGCAGATGACACATATCCAGCAAGCAGAGATGTTATACCATAGAAATGGTTTCAAGATGAGAGTTCAGCAGATGACATAGATCCAGCAAGCAGAGATGTTATACCATAGAAATGGTTTAAAGAGGAGAGTTCAGCAGATGACATAGATCCAGCAAGCAAATATGTTATACCATAGAAATGGTTTCAAGATGAGAGTTCAGCTGATGACATAGTTCCAGCAAGCAGAGATGTTATATCATAGAAATGGTTTCAAGATGAGAGTTCAGCAGATGACATAGATCCAGCAAGCAGAGATGTTATAACATAGAAATGGTTTCACGATGAGAGTTCAGCAGATGACATAGATACAGCAAGCAGAGATGTTATACCATAGAAATGGTTTCAAGATGAGAGCTCAGCAGATAACATAGATCCAGCAAGCAGAGATGTTATACCATAGAAATGGTTTCAAGATGAGAGTTCAGCAGATGCCATAGAACCAGCAAGCCGAGATGTTATACCATTGAAATGGTTTCAAGATGAGAGTTCAGCAGATGACATAGATCCAGCAAGCAGAGATGTTATACCATAGAAATGGTTTCAAGATGAGAGTTCAGCACGATACACAGATCCAGCAAGCAGAGATGTTATACCATAGAAATGGTTTCAAGATGAGAGTTCAGCAGATGACATAGATCCAGCAAGCAGAGATGTTATACCATAGAAATGGTTTCAAGATGAGAGTTCAGCAGATGACATAGATCCAGCAAGCAGAGATGTTATACCATAGAAATGGTTTCAAGATGAGAGTTCAGCAGATGACACAGATCTATCAAGCAGAGATGTTATACCATAGAAATGGATTCAAGATGAGAGTTCAGCAGATGACGCAGATCCAGCAAGCAGAGATGTTATACCATAGAATTGGTTTCAAGATGAGACTTCAGCAGATGACATACATACAGCAAGCAGAGATGTTATACCATAGAAATGGTTTCAAGATGAGATTTCAGCTGATGACATAGATCCAGCAAGCAGAGATGTTATACCATAGAATTGGTTTCAAGATGAGAGTTCAGCAGATGACATAGATCCAGCAAGCAGAGATGTTATACCAAAGAAATGGTTTCAAGAGGGGAGTTCAGCAGATGACATAGATCCAGCAAGCAGAGATGTTATACCATAGAAATGGTTTCAAGATGAGATTTCAGCTGATGACATAGATCCAGCAAGCAGACATGTTATACCATAGAACTGGTTTCAAGATGAGCGTTCAGCTGATGACATAGATCCAGCAAGCAGAGATGTTATACCATAGAACTGGTTTCAAGATTAGCGTTCAGTTGATGACATAGATCCAGCAAGCAGAGATGTTATACGATAGAAATGGTTTCAAAATGAGTGTTCAGCAGATGACATAGATCCAGCAAGCAGAGATGTTATACCATAGAAATGGTTTCAAGATGAGAGATCAGCAGATGACATAGATCCAGCAAGCAGAGATGTTATACCATAGAAATGGTTTCAAGAGGAGAGTTCAGCAGATGACATAGATCCAGCAAGCAGAGATGTTATACCATAGAAATGGTTTCAAGATGAGTGTTCAGCAGATGACATAGATCCAGGAAGTAGAGATGTTATACCATAGATATGGTTTCAAGATGAGAGTACAGCAGATTACAAAGATCCAGCAAGCAGAGATGTTATACCATAGAAATGGTTTCAAGATCAGAGTTCAGCTGATGACATAGATCCAGCAAGCAGAGATGTTATTCCATAGAAATGGTTTCACTATGAGAGTTTAGCAGATGACATATATACAGCAAGCAGAGATGTTATACCATAGAAATGGTTTCAAGATGAGAGTTCAGCAGATGCCATAGATCCAACAAGCAGAGATGTTATACCATAGAAATGGTTTCAAGATGAGAGTTCAGCAGATGACATAGATCCAGCAAGCAGAGATGTTATACCATAGAAATGGTTTCAAGATGAGATTTCAGCTGATGACATAGATCCAGCAAGCAGAGATGTCATACCATAGAATTGGTTTCAAGATGAGAGTTCAGCAGATGACATAGATGCAGCAAGCAGAGATGTTATACCATAGAAATGGTTTCAAGAGGAGAGTTCAGCAGATGACATAGATCCAGCAAGCAAAGATGTTATAACATAGAAATGGTTTCACGATGAGAGTTCAGCAGATGACATAGATACAGCAAGCAGAGATGTTATACCATAGAAATGGTTTCAAGATGAGAGCTCAGTAGATGACATAGATCCAGCAAGCAGAGATGTTATACCATAGAAATGGTTTCAAGATGAGAGTTCAGCAGATGCCATAGAACCAGCAAGCAGAGATGTTATACCATAGAAATGGTTTCAAGATGAGAGTTCAGCGGATGAGATAGATCCAGCAAGCAGAGATGCTATACCATAGAAATGGTTTCAAGATGAGAGTTCAGCACGAGACATAGATCCAGCAAGCAGAGATGTTATACCATAGAAATGGTTTCAAGATGAGAGTTCAGCAGATGACATAGATCCAGCAAGCAGAGATGTTATACAATAGAAATGGTTTCAAGATGAGAGTTCAGCAGATGACATAGATCCAGCAAGCAGAGATGTTATCCCATAGAAATGGTTTCAAGATGAGAATTCAGCACGTGACATAGATCCAGCAAGCAGATATGTTATACCATAGAAATGGTTTCAAGATGAGAGTTCAGCAGATGACACAGATCCAGCAAGCAGAGATATTATACCATAGAATTGGTTTCAAGATGAGAATTCAGCAGATGACATACATACAGCAAGCAGAGATGTTATATCATAGAAATGGTTTCAAGAGGAGAGTTCAGCAGATGACATAGATCCAGCAAGCAGAGATACTATACCATAGAAATGGTTTCAAGATGAGAGTTCAGCAGAAGACATAGATCCAGCAAGCAGAGATGTTATACCATAGAAATGGTTTCAAGATGAGCATTCAGCTGATGACATAGATCCAGCAAGCAGAGATGTTATACCATAGAAATGGTTTCAAGATGAGATTTCAGCTGATGACATAGATCCAGCAAGCAGAGATGTTATACCATAGAATTGGTTTCAAGATGAGAGTTCAGCAGATGACATAGATCCAGCAAGCAGAGATGTTATACCATAGAAATGGTTTCACGATGAGAGTTCAGCAGATGACATAGATCCAGCAAGCAGAGATGTTATACCATAGAAATGGTTTCAAGATGAGAGTTCAGCACGTGACATAGATCCAGCAAGCAGATATGTTATACCATAGAAATGGTTTCAAGATGAGAGTTCAGCAGATGACACAGATCCAGCAAGCAGAGATGTGATACCATAGAAATGGTTTCAAGATGAGAGTTCCGCAGATGACGCAGATCTAGCAAGCATAGATGTTATACCATAGAATTGGTTTCAAGATGAGAGTTCAGCAGATGACATACATACAGCAAGCAGAGATGTTATACAATTGAAATGGTTTCAAGAGGAGAGTTCAGCAGATGACATAGATCCAGCAAGCAGAGATGCTATACCATAGAAATGGTTTCAAGATGAGAGTTCAGCAGATGACATCGATCCAGCAAGCAGAGATGTTATACCATAGAAATGGTTTCAAGATGAGCATTCAGCTGATGACATAGATCCAGCAAGCAGAAATGTTATACCATAGAAATGGTTTCAAGATGAGATTTCAGCTGATGACATAGATCCAGCAAGCAGAGATGTTATATAATAGAAATGGTTTCAAGATGAGAGCTCAGTAGATGACATAGATCCAGCAAGCAGAGATGTTATACCATAGAAATGGTTTCAAGATGAGAGTTCAGCAGATGCTATAGAACCAGCAAGCAGAGATGTTATACCATAGAAATGGTTTCAAGATGAGAGTTCAGCGGATGAGATAGATCCAGCAAGCAGAGATGCTATACCATAGAAATGGTTTCAAGATGAGAGTTCAGCACGAGACATAGATCCAGCAAGCAGAGATGTTATACCATAGAAATGGTTTCAAGATGAGAGTTCAGCACGTGACATAGATCCAGCAAGCAGATATGTTATACCATAGAAATGGTTTCAAGATGAGAGTTCAGCAGATGACACAGATCCAGCAAGCAGAGATGTGATACCATAGAAATGGTTTCAAGATGAGAGTTCAGCAGATGACGCAGATCCAGCAAGCATTGATGTTATACCATAGAATTGGTTTCAAGATGAGAGTTCAGCAAATGACATACATACAGCAAGCAGAGATGTTATACCATTGAAATGGTTTCAAGAGGAGAGTTCAGCAGATGACATAGATCCAGCAAGCAGAGATGCTATACCATAGAAATGGTTTCAAGATGAGAGTTCAGCAGATGACACAGATCCAGTAAGCACAGATGTTATACCATAGAAATGTTTTCAAGATGAGCATTCAGCTGATGACATAGATCCAGCAAGCAGAGATGTTATACCATAGAAATGGTTTCAAGATGAGATTTCAGCTGATGACATAGATCCAGCAAGCAGAGATGTTATACCATAGAAATGGTTTCAAGATGAGAGTTCAGCAGATGACATAGATCAAGCAAGCAGAGATGTTATACCATAGAAATGGTTTCAAGATGAGAGTTGAGCAGATGACACAGATCCAGCAAGGGGAGTTGTTATACCATAGAAATTGTTTCAAGATGAGAGTTCAGCAGATGCCATAGATCCAGCAAGCAGAGATGCTATACCATAGAAATTGTTTCAAGATGAGAGTTCAGCAGATGACATAGATCCAGCAAGCAGAGATGTTACACCATAGAAATGTTTTCATGATGAGAGTTCAGCAGATGACATAGATCCAGCAAGCAGAGATGTTATACCATAGAAATGGTTTCATGATGAGAGTTCAGCTGATGACATAGATCCAGCAAGCAGAGATGTTATACCATAGAAATGGTTTCAACTTGAGAGTTCAGCAGATGACATAGATCCAGCAAGCAGAGATGTTATACCATAGAAATGGTTTCAAGATGAGAGTTCAGCAGATGACATAGATCCAGCAAGCAGAGATGTTATACCATAGAAATGGTTTCAAGATGAGAGTTCAGCAGATGACATAGATCCAGCAAGCAGAGATGTTATACCATAGAAATGGTTTCAAGATGAGAGTTCAGCAGATGACACAGATCCAGCAAGCAGAGATGTTATACCATAGAAATGGTTTCAAGATGAGAGTTCAGCAGATGACACAGATCCAGCAAGCAGAGATGTTATACCATAGAAATGGTTTCAAGATGAGAGTTCAGCAGATGACATAGATCCAGCAAGCAGAGATGTTATACCATAGAAATGGTTTCAAGATGAGCATTCAGCTGATGACATAGATCCAGCAAGCAGAAATGTTATACCATAGAAATGGTTTCAAGATGAGATTTCAGCTGATGACATAGATCCAGCAAGCAGAGATGTTATACCATAGAAATGGTTTCAAGATGAGAGTTCAGCAGATGACATAGATTCAGCAAGCAGAGATGTTATACCATAGAAATGGTTTCAAGATGAGAGTTCAGCAGATGACACAGATCCAGCAAGCGGAGTTGTTATACCATAGAAATTGTTTCAAGATGAGAGTTCAGCAGATGCCATAGATCCAGCAAGCAGAGATGTTAAACCATAGGAATGGTTTCAAGATGAGAGTTCAGCAGATGACACAGATCCAGCAAGCAGAGATGTTATACCATAGAAATGGTTTCATGATGAGAGTTCAGCAGATGACATAGATCCAGCAAACAGAGATGTTACACCATAGAAATGGTTTCATGATGAGAGTTCAGCAGATGACATAGATCCAGCAAGCAGAGATGCTATACCATAGAAATTGTTTCAAGATGAGAGTTCAGCAGATGACATAGATCCAGCAAGCAGAGATGTTACACCATAGAAATGGTTTCATGATGAGAGTTCAGCAGATGACATAGATCCAGCAAGCAGAGATGTTATACCATAGAAATTTTTTCATGATGAGAGTTCAGCTGATGACATAGATCCAGCAAGCAGAGATGTTATACCAGAGAAATGGTTTCAAGTTGAGAGTTCAGCAGATGACATAGATCCAGCAAGCAGAGATGTTATACCATAGAAATGGTTTCAAGATGAGAGTTCAGCAGATGACATAGATCCAGCAAGCAGAGATGTTATACCATAGAAATGGTTTCAAGATGAGAGTTCAGCAGATGACATAGATCCAGCAAGCAGAGATGTTATACCATAGAAATGGTTTCAAGATGAGAGTTCAGCAGATGACACAGATCCAGCAAGCAGAGTTGTTATACCATAGAAATGGTTTCAAGATGAGAGTTCAGCAGATGACATAGATCCAGCAAGCAGAGATGTTATACCATAGAAATGGTTTCAAGATGAGAGTTCAGCAGATGACATAGATCCAGCAAGCAGAGATGTTATACCATAGAAATGGTTTCAAGACGAGAGTTCAGCAGATGACATAGATCCAGCAAGCAGAGATGTTATACCATAGAAATTTTTTCATGATGAGAGTTCAGCTGATGACATAGATCCAGCAAGCAGAGATGTTATACCAGAGAAATGGTTTCAAGTTGAGAGTTCAGCAGATGACATAGATCCAGCAAGCAGAGATGTTATACCATAGAAATGGTTTCAAGATGAGAGTTCAGCAGATGACATAGATCCAGCAAGCAGAGATGTTATACCATAGAAATGGTTTCAAGATGAGAGTTCAGCAGATGACATAGATCCAGCAAGCAGAGATGTTATACCATAGAAATGGTTTCAAGATGAGAGTTCAGCTGATGACACAGATCCAGCAAGCAGAGTTGTTATACCATAGAAATGGTTTCAAGATGAGAGTTCAGCAGATGACATAGATCCAGCAAGCAGAGATGTTATACCATAGAAATGGTTTCAAGATGAGAGTTCAGCAGATGACATAGATCCAGCAAGCAGAGATGTTATACCATAGAAATGGTTTCAAGACGAGAGTTCAGCAGATGACATAGATCCAGCAAGCAGAGATGTTATACCAAAGAAATGGTTTCAAGATGAGAGTTCAGCTGATGACATAGATCCAGGAAGCAGAGATGTTATACCATAGAAATGGTTTCAAGATGAGAGTTCAGCAGATGCCATAGATCCAGCAAGCAGAGATGTTGTACCATAGAAATGGTTTCAAGATGACAGTTCAGCAGATGACATAGATCCAGCAAGCAGAGATGTTATACCATAGAAATGGTTTCAAGATGAGAGTTCAGCAGATGACATAGATCCAGCAAGCAGAGATGTTATACCATAGAAATGGTTTCAAGATGAGAGTTCAGCAGATGACATAGATCCAGCAAGCAGAGATGTTAAACCATAGAAATGGTTTCAAGATGAGAGTTCAGCAGATGACATAGATCCAGCAAGCAGAGGTGTTAAACCATAGAAATGGTTTCAAGATGAGAGATCAGCAGATGACATAGATCCAGCAAGCAGAGATGTTATACCATAGAAATGGTTTCAAGATGAGAGTTCAGCAGATGACATAGATCCAGCAAGCAGAGATGTTATACCATAGAAATGGTTTCAAGATGAGAGTTAAGCAGATGACATAGATCCAGCAAGCAGAGATGTTATACCATAGAAATGGTTTCAAGATGAGAGTTCAGCAGATGACACAGATCCAGCAAGCGGAGTTGTTATACCATAGAAATTGTTTCAAGATGAGAGTTCAGCAGATGCCATAGATCCAGCAAGCAGAGATGCTAAACCATAGGAATGGTTTCAAGATGAGAGTTCAGCAGATGACACAGATCCAACAAGCAGAGATGCTATACCATAGAAATTGTTTCAAGATGAGAGTTCAGCAGATGACATAGATCCAGCAAGCAGAGATGTTACACCATAGAAATGGTTTCATGATGAGAGTTCAGCAGATGACATAGATCCAGCAAGCAGAGATGTTATACCATAGAAATGGTTTCATGATGAGAGTTCAGCTGATGACATAGATCCAGCAAGCAGAGATGTTATACCATAGAAATTTTTTCATGATGAGAGTTCAGCTGATGACATAGATCCAGCAAGCAGAGATGTTATACCAGAGAAATGGTTTCAAGTTGAGAGTTCAGCAGATGACATAGATCCAGCAAGCAGAGATGTTATACCATAGAAATGGTTTCAAGATGACAGTTCAGCAGATGACATAGATCCAGCAAGCAGAGATGTTATACCATAGAAATGGTTTCAAGATGAGAGTTCAGCAGATGACATAGATCCAGCAAGCAGAGATGTTATACCATAGAAATGGTTTCAAGATGAGAGTTCAGCAGATGACACAGATCCAGCAAGCAGAGTTGTTATACCATAGAAATGGTTTCAAGATGAGAGTTCAGCAGATGACATAGATCCAGCAAGCAGAGATGTTATACCATAGAAATGGTTTCAAGATGAGAGTTCAGCAGATGACATAGATCCAGCAAGCAGAGATGTTATACCATAGAAATGGTTTCAAGACGAGAGTTCAGCAGATGACATAGATCCAGCAAGCAGAGATGTTATACCAAAGAAATGGTTTCAAGATGAGAGTTCAGCTGATGACATAGATCCAGGAAGCAGAGATGTTATACCATAGAAATGGTTTCAAGATGAGAGTTCAGCAGATGCCATAGATCCAGCAAGCAGAGATGTTGTACCATAGAAATGGTTTCAAGATGACAGTTCAGCAGATGACATAGATCCAGCAAGCAGAGATGTTATACCATAGAAATGGTTTCAAGATGAGAGTTCAGCAGATGACATAGATCCAGCAAGCAGAGATGTTATACCATAGAAATGGTTTCAAGATGAGAGTTCAGCAGATGACATACATCCAGCAAGCAGAGATGTTAAACCATAGAAATGGTTTCAAGATGAGAGTTCAGCAGATGACATAGATCCAGCAAGCAGAGGTGTTAAACCATAGAAATGGTTTCAAGATGAGAGATCAGCAGATGACATAGATCCAGCAAGCAGAGATGTTATACCATAGACATGGTTTCAAGATGAGAGTTCAGCAGATGACATAGATCCAGCAAGCAGAGATGTTATACCATAGAAATGGTTTCAAGATGAGAGTTCAGCAGATGACATAGATCCAGCAAGCAGAGATGTTATACCATAGAAATGGTTTCAAGATGAGAGTTCAGCAGATGACACAGATCCAGCAAGCGGAGTTGTTATACCATAGAAATTGTTTCAAGATGAGAGTTCAGCAGATGCCATAGATCCAGCAAGCAGAGATGCTAAACCATAGGAATGGTTTCAAGATGAGAGTTCAGCAGATGACACAGATCCAACAAGCAGAGATGCTATACCATAGAAATTGTTTCAAGATGAGAGTTCAGCAGATGACATAGATCCAGCAAGCAGAGATGTTACACCATAGAAATGGTTTCATGATGAGAGTTCAGCAGATGACATAGATCCAGCAAGCAGAGATGTTATACCATAGAAATGGTTTCATGATGAGAGTTCAGCTGATGACATAGATCCAGCAAGCAGAGATGTTATACCATAGAAATTTTTTCATGATGAGAGTTCAGCTGATGACATAGATCCAGCAAGCAGAGATGTTATACCAGAGAAATGGTTTCAAGTTGAGAGTTCAGCAGATGACATAGATCCAGCAAGCAGAGATGTTATACCATAGAAATGGTTTCAAGATGAGAGTTCAGCAGATGACATAGATCCAGCAAGCAGAGATGTTATACCATAGAAATGGTTTCAAGATGAGAGTTCAGCAGATGACATAGATCCAGCAAGCAGAGATGTTATACCATAGAAATGGTTTCAAGATGAGAGTTCAGCAGATGACACAGATCCAGCAAGCAGAGTTGTTATACCATAGAAATGGTTTCAAGATGAGAGTTCAGCAGATGACATAGATCCAGCAAGCAGAGATGTTATACCATAGAAATGGTTTCAAGATGAGAGTTCAGCAGATGACATAGATCCAGCAAGCAGAGATGTTATACCATAGAAATGGTTTCAAGACGAGAGTTCAGCAGATGACATAGATCCAGCAAGCAGAGATGTTATACCAAAGAAATGGTTTCAAGATGAGAGTTCAGCTGATGACATAGATCCAGGAAGCAGAGATGTTATACCATAGAAATGGTTTCAAGATGAGAGTTCAGCAGATGCCATAGATCCAGCAAGCAGAGATGTTGTACCATAGAAATGGTTTCAAGATGACAGTTCAGCAGATGACATAGATCCAGCAAGCAGAGATGTTATACCATAGAAATGGTTTCAAGATGAGAGTTCAGCAGATGACATAGATCCAGCAAGCAGAGATGTTATACCATAGAAATGGTTTCAAGATGAGAGTTCAGCAGATGACATAGATCCAGCAAGCAGAGATGTTAAACCATAGAAATGGTTTCAAGATGAGAGTTCAGCAGATGACATAGATCCAGCAAGCAGAGGTGTTAAACCATAGAAATGGTTTCAAGATGAGAGATCAGCAGATGACATAGATCCAGCAAGCAGAGATGTTATACCATAGAAATGGTTTCAAGATGAGAGTTCAGCAGATGACATAGATCCAGCAAGCAGAGATGTTATACCATAGAAATGGTTTCAAGATGAGAGTTCAGCAGATGACATAGATCCAGCAAGCAGAGATGTTATACCATAGAAATGGTTTCAAGATGAGAGTTCAGCAGATGACACAGATCCAGCAAGCGGAGATGCTAAACCATAGGAATGGTTTCAAGATGAGAGTTCAGCAGATGACACAGATCCAACAAGCAGAGATGCTATACCATAGAAATTGTTCAAGATGAGAGTTCAGCAGATGACATAGATCCAGCAAGCAGAGATGTTACACCATAGAAATGGTTTCATGATGAGAGTTCAGCAGATGACATAGATCCAGCAAGCAGAGATGTTATACCATAGAAATGGTTTCATGATGAGAGTTCAGCTGATGACATAGATCCAGCAAGCAGAGATGTTATACCATAGAAATGGTTTCAAGATGAGAGTTCAGCATATGACATAGATCCAGCAAGCAGAGATGTTATACCATAGAAATGGTTTCAAGATGAGAGTTCAGCAGATGACATATATCCAGCAAGCAGAGATGTTATACCATAGAAATGATTTCAAGATGAGAGTTCAGCAGATGACATAGATCCAGCAAGCAGAGATGTTATACCATAGAAATTGTTTCAAGATGAGAGTTCAGCAGATGACACAGATCCAGCAAGCAGAGATGTTATACCATAGAAATGGTTTCAAGATGAGAGTTCAGCAGATGCCATAGATCCAGCAAGCAGAGATGCTAAACCATAGGAATGGTTTCAAGATGAGAGTTCAGCAGATGACACAGATCCAGCAAGCAGAGATGTTATACCATAGAAATGGTTTCATGATGAGAGTTCAGCAGATGACATAGATCCAGCAAGCAGAGATGTTACACCATAGAAATGGTTTCATGATGAGAGTTCAGCAGATGACATAGATCCAGCAAGCAGAGATGCTATACCATAGAAATTGTTTCAAGATGAGAGTTCAGCAGATGACATAGATCCAGCAAGCAAAGATGTTACACCATAGAAATGGTTTCATGATGAGAGTTCAGCAGATGACATAGATCCAGCAAGCAGAGATGTTATACCATAGAAATGGTTTCATGATGAGAGTTCAGCTGATGACATAGATCCAGCAAGCAGAGATGTTATACCATAGAAATGGTTTCAAGTTGAGAGTTCAGCAGATGACATAGATCCAGCAAGCAGAGATGGTATACCATAGAAATGGTTTCAAGATGAGAGTTCAGTAGATGACATAGATCCAGCAAGCAGAGATGTTATACCATAGAAATGGTTTCAAGATGAGAGTTCAGCAGATGACATAGATCCAGCAAGCAGAGATGTTATACCATAGAAATGGTTTCAAGATGAGAGTTCAGCAGATGACACAGATCCAGCAAGCAGAGATGTTATACCATAGAAATGGTTTCAAGATGAGAGTTCAGCAGATGACATAGATCCAGCAAGCAGAGATGTTATACCATAGAAATGGTTTCAAGATGAGAGTTCAGCTGATGACATAGATCCAGGAAGCAGAGATGTTATACCATAGAAATGGTTTCAAGATGAGAGTTCAGCAGATGCCATAGATCCAGCAAGCAGAGATGTTGTACCATAGAAATGGTTTCAAGATGACAGTTCAGCAGATGACATAGATCCAGCAAGCAGAGATGTTATACCATAGAAATGGTTTCAAGATGAGAGTTCAGCAGATGACATAGATCCAGCAAGCAGAGATGTTAGACCATAGAAATGGTTTCAAGATGAGAGTTCAGCAGATGACATAGATCCAGCAAGCAGAGATGTTAAACCATAGAAATGGTTTCAAGATGAGAGTTCAGCAGATGACATAGATCCAGCAAGCAGAGGTGTTAAACCATAGAAATGGTTTCAAGATGAGAGATCAGCAGATGACATAGATCCAGCAAGCAGAGATGTTATACCATAGAAATGGTTTCAAGATGAGAGTTCAGCAGATGACATAGATCCAGCAAGCAGAGATGTTATACCATAGAAATGGTTTCAAGATGAGAGTTCAGCAGATGACATAGATCCAGCAAGCAGAGATGTTATACCATAGAAATGGTTTCAAGATGAGAGTTCAGCAGATGACATAGATCCAGCAAGCAGAGATGTTATACCATAGAAATGGTTTCAAGATGAGAGTTCAGCAGATGACACAGATCCAGCAAGCGGAGTTGTTATACCATAGAAATTGTTTCAAGATGAGAGTTCAGCAGATGCCATAGATCCAGCAAGCAGAGATGCTAAACCATAGGAATGGTTTCAAGATGAGAGTTCAGCAGATGACACAGATCCAACAAGCAGAGATGCTATACCATAGAAATTGTTTCAAGATGAGAGTTCAGCAGATGACATAGATCCAGCAAGCAGAGATGTTACACCATAGAAATGGTTTCATGATGAGAGTTCAGCAGATGACATAGATCCAGCAAGCAGAGATGTTATACCATAGAAATGGTTTCATGATGAGAGTTCAGCTGATGACATAGATCCAGCAAGCAAAGATGTTATACCATAGAAATTTTTTCATGATGAGAGTTCAGCTGATGACATAGATCCAGCAAGCAGAGATGTTATACCAGAGAAATGGTTTCAAGTTGAGAGTTCAGCAGATGACATAGATCCAGCAAGCAGAGATGTTATACCATAGAAATGGTTTCAAGATGAGAGTTCAGCAGATGACATAGATCCAGCAAGCAGAGATGTTATACCATAGAAATGGTTTCAAGATGAGAGTTCAGCAGATGACATAGATCCAGCAAGCAGAGATGTTATACCATAGAAATGGTTTCAAGATGAGAGTTCAGCAGATGACACAGATCCAGCAAGCAGAGTTGTTATACCATAGAAATGGTTTCAAGATGAGAGTTCAGCAGATGACATAGATCCAGCAAGCAGAGATGTTATACCATAGAAATGGTTTCAAGATGAGAGTTCAGCAGATGACATAGATCCAGCAAGCAGAGATGTTATACCATAGAAATGGTTTCAAGACGAGAGTTCAGCAGATGACATAGATCCAGCAAGCAGAGATGTTATACCATAGAAATGGTTTCAAGATGAGAGTTCAGCAGATGACATAGATCCAGCAAGCAGAGATGTTATACCATAGAAATGGTTTCAAGATGAGAGTTCAGCAGATGACACAGATCCAGCAAGCGGAGATGCTAAACCATAGGAATGGTTTCAAGATGAGAGTTCAGCAGATGATACAGATCCAACAAGCAGAGATGCTATACCATAGAAATTGTTCAAGATGAGAGTTCAGCAGATGACATAGATCCAGCAAGCAGAGATGTTACACCATAGAAATGGTTTCATGATGAGAGTTCAGCAGATGACATAGATCCAGCAAGCAGAGATGTTATACCATAGAAATGGTTTCATGATGAGAGTTCAGCTGATGACATAGATCCAGCAAGCAGAGATGTTATACCATAGAAATGGTTTCAAGATGAGAGTTCAGCATATGACATAGATCCAGCAAGCAGAGATGTTATACCATAGAAATGGTTTCAAGATGAGAGTTCAGCAGATGACATATATCCAGCAAGCAGAGATGTTATACCATAGAAATGATTTCAAGATGAGAGTTCAGCAGATGACATAGATCCAGCAAGCAGAGATGTTATACCATAGAAATTGTTTCAAGATGAGAGTTCAGCAGATGACACAGATCCAGCAAGCAGAGATGTTATACCATAGAAATGGTTTCAAGATGAGAGTTCAGCAGATGCCATAGATCCAGCAAGCAGAGATGCTAAACCATAGGAATGGTTTCAAGATGAGAGTTCAGCAGATGACACAGATCCAACAAGCAGAGATGCTATACCATAGAAATTGTTTCAAGATGAGAGTTCAGCAGATGACATAGATCCAGCAAGCAGAGATGTTACACCATAGAAATGGTTTCATGATGAGAGTTCAGCAGATGACATAGATCCAGCAAGCAGAGATGTTATACCATAGAAATGGTTTCATGATGAGAGTTCAGCTGATGACATAGATCCAGCAAGCAGAGATGTTATACCATAGAAATGGTTTCAAGATGAGAGTTCAGCATATGACATAGATCCAGCAAGCAGAGATGTTATACCATAGAAATGGTTTCAAGATGAGAGTACAGCAGATGACATATATCCAGCAAGCAGAGATGTTATACCATAGAAATGATTTCAAGATGAGAGTTCAGCAGATGACATAGATCCAGCAAGCAGAGATGTTATACCATAGAAATTGTTTCAAGATGAGAGTTCAGCAGATGACACAGATCCAGCAAGCAGAGATGTTATACCATAGAAATGGTTTCAAGATGAGAGTTCAGCAGATGACACAGATCCAGCAAGCAGAGATGTTATACCATAGAAATGGTTTCAAGATGAGAGTTCAGCAGATGACATAGATCCAGCAAGCAGAGATGTTATACCATAGAAATGGTTTCAAGATGAGCATTCAGCTGATGACATAGATCCAGCAAGCAGAAATGTTATACCATAGAAATGGTTTCAAGATGAGATTTCAGCTGATGACATAGATCCAGCAAGCAGAGATGTTATACCATAGAAATGGTTTCAAGATGAGAGTTCAGCAGATGACATAGATTCAGCAAGCAGAGATGTTATACCATAGAAATGGTTTCAAGATGAGAGTTCAGCAGATGACACAGATCCAGCAAGCGGAGTTGTTATACCATAGAAATTGTTTCAAGATGAGAGTTCAGCAGATGCCATAGATCCAGCAAGCAGAGATGTTAAACCATAGGAATGGTTTCAAGATGAGAGTTCAGCAGATGACACAGATCCAGCAAGCAGAGATGTTATACCATAGAAATGGTTTCATGATGAGAGTTCAGCAGATGACATAGATCCAGCAAGCAGAGATGTTACACCATAGAAATGGTTTCATGATGAGAGTTCAGCAGATGACATAGATCCAGCAAGCAGAGATGCTATACCATAGAAATTGTTTCAAGATGAGAGTTCAGCAGATGACATAGATCCAGCAAGCAAAGATGTTACACCATAGAAATGGTTTCATGATGAGAGTTCAGCAGATGACATAGATCCAGCAAGCAGAGATGTTATACCATAGAAATGGTTTCATGATGAGAGTTCAGCTGATGACATAGATCCAGCAAGCAGAGATGTTATACCATAGAAATGGTTTCAAGTTGAGAGTTCAGCAGATGACATAGATCCAGCAAGCAGAGATGGTATACCATAGAAATGGTTTCAAGATGAGAGTTCAGTAGATGACATAGATCCAGCAAGCAGAGATGTTATACCATAGAAATGGTTTCAAGATGAGAGTTCAGCAGATGACATAGATCCAGCAAGCAGAGATGTTATACCATAGAAATGGTTTCAAGATGAGAGTTCAGCAGATGACACAGATCCAGCAAGCAGAGATGTTATACCATAGAAATGGTTTCAAGATGAGAGTTCAGCAGATGACATAGATCCAGCAAGCAGAGATGTTATACCATAGAAATGGTTTCAAGATGAGAGTTCAGCTGATGACATAGATCCAGGAAGCAGAGATGTTATACCATAGAAATGGTTTCAAGATGAGAGTTCAGCAGATGCCATAGATCCAGCAAGCAGAGATGTTGTACCATAGAAATGGTTTCAAGATGACAGTTCAGCAGATGACATAGATCCAGCAAGCAGAGATGTTATACCATAGAAATGGTTTCAAGATGAGAGTTCAGCAGATGACATAGATCCAGCAAGCAGAGATGTTAGACCATAGAAATGGTTTCAAGATGAGAGTTCAGCAGATGACATAGATCCAGCAAGCAGAGATGTTAAACCATAGAAATGGTTTCAAGATGAGAGTTCAGCAGATGACATAGATCCAGCAAGCAGAGGTGTTAAACCATAGAAATGGTTTCAAGATGAGAGATCAGCAGATGACATAGATCCAGCAAGCAGAGATGTTATACCATAGAAATGGTTTCAAGATGAGAGTTCAGCAGATGACATAGATCCAGCAAGCAGAGATGTTATACCATAGAAATGGTTTCAAGATGAGAGTTCAGCAGATGACATAGATCCAGCAAGCAGAGATGTTATACCATAGAAATGGTTTCAAGATGAGAGTTCAGCAGATGACATAGATCCAGCAAGCAGAGATGTTATACCATAGAAATGGTTTCAAGATGAGAGTTCAGCAGATGACACAGATCCAGCAAGCGGAGTTGTTATACCATAGAAATTGTTTCAAGATGAGAGTTCAGCAGATGCCATAGATCCAGCAAGCAGAGATGCTAAACCATAGGAATGGTTTCAAGATGAGAGTTCAGCAGATGACACAGATCCAACAAGCAGAGATGCTATACCATAGAAATTGTTTCAAGATGAGAGTTCAGCAGATGACATAGATCCAGCAAGCAGAGATGTTACACCATAGAAATGGTTTCATGATGAGAGTTCAGCAGATGACATAGATCCAGCAAGCAGAGATGTTATACCATAGAAATGGTTTCATGATGAGAGTTCAGCTGATGACATAGATCCAGCAAGCAGAGATGTTATACCATAGAAATTTTTTCATGATGAGAGTTCAGCTGATGACATAGATCCAGCAAGCAGAGATGTTATACCAGAGAAATGGTTTCAAGTTGAGAGTTCAGCAGATGACATAGATCCAGCAAGCAGAGATGTTATACCATAGAAATGGTTTCAAGATGAGAGTTCAGCAGATGACATAGATCCAGCAAGCAGAGATGTTATACCATAGAAATGGTTTCAAGATGAGAGTTCAGCAGATGACATAGATCCAGCAAGCAGAGATGTTATACCATAGAAATGGTTTCAAGATGAGAGTTCAGCAGATGACACAGATCCAGCAAGCAGAGTTGTTATACCATAGAAATGGTTTCAAGATGAGAGTTCAGCAGATGACATAGATCCAGCAAGCAGAGATGTTATACCATAGAAATGGTTTCAAGATGAGAGTTCAGCAGATGACATAGATCCAGCAAGCAGAGATGTTATACCATAGAAATGGTTTCAAGACGAGAGTTCAGCAGATGACATAGATCCAGCAAGCAGAGATGTTATACCAAAGAAATGGTTTCAAGATGAGAGTTCAGCTGATGACATAGATCCAGGAAGCAGAGATGTTATACCATAGAAATGGTTTCAAGATGAGAGTTCAGCAGATGCCATAGATCCAGCAAGCAGAGATGTTGTACCATAGAAATGGTTTCAAGATGACAGTTCAGCAGATGACATAGATCCAGCAAGCAGAGATGTTATACCATAGAAATGGTTTCAAGATGAGAGTTCAGCAGATGACATAGATCCAGCAAGCAGAGATGTTATACCATAGAAATGGTTTCAAGATGAGAGTTCAGCAGATGACATAGATCCAGCAAGCAGAGATGTTAAACCATAGAAATGGTTTCAAGATGAGAGTTCAGCAGATGACATAGATCCAGCAAGCAGAGGTGTTAAACCATAGAAATGGTTTCAAGATGAGAGATCAGCAGATGACATAGATCCAGCAAGCAGAGATGTTATACCATAGAAATGGTTTCAAGATGAGAGTTCAGCAGATGACATAGATCCAGCAAGCAGAGATGTTATACCATAGAAATGGTTTGAAGATGAGAGTTCAGCAGATGACATAGATCCAGCAAGCAGAGATGTTATACCATAGAAATGGTTTCAAGATGAGAGTTCAGCAGATGACACAGATCCAGCAAGCGGAGTTGTTATACCATAGAAATTGTTTCAAGATGAGAGTTCAGCAGATGCCATAGATCCAGCAAGCAGAGATGCTAAACCATAGGAATGGTTTCAAGATGAGAGTTCAGCAGATGACACAGATCCAACAAGCAGAGATGCTATACCATAGAAATTGTTTCAAGATGAGAGTTCAGCAGATGACATAGATCCAGCAAGCAGAGATGTTACACCATAGAAATGGTTTCATGATGAGAGTTCAGCAGATGACATAGATCCAGCAAGCAGAGATGTTATACCATAGAAATGGTTTCATGATGAGAGTTCAGCTGATGACATAGATCCAGCAAGCAGAGATGTTATACCATAGAAATGGTTTCAAGATGAGAGTTCAGCATATGACATAGATCCAGCAAGCAGAGATGTTATACCATAGAAATGGTTTCAAGATGAGAGTTCAGCAGATGACATATATCCAGCAAGCAGAGATGTTATACCATAGAAATGATTTCAAGATGAGAGTTCAGCAGATGACATAGATCCAGCAAGCAGAGATGTTATACCATAGAAATTGTTTCAAGATGAGAGTTCAGCAGATGACACAGATCCAGCAAGCAGAGATGTTATACCATAGAAATGGTTTCAAGATGAGAGTTCAGCAGATGACACAGATCCAGCAAGCAGAGATGTTATACCATAGAAATGGTTTCAAGATGAGAGTTCAGCAGATGACATAGATCCAGCAAGCAGAGATGTTATACCATAGAAATGGTTTCAAGATGAGCATTCAGCTGATGACATAGATCCAGCAAGCAGAAATGTTATACCATAGAAATGGTTTCAGGATGAGATTTCAGCTGATGACATAGATCCAGCAAGCAGAGATGTTATACCATAGAAATGGTTTCAAGATGAGAGTTCAGCAGATGACATAGATTCAGCAAGCAGAGATGTTATACCATAGAAATGGTTTCAAGATGAGAGTTCAGCAGATGACACAGATCCAGCAAGCGGAGTTGTTATACCATAGAAATTGTTTCAAGATGAGAGTTCAGCAGATGCCATAGATCCAGCAAGCAGAGATGTTAAACCATAGGAATGGTTTCAAGATGAGAGTTCAGCAGATGACACAGATCCAGCAAGCAGAGATGTTATACCATAGAAATGGTTTCATGATGAGAGTTCAGCAGATGACATAGATCCAGCAAGCAGAGATGTTACACCATAGAAATGGTTTCATGATGAGAGTTCAGCAGATGACATAGATCCAGCAAGCAGAGATGCTATACCATAGAAATTGTTTCAAGATGAGAGTTCAGCAGATGACATAGATCCAGCAAGCAGAGATGTTACACCATAGAAATGGTTTCATGATGAGAGTTCAGCAGATGACATAGATCCAGCAAGCAGAGATGTTATACCATAGAAATGGTTTCATGATGAGAGTTCAGCTGATGACATAGATCCAGCAAGCAGAGATGTTATACCATAGAAATGGTTTCAAGTTGAGAGTTCAGCAGATGACATAGATCCAGCAAGCAGAGATGGTATACCATAGAAATGGTTTCAAGATGAGAGTTCAGTAGATGACATAAATCCAGCAAGCAGAGATGTTATACCATAGAAATGGTTTCAAGATGAGAGTTCAGCAGATGACATAGATCCAGCAAGCAGAGATGTTATACCATAGAAATGGTTTCAAGATGAGAGTTCAGCAGATGACACAGATCCAGCAAGCAGAGATGTTATACCATAGAAATGGTTTCAAGATGAGAGTTCAGCAGATGACATAGATCCAGCAAGCAGAGATGTTATACCATAGAAATGGTTTCAAGATGAGAGTTCAGCAGATGACATAGATCCAGCAAGCAGAGATGTTATACCATAGAAATGGTTTCAAGACGAGAGTTCAGCAGATGACATAGATCCAGCAAGCAGAGATGTTATACCAAAGAAATGGTTTCAAGATGAGAGTTCAGCTGATGACATAGATCCAGGAAGCAGAGATGTTATACCATAGAAATGGTTTCAAGATGAGAGTTCAGCAGATGCCATAGATCCAGCAAGCAGAGATGTTGTACCATAGAAATGGTTTCAAGATGACAGTTCAGCAGATGACATAGATCCAGCAAGCAGAGATGTTATACCATAGAAATGGTTTCAAGATGAGAGTTCAGCAGATGACATAGATCCAGCAAGCAGAGATGTTAGACCATAGAAATGGTTTCAAGATGAGAGTTCAGCAGATGACATAGATCCAGCAAGCAGAGATGTTAAACCATAGAAATGGTTTCAAGATGAGAGTTCAGCAGATGACATAGATCCAGCAAGCAGAGGTGTTAAACCATAGAAATGGTTTCAAGATGAGAGATCAGCAGATGACATAGATCCAGCAAGCAGAGATGTTATACCATAGAAATGGTTTCAAGATGAGAGTTCAGCAGATGACATAGATCCAGCAAGCAGAGATGTTATACCATAGAAATGGTTTCAAGATGAGAGTTCAGCAGATGACATAGATCCAGCAAGCAGAGATGTTATACCATAGAAATGGTTTCAAGATGAGAGTTCAGCAGATGACACAGATCCAGCAAGCGGAGTTGTTATACCATAGAAATTGTTTCAAGATGAGAGTTCAGCAGATGCCATAGATCCAGCAAGCAGAGATGCTAAACCATAGGAATGGTTTCAAGATGAGAGTTCAGCAGATGACACAGATCCAACAAGCAGAGATGCTATACCATAGAAATTGTTTCAAGATGAGAGTTCAGCAGATGACATAGATCCAGCAAGCAGAGATGTTACACCATAGAAATGGTTTCATGATGAGAGTTCAGCAGATGACATAGATCCAGCAAGCAGAGATGTTATACCATAGAAATGGTTTCATGATGAGAGTTCAGCTGATGACATAGATCCAGCAAGCAGAGATGTTATACCATAGAAATGGTTTCAAGTTGCGAGTTCAGCAGATGACATAGATCCAGCAAGCAGAGATGTTATACCATAGAAATGGTTTCAAGATGAGAGTTCAGCAGATGACATATATCCAGCAAGCAGAGATGTTATACCATAGAAATGGTTTCAAGATGAGAGTTCAGTAGATGACATAGATCCAGCAAGCAGAGATGTTATACCATAGAAATTGTTTCAAGATGAGAGTTCAGCAGATGACACAGATCCAGCAAGCAGAGATGTTATACAATAGAAATGGTTTCAAGATGAGAGTTCAGCAGATGACACAGATCCAGCAAGCAGAGATGTTATACCATAGAAATGGTTTCAAGATGAGAGTTCAGCAGATGACATAGATCCAGCAAGCAGAGATGTTATACCATAGAAATGGTTTGAAGACGAGAGTTCAGCAGATGACATAGATCCAGCAAGCAGAGATGTTATACCAAAGAAATGGTTTCAAGATGAGAGTTCAGCTGATGACATAGATCCAGGAAGCAGAGATGTTATACCATAGAAATGGTTTCAAGATGAGAGTTCAGCAGATCACATAGATCCAGTAAGCAGAGATGTTATACCATAAAAATTGTTTCAAGATGAGAGTTCAGCAGATGACATAGATCCAGCAAGCAGAGATGTTGTACCATAGAAATGGTTTCAAGATGACAGTTCAGCAGATGACATAGATCCAGCAAGCAGAGATGTTATACCATAGAAATGGTTTCAAGATGAGAGTTCAGCAGATGACATAGATCCAGCAAGCAGAGATGTTAGACCATAGAAATGGTTTCAAGATGAGAGTTCAGCAGATGACATAGATCCAGCAAGCAGAGATGTTAAACCATAGAAATGGTTTCAAGATGAGAGTTCAGCAGATGACATAGATCCAGCAAGCAGAGGTGTTAAACCATAGAAATGGTTTCAAGATGAGAGATCAGCAGATGACATAGATCCAGCAAGCAGAGATGTTATACCATAGAAATGGTTTCAAGATGAGAGTTCAGCAGATGACATAGATCCAGCAAGCAGAGATGTTATACCATAGAAATGGTTTCAAGATGAGAGTTCAGCAGATGACATAGATCCAGCAAGCAGAGATGTTATACCATAGAAATGGTTTCAAGATGAGAGTTCAGCAGATGACACAGATCCAGCAAGCGGAGTTGTTATACCATAGAAATTGTTTCAAGATGAGAGTTCAGCAGATGCCATAGATCCAGCAAGCAGAGATGCTAAACCATAGGAATGGTTTCAAGATGAGAGTTCAGCAGATGACACAGATCCAACAAGCAGAGATGCTATACCATAGAAATTGTTTCAAGATGAGAGTTCAGCAGATGACATAGATCCAGCAAGCAGAGATGTTACACCATAGAAATGGTTTCATGATGAGAGTTCAGCAGATGACATAGATCCAGCAAGCAGAGATGTTATACCATAGAAATGGTTTCATGATGAGAGTTCAGCTGATGACATAGATCCAGCAAGCAGAGATGTTATACCATAGAAATGGTTTCAAGTTGCGAGTTCAGCAGATGACATAGATCCAGCAAGCAGAGATGTTATACCATAGAAATGGTTTCAAGATGAGAGTTCAGCAGATGACATATATCCAGCAAGCAGAGATGTTATACCATAGAAATGGTTTCAAGATGAGAGTTCAGTAGATGACATAGATCCAGCAAGCAGAGATGTTATACCATAGAAATTGTTTCAAGATGAGAGTTCAGCAGATGACACAGATCCAGCAAGCAGAGATGTTATACAATAGAAATGGTTTCAAGATGAGAGTTCAGCAGATGACACAGATCCAGCAAGCAGAGATGTTATACCATAGAAATGGTTTCAAGATGAGAGTTCAGCAGATGACATAGATCCAGCAAGCAGAGATGTTATACCATAGAAATGGTTTGAAGACGAGAGTTCAGCAGATGACATAGATCCAGCAAGCAGAGATGTTATACCAAAGAAATGGTTTCAAGATGAGAGTTCAGCTGATGACATAGATCCAGGAAGCAGAGATGTTATACCATAGAAATGGTTTCAAGATGAGAGTTCAGCAGATCACATAGATCCAGTAAGCAGAGATGTTATACCATAAAAATTGTTTCAAGATGAGAGTTCAGCAGATGACATAGATCCAGCAAGCAGAGATGTTATACCTGTGTGAAGATAGAAGAGATGGATGGACGTTAGTCGGTTGCCATTGAAATGACTGTCAGACACTTGTCGAACAGGACACTTTGTTGAAGAGGACACATGTGTGGACCCCACACTGTATTAGATTTTAAGCTCCTAGGACAGGGTGTACATTATTCTGCATGCCCTCAGGAGCAGTCTGTATACTGTATATTAGATGGTAAGCTCCTAGGACAGGGTGTGCATTATTCTGCTTGCCCTCAGGAGCAGCCTGTATACTGTATATTAGATTGTAAGCTCCTAGGACAGGGTGTGCATTATTCTGCATGCCCTCAGGGGCAGTCTGTATATTGTATATTAGGCTTTAAGCTCCTTGGACAGGTTGTGCATTATTCTGCATGCCCTCAGGAGCAGTTTGTATACTGTATATTAGATTCTAAGCTCCTAGGACAGGGTGTGCATTATTCTGCATGCCCTCAGCAGCAGTCTGTACACTGTATATTAGATTGTAAGCTCCTCGGACAGGGTGTACATTATTCTGCATGCCCTCAGGAGCAGTCTGTACACTGTATATTAGATTGTAAGCTCCTCGGACAGGGTGTACATTATTCTGCATGCCCTCAGGAGCAGTCTGTATATTGTATATTAGATTGTAAGCTCCTAGGACAGGGTGTGCATTATTCTGCATGCCCTCAGGAGCAGTCTGTATACTGTATATTAGATTGTAAGCTCCTCGGACAGGGTGTGCATTATTCTGCATGCCCTCAGGATCAGCCTGTATATTATATTGTAAGCTCCTCTTGAGCAGGGTGTATTTGTCTTTTCCTTTGCCTGAGCTTATAATACATGTAGATATACAGCAATATGCAGCAGGACAGACATGATCCAGGGAAATATCCGATCGCCACCACTGGGGTCAGGAAGGAATTTTTTCCCCCCCTGAGGCAGAGCTCTCCGGGGGGTTTCTTCGCCTTCCTCTGGATCTCTGGCTTCAATGGCTCTCAGCCAGTCCTCAATGACCACAGCCAGTTCTGTGGTCTCTATGGAGCCTGATCTGAGAGTCATTGTGATCAGAGTTTAATTTCTTAAGGGGCCAGTAATATTTTTATTACAATGTTGCTTATTGCTATTCCAATAAAAAAATAAAAAGAAAGAAAAGTGTCATGTGAGTTTATTTGTCTTGACTTTTTTTTTTTTACACAGTTACAATGATGGAAATGACCATTACTACCCTCAATATTCCTGAAGTAGAACCAGGAATTATGGGGGCGCCATTTACAGACGGCAGACCACGTCTATCTCCACCCATTGTGGTATCATAATGTCAGCTCCTGTCCCAAGTTACATGACAAGTGTTACGGGGGTCAATCTCTGTGATGGGGGCAGGGCACTAAAATAGTATATGTCCTACACAACAAACTACCTGATCGAAGACTGAAGACCGGACACAGAGCCCCCGAACACAAGAGACACAAGCAGAGTCTGACTGTGGTGCCAAGTGGCCCCCCACTATCCAACTCCAGGGCCCCACGTTTCAGCTTCATGCAAATATGACGTTATTCTCAATTACAAATATATATAACAATGAACGGGGTAGATTGGTAAATGAATAAGATTCTGCCTTTGTCTGTACATAGAGAGTCAATTATATTGTGCCAAGTGCTGCTCATATAAGAGGGCGGTGGACACTCTTGCAGGGCGGCTCCAGGTTTTTCTGGGCCCCGGGCGAAAGAGTCTCAGTGGCCCCTTTAACACATACCACGATTCATGATGCACAGATACCGCAGAGAAATATATATATATACAGTACAGACCTAAAGTTTGGACACACCTTCTCATTTAAACATTTTTCTGTATTTTCATGACTATGAAAATTGTACATTCACACTGAAGGCATCAAAACTATGAATTATCACATGTGGAATTATATACTTAACAAAAAAGTGTGAAACAACTGAAAATATGTCTTATATTCTAGGTTCTTCAAAGTAGCCACCTTTTGCTTTGATGACTGCTTTGCACACTCTTGGCATTCTCTTGATGAGCTTCAAGTGGTAGTCACCGGAAATGGTTTTCACTTCACAGGTGTGCCCTGTCAGGTTTAATAAGTGGGATTTTTTGCCTTATAAATGGGGTTGGGACCATCAGTTGTGTTGTGTAGAAGTCATGTGGATACACAGTTGATAGTCCTACTGAATAGACTGTTAGAATTTGTATTATGGCAAGAAAAAAGCAGCTAAGTAAAGAAAAACGAGTGGCCATCATTACTTTAAGAAATGAAGGTCAGTCAGTCCGAAAAATTGGGAAAACTTTGAAAGTGTCCCCAAGTTCAGTTGCAAAAACCATCAAGCGCTACAAAGAAACTGGCTCACATGAGGACCGCCCCAGGAAAGGAACACCAAGAGTCACCTCTGCTTCTGAGGATAAGTTTATCCGAGTCACCAGCCTCAGAAATCGCAGGTTAACAGCAGCTCAGATTAGAGACCAGGTCAATGCCACACAGAGTTCTAGCAGCAGACACATCTCTTCAATAACTGTTAAGAGGAGACTTTGTGCAGCAGGCCTTCATGGTAAAATAACTGCTAGGAAACCACTGCTAAGGACAGGCAAAAAGCAGAAGAGACTTGTTTGTGCTAAAGAACACAAGGAATGGACATTAGACCAGTGGAAATCTGTGCTTTGGTCTGATGAGTCCAAATTTGAGATCTTTGGTTCCAACCACCGTGTCTTTGTGCGACGCAGAAAAGGTGAACGGATCGACTCTACATGCCTGGTTCCCACCGTGAAGCATGGAGGAGGTGGTGTGATGGTGTGGGGGTGCTTTGCTGGTGACACTGTTGGGGATTTATTCAAAATTGAAGGCATACTGAACCAGCATGGCTACCACAGCATCTTGCAGTGACATGCTATTCCATCTGGTTTGCGTTTAGTTGGACCATCATTTATTTTTCAACAGGACAATGACCCCAAACACACTTCCAGGCTGTGTAAGGGCTGCTTGACCAAGACGGAGAGTGATGACCTGGCCTCCACAGTCACGAGACCTGAACCCAATCGAGATGGTTTGGGGTGAGCTGGACTGCAAAATGAAGGCAAAAGAGTCAACAAGTGCTAAGCATCTTTGGGAACTCCTTCAAGATTGTTGGAAGACCATTTCCGGTGACTACCACTTGAAGCTCATCAAGAGAATGTCAAGAGTGTGCAAAGCAGTCATCAAAGCAAAAGGTGGCTACTTTGAAGAACCTAGAATATAAGACATATTTTCAGTTGTTTCACACTTTTTTGTTAAGTATATAATTCCACATGTGTTAATTCATAGTTTTGATGCCTTCAGTGTGAATGTACAATTTTCATAGTCATGAAAATACAGAAAAATCTTTAAATGAGAAGGTGTGTCTAAACTTTTGGTCTGTACTGTATATATATATATATATATATATATATATATATATATATAGTACAATGCCGAAGATTTCACTTCTTACATTACATGAGTGATATCTATTGTAAATTCAACAATAGCTCAGAAACCGGCGAATCGCTCCACACAGAATACTGGCCCCCATATAAAGCCCCATACAGGATACTGGCCCCATATACTGCTCCATACAGAATACTGACCCCCATATAACGCTCCATGCAGGCTGTTCCCACCACATAATGCCTCATGCAGGCTGTTCCCCCCACATAATGCCCCACACAGGCTGTTCCCCCCTTATAACGCCCCATGCAGGCTGTTCCCCCCTTATAATGCCCCATGCAGGATGTCACCCACCCTTATAATGCCCCATGCAGGATGTCACCCCCCTTATAATGCCCCATGAAGGATGTCGTCCCCCTTATAATGCCCCATGCAGGATGTCACTCCCCTTATAATGCCCCATGAAGGATGTCGCCCCCTTATAATGCCCTATGCATTAAGTCACCCCCTTATAATGCCCCATGCAGGATGTCACTCCCCCCCATATAATGGCCCATGCATTATGTCACCCCCCCACCCCTTATAATGCCCCATGCAGGATGTCACCCCCTTATAATGCCCCATGCAGGATGTCACTCCCCCCCATATAATGGCCCATGCAGGATGTCACACCCCCGCCCCTTATAATGCCCCATGCAGGATGTCACTCCCCCCCCCATATAATGCCCCATGCAGGATGTCACACACACCCTCCCTTATAATGCCCCATGCAGGATGTCACTCCCCCCCCTTATAATGCCCCATGCAGGATGTCACTCCCCCCCTTTAATGCCCCATGCAGGATGTCACCCCCCCTCCCTTATAATGCCCCATGCAGTATTTCATTTCCTCCCTTTTAATGCCCCATGCAGGATGTCACACCCCCATCCCTTATAATGCCCCATGCCTCCATACAAAAAAAAAATGAAATACTCACCACACTTCTCACCTGCTGCCGCTGCTCCAGACCCCTCACCCGCGTCGCCGGCGTCTTCCTGCTCTGCGCTGTGACGGCTCAGGAGAGAGCGCAGTGGAAAGCGGTCACCACGCCCTCTGACCTGAGACATCACAGTCAGAGGACGCAGAAGAGACAGGAGCTGCTGCAGAGGCCTGGGAAGAGGTAAGTATTGTGCCGCCGGCTGCCGGAGCCCTGAGCAAGCGAGGGGGAGTGGGCACTGACACTGCTCTCCTCCGCTCACGGGTCCCATAGCGCAGTGGGGTGCCCGACAGCGAGTGGCCCCCCCCCCGCCTGCTCAGGGCCCCGGCACTTGCCGGGGTGCGCCAGGTGCTGACGCCGACCCTGCACTCTTGCACAAGGGCCTACCGGAGGATTCTCCTGTTCTCCTGTGGGCCAGTCCAAGCCTGACTGTGCTATACATAATAAGGCTACATTCCTGCATTGAGCATGTCCTATTCTGATCCTCAAAATCAGATCACAACTGGACATTCTCTGACCCTCACAGATCTTATTCTCAGATCCATGATTTTCATGGATGTGTGAATGGATCTATAAAACTCTACGAGTCTGTGGACCATCCAATAAAAAAATCTTTCAGCACATGGACATTTCACACAAATGTGAGAATGCAGCCTAAGGGATTTTACAGATAACATTATCACTCCAAGTCACACAGTGCAGATACAGAATAATATTTACATCCAGGCACTTACCGCTGACGTCTCATCTGATCAGAGCAGGTTTCTGCTGTTTCTTCTCCATCTGGTCAGACCTTCATGTCAACATCTCCCAGCCACGACTCGTCTTGTCACGTTGATCTCCAGTCTAGAAAATAACAAGGTCACATATATTGTATATATACACGTGTTTCCCCCACACTGCGCCCCTGAATACAGATATGTAGACCCCCCCCCCCATTAATATACTATTAGCCACTTAGTAATCAAAATATAAAGTGATAAGCAGCACTGTGTCCCCCATTAACTATAATCTCCACCGGCCAATAGTATAAATTATTCAGTCTCTGTGACTCTCCCCAATTAACTGTAAGGCTATGTGCACACGGAAAATATACCAGGTTTTACAGTACAAGCAAAGTGAAACCCCCATCGCTGCTCTCTCCCAGCACCCCCATCATTGCTCTCCCCCAGCACACACATCACTGCTCTCTCCAGGCACCCCCATCATTGCTCTCCCCCAACACACCCATCACTGCTCTCTCCCAGTACCCCCGTCATTGCTCTTTCCGGGCACCTCCATCATTGCTCTCTCCCAGCACCCCCATCATTGCTCTCTCCCAGCACCCCCATCACTACTCTCCCCAAGTACCCCCGTCATTGCGCTTTCCGAGCACCTCCATCATTGCTCCCTCCCAACACCCCCATCATTGCTCTCTCCCAGCACCCCCATCACTGCTCTCACCAAGTACCCCAGTCATTACTCTTTCCAAGCACCCCCATCATTGCTCTTTTCGAGCACCCCATCATTGCTTTTTCCCAACACCCCCATCATTGCTCTCTCTCAGCACCCCCATCATTGCTCTCTCCCAGCACCCCCATCACTGCTCTCCCCAAGTACCCATCATTACTCTTTCCAAGCACCCCCATCATTGCT
The DNA here is from genome assembly GCF_046119375.1 of Phyllobates terribilis. NCBI lineage: Eukaryota > Metazoa > Chordata > Amphibia > Anura > Dendrobatidae > Phyllobates > Phyllobates terribilis. The sequence continues at coordinate 311,576 of NW_027363019.1, forward strand.
CTTTCCGAGCACCCCATCATTGCTCTGTCCCAGCACCCCATCATTGCTCTCTCCCAGCACCCCCATCATTGCTCTCTCCCAGCACCCCCATCATTGCTCTTTCCCAGCACCCCATCATTGTTCTCTCCCAGCACCCCCATCATTGCTCTCTCCCAGTACCCCATCATTGCTCTCTCCCAGCACTGCACCCCCATCATTGCTCTCTCCCAGCAACCCCCATCATTGCTCTCCCCAGCACCATCATTGCTCTCCCAATCCCCACCATTCTCACCATCCCCATTATTGCTCTACCCATCCCCACCATCCCCATCATTGCTCTCCCCTTCTCCACCATCCTCATCATTGCTCTCCCATCCCCACCATCCTCATCATTGCTCTCCCCATCCCCATCATTGCTCTCCCCATCCCCACCATCCTCATCATTGCTTTCCCCGTCCCCATCATTGCTCTGCTCATCCCCACTGTCCCCATCATAGCTCTGCCCATCATTTCTCTCCCTATCATTGCTTTGCCGATCACTGCTCTGCCCATCATTGCTCTCCTATCATTGCTCTCCCCATCATTGCTCTGCCCATCACTGCTCTGCTCATCACTGCTCTTCCCATCACTGATCAGCCCATCATTGCTCTGCCCATCACTGCTCTGCCCATCATTGCTCTGCCCATCATGGCTCTGCCCATCATTGCTCTCCCCCCACCTCCCCTCATTCTCCTGTTCCTCTCCCCAGTGTATCAGTACAAAAAAAAACAAAACAAAAAACACAACTTACCTCTCAGCACGCTCCCGCAGCATCCTCCTTGTTGCCGGTAACTTCCTCCCTTACACAGGCCCGAGCTGCTTGATGACGTCATCAAGCTGTACGAGCCTGTGTCAGGGAGGACGCGCCGGGCAGGAAGCAGAGGACGGATCCCTCAGCTCCACTGCCATTTTCCTTCTGTCAGCAGTGGAGCTGGAGGGATCCCTTGCTGCTCACCGCACATGAGAGGGCAATCTGGCCATGGGCCCCCCAGAGCCTGGGGCTCCGAGAAGCAGGCCAGATTGCCCTCAATATTAACCGCCCGGTAAGGGCCCCCCTGCACCCTTGCACGGCCAGGCTCCGGTGCAGCTGCACCAGCGGTAGGTCCGCCCCTGTCTCTGAACTAATCTGCTGATATCTCCCACCACGTAATCTCTGGTCCTCCCAAGACCTCCTTCTCTCCTCAACAATCGTACGTTCCTCATCCAATCGCCTGCAAGACTTCTCCCGAGTATTCCCCATCCTGTAGAATTCTGTGGCCCAACACATCCGATTATCCCCTCATTTGGAACTTTCAAGCGGAACTTTAAAACCCATGTCTTCAGAGCAGCTTACAGCCTGCAATGACCCCACTGCCACCTTACCAACAGCAGAGCTGTTGCACCCCCCAAAACTACTATCCTTCCCCATTATCCTGTAGAACAGGGGTCTCAAACACGCGGCACGCGGGCCGCATGCGGCCCCTGAGGCTGCTTTATGCGGCCCGCAGGCACAGGCCCCTTGACGATCCTGACCAGGTCCAGGAGGAGCCGCCGACAGCAGCGCTGAATTGCCACACAGAGACTGTCTCCCAGCACAGCATTTCCAATGACAGTCGCTGGCCAATCAGAGGCCAGCAGCTGATATCTGCGTGTCGGCGCAGCGAGTATGACGTCATTGCCATATGCAGATGTCAGCTGCTGGCCTCTGATTGGCCAGCGACTGTCATTGGAAATGCTGTGCTGGGAGACAGTCTGTGTGCTGCAATGCAGCGCTGCTGTCAGCGGCTCCTCCTGGACCAGGTCGGGATCGTCAAGGGGTCGGACTCTGTGGTGCCTGCGGGCCACATCAGCAGGAAGGCCGCCGAGGGAACGGATGACAGGTGAGAATCATCTTTTTTTTTCTATTTTATGTGTGTGAAGAACAGCACAGGGGGCACATAGCCACAAGATGGGGACCTGGATGGGGCACATAGCCACAAGAGGGGACCTGGATGGGGCACATAGCCACAAGAGGGGACCTGGATGGGGCACATAGCCACAAGAGGGGACCTGGATGGGGCACATAGCCACAAGAGGGGACCTGGATGGGGCACATAGCCACAAGAGGGGACCTGGATGGGGCACATAGCCACAAGAGGGGACCTGGATGGGGCACATAGCCACAAGATGGGGACCTGGATGGGGCACAGAGCTACAAGATGGGGACCTGGATGGGGCACAAAGCCACAAGATGGGGACCTGGATGGGGCAAATAGCCACAGGATGGGGACCTGGATGGGGTACATAGCCACAAGATGGGGACCTGAATGGGTCACATAGCCACAGGATGGGGAGCTGGATGGGGCACATAGCCACAAGATGGGGACCTGGATGGGGCACATAGCCACAAGATGGGGACCTGGATGGGGCACATAGCCACAAGATGGGGACCTGGATGAGACACATAGCCACAAGATGGGGACCTGAATGGGTCACATAGCCACAGGATGGGGAGCTGGATGGGGTACATAGGCACAAGATGGAGACCTGGATGGGGCACATAACCACAAGATGGGGACCTGGATGGGGCACATAGCCACAGGATGGGGATCTGGATGGGGCACATTAATACAAGATGGGGACTTGGATGGGGAACATTACTACAAGATGTTTGCCATTATTACTATATGACAATATTACTGTATGTGGCCAATTGGGGGAAACAAAATTGTAAAAATAAAAAAAATAAAAATAAAGCATAAAAAAATATTGGGCACAAAAAATGCTGTTTTATATGTAAACTAAAGTAAACACAAAAAAGTGCACGTTTATTATCGCCACATCCATAACGACCCAAGCTATAAAAAAAATAAACATGGCAAAAATGTTCAAAAGGTGTATACAAAAAAAAATGGTATCACTAAAAATGTCACATTGAACAAAGAATGCGGCCCCCAAAATTCAAATTTTTTCCATGTGTGGCCCATATACCCAGCCGAGTTTGAGACCCCTGCTGTAGAATGTAAGGCCGCAATGGTAGGGTCCTCTCCCCTTTGTACTTGTCCGTCACTATTAGTTTGTTCATTGCAATTTCTATTTCTGTTTGTATGTAACTCCTCCTCATGTACAGCACCATAGAATCAATGGTGCTCTAAAAATAAATAATAACAATAATCCCCCACATGATGTTCCCCCCAGTCTTCACCCCTGCCCTCCATGCCGGTGTGCACACTGCAGGAAGCTGCAGCAGTAGTTGGCACAGTGTTTCATCGTCAGCATCATCAGAGATGTGCTGCAGCGGTCTGCTGACCGTTTACACTACCCATCCCACGTACTCATCCTCCAACAAAGCAAGTGGTTGGGCATCAGTGCACTCAATCTCTTCCAATTGTTGGCCAGGGCCAGATGGATGGCCCACGGAACCACAGCCAGCAGTCATCAAAAAGCAGGAGATACCGCTGCATGACTTGGGGCTCAGACTGCTTGCCAGGGGGTGAGGTGGAAGACAGATGCCCATGAGCCGCAGGTGCCAAATCTGCACTTTCAGCAGGGGATTAGGTGGAAGACAAAGCAATGGGACTGAAGGCACTCTCAGCCAACCAACCTAAAACCACTTCTACTTGTTCTGGCCTCACCATTCATCCAACGATACTCGGGCCTACGAAATTACACAGAGCATCCTGTCGCCTACTTGCAGCACAGGAAGGTGTTTCATTTGGGCACGTAGCCGACACAGATCGACCACGGCCTTTCTCTCCCTGCAGCAGCTACATTCACCACCACCAGCAAAACTGACACATCTATTTGATGCTCTCCGCTTTGTTTTCAACCCAAAAAACTGCAGAGTATTACACGGCCAGTATTCAGAGAGAGAGTGGATCACAGATTATTACACGGCCAGTATTCAGAGAGAGAGAGTGGCTCGCAGATTATTACACTGCCTGTATTCAGAGAGAGAGTGGATCGCAGATTATTACACGGCCTGTATTCAGAGAGAGAGTGGCTCGCAGATTATTACACTGCCTGTTTTCAGAGTACCCCCTAAAAAAAACAAAAAAAAAATACAGTTTTGGCTACCTACTCCTCCTCCACTTTTTCCACCTACACCGCCACCTCCACCTCCTCCACCTCCTCCTCCTCCTCAACCTCCTGCTTCACTTGGACCTCTGCCTCCTGGTTCAAGATTATAATTGTTTCTTTTTTTTTTATTATGTTATTTTAAGTCATTTTCCTATCAACATTTGTCTTCAGGGCAATTGTCCTGCACTTACCCCCATTTGGCTTCCTTTTGCAGCCCCTTAGCCCTTACTGTGAACATTTTGCAGCCCTTTTTAAGCACTGAAGTTAGGGTCCCTATTGACTTCTATTGGGTTCGGGGTCAAGTTCGGTCCAAAACCAAACTTTTAACTGTAGCTTCGTAGAATCTGCCGAACCTGAACATCCATGGATCCACACATCCCTATCAGTAACACATCATTGTGTGCACATAGACGGTCATTTTTCTTGACAGCACATCTCTTGCTTACAGGACGATATAATTCTGAGAATGATTATTTTTAAGCTTAAAGAGGTGGTCCGCTACATTCTATAATGCCCCCTTCCATCCAGTATCGCTCCAAAATCAAGCGCGCGCTTTCCCTCTCCCCTCTGCTTTCATCGGCCGCTAGCGCTCTCTGGATTTTGGGATGTTCACGATTACAAAAATTGTCCTGCCCCCAGCTATAGAGTGAGGGGCGGGTGGAAGGGAGTTGTAGACCCCACAATCACTAGAGGATAGAAACTTTCACCGCACACTCAGGAGATCCAATGCAAAAGTTTTAATGATATTTAGAAAAACCTGCAAGTGGCGGAGAAAAAACAGTTCTTTTGTTTAGAGGGGACTTTTACGTTTCGGTCCGCTCCTGGGCCTTGCTCACATAGTCGCTCTGAGTAAGGCTGTGATGGTCCAAACCATATGAGAGATATCCCAGTGGGGATGCATATTCAGTTGAGTCCTTATGGGGAATGGCAGTAAGGGCGCTCCTGCACTTCCTGTGTGAAGGCCTTTTGGGATGTGACGTGCGGTGAAACGCCGTTCACAACCCAGTCAATCGTGGTGGGGGGGTTTAGTGCGTGCGACTGGGTCATGCCTAGGTGAATCCAAGAAATCCGGAAGTTGAGGTGACAATGTGGCACCCCAGGGGTCTGGTTTCCACAGTAATAGCAATATTATGTCTGAGAGCAGGTGGGAGGTCTCTTGGTCAGGAATCCTATGCATGCCACACCTCCTGCCCAGTCCTGGGAGGGGAAGAACTTCCCCTATATAAAACTGGGGCTGAGGCAGGGTTGTGGAGAAAGAGTTGAGTTAAGAAGAGGAGAAGCAGCTATAGGAAGAGAGATCAGGAGCTCTGGGGAAGTCGTGCTAAAAGGAATCAGGGGCTGGCAGCTGTAGAGCTCGCCCTGATTGAAGAGTTACCACCGGACCCGGAGTCCGAGGCTGTGGGGACTAATCCTTACCCAGCAGCAGAAACCGACCGGCAGGGGATTTCAGGTCCTCTGGCCAAGAAACCCGAAGGCACGGTCACACGCGTGGGACCAGCACCGCCGTCGTGGAGCGGAAGCCACTAGAAGGCCCCGAGTCACCGGCCATACGGGTGAGCACCACACGGTACACTCAGGGACGTGGGCTACTTTTACCCGCCTCTAGCAAGGTAGCCAGAAGAGTACAATTAGTTGGGGAGGCCTACAACTCCGCCTGGCCAGGGGAAATCCCATCTGCTCAAAGACTGACCAGGCCCCGATCGCTAGCCAGTACTCCGGGAGGGTCTATCTTTATCACCAGTAAAGACCCTGAACTACACCGCATCGTCTCTGAGTGGTTCCTGCTACCCCCATCATCCACGTCGGCTGCCCTGAGGCCATACCCCTCCCGTTGGGGGTTATACCATCCACGCTGCACAATCCTTCCACCGGCCTCAGCGGTCTGCCCTGCAGCGGCAGCTCCATAGCTGCATTCAACGGGTGGCGTAGTCGTCCAACATCTACTGCTAATACTCAGCCACACAGTTTGACTCCCTGGGCACGGACCGGGTCACCGCCACGAGACTACTACCCCCAACAGGCCCAGCTCCGGGTAGTCCCCGCGTGCGCAACGCTAAACCAAGTAGGCCCAGGGGCGCGTCAACTTTGGCGTAGTCGGCAGGATTTCGTGCCCGCAACCACCGGGTACTGCGTGCCTGAAAAAGACTGTTCAAACTTACCAGTGGTGAAGATTCCCGCCATCCGGCGCCATCTTCTGCCTTCTTCCCGCCATCCGCGAAGTTTTCCCGCCATCCGGCGCCATCTTCTGCCTTCTTCCCGCCATCCGTGGAGTTTTCCCGCCGTTGGACGCCATCTTGAAGACGCCGCGCGGGAAGAAGAGGGGCGTGGACTCCGAAAGCGCGCGAGAACTGAAGCCCCGCCTCACGTCCGGACGTTGCGTAAGGTCCTGGAAGGAGCCCAGCAGACGCCGACGTCACAGGAGCGCGACGGAAGGTCCTCAACCCTGACGATCCACTGCGGAGCCGCGGCCTACGGAAGAGGATCATTGCAAGGTAGGCCACGGTCCACTAGGGGGAGAGAAAGATGTCGGATACGGAGGAGAGCTTCACTGCCTCAACCCCCGCCAGCGCCACCGCTGCTGCAGTCATGCCTTTCACCATGCCCTATATCCCGGGAGCAGCCTGGCTACCCCAGTACTCAGGGGAGTCACATACCCTGAATGACTTTAAAGAAAAGCTGGATAGCCTCTTCCAGGTGTACCCCCTCACAGAAGAGCAAAAAGTGAGCATCCTGGTGGCCCAACTAACCGGGGCAGCCCAAAGGGAGGTAAAGTCCTGGCCACCTGGGAGGAGGACTGTCGCAGGGATACTAACCCGGCTGAGGGACACCTTTGATACCCGCACCTCAGCCGAGATTAAGCTTAGATTCTATGGGTGCAAGCAGCGAGCACATGAGAGTATAAGGGACTATGCACTAAACCTACAAGAGGCCCTGAGAGCCATTAAGCAGACCGACCCTGACAGCGTGGGAAACGAGGACAGGCTGTTGACCGAGCAATTTATAGAGGGACTATATTGCAATGTCCACCGAACCCAGTTGCGGGCCATAGCCTTACAGGATCCTCATCTGGACTTTGCACAGTTCAAGGACAGAGCCATCCGGGTGCTCCGAGAACCGACACCGGGTGGCGTTGTGACCCACAGGCGCCCAGCTATCACTTACCACCAGGAGGCGGCGCCCTTGTCGGCAGGGCCTGTGGGGGCTGATGCGCAGGCTTTGAACAATGACCCGGCTCCAGACCTGCACCATCAGGTCCAAGAGCTAGCTAAAAGCGTTGCTGCGCTAACCCGAACTGTGCAGTCTTTACAGGTTTCCACTCCAGGGAAGATCCAGCTGGCATCCGGACCGTGGCGTCGACCAAGGAGGACCCCACCGGCCAGAGGAAGACCCAGCGACCGGTACAACGAGGACGGACAACCCATCTGCCGCCGCTGCAATCAACCCGGACATATGGCAAGGTACTGTCCTTTAAACTGGCACAACCTGGGGTAGAGGGCCAACCCCCAGGAAAAAGATCACCAGGCCCATCGAACTGGCGCGACAAATATGTGGGAGGACGTCCAGTCTTGCCTGTGGTACTGGATGGCATCCCTATGAGTGCCCTACTGGACACCGGGTCACAGGTCACCACCATCCCGTACGTGCTCTTCAAGCAGTACTGGAATGACTCGGATATCACCCGCTATCCAGACGACGACTTGAGTATCATCGCCAGTAATGGTCAGCCCGTGCCACAGATCGGATTTAAAGAAATGACCATTAAAATCAGTAGAGTCGAACTGGCAGCACAGGGACTGATCATTGTAGACATTGACAAACACGAGAGTCACCCAAAGATAACTCTAGGAACTAATGTGATTGAAAATTGTCTTGCAGAGGTGATTTTCATTTTACAGCAGGTTGCCAAGAACGCCAGCTCCGGCCAGCAGTGAGTGCTCCAGAAAGAGATCCGGGCACTGATGCGACGGCAACAGGTGGAACTCTCCGGTGGTGAGATTGGTAGCGTAAGAATGTGTGACCCTTTCCCTATTGCCATGCCCCCGAAAAGTGAAATGATGATTTGGTGCCGGGCAGCTATTGGTCTGAGAGGTAGAGATTACCAGGCCATGGTAGAACCAGTCTACTCAGACAGTAGGCCCACCATTTTGACAGCACGGGGGGGTAGTTGATGTACGCCACGGGAGGGTGCCCGTTCGTATAATAAATATCGGGAAAAGGGAAGTATACCTGCCCCGGTATGCTACGCTAGCCAAATTATATACTATCAACCAAAATTCTATACAGTCTGTGGAACCCTTGCCTCCATCTCACCCGGAGGAAGGTAACGGCTCTACGAAAATAATGGAGGATTGGTGTCAGCAACTACATTTGGGTACTGACTCCACTCCCTCCCACCAGAAATAGGGAGTCTACCGGGTGGTTCGAGAGTACGAGAGAGTGTTTAGTAAACACCCGTTAGACTTCGGGCGAGTCAAGGGGGTAGAACACCACATCCCCACGGGAGACCATCCTCCCATAAAAGAGAGGTATCGACCCGTACCCCCTGCACACTACCAACACGCCAAGGGGATGCTTAGAGACATGAAGGAGGCTGGGGTAATCAGGGATAGCTGTAGCCCCTGGGCAGCTCCACTAGTCTTGGTCAAAAAGAAAGACAACACCATGAGAATGTGTGTAGATTACCGGAAAATTAACCGTATCACACACAAAGATGCGTACCCCTTACCAAGAATAGAGGAGTCTTTGGCTGCTTTAAAATCTGCTAACTTCTTCTCCACCTTGGATCTCACTAGCGGGTACTGGCAGGTTCCTGTAGCAGAGGCGGACCGGGAGAAGACCGCATTCACCACCCCGATGGGACTTAGCGAGTTTACCTGCATGCCGTTCGGACTCTGCAACGCACCAGGAACCTTCCAGCGATTGATGGAATGCTGTCTGGGACACCGAAACTTTGAGACGGTCCTGTTGTACCTGGACGATGTCATCGTCTATTCCAAGACCTACGAGGACCACCTGAAACACCTGGCGGAAGTGTTCGAAGCTCTGGCAAGTTACGGCCTAAAGGTGAAACCCTCCAAGTGTCACCTCCTGAAGCCAAAGGTGCAGTACCTGGGACACGTGGTGAGTGCTGACGGAGTGGCTCCCGACCCTGATAAGATCACCGCAATTAAGGAATGGCCAAGTCCCTCCAGCGTAAAGGAAGTGAGGCAGTTCCTCGGGTTGGTAGGCTACTACCGAAGGTTCATTCCCGGTTTCACCAAAAAGGCAGCTCCTATGCAGGACCTCCTGATAGGTCAGTCCAGGAAGGCCAAGAACCAGAAGCCACCCTTCAGATGGGAGAAGCGGGAAGAAGAGTCCTTCCGCCAGCTGAAGATGGCCCTCACGGGGGATGAAATCCTGGCGTACCCTGATTATAGCCAGCCCTTTATCCTCTACACCGACGCCAGTAACATCGGGCTAGGAGCCGTACTGTCCCAGATCCAGCAGGGGAAGGAACGGGTAATTGCTTACGCCAGCCGAAAACTGCGACCCACCGAAAGAAACCCTGAGAATTACAACTCATTTAAGCTAGAGTTCCTGGCAGTGGTGTGGGCAGTCACCGAACGCTTTAAGCACTACCTCGCTGCTTCCTGGTTCACCGTGTACACGGATAACAACCCGTTGACACACCTGGACACTGCAAGACTCGGTGCTCTAGAGCAGAGATGGATGGCCCGCTTGTCCAACTATGAGTTTACAATCAAATACCGGGCAGGACGCTCCAATACCAACGCGGACGCCCTGTCCAGGATGCCGAACCTACCGGACGTAGGGGAAGATTCAGAGGAACTGGAAGAAGTTGAACTCCCCGCGTTCCACCGTCATGGGACTATCCAGTATTCCCACCGTGTAAGGAGTAAGCAATCCGCTACGTTCAACCCATTACCTCATTACAACTGGGCGGAGACGCAAGACAGTGACCCTGCCGTCCGACTGGTAAAGGAGATGCTGACTCGGCCAGATGCACACCTTGACCCAGACGCTCCGGAGGAAGCCAAGCAACTGTGGGCTGAGAAGAGTCAACTGTTCCTTTACAAGGGGAAGTTGTGCTGCAGAATGGTTAACTCCCGGACGCATGAACTAATCTGGCAAATAGTGGTGCCAAGAAGAGACGCAGCTATGGTGATGGAGGCATACCACGACGGAGCTGGGCACTTCGGATGGAAGAAGCTGGAGTTCCTGCTGCGCGGGCGGTTCCATTGGGTAGGCATGAGAGGAACCATCGAGAGGTGGTGCAGAGACTGTGGCCCATGCAACCTAAGAAGGAGGGACCGTGCCAGCCAGAAGACTCCCCTGCAGTCCATCATCACCAGACAGCCGTTGGAACTGGTAGCCTTGGATCATGTAAAACTGACCCCAAGCAGAAGTGGCTACGTCTACGCGTTAACCATCGTGGATCACTACTCCCGGTTCTTGGTTGTCGTCCCCGTCAAGGACTTAACGGCTCAAACAGCAGCTAGAGCCTTCCAGCAGCACTTCTGCCGTCCGCACGGATACCCGGAGCAGGTGCTGACGGACCAGAGGCCTGCCTTTGAAGCGGAAGTCTTCCAGGAGTTCTGCACCCTGTATGGCTGCCGGAAGATAACAACAACACCCTATCACCCGCAAACTAATGGACTTTGTGAGAAAATGAACCAGGTGGTGATAGATCTTCTGAAAACGTTGCCCCTGGAAGAACGTAGTCTGTGGCCTGAAAAGCTGCCCGACCTGGTGGACCTATACAACCACATCCCTGTAGGTTCCACCAACTGTACCCCGGCTTACCTAATGAGGGCAAGACCTGGTAAGCTTCCTGTTGATCTGGAGATGGGAGTCCTGACACCCGAGGACACTTCACCAGAAGCAGACTGGGACACAGAGAGGCAGCAGCAGTACCGGAAAGTACAGGAGAGCGTGGAGCGAAGTCTCTGTCAAGCTAGGGAAAGACAAGAGAAAACTTACAACCAGTATGCTCCCGCTGTTCCCCTGGTGCCCGGAGAGCAGATCTTGAAGAGGAAAAGACGGCTCCACAAGTTGGACGACCAGTGGGAGAAGGACCCGTACACCGTACTGCCCTCAAGCCACGACAACCCAAAGATCTGTACAATCAGTAAAGACGGAGGGGAAACCACAGCCATTGTATCCCGGGATCACCTGAAGAAGTGTCCCGAACAGCTACGGAACCCTGAAGAGGAACAAGAAGACCCTCGACCCGTAGAGGAAAGGGAAGATATGATTAGTACTGTGCTCGGAGACTTCCCTCGGTCTTGGACTCAAGTCAATGGTGCTGTTGTGGTACCCGTCCTCACGTTCCTCCAACCAGCATCCCAAGTGCCTACGGAGACACAGGTAGAGCTGGAAGAACAGCCGGTCCAGGAGGCAGAAGACCCCACACAAGCAGACCAGGAGAATCAACCCTCTGCTTATAGTGAGCCTGCCATACCCCTAGTGAGCCAAAGAGTCCGTAGACGGCTGCCCAGTTTACCCTTGACAGCTCCTATACCCTGTAGCTCAGGACCAGTCAGCCAGCTCCGTAGGTCCACTAGGGTCACTAGAGGCCAGTTGCCCATACGGTGGAGGATCTAAATGTTCAAGCTATTTTATTAATGTTTACCTGTTTATTGTTGCTTGTGTATAATTATGTGTTTCTAGTTATTTGTAGGAGTCTTTGGTGGATTTACCGGGAATCCTTTGTGCATATAGTTGGAGCGTAACCCAGGATGGACTAAAAGACTGATAAGGACTCGGGGCAGGACAGACCCCTACCTGGTTACGTCTCCCTGTTTTGGTGAAATGGACACCTTTGTTTTCCTCAAAAGTTACACCCGGTTGCGGACACGTCGTGACCACCTTATGTGTTGTCTCTATCAGAATGTTATTGTTTATACCTTGTTATGTTTACAAAAGTATGTTTAGTCCCGGAGTACTAAATTTCACTAGGGGGGAATGTGGCACCCCAGGGGTCTGGTTTCCACAGTAATAGCAATATTATGTCTGAGAGCAGGTGGGAGGTCTCTTGGTCAGGAATCCTATGCATGCCACACCTCCTGCCCAGTCCTGGGAGGGGAAGAACTTCCCCTATATAAAACTGGGGCTGAGGCAGGGTTGTGGAGAAAGAGTTGAGTTAAGAAGAGGAGAAGCAGCTATAGGAAGAGAGATCAGGAGCTCTGGGGAAGTCGTGCTAAAAGGAATCAGGGGCTGGCAGCTGTAGAGCTCGCCCTGATTGAAGAGTTACCACCGGACCCAGAGTCCGAGGCTGTGGGGACTAATCCTTACCCAGCAGCAGAAACCGACCGGCAGGGGATTTCAGGTCCTCTGGCCAAGAAACCCGAAGGCACGGTCACACGCGTGGGACCAGCACCGCCGTCATGGAGCGGAAGCCACTAGAAGGCCCCGAGTCACCGGCCATACGGGTGAGCACCACACGGTACACTCAGGGACGTGGGCTACTTTTACCCGCCTCTAGCAAGGTAGCCAGAAGAGTACAATTAGTTGGGGAGGCCTACAACTCCGCCTGGCCAGGGGAAATCCCATCTGCTCAAAGACTGACCAGGCCCCGATCGCTAGCCAGTACTCCGGGAGGGTCTATCTTTATCACCAGTAAAGACCCTGAACTACACCGCATCGTCTCTGAGTGGTTCCTGCTACCCCCATCATCCACGTCGGCTGCCCTGAGGCCATACCCCTCCCGTTGGGGGTTATACCATCCACGCTGCACAATCCTTCCACCGGCCTCAGCGGTCTGCCCTGCAGCGGCAGCTCCATAGCTGCATTCAACGGGTGGCGTAGTCGTCCAACATCTACTGCTAATACTCAGCCACACAGTTTGACTCCCTGGGCACGGACCGGGTCACCGCCACGAGACTACTACCCCCAACAGGCCCGGCTCCGGGTAGTCCCCGCGTGCGCAACGCTACACCAAGTAGGCCCAGGGGCGCGTCAACATCAGCCGAGGTCACGTGATGTGGACTGAGCAAGAAGGGATAGCGCCACCCACAGGCACATCTGGCTACATAAGGTATTTCCAAAAATAGTTAGTTAAAAGGTGTAAATGGATGGGGGCATTTTACAATGTAGCGGACCACCTCTTTACACTTGTTCATTGGGTGATTGGCAGCAGTTTACACTGCACAGTTATTGGGAAGCATAAGAGTATGTGATGAATGATTAGTGCCGGTCGTCATGGTGACTGTCTGTGACAATAAACCATAGGGAGCAGTGAGCATGGTGAATGGCATAGAATGGATGATAGCTGACAATGATGTTACTATGGTAATAAACTGGGGTGGATGGTATGGATGATTACTGCAATCATTACACTGCTTATAATCTGGAGGGGAGATGATGAAGGATTCCTGCAATATTTACTGTAATGACGTATGTGCTTTATTCACAGCGGCCTGCTGATATATATTTATGTACCGTATATAGTCTGTTAATTGCTAGATGAATGCAGAGGAGAGGGAGAGCGCGCGGTGGATGCTGGGCTGTGCCAGGAGGTGGCGCCACTGGGTCACGTCGGCATGAATCTGGAATGTGACATGACCTCAGCGGGGTCAGAGCCGGCTGTAGCCGGGGGTCAGAGATGCCCAATGAGCAGTCAGCGATAGCGCCCCCCACAGACCCTTATAACAACCAAAGGGAATCACAAAAAAACTTTTTTCCAAATTGAAATGGATGGGGGCATTATTGATTGCAGAGGACGACCTCTTTAATAAACCGTCCTGATATTTAGTAACAATTCTTTATAAAGGGACAGTGAACACTTCTGACTAATTGTAACTTATAATTTGTGGGGTCCTGTAAATGAAGAGGTTCCGGCACACGGCCCCCGCTCAGCAGACAGCAGACGGGTCACTCACCAGCACCTTTAGGAAGGCAGCTTTTCTAAGAAAAATAAAAGTAGCATGCCAAAAATGTATATAGAAATCCATGTAGCAGCCTTATGGCAGCTTTACATTCTAGCTGTAATTCCGGCTTATCTCGTCTTTTGGTTTTTATTTTGATTTTTCTACTTTTCTCTTTTCTACAACTACAAATCTGTCGGCTTTCTAATATTGGCTCGTGGACCTGTTGGTTCAACCACATTCACCGTCTCCTATTACTAAATCAGGATCATCACAGTCCAACGTTGTATTAAAATAATTTAATGTCGTCAAACAATAATGAGAATTGCATGAACAGGATGTGGAGAGGAGAGTTTCAGAATCGGGTGGATTCAGTCCTCTCTTCCTAGACTTAGACCCGGCGATATAACACAAGAAGCAGAATCATTAGAGCTGCGCTCACTTACACCGCAGACAGGAAGTGCGATATAACACAATCATTAGTGCTGCGTCACTTACACGGCAGACAGGACGTGCGATATAACACAATCATTAGAGCTGCGTCACTTACACGGCAGACAGGAAGTGCGATATAACACAATCATTAGAGCTGCGTCACTTACACCGCAGACAGGACGTGCGAGATTCCAATAAACATTTAAAGCTGCTTAGATTAAAAAGGTTATTCCAAAAATCGTCATTTATTCCCTATGGGACTGTAGGGAATAGTCGGGGCTGTAATCTGACAGTCTTATAGACAATGAATAAAGTTGTGGTCTAGCATGTACACCTCCACTCCATTCACTACAGGGCTATGCAGAGCCTGGTTCCTGGGATCTAGGGACCCATTGTCTGGATTGCTAAGGGGGCCAGTGGTTGGACCCCAAACGATTAGTAAGTTTTATTATTGATATGGGACAACTAGGTTTTTTGGGAAAAACCCTTTAGTTTTGTAAGAGTCAAGGCTGTGTGGCACCCCAGAGGGTCTGGTTGCCACAGTGGTAGTAATACCATGTCTGGGAGCAAAACAGGGGGTTCCTGGTCAGGAACACAGTACCAGCAACACCTCCTGCCCCAGACCAGAAAGGGGAGGATCCTGCCCTTTATAACTGGGTCTGGAGGCGGGGTTAGAGCAGTCTAGTCTAGGCAGTCTAGTCTAGTGTGAGGAGTCGAGTGGGACACGCAGGAGCAAGAAGCCAGGGACTGGAGCTGGAGATAGCTCGTCCTGGACGGTTTACACAGAGGACTGGACACAGAAGTCTGAGGCTGTGGGGATTGCATACCCAGCAGCAGATACCGCAGGTCTCCTGGCCCCATCAGAAGCCCGGAGGCTCAGCCACACGAAAGGACCAATACCGCCACAGAGACGCGAGGAATACACAAGGCCCGAGTCGCCAGCCATACGGGTGAGCAGAGCACGTTACACTCAGGGACGTGGGCCACAACACGACTATAAGAGGGATAGACAAAGAGTACAGTCAGAACGGCAGGCCTACAACTCCACCTGGCCAGGAGGACTCTAGGATTGCTCCCAGACTGATCAGGCCTTTATCACTAGCCGGTACTCCCGTTGGGGCCCATATAATTGCCAATAGTAAAGACCCTGGGACTGCACTGCAAAGACTCCGTGTTGTCATTACTGATACCTTGTACTACTACCATCATCATCCACACACACTGCCCTGAAGCAACACTCTTCCTGTGGGGAGTTATACTACCCTGCTGCCAAACCATCAGCTTCAGAGGACTGTTCCGCACCGGCGGTCTCTATTGACTGCATTCCACAGGTGGCGTAGTCGGACATTATAAATAACCTATACATAAATACGCCTTGGATTGACCACCTGGGTCATGGACCGGGTCACTGCCACGGTGACTACAACCCCCAGCATCTACAGGCCTGGCTCCAGGTACCCCACAGCCCAGGGGCGCGTCAACTTTGGTGTAGTCGGCAGGATTACGTGCCCACTACCACCCGGTACTGCGCGCCTTCAAGAACTGTGTTGCATACTGTGGTGAAGTTTTCCCGCCATTGCCGCTGTTTTCCCGCCATAGTCCGCCATTTTTGGGTCGCCGCTCGGGAAGAAGAGGGGCGGAACCGCTGGAAGCGCGCGAAGTCCAAAGCCCCGCCCCACGCACTGACGCAACGCCAGGTCCTGGAAGGAGCCCAGCGAGCGCTGACGTCAGACGCGTGCGCCGCCAGGTCCTCGACGGAGATCATCACCTGCAGAACTGCGGCCTACGGAAGAAAAGAGAAGGAAGGTAGGCCACGGTTCACTAGGGGGGAGGAAGACGCCCGATATAGAGGGAACTTCAACCACCGGCACGGCCGCTGCCACAGTAATGCCATTCACCATGCCTGACATACCGGGGGCAGCGTGGTTGCCCCAGTACTTAGGAGAGTCGCACACCCTGAGTGACTTCAAGGAGAGACTAAGCAGTTTATTTAAAGTATACCCCCTGTCCGAGGAGCAGAAAGTGAGCATCCTCACAGGCCAGTTGATTGGTGCAGCCCAGAGAGAAGTAAAATCCTGGTCAGCCAGGGAAAAAGGGACTGTGAAAGAGATACTGGCCCGTCTAAAGGACACTTTTGACACCCGTACTGCAGCAGAGATAAAGATGAAGTTTTATGGGTGCAAACAACGGGCACAGGACAGTGTACGGGACTATGCTTTAAACCTGCAGGAGGCGCTGAGGGCCATCAAACAGATAGACCCTGACAGTGTGCGTGATGAAAACAGACTATTAACTGAGCAATTTATTGAGGGCTTACTGTCCAGCGCCCACCGACCCCAGCTGCGCATAATGGCTCTGCAAAACCCTGACTTGGACTTTGCTCAATTTAAGGACAGGGCCATCCGGGTGCTACGAGAACCAGCACCAGGTGGCGCTACAGCTCACCGGCGCCCAGCTATCACCTACCACCAGGAGGTGGCACCCTTTTCCCTGGAGCCTGTAGGAGACAATGCCCCGTCTACAGACCTGCACCATCAGGTCCAAGAGCTGACTAAAAGTGTAGCTGCACTAACCAAAACTGTGCAGTCCTTGCAGGTGCATCATAAAGGAAAGATCCAGTTGGCTTCCAGTCCGGAGGACGTCCCGTGGCGCCGACAGAAGAGGATTCCACCATCCAGAGGGAGGAACAGCGACCGCTATGACCAGGACGGACAACCCATCTGCCGCCGCTGCAACCAGCCAGAACATTATGCAAGGTACTGTCATTTAAACAAGCAAAACCTGGGGCAGAGGGCCAACTCCCAGGAGTAAGACCACCAGGCCCATCAAGCTGGCGAGACAAATATGTGTGAGGACGACCAGTCCTACCTGTCGTGCTGGACGGCTTTCCAATGAGCGAGTTGCTGGACACTGGATCGCAGGTGACCGCCATCCCCTACATTCTTTTCAAACGGTACTGGACTGATTCGGACATTACCCGCTGTCCAGATGAACATTTGACTATTTATGCTAGCAATGGTCAACCCGTACCTCAGGTGGGGTACAAGGAAGTGACCATAAAGGTTGGCAAAGTCGAGCTGCCAGCACAAGGACTGATAATTGTCGACATTGATCGCCGAGAAAGTCATCCCATGATAACTTTAGGCAGTAATGTCATTGAAAATTGTCTTGCAGAAATAATTGCCTTGTTACAGCAGGTTGCGGAGACCGCCAGTTCCAGCCAGCAGCGGGTTCTACAGAGGGAGATCAGAGCCCTGATGAGAAGACAACAGGTAGAACTGTCTGGTGGTGAGAAGAAGTGAAATGCTGATATGGTGCCGGGCAGCCATCGGTCTAAGGGGTAGAGATTACCAGGCCCTGGTAGAGCCCGTCTACTCTGACAGTAGGCCCACCATTTTGACAGCCAGGGGGGTGGTTGATGTCGAGGGGCAGGTTGTAGACAAGGAATGTCTCAACCCGGTCAAGGACCACGACCAAGAAGGCCCGGAGCTTAGGAGTGTAGCTCCACAGCAAATGGATCCCAGGGAGGATGCAGACGGAGCGGTGTACGCCACCTGTCCTCACCTCCTGATATTTTCAGAGGGAGTCCGGCTGCAAGAGGGGTACCGGCCCCCGACACCCGACCTTGCTACTCCACATCCTGGTCGGGAAAGCCCGGTAGGCCCTGAGGATCCCACCGGGTATCGGAGGGAGCGGAGCTGCCACCAGTGCCCTTTTTCTGAGAGGAGTTCAGAGGGAGACCCGGCCTATCTACACACACAGACAGGAAAGGATACGGTCTGTAGTTCAGGAACACTCTGGTGCGGGGTCCTGATTGAACGCTGGACTTACTCGGAGGTTGTCGGACCCCCGTTCCTGGTGGCCGCAGAACTCCGCGGGGAGCAGGGAGTCGCCTTCCTTCTGCCATCTCTTACGTGAGTAAAGCCTTGGAGTTTCACTTTTGTATTGAAGAACTGAAATAAATGACCATATTTTTCGGACTATAAGACGCACTTTTTTCCTCCAGAATTTTGGAGGAAAGTGTGGGGGGGGTGCGTCTTATAGTCCGATATACCTAAATACTGTGGCTGTGGGTGGTGGGGTATGTAGGGGAAGCGATAGCGGCGGAGTACCGGGGCACAGGAGGCAGCAGCCTACACTGTGCCCGCTACTAAATAAAATGAATATTCACTGCTCCCCACCCCAGGCGTGGGGAGCAGTGAATATTCATTTTCCTTAATAGCCGGCACACTGTGCCTGTAGTGCGACTCCTGGTATGTATGACCCCACTCATCCTGGTATGCTTGGCACCCCCTGATCCTCGTAGCACTTCACAAAAAAACCCATAAACAATTACACTCACCTTCTCTCTCCGCCAGCGCTGTGTCCCACTCTGTGCTGGAATAGTCACTGCTCCCCATGAGAGAATATTTTGTGTGCCTGGAATTTTCTGTTTATTCCTGTCTGTGCTGCCCTGTTTGTCAGGTGGGTGTACTTTGGTGCACAGTAGCGCCCCTCTTCCCCGAGTGGGGGAGAACAAGCGGAGGGCTAACTCAGGAGTTAGAGCGTGGGTGGAGGCCTCGGCATCCTCACCTTCAGAGGTATCCAGGGGAATAGGGTGAGCTAGGGCGCCCCCTAGTGTTAGGGTCAGGATAGGAACCCCTGATCCGTGGTCACCCGACAGCTGTGTCGTGACATGGATCTTTAACTAAGGCTCTGATCACATCGACAAAATGACACCAACCACGACCGATGGATCCTGTAACTAAGGCTCCGATCACATCTACAAGATGGCACCAATCGCGACCGATGGATCCTGTAACGAAGACTCTGATCACATCTACTAGACATCATAAAATCACTAGTTTATAAAGGATTACACCTCGGAAGTAACATCATATGTAAAACAAAAAAATGGCTACCCAATAAAATTCTTTATGCATAAATCTCGTATAACATAATTCAAAAAATACATAAAACAAAACTATATATAGTACAGACCAAAGGTTTGGACACACCTGCTCATTTATAGATTTTTATGTATTTTCATGGCTATGAAAATTGTACATTCACACTGAAGGCATCAAAACTATGAATTAACACATGTGGAATTATATACTTAACAAAAAAGTGTGAAACAACTGAAAATATGTCTTATATTCTAGGTTCTTCACAGTAGCCACCTTTTGCTTTGTTGACTGCTTTGCACACTCTTAGCATTCTCTTGATGAGCTTCAAGAGGTAGTCACCGGAAATGGTCTTCCAACAATCTTGAAGGAGTTCCTAGAGATGCTTAGTGTTATGCACACGCCCGGGCTAAGCGGCGTGTGCGTGTGATTGGTAGTGATTCCACTGGACCGTGCCGGAGAGTGAATGCCTGGAGGGGCGTGACTAAGTATTCACCCGATCCGACCAGGGTCGCACGACGGCATACGACGCCAGTGCACCAAGGAGGAACCGAGCAGAGGGACCAGGTGCTACTCCAGGACAGACCCCGGACACGGCTGTTGACCCACACAGGGGAATACAGGAACAGGCTGGTAGGCTGGCACACAGACTGGTGGGTATAGGCAGGCACGACTGGTATGCAGGCAGGCGGGTATGCAGGCAGGGGGGTAAAGGCAAGCACAGCTAGAGTGCAGACAGGGAGGCACTAGCAGGTAGGAACACAGGCGGGATAGGACCCAGTACACACCGGGACTCAGGAACAATACAGGCAGAGGGTTACAGGCAAGCACAGCTAGAGTGCAGACAAGGCTGAGCAGGGAGGACAGGGCTCTGTTCACACGGAACAGACAGGAAGGGAAAGACAGAGCCAGATACTCACACAGTACTTGCAGAGACAACAAGCAGGAGTTAGGTACGAGTTCAGACTCTGCAGAAAAAAGGAAGGGAACGGACATAGAGGCAAAACAGGTAAAGGATAGGAGAGAGTTCAGACTGGAACTGAGTGTACGGAGGAGACCGACACTGCAGAGGGATACAGGAGCGGGTCTGGGAATACGGCCCCCAGAGAGGCGGAACGAACAGGCAAGGAGCGTGTTCAGACAGGACAGACAAGAGAACACAGAAAGGAGTCAGTTCAGACACGGGAGCTGATACCGCAAAGCAGGAGACATACAGGACTCAGTTCAGACACGGGAGCTGATACCGCAAAGCAGGAGACATACAGGACTCAGTTCAGACACGGGAGCTGATACCGCAAAGCAGGAGACATACAGGACACAGTTCAGACACGGGAGCTGATACCGCAAATCAGGAGACATACAGGACTCAGTTCAGACACGGGAACTGATACAAAAAGCAGGAGACAAGAGACGGGACCTGGCACCTTCAGAGTGCAAGCACACACTGAAGGAAACACTATGCTCAGGCAGGGATAGAAGGGAGCTGCTGAGCTATATACCAAGTGACAGACAGCAATAGGCTGAGGACGCACAAGGGGTGTGACCCACAGCAGGTACAAAAAGCAGGAAGTGATCGGGCGCCGCCCTTAAGCAGCAGAAACAGACACAAACAGACAGCATGGAGGGAAGCCAGAGAGACATTCTGGACAGGAGATCAAGTGCGCCCTCTTGCACAGTGGGAGATGGACCACCATGCAAGGACGCCGCCAGGTATGTTACAGTACCTCCCCCCTTACGCCCCCTCTTCTTCAGGCCTGCCAGAATCTTCCGCAGGGAATTCGAGGGCCAGTCGTTCACTGGGTTGGAGGGGGACAGAGACTTAAGGGTAATCTCTGCTTCGAGGTACATCTTGTCAAGCTCACAGGAAGAAATAGACGGGTTATCAGGTACATAATGAGGAAAAGTCACTGTCTCTTTGTTATCTGGTGATATCCCGGAGGATTCAGGAAACAACTGGAGGTCCTCCGCCGGGTCAGAAGAGTGCAGAGGCTCAGAGAAAACAACTGCTTCAGAGTACACTAGGTCGGACTCACTGGAGGAAGCAGGCGAGGTATCGGGTACGGAGTATAGGAAAGTCTCTGTCCATTCACCACCAGGTGGCACCCCGAAGGGTTCTGGAGACAGCTGGCGGACCTCCGCCTGGTCAGAGGGGTGTAGAGACTCACGGGTAACCTCTGCTTCAGAGTACACTAGGTCGGACTCACTGGAGGAAGCAGGCGAGGTATCGGGTACCGAGTATAGGAAAGTCTCTGTCCATTCACCACCAGGTGGCACCCCGAAGGGTTCTGGAGACAGCTGGCGGTCCTCCGCCTCGTCAGAGGGGTGTAGAGACTCACGGGTAACCTCTGCTTCAGAGTACACTAGGTCGGACTCACTGGACGAAGCAAGCGAGGTATCAGATCCAGGATATAGGAAAGTCTCTGTCCATTCACCACCAGGTGGCACCCCGAAGGATTCTGAACACAACTGGAGGTCCTCCGCCTGGTCGGAGGGGTGTAGAGACTCAGGAGTAACCTCTGCTTCGGAGTACACTAAGTTGGACTCACTGGACGAAGCGAGCGAGGTATCAGGTACAGAGTATAGGAGAGTCTCTGTCCTTTCGCTACCAGGTAGCACCCCGAAGGGTTCAGGAGACAACTGGAGGTCCTCCGCCTGGTCGGAGGGGTGTAGAGACTCGGAGGTAACTACCACTTTGGGGTACCCATTGTCAGGCTCACAGGACGAAGCGGACAAAGTATTGAGTACCGGGTGTAGAGAAGTCTCTCTCCATTTGTCATCGAGTGGAATCCCGGAGGGTTCAGGAGGCAACAGGGGATCCTCCGCCAGGTAGTAGAGGTGCACAGACTCTGAGGTAACCACAGCTTTGGAGCATCCTTGGACATGCACACCGGTTAAAGAGAAAGAAGCATCTGATGCCGGGTGCAGGAAGTTCTCCTGTGTGGAGTCTGGATGGGCAGAAGTCTCTTCGGCCAGGAGAACTGGTGCACTACCCACGCACATTACCCATTGGGGTTTCTCCGGGATACAGGGAGATGAAGCTTCAGTAGGGACTTCAAGGTTGGGGTCAGGAGGTCTCAGGGAGGACAGACCCTGGCGTGACGGCTTGCCTCTAAGTCTAGCACGTCTGGACTGCCTCTTGAGGTTGAGAGAAGTATTCCGGAAAGCGTAGTCACCCTGTGAGGATTCTGGGTGGGCAGTAGTCTCATTGGGCTGGAGGACTATTGCGCTACCCACACACATTACCCGTCGGGGCTGCTCCGGGATATTGGGAAGTGAAGCTTCAGCAGGGGCTTCAGAGTTAGGGTCCTCGAAGACCATACGAAAGGCCACCAGGAAGGCCTGCAGGTCAAGGATGACAGGATCCCATGCTTCCCATAGGGGGGTGACCCATTTCAAGGCATCACCCGCTAGGTAGTCAATCATAAAGGCCACTTTAGCCCAATCGGAAGGAAAATAGAGAGGGTAGGCCTTAAAGTGTAGCATGCATTGCTCCACAAATGCACGACACTGTCTTGGATCCCCATAGTAACGTGGCGGATCCGCAGGAACGAGAGCTGATAGATCCATCTGGACGGGTGCGTAATTCGCCTGGAACTCAGCTAAAGGGGGAAAAAAAATTATTTATTTATTTTAATGCATGTATTCGCTGGAAAAACTTCTCAAAGAGCGAAGGCCGTGGGGCTCAACGGGAACCATGGCCTGAGCATGCTGTTATGCACACGCCCGGGCTAAGCGGCGTGTGCGTGTGATTGGTAGTGATTCCACTGGACCGTGCCGGAGAGTGAATGCCTGGAGGGGCGTGACTAAGTATTCACCCGATCCGACCAGGGTCGCACGACGGCATACGACGCCAGTGCACCAAGGAGGAACCGAGCAGAGGGACCAGGTGCTACTCCAGGACAGACCCCGGACACGGCTGTTGACCCACACAGGGGAATACAGGAACAGGCTGGTAGGCTGGCACACAGACTGGTGGGTATAGGCAGGCACGACTGGTATGCAGGCAGGCGGGTATGCAGGCAGGGGGGTAAAGGCAAGCACAGCTAGAGTGCAGACAGGGAGGCACTAGCAGGTAGGAACACAGGCGGGATAGGACCCAGTACACACCGGGACTCAGGAACAATACAGGCAGAGGGTTACAGGCAAGCACAGCTAGAGTGCAGACAAGGCTGAGCAGGGAGGACAGGGCTCTGTTCACACGGAACAGACAGGAAGGGAAAGACAGAGCCAGATACTCACACAGTACTTGCAGAGACAACAAGCAGGAGTTAGGTACGAGTTCAGACTCTGCAGAAAAAAGGAAGGGAACGGACATAGAGGCAAAACAGGTAAAGGATAGGAGAGAGTTCAGACTGGAACTGAGTGTACGGAGGAGACCGACACTGCAGAGGGATACAGGAGCGGGTCTGGGAATACGGCCCCCAGAGAGGCGGAACGAACAGGCAAGGAGCGTGTTCAGACAGGACAGACAAGAGAACACAGAAAGGAGTCAGTTCAGACACGGGAGCTGATACCGCAAAGCAGGAGACATACAGGACTCAGTTCAGACACGGGAGCTGATACCGCAAAGCAGGAGACATACAGGACTCAGTTCAGACACGGGAGCTGATACCGCAAAGCAGGAGACATACAGGACACAGTTCAGACACGGGAGCTGATACCGCAAAGCAGGAGACATACAGGACTCAGTTCAGACACGGGAACTGATACAAAAAGCAGGAGACAAGAGACGGGACCTGGCACCTTCAGAGTGCAAGCACACACTGAAGGAAACACTATGCTCAGGCAGGGATAGAAGGGAGCTGCTGAGCTATATACCAAGTGACAGACAGCAATAGGCTGAGGACGCACAAGGGGTGTGACCCACAGCAGGTACAAAAAGCAGGAAGTGATCGGGCGCCGCCCTTAAGCAGCAGAAACAGACACAAACAGACAGCATGGAGGGAAGCCAGAGAGACATTCTGGACAGGAGATCAAGTGCGCCCTCTTGCACAGTGGGAGATGGACCACCATGCAAGGACGCCGCCAGGTATGTTACACTTAGCACTTGTTGGCCCTTTTGCCTTCACTCTGCGGTCCAGCTCACCCCAAACCATCTCGATTGGGGTCAGGTCTGGTGACTGTGGAGGCCAGGTCATCTGGCATAGCACCCCATCACTCTCCCTCTTGGTCAATTAGCCCTTACACAGCCTGGAGGTGTGTTTGGGGTCATTGTCCTGTTGAAAAATAAATGATCGTCCAACTAAACGCAAACCGGATGGAATAGCATGTCACTGCAAGATGCTGTGGTAGCCATGCTGGTTCAGTATGCCTTCAATTTTGAATAAATCCCCAACAGTGTCACCAGCAAAGCACCCCCACACCTTCACACCTCCTCCTCCATGCTTCACAGTGGGAACCAGGCATGTAGAGTCCATCCGTTCACCTTTTCTGCGTCGCACAAAGACACGGTGGTTGGAACCAAAGATCTCAAATTTGGACTCATCAGACCAAAGAACAGATTTCCACTGGTCTAATGTCCATTACTTGTGTTCTTTAGCACAAACAAGTCTCTTCTGCTTGTTGCCTGTCCTTAGCAGTGGTTTCCTAGCAGCTATTTTACCATGAAGGCCTGCTGCACAAAGTCTCCTCTTAACAGTTGTTGAAGAGATGTGTCTGCTGCTAGAACTTTGTGTGGCATTGACCTGGTCTCTAATCTGAGCTGCTGTTAACCTGCGATTTCTGAGGCTGGTGACTCGGATAAACTTATCCTCAGAAGCAGAGGTGACTCTTGGTCTTCCTTTCCTGGGGCTGTCCTCATGTAAGCCAGTTTCTTTGTAGCGCTTGATGGTTTTTGCAGCTGCACTTGGGGACACTTTCAAAGTTTGCCCAATTTTTCGCACTGACTGGCCTTCATTTCTTAAAGTAATGATGGCCACTCATTTTTCTTTACTTAGCTGCTTTTTTCTTGCCAGAATACAAATTCTAACAGTCTATTCGGTAGGACTATCAGCTGTGTATCCATCTGACTTCTGCACAACACAACTGATGGTCCCAACCCCATTTATAAGGCAAGAAATCCCACTTATTAAACCTGACAGGGCACACCTGTGAAGTGAAAACCATTTCCGGTGACTGCCACTTGAAGCTCATCAAGAGAATGCCAAGAGTGTGCAAAGAAGACATCAAAGCAAAAGGTGGCTACTTTGAAGAACCTAGAATATAAGACATATTTTCAGTTGTTTCACAGTTTTTTTGTTAAGTATATAATTCCACATGTGTTAATTCATAGTTTTGATGCCTTCAGTGTGAAGGTACAATTTTCATAGTCATGAAAATACAGAAAAATCTTTAAATGAGAAGGTGTGTCCAAACTTTTGGTCTGTACTGTATATTTTTTATATTATTCACAGCAACATAGACATTATTGCATTAAATACAATTAATCAAAGCTATATTGATGAATCATATACTATTATACAGAAAGTTTTTTTCCTTAGAATATAATAGTGCATCAAATCTATTCTATTAGTTCTTTTTAAATTAATCCTCCTCTATTAGATAAAATTTCATATAATGCCATAAGTCCCCACAGTCCCTCTTCATATCTACTCAACTCTCCTCCTCCAAAACCAGCTTCTCCGCCATCACAGAAGATCAACTTTTCTCTCCAAGTAACATCTCACCACCTGTGAACTTGACCCAATCCCGTTCCACCTCATCCCAAACCTGCAGTCTTCATCCCAACCCTAACCCACCTCTGCAACCTGTCACTAGCAACTGGTGTCTTTCCCTCATGCTCCAAACATGCCTCGATCACACCCATCCTCAAAAATCCATCCCTTGACCCATCCTCTTTGACTAGCTATCACCCTATATTGCTTCTCCCCTATGCCTCAAAACTACTGGAACAACACGTCCATCTTGAGCTGTTCTCCCACCTCTCCTCCTGCTCCCTCTTTCACCGCCTCCAATCTGGCGTCCGACCGCACCATTCTTCTGAAACTGCCCTGACTAAAGACACCAACGACCTACTGACCGCCAAATCCAAGCGACACCACTCTGCCCTTCTCTTTCTGGACCTGTCATCTGCCTTTGACACAGTAGACCATCATCTCTTGGCATCACAAACTTGGCCCTATCTTGGATCTCTTCATACCTAACAGACCGGACATTCAGCGTCTCCCACTCACACACCACCTCCTCACCTCGCCCCGTATCTGTCAGTGTTCCCCAAGGCTCAGTTAAAAGACCCCTGCTCTTCTCCATCTACACCTTCGGCCTGGGACAGCTCATAGAGTCTCACAGCTTTCAGTATCAGCTCTATGCCGATGACACACAGATCTACCTCTCTGGACCTGATATCACCTCCTTACTAACCAAAATCCCACAATGTCTGTCTGCTATTTCATCTTTCTTCTCTAGATTTCT
Source organism: Phyllobates terribilis (assembly GCF_046119375.1). Taxonomy (NCBI): domain Eukaryota; kingdom Metazoa; phylum Chordata; class Amphibia; order Anura; family Dendrobatidae; genus Phyllobates; species Phyllobates terribilis. The sequence goes on from NW_027363019.1 coordinate 338,229, forward strand.
AAAACTTAATATGGATAAAACTGAATTCATCATCTTTCCACCATCTCGCTCAACCCCCCATCTATCAAAGTCAATGGCTGTCCACTCTCCCGAGTCCCGCAAGCTCGCTGCCTCGGGGTGACCCTTGACTCTGATCTCTCCTTCAAACCTCATATCCAAGCCCTTTCCACTTCCTGTCGACTCCAACTCAAAAATATTTCCCGGATCCGCATATTCCTGAACCACGAATCTGCAAAAACACTAGTGCATACACTCATCATCTCCCGCCTCGACTACTGCAACCTCCTGCTCTGTGGCCTCCCTTCTAACACTCTAATCTATCCTAAACTCTGCTGCCCGACTAATCCACCTGTTCCCCCGCTATTCCCCGGCCTCTTCTCTCTGTCAATCCCTTCACTGGCTCCCCATTGCCCAGAGACTCCAGTTCAAAACCCTAACCATGGCATAAAAAGCCATCCACAGTCTGTCTCCTTCATATATCTGTGACCTAGTCTCCCGGTACATACCTGCACGCAACCTCTGATCCTCACAAGATCTCCTTCTCTACTTTCCTCTTATCTCCTCTTCCCACAATCGCATACAAGATTTCTCCCGTGCATCCCCCCTAATCTGGAACTCTCTACCCCAACACATCAGACTCTCGTCGACCGTGGAAACCTTCAAAAGGAGCCTGAAGACCTACCTGTTCCGACAAGACTACAACCTGCAGTAACCACCGCTCCACCACACTGCTGCACGATCAGCTCTACCCTCACCTACTGTATCCTCACCCATCCCTTGTAGATTGTGAGCCCTCGCGGGCAGGGTCCTCTCTCCTCCTGTACCAGTCGCTGACTTGTTTTTCTTCAAATTATTGTACTTGTTGTTTGCTATGTATACCCCTTTTAAACATGTAAAGCACCATGGAATTAATGGTGCTATAATAATAAATAATAATAATAATGCGACTTATCTAATCTAATCTAGTTTAATATAAACTAGTGATTGTATGATGAGTGCATTGTTGAAAAAAGCCTGGGACAGGCTGAAACATCCTTTGGAATTGGCAATGAAATAAAAGAGCAATTATTCACTGAACACGTGAGTGCCGGGAATTACTTCCTTTCTGCATATTCTACTCCACGTGCACCACCACCACCGATCCACCATCCCTGTATTCATATTGGGATACGAGCACACATTTTTCACCATCGCTGCAACAAGCCGGATTTTCAATTAGGAAGAAGCCGCTAGAATTATGGCGCAATCCACAATATCAACAGATTTCCTGACAATCCCAACAAGTGAGTTCAAAAGACGGGACTTTGAGAGGGGAAACTAAGAGGTTGATTTCATACGAGTTGCATGCTGAAACACTTGTAGAATATTATCGAGAAAAGAAAATACAGCAGGACTTAAGGGTTTAACCTACGCTCGACGCTGTTTTCAGAAGATAATATATTCTGCGATGATTTTGAGCAAGTGCTTAATAAATGCTCTATGGATTTGATGTTACTAACAATTGCAGATTGCATAAAGCCATCGCTGACCTTAAAGTTCAGAGTGCTAATATTGAAGAGCAATTAACCTCCTGTTTGAAATCTGATGAACTTTCCATTATGAAGGAATCTTTGTAATTCTGTTCTGGATATTCATTGAAAGGATTTACAAGAGAGAAAAAGAAGGAAATTTACTCGTGACACTGAAGACTATCTAAATAATAAAGTTTATAGATGGCGAGAGCAAACTTCCAATAGGATTAGAAATCCCAGACAATGTTTTAGGAATGATTTTTATTCATCTGATTCTAGCAGCGAGTTCTTAGGATCCTGGAGGAATCCACGTCCTTTTTCCTCGCGAACAAAGAAGCAGAACATCACAAGAAGAGGAGGAGAGCAGGTCGCCATCACCGACACAGCTACACCTGCGATGCAAACAAGATCTCGGTAGAGAGGAGTCCCTTGTTATAAACTTTTCATCAAAAACTTTTTTTGCAATTCAGATGCAAGTATTGCAGAAAGGACTTTCATTTGTTGTTATGTCCAAACTTAATACATTTCAACTTGATTTGGACATTAAGTTTCTCCGTAATGTCAGATTAAAACGTATTTTTCAAATGTGATTACACCTGCACGCACTTTACCTGTATTACAGGTGAAATGCTTTACTGCATCTGAACTGGGATTAAGACAAAGAAGCTTTTTCTCTCCACCCAAAATTCACGTATGCAGATAGACAAAGTGGTCCTTATCCAAGAATGAATTTGGGTTTTAGAGACAGACAAGCATTGACTTCTTTAAGGCATGACGATTCGATCGAAATTAAACCGGCAGCCAAGGGTGGTTCAGTGGTGGTAATGGATCATTACAAATATAAAAAAAAGAAATCCTGCGACAATTGTCAGATCAGACGACCTATGTACCACTGAGCCATGATCCCTTGCCCAAAATTCAGAGGAAAATTTCCAACATGATTGATAAATATAAAAACCTGGGTATTATTGATGATAAATTAGCGGAGTTTTTGGTGAAGACGGATCCCCTTACACCTGTATTTTATATACTGCCAAAGGTGCATACAACCTTAATTGATCCTCCGGGCAAGGCCAATTGTGGCATCAACTAACTCGGTATTATCCCCGTTATCAATCATGTTGGTAGGATCCTCCTCACACTTTTAATCAAAAAAAACCCAAAAGCATTTCTTCTGGATACTAAAGATTTTTTTGACAAAAATTAAAATGATTGATGATATTGGAGATGATACTATATTAGTTACCACTGATGGAGCTAATTTATACACTTCTAGAGAACATCACAAGGGACTTGAGGCGATCCATTGGATTTTGAATTTAAATGAATTTACACACTTCCAAATTGATTGCATTATCGTTTTTTTACTCTAGTCCTCAATGAGAACTATTTTCTCTTTCAAGACACTTTCTATTGTCAACGGAGGGGTTTGGCGATGGGTGCTAATGTGGCCCCCCCATATGCTAATGCATATATGGCATTCTTTGAAGAACGATTTATATACAAACATACTTTATTTCAAACACACGTGAAAACGTGGTATAGATATATTGACGATGTCATTTGCATATGGGAGGGGCCACACTAGAGGCAATGCAAGATTTTGAAAAATATCTGAATAATATTTGGGATGAATTAAAATTTACCACGACAAACGATTTGCGCAGAATTAAATTTTTTTAGATACATCAATTATTAAAAATTATAATAGTCTGGATACAGATTTATATAGAAAAAAAAATACGGACAAAAATAGTGTTTTATACTTTGAAAGTGCGCACTCTTATTCTCTTAAGAGGGCTATCCCTAAATCACAGTTACAAAGGATACGCAGAATTGTGTCCGAACCATCTCTTTGAGAACAGAGACTTACTGAAATGCGACATGATTTTATGGCGAGAGGTTATCCACGCCACCTGTTAGAGAAAGTTAAAGAGGATTCTCTGTCTAATAAAAGATCTAGAAGTGCATTATCACACAGGATACCTTTTGTCAGGGATTATCATCCAATCAATTTAAAAGTTGATCATATTGTTAAAAAACATCGGCATATCTGACATCATGCGTATCCTCAGATATCACAGTTTGAGAATCTCCCATTGATTTGTAACAAAAAGTTGACTAATATTAAAGATAAATTAGTGCGTGCGGACCTAGGTAGTGAAAAGAGAGAATCTAAACAAACCTTTATTTCTAGTAGGAAAAAACGGTACATATCCATGTTTGGGATGTTTCCAATGTAATAATGTTGCTAAAGGAGAATTTTTTTTTTTATGACTCTCAAACTGGAAAACCACGAAAAAGAAAAGTTTTTTTACTTACCTCTCCAATAACGTGATTTATATGATAAAATGTCCCTGTGGTTTAGCTTATAGTGGAGAAACCACACAATCAGTTGGTACAAAGATTAATAAGCACAAATCCACAATAAGGTGCGGAGATATTACCTTTATTGGTATTGCCATTACCTCTTCCACCACATTTTCAGGGAAAAAAAAACACATATTATCGCACAATTAAAATACCAAGAGCTGGAACAGGTGATAATTCCTATAATTCCTAGGAGGGGTGGTAATATAAAGACAATGCTCCTCCGAAGTGAGGCGTATTGGATACATAATGTAAAAACGTTATCCCCGAATGTATTAATAAAGGTTATGAAATGAGTCGCAATATATTCAATTTTATCTTTTATTTTTACCTTAAATTTGTTTGTGATTAAAAAATATACCGTATTTTTTCGGACTATAAGACGCACTTTTTTCCTCCAAAATTTTTATAGTCCGAACTGTGCCCCGTACTATATACCTATGGCTGTGGGTGGTGAGGGGAGCGGCGGCGGGGCACAAGAGGCAGGAGCCGCCTGCTGCAGCCTACACTGTGCCCGCTGCTAAAGAAAATGAATATTCACTGCTCCACATGCCCATGGGCGTGGAGAACAATGATTCATTTTCCTCAAAAACGCGCACACTGTAGCCGCAGTGCGGCTCCGGCTGCCGCTGTTCGGTTTATGTTCCCGCTATTAAAGACCATGAATATTCACTACAATCCTCTCCCATGGGTTGTAGTGAATATTCATGGTCTTTAATAGTGGGCACAAAGACTGCCGTCCGCAGCAGGAGCTGTGCTGCAGGTACTGTGTGAGTTAATGGTCACTGCTCCACACACACACAGTTCTGGCGCAGGGAGCAGTAACTATTTCAGAACAGCATCTCACACTGTGAGGGCGCATGGCAGGGACGCCATGCGCGCCTTTCATAGTGAGTGTCGACAGCAGAGTGGGACGTAGCGCTGGAGGAGAGAGGAGGTGATTATAATTGTTTATTTTTGTGTGTGCAGTATGATGGGGATCAGGGGATGGCCTTGTATACTAGGATGAGGGGTGCCATGCATACCAGGATGAGGGGTGCCATGCATACCAGGATGAGGGGTGCCATGCATACCAGGATGAGGGGTGTCATGAATACCAAGAAGAGGGATGAGGGGTGCCATGCATACCAAGATGAGGGGAACCATGCATACCAGGATGAGGGGTGCCATGCCTACCAGGATGAGGTGTGCCTAGCATATCAGGATGGGGATCAAGGGGTGCCATGCATACCAGGATAGGAGATTGGGGTGCCATGTATACAAAGATGGGGGATTGGGGTGCCATGCAGACCAGGATGGGGATGAGGGGTGCCATGCATATCAGGATGGTGATGAGGGCCACGTATAACAGGAAGGAGGGGGCCATACAGACCAGGATGGGGAATATTAACAGAATTGGGGGACATTACCCCTATAACAGTGTTAGCAGCAGACCCCCTCCCCCTTAACAGGGCATCATGACCACATTTTTTGCTTACATTTTTTTTTCTATTTTCTTCCTCTAAAACCTAGGTGCATCTTATAGTCCGAAAAATACGGTATTTCTTTGTTTTAGACAACATTGTTGCGCTGATTTAATATTGATGAATCCCTACTTGATGTAATTTCAATGATGATACTCGACACAGTCCAAGTGGAAGTTATTTTCATAAGATAATTTACGTATGATATAATAATAATAATAATATAATGAGATAATCATTTTTCAACTTCATATTAGTAAATTGAATAGAAATAAATCTAATAGAGGATTAATTTAAAAATAACTAATAGAATAGATTTGATACACTATAATATTCTAAGGAATAAACTTTCTGTATAGCATATGATTCCTCAATATAGCTTTGATTAATTATATTTAATGCAATAATGTCTATGTAGCCGTGAATAATATAATAATTCAAAAAATACATAAAATAAAAAATAAATTATGTTATACGGGATTCATGCATGAAGAATTATATCGGGTAGGTGTTTTTTTGTTTTACATCTGATGTCACTTCTGAGGTGTAATCCTTTATAAATTAGTGATTGTATGATGACTGCATTGCTGAAAAAAGCCTGGGACGGGCTGAAATGTCCACTGGAATTGGCAATGAAATAAAAGATGTGACAAAGTCACTGGTAAAGTGCTGGAGGGGAGATATGTTTTCCTGAGGCCATTAGCTTTAGTGAAATAAAGCCGTTAAGTTTCCTTCAGCATATTATTTGCTGAGAAGGGTTAAGTCACCACTTGTAAAATGTATGTTTTTATAAGAACAACCATAGAGCGGGCGGGAGGTTGTTCTCCATATCTCCACCTGAAGGTGCGGTCTGGGGTCTAAATACAAGGTCTGCTGAGGCATTACTTGTTCAGTAAGTCTGGGGAGGCAAACTCCAGACATGTTTGTGTTGAGCTGACCTGAACCTTGTGGAGTTGCTAGACTCTGAGAAGGTGGACCCCTGCTAACACAAGGACTGTGTTTTGCGTGACCATTTTATTTTTTTGTTTTCCCGTTTTGCCCAAAGGGCTGTTTTATTTTCATTGACTCAATGTTGGTTTATGCCACATTCTAATAAACCAACAAGAGATATAAAGAAAGCGTACCTGTGTCTACCTCCGTGTGCAGCTGAGTGAGCGATCTAGTGAGCAATTATTCACTGAATACGTGAGTGCCGGGAATTACTTCCTTTCTGCATATTCTACTCCACGTGCACCACGCTAACGGAGTGCCGATCCACCATCTCTGTATGCAGAGTTCTAGTGATCTGCCTACCATCAGGAAATAGTCTAAGTATGGAATTATTAGGGTGTTCTGTTCACAAAGATTCGCTGTCATCTCCACTATGATCTTTGTAAATACTCTTGGAGCCATGGACAGACCAAAAGGCCGGGGCCCTGAACTGAAAATGTCTGATTCTCTAGTTTATGGATAGGGCCACTCTCGGGAATTTTTCAGCTTCTGAATGGATTGAAACATGGTAGTATGCATCTTTTCTCATTAAGACATACCACAGAAGAGTCCGCATAATCACGCAGCTAATACACCACCACAACGGGGAGACTCATGGACGATTAACGAGAGGGCATCGCAAAAACAACTGAGAAAAATGACCAAGGTAAAAATAGCGACATAAAGCCCATAAACATTACTTAGATGTAAAAAAATATATAAATCTTTACTGAATATATCTTAGTTAAAAGTCAATTAGATTACAAAAGGAGTAGTAAACACCAATGACCATGTACAGAAAAGAGAACGGACATATCACACAGCCAGCCCTTATGGCCTGACAATATTATCGATGATTAAATAAATATGCTCAAATCCATAACACTGCTCTAATATTCCCATCCATCTAGGGTAGTTTATAAGTCATGATTCCGTATGCAGATAAAATACATAGCTACCTTGGGTACAGGAAGCCAGGAGCGTACCAACGGCTGGGTGGTGTACATCCACCCCAACGCGCGTTTCGGTGAACCTTCGTCAGGGGGTATGTGTCAGTGTCAATGTGATCCCTTTTAAATGTGCCCACGCCAATCACCACGTGTGTAAAAAAACGGATGTCCATAGTCTGATTGATAGGTTTGTGGACCTTTGATGACGCATACCGCGTCATGATAGGCGGGGTGGCGTCGGCATCACATGGCACCCGTGTCACAGTCAGCTTACCGCGGCGCAGGTCCTCACGATGTAGCAACCTAGAAACAGAAGTTTTACAGCCGATTGTTTTGACTTCATCTTGAAGGGTTGATACACCAGAAATCTGTTCAGACCTCTCAAATTTACTATAGTTCTGAAAGTGCCATCCAGCTTCTTTATCAAGAAAAGGGGGGAATATAATCCCTTTCCTTATTCTTCTATGGGTACCTCCAAGAGGACCAAAAACTCTGCCTCCAGGACTAACTATTGCTTGGAAGACCTTCGGAGAGGTGTCACCATGACGGTTCGCAGGGGTGGAAGGATAGTCTGGAATTCCAATTTTAGGTCTGCTTCCACTATCCCTAGAATCCAGACATGGGATGAATTTTATTCGTACGCATGGAGGAAGAGGGAAAGCATTCCTCCTTCCGGGGGAATGACATCACTGGGAAGACTTCCTTCCCCCTGAAGGCGGCCCCCCAAACATGAAACCTTTTTTTTAGTCTTCTGACTTCCTATTTCCCTGATCCCTAGAAGGTCTTTTCCGGCCTTATCTTCTATTCCAAAAGGTACTCCTGTATTCTGGGATAGACAAACTGGGGAATCCTTTCTTTTTATCTCCAGCTTTGTCCAAGATGTCATCCAAAACTTGACCAAAAAGAAAGCCCCATCACATGGGATTGAACACAGTTTGGTCTTTGACTGGACATCCCCAGGCCAACTTTTTACCGATAGCGCCCTACGAGTGGCAATAAAGAGGCCCGCTAACCTGGCTGCCAGCCTCACTGAGTCTGTTGAGGCATCTGCAATAAAAGCTGCTGCTCCCTGCATCAGCCAGGATCTTTTCCTTTGGGACATTATCCTTCAGTTGACCTTCTAGTTGTTGCAACCAGATAATCATAGATCTGGCTGTACAGGTCGTAGAGACCGCTGGCTTCAGGGCACCCACCGAGGACTCCAGGTGTGTCTTAAGTAACCATCTGCCTTTCTATCCAGATGGTCTTTCAGAATACCCACATCCTCAAAAGGCAAGGTAGATTTTCTGGATGAATTGGCCACTGCTACGTCTATCTTTGGGATCTTATTCCATGAGTCTTGTTTTGGCATCTTCTCTTAGAAGATGATGGTAGTGAACCCTTTCTCTTCATTTTTTTCTCTTAATGAGAGCCTGAATCTTTTCATTAATTAGAAATATGCGCCTCTTTTTTTTTGCTCTAATCCACAAAACATGAACTCTTGTATGGATTTGGGGGTCTTAGGATCCGAGATGCCCATGGTAGCTCTCACAGCCTTAATCAACCTATCTGCGACTTTTATAGGAAAGCATGGCCTACCCCCTGTATCGCCATTAAAGAATGAAAAGGAACAAGAATCCGATCCACATTCACCTTCCGACTTTATAGATTCATCTAAATCAGGTGATAGTTTTTTGGACCCTTTCCTTCCCTTTCTATTCCTTTTTTTATGAATAAGGGTCTCAAGGGAATTCTTAACTTGTGCCCTGATCACTGATCTCAAATCCATGAAGTTAGTGGATTCTTCACATGTGGTTTTCTGTATACAATCTGCACAGTCTTTTCTGCCACAAGTCAGGTAACTTATCCCTACAAAGGGTTCACTACTTATTCTTTTGTGCCACATTTCTTAAGCCGTTCCAAGTAATTAGAGACAAGAAAAAGGGACTTAATTACCATGGTGAAATTTCACAAACATCAGTCAGCATTCTGGAGTTTAATAAGGGTACCAGACTCAGAGGCTGGATCAAATCACACCATTATTCATGGTTGGTGGTACTGTCACTTCTGCAACTCATGAGACTGCCATTGCTGTGTGAACTCTGATCCTGGCACTGCCGTTCCTCCATATCACGTGGGGAAGGAGAGCCAGAGCAAACCCACTCTTTTGGCAGTCAGGCGTGATTTTAAAAGAGGGACCAGCCATAGCAACTCCCCCACACCCTTGTGCATGCCTTCTCCAGACCCCCTGGAAGTGAAATCCAACACTTCAGGTCAGAAGTCTCCGGCATGCTCTTCATCAGGGCACACCAATCCCAGGGCGTCCTGCACATGCGCAAGCCTGGGACATTGTTGGAGCCAGCAGGCTTCAAAAAGGACTTCGGTGCTCGCATCTACATGAGCCCTCAAGTGACCAGCGGTGGCGCTTCCAGGACCTGACACCGGCACTATAGCCAAGGAGCCTTTCTTCCAGGCAAGGCCTGGGTAAGTTTCTCCTTTAACTTTCCTCTCCTGATTCTTCAGCTTCAGGTTCCCTCATGGACAGAAAACCAAAATGATGCGGGGTAGAGGTGCAGCCCTCTTATTCAGTACGCTTCCTGTCCTTATTGGGTGAATTCCCTCTCTCGTGTGGCGCTGGTCATGGGGGAAAGGAAAATTTTAGAAATTGTTCTGGTATTCAGTGAGATTAATGACAATCTTACTTATCAAAGGGGGTGTACTCATTATTCTGAGCAATTTTATTAAAAATTTTAAAACACACAGTGTACATGATTACAGTTTCTTTCCTGTATGACTTCTCTCATGTCTAACAAGATACGATTTCTTTACAAAAGATTTCCCACATAGTGAACATGAATACGGCTTCTCCCCAGTGTGACTTCTCTCGTGCATCACAAGACTTAATTTACCTGTGAAGGCCTTCCCACATTCCAAACATGAAAATGGCTTTTCTCCTGTGTGAATTTTCTGATGTTTAATAAGAGTCCCTTTATCTGTAAAGCATTTCCCACATTCCAAACATGAAAATGGCTTTTCTCCTGTGTGAATTCTCTCATGTCTAACACATTTTGATTTCTCTGTAAAGCATTTCCCACATTCTGAACAGGAATATGGCTTCTCTCCTGTGTGAGTTTTCTGATGTCTAATAAGAGTCTTTTTATCAATAAAGCATTTCCCACATACTGAACATGAAAATGGCTTCTCTCCTGTGTGAATTCTCTGATGTATAATAAATCTTGATTTAGCTGGAAAGCATTTCCCACATTCTGAACATGAATACGGCTTCTCTCCTGTGTGAGTTTTCTGATGTCTAATAAGAGTCTTTTTATCAATAAAGCATTTCCCACATAGTGAACATGAAAATGGTTTTTCTCCTGTGTGAATTCTCTGATGTATAATAAATCTTGATTTAGTTGGAAAGCATTTCCCACATTCTGAACATGAATACAGCTTCTCCCCAGTGTGAATTCTCTCATGCATCACAAGACTTAATTTACTTGTGAAGGCCTTCCCACATTCCGAACATGAAAATGGCTTTTCTCCTATGTGAATTCTCTCATGTATAACACATTTTGATTTATATGTAAAGCATTTCCCACATTCTGAACAGGAATATGGCTTCTCTCCTGTGTGAGTTTTCTGATGTCTAATAAGAGTCCTTTTATCTGTAAAGCATTTCCCACATACTGAACACGAAAATGGTTTTTCTCCTGTGTGAATTCTCTGATGTATAATAAATCTTGATTTATATGTAAAGCATTTCCCACATTCTGAACATGAATACAGCTTCTCCAAAGTGTGACTTCTCTTATGCATCACAAGACTTAATTTACCTATGAAGACCTTCCCACATTCCGAACATGAAAATGTCTTTTCTCCTGTGTGAATTCTCTCATGTATAACACATTTTGATTTATATGTAAAGCATTTCCCACATTCTGAACAGGAATATGGCTTCTCTCCTGTGTGAGTTTTCTGATGTCTAATAAGAGTCCCTTTATCTGTAAAGCATTTCCCACATACTGAACATGAAAATGGTTTTTCTCCTGTGTGAATTCTCTGATGTATAATAAATCTTGATTTACATGTAAAGCATTTCCCACATTCTGAACATGAATACGGCTTCTCTCCTGTGTGAATTCTCTGATGTTTAACAAGATTCCCTTTATCGGTAAAGCATTTCCCACATTCTGAACATGAATATGGCTTCTCTCCTGTGTGAATTCTCTGATGTCTAATAAGATTCCCTTTATCTGTAAAGCATTTCCCACATTCTGAACATGAATATGGCTTCTCTCCTGTGTGACTTCTCTGATGTATAACAAATTTTGTTTGATTTGTAAAGCATTTCCCACATTCTGAACAGGAGTATGGCTTTTCTCCTTTGTGTTTTCTTTGTGTCTGAGCTGAGCATTTAGTAAATTGCTTGTCACACTGAAATCTTGTATCCACTGTGTCACCTGGAATTGTGGTAATAATGCGAGATTGCTCAGGAGATGATTCCTCATGATCAGGAGGATTATAAGAAGGTGAAGTGCTGTGAAGTCCAGGAGGTGCAGGAAGGGTGATGAGGTTTCCTCCATTAGAGTGCTTCCAGATATCTTCTTTTTTACAATTTAGTGATGAACCGTTATTCCCACAAGGATTTCCTGTAGGGATGAAAGATAGAAAAAAAATCACATCTAATCTACAACACAAAAGGGATTTCTATTCTAAATGTATTTTCTGGATCTCACAATAAAGACCCTCGTCAGTGAAAGTACCGGTAATAAGGAAGACAACTACATGCCATAACATTAACACAATGACGGGTAAAGTGAATGACACTTATAAACTGGTGACATTGGCACAAGTCAGGGGTACCAGAGATTAGACAGCAAATAGACAGTTCTTAAAGGGAACCTGTCATCAGGATTTACCCCCTTAATGTACCACCAGTGCCATTTCACTCTCTCAAGCTTCCCATCATGCCCTCAGTGTAGAAAAGTGTCCACGCAATTAAAAATTGAGTTTTAATCTTACATTACCGTATGCAAATGAGATTGACTAATCAGAAAGGTGGACCTCATAAAGGTGGCCACCGTAATCATGTCCACAGTATGCCTAAGGACTAGTGTTGAGCAAGTATGTTCTATTAACCCTCTCGCTGAGTATGCTCGGGCCGAGCACCGAGTACCGAGTATTTATAGCTGCTCAGTGATAAGGTTGAATCCCTCCCATGTGCATGATTTGCGACTGTTTGACAGCTTTATTACATGTGAGGAATGTCTAGTTCTTACACATTCCTCACATGTAATAAAACTGTCAAACAGTTGCAAATCATGCACCCGGGAGCGATTTAACATTATCACCGAGCAGCTGTAAATACTCGGAGCTCAGCCCGAGCACTCTCGGACAGAACATACTTGCTCAACCCTACTAAGGACATGATACGAACCCTTAGAAGAATGAAATAGCACCGAAATAATATTACAGGGTTAAATCCTAATTACCGGACCCAGGGGAGTCCTTCTCCCAATGTCTGAGAAGAAAAATCTACAGTGGTAGAAAGTGGAACGATTCCAGCATGTGAGCAACCTGTAGTGCAAATGGGCCTCCATGTCCCCTCTGGAGCCTCCTTATTCCATTAACCACCCTACACCACGGATCCTTCTTATCCCCTGGAGCCTCCCTACACCACGCATCCTTCTTATCCCCTGGAGCCTCCCTACATCACGGATCCTCCTTATCCCCTGGAGCCTCCCTACACCACAGAGTCTGCTTATCCCCTGGAGCCTCCCTACACCATGGATCCTCCTTATCCCCTGGAGCCTCCCTATACCACGGATCCTCCTTATCCCCTGGAGCCTTCCTACACCACGGAGCCTCCTTATCCCCTGGAGCCTCCCTACACCACGGATCCTCATCATCCCCTGGAGCCTCCCTACACCATGAATCCTCATCATCCCCTGGAGCCTCCCTACACCACGGATCATCCTTATCCCCTGGAGCCTCCCTACACCACGGATCATCCTTATCCCCTGGAGCCTCTCTACACCACAGAGCCTGCATATCCCCTGGAGCCTCCCTACACCACAGAGCCTGCTTATCCCCTGGAGCCTCCCTACACCACAGAGCCTGCTTATCCCCTGGAGCCTCCCTACACCACGGATCCTCCTTATTACCTGGGGCCTCCCTACACCACGGATCCTCCTTATCCCCTGGAGCCTCCCTACACCATGGATCCTCCTTATCCCCTGGAGCCTCCCTACACCATGGATCCTCCTTATTCCCTGGAGCCTCCCTACACCATGGATCCTCCTTATCCCCTGGAGCCTCCCTACACCACGGATCCTCCATATCCCCTGGAGCCTCCCTACACCATGGATCCTCCTTATCCCCTGGAGCCTCCCTACACCATGGAACCTCCTTATTCCCTGGAGCCTTCCTACACCATGGATCCTCCTTATCCCCTGGAGCCTACCTACACCATGGATCCTCCTTATCCCCTGGAGCCTCCCTACACCACGGATCCTTCTTATCCCCTGGAGCCTCCCTACACCACAGAGCCTCCTTATCTCCTGGAGCCTCCCTACACCACAGAGCCTCCTTATCCCCTGGAGCCTCCCTACACCACAGAGCCTCCTTATCTCCTGGAGCCTCCCTACACCACGGATCCTCCTTATCCCCTGGAGCCTCCATACACCACAGAGCCTCCTTATCTCCTGGAGCCTCCCTACACCACGGATCCTCCTTATCCCCTGGAGCCTCCCTACACCACAGAGCCTCCTTATCCCCTGGAGCCTCCCTACACCATGGATCCTCCTTACCCCCTGGAGCCTCCCTACACCACGGATCCTCCTTATCCCCTGGAGCCTCCCTACACCACGGATCCTCCTTATCCCCTGGAGCCTCCCTACATTACTTGGTCTATATGCAGCTGAACCTACTGCACATGTGATACATCCGCCCCTGCCCAAAACACTAAATATATGTCCTTAAAAATTATGTTTAAAGGGAAACTGTCCGTTCCCTGTGCCCCCAGAACCCGCAGCAGTTGTGTCTGCAGATATAAACTCTCCGCCTAACATCTCTATTACATTAAACACACAAACAGATGTTTAGAAAAAGTATTGTATTTCTAAAGTTTATGATATGTAAATGAGGCCTTTGACTTGTCGATGAGGCGTTCGTGACCCCAGAGCAGTCGCCCCACTTAGCATGTCATCACGGCTTTGGGGGCTTGAGAACATGACAAACCTACCGCATGCGCGCGGCTTCTCCTCCTCACTGCATTGAGCCTCTGACGCCGGGTGTACGCGTCCCATTACTGAGATAGGAGAGGACGGTCACTGCTGGTCAGAGTCCATGTAGATGGGAGGAGCTCGGCCTCTAGCCCCGCCCTCCTCTCCCCTCCCCCTACAAAGAATCTTATCAGGAGCGGCCGTCACCTCCGATCTCAGTGATGGAACAATGTTTCCTAATTGAATAGAGATTTTACCCCGGAACCGAGAATCCTGAGACGGAATAAGAAATACGCAGATTTCTGTGGAGACTCCGGGGACAAAGTTTCCTATTTCCATCTCGTCTATTCTTACAATTCATGAAGTTTATTCCTCTTATTCTTGTGTAATAAAGACTGATCAGGACGTTGTGTATATTATATGGGAACAATGAGGAATACTGTCACCATGTAACAATACATCGCTTATGGTTTATGGCCGCCAGGATTTGGTAACACAAAAATGTCTGAAAAGAAACAAAGTATTTATTGTAGAAAAGTCCTAAAAGAAAATGAAATAAATATATTGTTATTGGCTTGGATTAGTTGTATTACCGCAGTTACAGAGACCCTCCACCCCGGGACTGAACACTACACATTTCCCTATACAGTCCCCTATGGGGTCCTCTGCCCTCCGCTGCCCCCTCAGATCGGTGGTCCCTTCCCCCGGCTTCCAGGGCGGCCAGTGCAGTGGTATGGGGAGTGCAGTAATACGTCTACCCCACCCTCCCCTGCCTTTCCTGTGCTGTGACCTATGGGGCAGCGCCACATCCTATTAATCTCCCAGCAGTCTGCGGGGCGTCACCAGTTACAGATGTATTCTGCACCTGCTTTCATTGCTCCTGTTTGTTTTTGGTAACCTTGTCTGGCTTCCATAATACCCCGGGATGACTTAGGCCTCCATCTACAGGACCATTCTTACTCGGCTTCCTGATTCTGACCTCGTCCCGCTTCTTGATTGTCTAGCACCTGCCATCTTTAGGTCTGATCTGACATGTCGACCTTCTTCTGCCAGCTCGCTCTACCAGCCAGCACTACTATGTGGAGCCGCCCCGGTGTCTGTGCTGTAAGTCCAGATCACTGTACAGTGGTGAAAAGATGGAAGCCGGGAAACCTCTGGGACCGGCTGTATGGAGACTGTCTGTAAGCGCCTTATTATTAGGACCTGCCAGGTTTCCTCCATCGGTTCACTGTTACAGGAGGCAAATGGAGGACACAAGGAAGGGAGTTGTAACATACCTGGCGGCGTCCTTGCATGGTGGTCCATCTCCCACTGTGCAAGAGAGCGCACTTGATCTCCTGTCCAGAATGTCTCTCTGGCTTCCCTCCATGCTGTCTGTTTGTGTCTGTCTCTGCTGCTTAAGGGCGGCGCCCGATCACTTCCTGCTTTTTGTACCTGCTGTGGGTCACGCCCCTTGTGCGTCCTCAGCCTATTGCTGTCTGACACTTGGTATATAGCTCAGCAGCTCCCTTCTATCCCTGCCTGAGCATAGTGTTTCCTTCAGTGTGTGCTTGCACTCTGAAGGTGCCAGGTCCCGTCTTTGTTTCCTTGTCTGCCTTTCCTGGAGGCTGTATTTCCAGGCCTGTCTGAACTTAGTCCTGTATGTCTCCTGCTTTGCGGTATCAGCTCCCGTGTCTGAACTGTGTCCTGTATGTCTCCTGCTTTGCGGTATCAGCTCCCGTGTCTGAACTGACTCCTGTATGTCTCCTGCTTTGCGGTATTAGTTCCCGTGTCTGAACTGAGTCCTGTATGTCTCCTGCTTTGCGGTATTAGTTCCCGTGTCTGAACTGAGTCCTGTATGTCTCCTGCTTTGCGGTATCAGCTCCCGTGTCTGAACTGAGTCCTGTATGTCTCCTGCGTTGCGGTATTAGTTCCCGTGTCTGAACTGAGTCCTTTCTGTGTTCTCTTGTCTGTCCCGTCTGAACACGCTCCTAGCCTGTTCCTCCCGCCTTCTAGGGGCCGATTACCTAGACCCGCTCCTGTATCTTGTCTGTCCTGTCTGAACACGCTCCTTGCCTGTTCGTCCCGCCTCTCTGGGGGCAGTATTCCCAGACCCGCTCCTGTATCCCGCTGCAGTGTCGGTCTCCTCCGTACACTCAGTTCCAGTCTGAACTCTCTCCTATCCTTTACCTGTTTTGCCTCTATGTCCGTTCCCTTCCTTTTTCTGCAGAGTCTGAACTCGTACCTAACTCCTGCCTGTTGTCTCTGTACTCCCGTTTGTGAGTTTGTGGTCCACTCGCTACTTCACTGCAAGTACCCTGTGGGTGTCTGGCTCTGTCTTTCCCTTCCTGTCTGTTCCGTGTGAACAGAGTCCTGTCCTGCCCTGCTTCTGCCCGCTGCTCCGGCAGTCCTGTCCTGCCCTGCTTCTGCCCACTGCTCCGGCAGTCCTGTCCTGCCCTGCTTCTGCCCGCTGCTCCGGCAGTCCAGTCCTGCCCTGCTTCTGCCCGCTGCTCCGGCAGTCCTGTCCTGCCCTGCCTGTACCCCTCTGCCTGTAATGTTCCTGAGTCCCAGTGTGTACTGGGCCCTATCCCGCCTGTGTTCCTACCTGCTAGTGCCTCCCTGTCTGCACTCTAGCTGTGCTTGCCTGTAACCCTCTGCCTGTATTGTTCCTGAGTCCCGGTGTGTACTGGGTCCTATCCCGCCTGTGTTCCTACCTGCTAGTGCCTCCCTGTCTGCACTCTAGCTGTGCTTGCCTTTACCCCCCTGCCTGCATACCCGCCTGCCTGCATACCAGTCTGTGTGCCAGCCTACCAGCCTGTTCCTGTATTCCCCTGTGTGGGTCAACAGCCGTGTCCGGGGTCTGTCCTGGAGTAGCACCTGGTCCCTCTGCTCGGTTCCTCCTTGGTGCACTGGCGTCGTATGCCGTCGTGCGACCCTGGTCGGATCGGGTGAATACTTAGTCACGCCCCTCCAGGCATTCACTCTCCGGCACGGTCCAGTGGAATCACTACCAATCACACGCACACGCCGCTTAGCCCGGGCGTGTGCATAACAGCATGCTCAGGCCATGGTTTCCGTTGAGCCCCACGGCCTTCGCTCTTTGAGAAGTTTTTCCAGCGAATACATGCATTAAAATAAATAAATAAATTTTTTTTCCCTTAGCTGAGTTCCAGGCGAATTAAGCACCGTCCAGATGGATCTATCAGCTCTCGTTCCTGCGGATCCGCCACGTTACTATGGGGATCCAAGACAGTGTCGTGCATTTGTGGAGCAATGCATGCTACACTTTAAGGCCTACCCTCTTTATTTTCCTTCCGATTGGGCTAAAGTGGCCTTTATGATGTCTTACCTGGCGGGTGATGCCTTGGAATGGATCAACCCCCTATATGAAACACAGGATCCGATCCTCCGGGACCTAATGGCCTTCCTGGTGGCCTTTCTAATGGTCTTCGATGATCCTAACCCGGAGGCTCCTGCTGAAGCTTCACTTCCCAATATCCCGGAGCAGCCCCAATGGGTAATGTGTGTGGGTAGCGCAATAGTCCTCCAGCCCAATGAGACTACTGCCCACCCAGAATCCTCACAGGGTGACTACGCTTTCCGGAATACTTCTCTCAACCTCAAGAGGCAGTCCAGACGTGCTAGACTTAGAGGCAAGCCGTCACGCCAGGGTCTGTCCTCCCTGAGACCTCCTGACCCCAACCTTGAAGTCCCTACTGAAGCTTCATCTCCCTGTATCCCGGAGAAACCCCAATGGGTAATGTGCGTGTGTAGTGCACCAGTTCTCCTGCCCGAAGAGACTTCTGCCCATCCAGACTCCACACAGGAGAACTTCCTGCACCCGGCATCAGTTGCTTCTCTCTCTTTAACCGGTGTGCATGTCCAAGGATGCTCCAAAGCTGTGGTTACCTCAGAGTCTGTGCACCTCTACTACCTGGCGGAGGATCCCCTGTTGCCTCCAGAATCCTCCGGGATACCTCTCGATGACAAATGGAGAGAGACTTCTCTACACCCGGTACTCAATACTTTGTCCGCTTCGTCCTGTGAGCCTGACAATGGGTACCCCAAAGTGGTAGTTACCCCCGAGTCTCTACACCCCTCCGACCAGGCGGAGGATCTCCAGTTGTCTCCTGAACCCTTCGGGGTGCTACCTGGTAGCGAAAGGACAGAGACTCTCCTATACTCTGTACCTGATACCTCGCTCGCTTCGTCCAGTGAGTCCAACCTAGTGTACTCCGAAGCAGAGGTTACTCCCGAGTCTCTACACCCCTCCGACCAGGCGGAGGACCTCCAGTTGTGTTCAGAACCCTTTGGGGTGCCACCTGGTGGTGAAAGGACAGAGACTCTCCTATACTCTGTACCTGATACCTCGCTCGCTTCGTCCAGTGAGTCCAACCTAGTGTACTCCGAAGCAGAGGTTACTCCCAAGTCTCTACACCCCTCCGACCAGGCGGAGGACCTCCAGTTGTGTTCAGAACCCTTCGGGGTGCCACCTGGTGGTGAATGGACAGAGACTTTCCTATACTCGGTACCCGATACCTCGCCTGCTTCCTCCAGTGAGTCCGACCTAATGTACCTCGAAGCAGAGATTACCCTCAAGTCTCTGTCCCCCTCCAACCCAGTGAACGACTGGTCCTCGAATTCCCTGCGGAAGATTCTGGCAGGCCTGAAGAAGAGGGGGCGTAAGGGGGGAGGTACTGTAACATACCTGGCGGCGTCCTTGCATGGTGGTCCATCTCCCACTGTGCAAGAGAGCGCACTTGATCTCCTGTCCAGAATGTCTCTCTGGCTTCCCTCCATGCTGTCTGTTTGTGTCTGTCTCTGCTGCTTAAGGGCGGCGCCCGATCACTTCCTGCTTTTTGTACCTGCTGTGGGTCACGCCCCTTGTGCGTCCTCAGCCTATTGCTGTCTGACACTTGGTATATAGCTCAGCAGCTCCCTTCTATCCCTGCCTGAGCATAGTGTTTCCTTCAGTGTGTGCTTGCACTCTGAAGGTGCCAGGTCCCGTCTTTGTTTCCTTGTCTGCCTTTCCTGGAGGCTGTATTTCCAGGCCTGTCTGAACTTAGTCCTGTATGTCTCCTGCTTTGCGGTATCAGCTCCCGTGTCTGAACTGTGTCCTGTATGTCTCCTGCTTTGCGGTATCAGCTCCCGTGTCTGAACTGACTCCTGTATGTCTCCTGCTTTGCGGTATTAGTTCCCGTGTCTGAACTGAGTCCTGTATGTCTCCTGCTTTGCGGTATTAGTTCCCGTGTCTGAACTGAGTCCTGTATGTCTCCTGCTTTGCGGTATCAGCTCCCGTGTCTGAACTGAGTCCTGTATGTCTCCTGCTTTGCGGTATTAGTTCCCGTGTCTGAACTGAGTCCTTTCTGTGTTCTCTTGTCTGTCCCGTCTGAACACGCTCCTAGCCTGTTCCTCCCGCCTTCTAGGGGCCGATTACCTAGACCCGCTCCTGTATCTTGTCTGTCCTGTCTGAACACGCTCCTTGCCTGTTCGTCCCGCCTCTCTGGGGGCAGTATTCCCAGACCCGCTCCTGTATCCCGCTGCAGTGTCGGTCTCCTCCGTACACTCAGTTCCAGTCTGAACTCTCTCCTATCCTTTACCTGTTTTGCCTCTATGTCCGTTCCCTTCCTTTTTCTGCAGAGTCTGAACTCGTACCTAACTCCTGCCTGTTGTCTCTGTACTCCCGTTTGTGAGTTTGTGGTCCACTCGCTACTTCACTGCAAGTACCCTGTGGGTGTCTGGCTCTGTCTTTCCCTTCCTGTCTGTTCCGTGTGAACAGAGTCCTGTCCTGCCCTGCTTCTGCCCGCTGCTCCGGCAGTCCTGTCCTGCCCTGCTTCTGCCCGCTGCTCCGGCAGTCCTGTCCTGCCCTGCTTCTGCCCGCTGCTCCGGCAGTCCAGTCCTGCCCTGCTTCTGCCCGCTGCTCCGGCAGTCCTGTCCTGCCCTGCCTGTACCCCTCTGCCTGTAATGTTCCTGAGTCCCAGTGTGTACTGGGCCCTATCCCGCCTGTGTTCCTACCTGCTAGTGCCTCCCTGTCTGCACTCTAGCTGTGCTTGCCTGTAACCCTCTGCCTGTATTGTTCCTGAGTCCCGGTGTGTACTGGGTCCTATCCCGCCTGTGTTCCTATCTGCTAGTGCCTCCCTGTCTGCACTCTAGCTGTGCTTGCCTTTACCCCCCTGCCTGCATACCCGCCTGCCTGCATACCAGTCTGTGTGCCAGCCTACCAGCCTGTTCCTGTATTCCCCTGTGTGGGTCAACAGCCGTGTCCGGGGTCTGTCCTGGAGTAGCACCTGGTCCCTCTGCTCGGTTCCTCCTTGGTGCACTGGCGTCGTATGCCGTCGTGCGACCCTGGTCGGATCGGGTGAATACTTAGTCACGCCCCTCCAGGCATTCACTCTCCGGCACGGTCCAGTGGAATCACTACCAATCACACGCACACGCCGCTTAGCCCGGGCGTGTGCATAACAGGAGTCTATATATGATAACCGTATAGTCACTTCTCAGTCTCAGGGTGGACGGTCGTTTTATCACTCAACTTGTGCAGCTCATGAAGAGAGAAAAATTCTAAAAAATAACAGCAGAATAAAGATGATAAAGTAACAAGATGAGAAATACAACTCATCCCCCACAAAAAAGCTCCTCATACAGCGAGGTCAGTAATGAGAAATAAACGATCAAGAATGGAAGAAACAATCCAACAGAGGCCGGACAGACATCTGTCTGAGATGGTGAGTCCTGCATTGAGCAGGGGGCTGGATACGGGGACCCTGGAGGTGGTCCCCTCCAACCAGAACATTCTAGGATTGTAAGTTGTTTGGTCATTTTATCTGTAAATCATTTCCCCCATTATCGGCCTTACAGATACATTATTTTATTGATTTTTTTACTTTCTCGTCCTCTCATTTCCGGAGTCATAATGTTATTGGTCACTAAGCTGTGCAGTTCTTCTGCTATTCACCCTATAAATGTAAGAAAATACTGACAACTGGGCGTTACCATTGTTCCCCTACATTGTCCAATCAGCGCTGAGTGTCAGAAGTGTGGGGACACATGTATGGAGAACGGTGACACCCGGTTATCATGTCATTCATAAATGTCGGAGGAACGGCCGGGAATCTGAGCAGCAGTTTCTTTCTTTGGTAACAATTCTTGTCGGAAAAAGAATTTCATCCAATTTATTGGTAAAAAAACAAAAACAAAAAAACTTAAAACTTTCGGAACCTGGATGAGGACGTCTTCTTACCTTCTTTTGGTAATTTATATATTTTACTGTTGGAAAGAGAATTATTTATTCACGTTAGAGGCTCAGATGGGGGGACGATTCCTAGACGACATCTTGTTTGTCTGGAGAGACCGAGAGTGAAGATTCTTCTAAAGGGACGTTCCCAAAATCACAATGTGCTCTTATAATAAAGTACACCCTGGTTATTGTGAATATAACCCCTGTATAACATCTGGCCTCTCCTGCACATATCACCCCCTGAGTATGCCCCCCAGGATCTATATACCCAGCAGTTGTCATTGTAACCAATACATACCGAGGAGCCACATGTTATACACTGGGGGGTGGGACAGGGCTGGATGTTATACACCGGGGGGACAACAGGGCCTGAAGGAGAAGCCAGAATGCAGTGATTAATGCGGGTGGCCCAATACTATTCTCCATATAGTGAATCTCTCCATATTACAAGATTCACCATAAATGAGACGCTGACAGGGGATATAATCCGTGCATGGTGAAGGGCGCCCCCTCTGGGTAGTATTTAGTCTCCATGTTTATACGTTGATTGAACCAGAACTCAAAAACCAACATGATGTCAGATAACGACAACTCTAGATGCGGCCATCGCAGCTGTTTGTAGATACGAGCTCCTAATCCCTTTTATGATGAAGCAATTCTCCACCCGGCACAGAGGACTAAACATCTGTCATGTACTGTCACCTACCTGGTGTCCTCCGCTTGTCTCCGACTGAGACCGGTGTTCTGGTCCTCCTACATCCAAGATGGCCTCCATAGTGGCAGAGGGACAACAGCCGTATGTCTGACCCACACCTCCATAGCACGGCACTTACTGACTTACCATAGGGGTCTTCATGCCACCGGGCGGCCGGCCTGGATGAGGAGGGACCAGAACGCCGGCCTCAGTGTAGGAGGCAGTGGGAGCAAACAGAGGCGACAGGTAGGACGACTCTACATGTGACATGTGTCGTCACTCGTCAGCACCAGACAGTGGCTGCTACATCCCCGAGATCCATAGGATGGGGAGATTCATAACCTGGAGCACAAGCTCAGTCATTTATATGGCAGCACGGACTTGTGTAAGGAAAATATGGACGTAAAGGATGGAAAGAATATTATAGAAGGTAAAGGAAAACTAATATGTGCTTCCTAAATCATAAAGAAGAGGTGTGAAGGCGGCCCCGGTATTCATTGGTGCACAGCCGGACTCTACAGGAGCAGCCGCGCCATCACCGGACGCTTCTGCTGTGATGTGGACAGCGGATAAAGCTTCACTGTACCGGAGACTTCATACAATATCACACACCGGTCATCATCATCATCACACGCCGGTCGTCATCATCATCATCACACGCCGGTCATTATTACATACCTGTGGAAACATCTACCGGAATCTCCTCCTTCCCGTCACTCACACACGGCTGATCCCCCCCCGTCATCGCTTCTTCTTCTGTCTCGTCCTTCACTTTATTCTTAGTTGGATCTTCCTCCTGATATATCAGATGTAACAATCAGCACAATACAAGAAACCACCAAAATCTGTGACATCTATGACCTTGATCAGAAATGTCCCCCCATATACAGATCCGGTACAGGGCTCAGCACAGTCTACCTGATGACTCTCCGTGACATTGTGATTCTCCTCTGGACAGTCCTGGGAATACAGAGGACGTGGATATCTCTCTGGTGGATTTCTCCTCCTGAATCCATCTGTAGGAAACACACAGTGACGGAATAGATTGTGTCATGTGTGGCAAAGTCACTGGTAAAGTGATAGAGGGAAGATATATTTCATGGAGGCTATTAGCTTCTGTGAATTGAAACCATGAAATTTGCTCCAACATGTTATTTGCTTAAAGAGGTTAAACTTCCATGTTAAAAGGGAGTGTTTTTTGTGAATGATCATTGTGAAGGGTGGGAGGTCATTCACCATATCTCCATCTCAGAGTGTGGTCTTTGATTTAAATACAAGTCCTACTGAGGCATTCAGTGTTCAGTGTCTGGAGAAGCTAGCTCCAGAGAGGATCTTGTGTTTGCTTTTCTTGAACCAAGTGGAGTTGCTGAACTCTCAGCAGGTGGATCCCTGCTATCACAAAGACTGTGCTTTTGTGTTACCATTTTGCTTTGTTTCCTGTTTTGGCCAAAGGGCCGTGATTTCTTTTATGGACTCAGTGTTGGTTTATGCTGCATTTTAATAAACCAACGAGAACTTTTTGGCCAAAGGGCCGTGATTTCTTTTATGGACTCAGTGTTGGTTTATGCTGCATTTTAATAAACCAAGGAGAAGTTTTTAAAGAAACAGTGTACCTGTGTCTACCTCCGTGTGAGCGATCTACAACACATGTTATGATGAAATTATGGGAGTAGTAGTAGGTGACCACAGAACAGACATGACAGTCTCCCTCCTCACCCTGCTGATCGGCCCATATTGCGATCGCCTCTTGTGCTCCATGTATAACCTCAACCTTAATATCAACCAGATCTTCACCCTAAAAATAAAAATGTAAGATGAGCTCAGGTCCCATCACTTCATGGTCCGATGTTGTGGGGACTTCAGTGTCATCTACCTGATGATCCTCCGGGATGTTGTGATTCTCCTCTGGACAGTCCTGTGAATACAGAGGACGGGAACATCTCTCTGGTGGATTTCTCCTCCTGGATCCATCTGTGGAGACACAGAGACTGAATACATGACCTGCCGTGTATCTGTCTATATATGAGACTCATCTCTCAGAACCAGTAATTCTATGTTTATGTATCAGGGAATAAATTACATTGTTGTGGTCCTCACCACCGGTACCGAGGTCCCAGCACATTGTGGACCTCAAGTATGAAGTGATAATCAGCAAGGCCAAAGCCTAATGCTCTCTGCTCTGCACTCGGAGGATGAGGACCCTGAGGAGAGGGACAGAGAAGACCCTCGTCAGTCAGATGGAGGAGCCGTACTAAGAAACACAACTTCTCCAACTTTCGTCTCCAGGGATGGAACCACAGAGGAGCTGGAGAAAGCTCCACATTTCTATCCATCGGTTTCTTCTCTCCTAATTCACTGTATGGAGATTGGGGGAAGGACGGTGACCATTTACCAGTGATTGTATTTTGAGAGCTCATGATGTCACCATGAGGACACGGCCTCCCTCCTGGACAGGATCCTCTGGGATCTCTCTAAGGGGAGAGAACCTTCCGTTCTATTAAAAGACGAGTTACCGCTTTTTTATTCTTCTTTAAATAGAGAGAAATCTCCACATCCGCCTCGATATAAACACTAAAATAGGCAGCAAGTGCGCGGAAAGTTCTGCGTTTGTCTCTGAAGGAGGAAAAAAGGGCACATGTACGGCTGACGGATGAAGTCACAGAACCCGGAAGGACGGTGTTGTGGGGAGTACCCGGTACACAGCGGTTAGCACCTATCAATGTGTAGAAAGGACAACTAGAGAGCCGGCACCGGGGTCATGGGCGCTTACTGATGCACACGGGGAGCCAAGGAGAGATTGTCTGGTCAGACTCCACAGAAAAGTTCTATAATACATATTCTTCTGACAAACATCCCTTTAACCCCGTCACTCTCGCGTCTGTTTTCACCTTCCTGACCGGGCCAATTTTTTACAATTCTGAGCACTGTCACTTTATGGAGGTAATAACTCTGGAGCTTCAACGGATCCCGCTGATTCTGAAACTGTTTTTTCGTGACACATTGTGCTTCATGTTACTGGTAAATTTAGGATTTGGCTTTTTTTTTGCGTTTATTTATGAAAATATCGAAAATTTTACAAAAAAAATGTTGGACTTTTAATTTTTCTGCCTTTAAACCAGATATGTATTAACTATTTTGTATGGTATAACTAACATTTACCACATGTCTACTTCACATCAGATTTATTTTTTTGGGTAAAAGTTTAATCAGCAATTTCTTATTTTTCAAACAAAATTTACAAAACCAATTTTAAGTTTCCTCCTTTCTCCCCTTTTGCATTTTAAGTCTGCAGTCCTGCTCCCCAATACTTATATCTATGGCCAGTTTGACGTCAATCAGCCGTTACTAACATGTCGCATTTAAGGGATCGCACTCATCGGCTGAAATAAAATTGGTCGGATATTCCTGAAAAGTAGGATGATTGTCTTGCGAGTACGATGCGACTTCTCTCACCTGTCTCGCATCTGTATGACATCCGTATCAAACGCGTTTATAACATCAGCTTTTACAGACGGTCATTCTCTGACATTTCAGGCTAATTTTCTAACTAATAAAACATTTTTTTATAGATGTAGAAAGATAGAAATGAGTCAGTGAGATATATCATCAGTGCAGGGCGTGTGGAGCTGCTGTACATGGATTTAGCTAATAATTAAAGAATTTAAAGTAAAAAAAGCAAAGGGGGAAAGCGGACAGCTGATGCTTATAGTCTGGGAAGCGGGTAATAAACATTAATATACATAGATCTTCCCAGGGGATTAATATTAACATCTGCGTAGCCTTTACTGGTTATTAACAAGGGGTGACCCCCTCCCAAAAAAATGATGTGGGGGCCCCTTCTATTTTTAATAACCAGAAAAGGCTAGGCAGACAGCTGCAGGCTGGTATTAATAGCCTAGGAAGGGGCCACGCATATTGTACCCCCTCCCAAACTAATAACATCAGCCTGCAGCCGCCCAAAAAATGGCGCATCCATTAGCCTCGGCTCTTCCCACTTTCCCTGGTGCAGTGGCAAATGGGGTAATAATATTGGGGTTGATGTCAGCTTTGTAATGTCAGCTGATCTCAAGCCCAGGGTTAGTAATGGAGAGGCGTCTACAAGACACCCACATTACTAACCTCCATCAGTTTAAGTAAAAAACACATACACAGAGCAAAGTCCTTTATTTGAACAAAACACTTCCCGACCCTTTTACCCATTTAATAATATCCAAAGAAAAATAAAAAAAAACAAAGTCATCCTGAACTGTCGGCAGATAATCCATACTGATGTCCCGTGACGAACTCCAGCTCTGCTACATCTGTATGGTGTGTTGAGCGATGGCTCAGCCCGCCAGCCAGGACACACTGGTCAGTGCAGCGAGCAGTGACGTCAGTAAGGTGACCAGAGCTCATCGGCTATGAACTCCGGTGACCTTAGTCAGATCAGCGCTAGACACTGCAGGAGCATTCTCACGCTACTGGCTTGCTGAGCGGTCACATCAAACAATCCAGATGTAGCACGGCTGGGGATTGTTGTTGGACAGCATCACATAAGGATTATCTGCGGACAGGTGAGGATTATTTTGTATTTTAATTTGATCTTTATAAAGGGTAAAAGAGGGTCTGGGAGTGTTCATTTCAATTAAAGGACTTTGCTTTGTGTGTGTGCTTTTTTAACTAAACTTACGGGGTTAGTAATGGGGGTGTCTT
Source organism: Phyllobates terribilis (assembly GCF_046119375.1). Lineage (NCBI taxonomy): Eukaryota > Metazoa > Chordata > Amphibia > Anura > Dendrobatidae > Phyllobates > Phyllobates terribilis. The sequence continues at coordinate 365,296 of NW_027363019.1, forward strand.
ATAGACGCCTCCCCATTACTAACCCCTGGGCTCGAAGTCAGCAAACATTACAAAGCTAACATCAACCCCAATAGTATTACCCCACTTGCCACCACACCAGGGCAAGTGGAAAGAGCCGAGGCTAGGCGCCAGAAATGGTGCATCTTATGGATGCGCCAATTCTTGGGCAGCTGAGTGCTGGTGTTCTTGCACTGGGAGGGGGACAATATCCAATTCCCAGGCTATTAATATCAGCCGGCAGTTGTCTGTTTAGCCTTTGCTGGTTGGGTCCCTGGTTTCCTGCACTGCTGGTAACATTACCATTATGTCTATCTATTGTGTCCTATTGCACTTGGTCTGTTGATGCTTATTTGTATCACCTTTGCCCAGCATACTGACTGAACCTATCACTTTATATGTTTATTACTATATCCTTTATGTCTATGAGGTATAATGCTTACTTGTGATAGTGTTTCTCTAGTCAGAAACTTTTTCATTATAATGATATAAATAACTGATATTATATATTACTTATGTGATGTATGCTATGGACCTTTACTCTCTAACATATAATTGGACCCATATTTCGTATTTACTTAATAGGATAATTTCACCTTTGGTCTGGGCCTTAGATGTAGCAGTGCAGTACACCAAGTGTTATATCCAGGTATACCACCATTGTTCTTCCTGAACTTGTACCTCACTTTTCGTATATATTGTATTTGTATATGAATACATATGGTATTCCTCTATATGTTTTTTTTTTATTTGTTAATAATAAAGATATATTTTTAGGCCTTTGAAGAAAACGCTTCATCTCTTTAGTGACAGTAATTAACAGAGGCTGAAGTTACAGTTCTATCCAAAGGCTTAACCTTCTCCCCGACAATTGAGTTTGACGTTCATAGAACTTTATTAGATGTGAATAAGTTTGTGAGAACTTTCACTTTGCGTTGTCATTTCATGGTCAATGAACAGAATGAGAACATGGAGAACTCGTTACAAGAAGTTTCTCATGATGATGTTCCCAATAGAACTGGAACTTTTGATGAACAGAGTTCACTTCTTGATCATAAAACTCCAGCGATTCAACACAACAGACAGTTACTTTCAATCGTTTGTTATAAAAAAAAAATCTCTATTACTATCCGGTCAAGTCTCGTCCACCAGTCTTGGATGTTTTCTAGGAAATGATTGAAGATCAACTACTTACATTAAAAAGGAACACAAAATTTCAAGGACAGAAATATCATAATCTAATGATATCAGAGCAACGAGCTCTGAAAGAACTTAACGAGAACTCTGACCTCCTCATAAGGAAAGCAAAGGACGATCCGCTGTTATATTGAATGTGGGACTTTATGAAAAATTCCATTGGGAAATCTGCAGACAAAATGTGAAGGAAGGTGAAAGATTCTGAAAGAAGCTGCCGAGGACGAAGACTCAAGACTGATGAAGACGACAGCGGAGAAACCGCGACTCACAGATCAGAAGAGAAGAATCAGGGAATGAAAGCTGTGAGAAAATGTAGAGAAAACCAGAGCAAGTCTGGAGAAAAATCATCTATTATAGGACGAGGCCGAGAGACGTCATCACATCCACCGGAGCCAACAAGAGTCTCCTCTCACCTGGTGATGTCAGAGGCCGGAGCTCCTCCATCATCACCTCCTGGTACCGATCCTGGTGTCCTTCTAGATACTCCCACTCCTCCATGGAGAGATAGACAGCGACGTCCTGACACCTTATAGGAACCTGACAACAACGACACCGTCATCACCCAGAATCCTCCAGTGCTGTCCTGTATAATGTCCCAGCAGTCACCTCTCCGCTCATCACCCAGAATCCTCCAGTGCTGTCCTGTATAATGTTCCAGCAGTCATCTCTCCAGTCATCATCCAGAATCCTCCAGTGCTGTCCTGTATAATGTCCCAGCAGTCACCTCTCCGCTCATCACCCAGAATCCTCCATGGCTGTCCTGTATAATGTCCCAGCAGTCACCTCTCCGCTCATCACCCAGAATCCTCCAGTGCCATCCTGTATAATGTCCCAGCAGTCACCTCTCCGGTCATCACCCAGAATCCTCCCGTGCTGTCCTGTATAATGTCCCAGCAGTCACCTCTCCGCTCATCACCCAGAATCCTCCAGTGCTGTCCTGTATAATGTCCCAGCAGTCACCTCTCCAGTCATCATCCAGAATCCTCCAGTGCTGTCCTGTATAATGTCCCAGCAGTCACCTCTCCGCTCATCACCCAGAATCCTCCATGGCTGTCCTGTATAATGTCCCAGCAGTCACCTCTCCGCTCATCACCCAGAATCCTCCAGTGCCATCCTGTATAATGTCCCAGCAGTCACCTCTCCGGTCATCACCCAGAATCCTCCAGTGCCGTCCTGTATAATGTCCCAGCAGTCACCTCTCCGCTCATCACCCAGAATCCTCCAGTGCCGTCCTGTATAATGTCCCAGCAGTCACCTCTCCGCTCATCACCCAGAATCCTCCAGTGCTGTCCTGTATAATGTCCCAGCAGTCACCTCTCCGGTCAACCCCCAGAATCCTCCAGTGCTGTCCTGTATAATGTCCCAGCAGTCACCTCTCCGCTCATCACCCAGAATCCTCCAGTGCCGTCCAGTATAATGTCCCAGCAGTCACCTCTCCGGTCACCATCCAGAATCCTCCAGTGCTGTCCTGTATAATGTCCCAGCAGTCACCTCTCCGATCATCACCCAGAATCCTCCAGTGCTGTCCTGTATAATGTCCCAGCAGTCACCTCTCCGGTCATCACCCAGAATCCTCCAGTGCCGTCCTGTATAATGTCCCAGCAGTCACCTCTCCGGTCATCACCCAGAATCCTCCAGTGCTGTTCTGTATAATGTGTCACCCTGGCCTGGATGCCACAAAATGTATTAAAGCTGTGTCTGAGAGCAAGGGGGAGGTTCTCTCGTCAGGGGAACATTAGCATGCAATGCCTCCTGTCTCAGGCCAGTAGGGGGAGCTGGCTGCCCCTATAAAAGCTGGTACTGGGGGCAGGGTTAGAGAGAACTGGATGACCTGTCTCAGCACTGAGACGTGTCCCAGAGTGGAGCAGGGACAGAAAGTTGATTGCACCTAAGAGGAAGTGTGGCAGGAGGAGAGCCACAAGCCAGAGACAAGAGGCGATGAGAGCCTGTCTTGGCAGAGAAAAGACTTAACTTTACCAGACTTTGGTGTCTGAGGCTGGGAGGATTCCACATTCTCCAGCAGATAACCAGTCTGCAAGGGACTGTACATTCCTTGGCCTAAGAAGCCTGGAGGCCCTGCCACAACCGAAGGGACCAGTAAAGCCGTACAAGGCTGGGAGCAGAAAGGAACCCACGTCGCAGGCCATACAGGCGAGAAAACACGGAAAGCTCGGAAACGTGGGCTGTTACCCTATAAGGAGGAGATAGCCAGAAGGAGCGCAGAAAGCACGGTAGGCCTACACCCTCACCCTGACCAGGGCCAATTTCCCCGTTGCTCTCAGACATCCAGGTCCCCTCCTAGCTGGGACTGTTTGTGGGTCAGTTTACCTGTTTAGTAAAGACCCTGGACTGCAACCTGTTGTCTGTGTGCTCCTTGCTCCTCCAGCACTACCGGCACTGGAACTCTCACTACCATCACTCCCACCATCCACCACACTGCCCTGGGGCCGCACTCTTCCCGTGGGGAGTCACACCATCCCTAGCTGCACACCTCATCAGCCCCAGCTGTCTGCATGCAGCGGCGGTTCCTAATAACCGCAATCCACGGGTGGCGTAGTCGGACATTATCAATAGTGCATAGCAGACTACCACTGGCCTGACCACCCTGAGCCACGGAACCGGGTTGCCACAACTACCACCATCGTTTCCTATTGCCCGGATCCGAGTGCCCCACGGCCCAGGGGGCGAGTCAGCTTTGGCGTAGTCGGCAGGATTTCGTGCCCGCAACCACCGGGTACTGCGTGCCTGAAAAAGACTTTTGTAACTTACCTGTGGCGAAGTTTCCCGCCGTCCGGAGTCGTTTCCCGCCATCCGGAGCCGATTCCCGCCATCAGACGCCATCTTGGACCGTTTCCCGCCATCTTCTGCCGTCTTCCCGCCATCCGCAGCTGCTTCCCGCCATCGGACGCCATCTTCAGGACGCCGCGCGGGAAGAAGAGGGGCGTGGACATCAAAACCGCGCGAGATCCGAAGCTCCGCCCCACGCACCGACGCTGCGCAAGGTCCTGGAAGGGAGAGAGAGCGACGCTGACGTCATCAGGACGCGATGCCAGGTCCTCGTCCATAGCAGCAGCAGCGGAGCCGTGGCCTACAGAAGAGGATCGTCGGAAGGTAGGCCACGCTTAACTAGGGGGGAGGAAGATGTCAGACACAGAGGCCCCCACTACCACCAACGCAGCTGCAGCAGCGGTGATGCCCTTTTCCCTGCCCTACATCCCTGGAGCGGCCTGGCTGCCCAAATACTCAGGGGAGCCCCATGCCCTAACTGACTTCAAGGAAAGGCTATACAGTTTGTTCCACGTTTACCCCCTGACAGAGGAACAGAAGGTCAGCATATTAACAGGGCAGTTAACTGGCGCAGCCCAAAGGGAGGTAAAATCATGGCCCACTGAGGAGAAAAGGACTGTGAAGGGTATTCTGGCCCGGCTGCGGGGTACCTTTGACACACGTACCTCCGCTGAGATTAAAATGAGGTTCTATGGATGTAAGCAGCGGGCACAGGACAGCATCAGAGACTATGCCCTAAATCTGCAGGAAGCCTTGAGGGCTATTCAACAAACTGACCCTGGCAGTGTGCAGGAAACGGATAAGCTGCTAACAGAACAATTCATAGAAGGACTGCTGTCTAGTGCCCACAGGGCCCAACTGCGCCTCATGTTCTTTCAGAACCCCGACCTGACCTTTGCCCAATTTAAGGACAGGGCCATAAGGGTGCTCCGTGAATCTGCAACCCGTGGCGCTATAAACCCCCGGCGCCCTGCTCTCACCTACCACCAGGAGGCGGCACCCTCCTCTATGGACCCCGTGGGGGCTGATGCACAGGCCCTGAACCAAGCCCTGTCGAAAGACCTGCACCACCAAGTCCAGGAGCTGACCAGGAGCGTCGCGGCGTTGACCAGGACCGTCCAGGCGTTGCAAGTGGACCCGTCAAGACCCATCGAGCTGGCTTCAAGTCCGGAGGATGTCCCGTGGCGTCGACAGAGGAGGATCCCGTCGTTCCGAGGGAGGCCCACAGACCGCTACGCAGAGGATGGACAGCCCATTTGCCGTCGATGCAACCAGCCCGGACACATTTCCAGGTACTGTAATTTAAACGGGTCCAACCTGGGGCAGAGGGCCAACCCCCAGGCATAAGATCACTAGGCCCTTATAATTGGCGTGATAAGTATGTTGGGGGGCGCCCGGTTTTACCCGTGGTGCTGGACGGTATCCCCATGAGCGCCTTGCTGGATACTGGGTCGCAAGTAACCACTATCCCTTATGTACTTTTTAAGCAGTATTGGACTGATGCTGATATCACACGGTATCCAGACAGTAACTTGAGCATCATCGCCAGTAATGGCTTACCCGTGCCGCAGATGGGGTTCAAGGAGATGACCATTAAAATTGCTAAAGTTGAACTGCCAGCACAGGGAGTGATTATTGTGGACATTGACCGTTGTGAAAGTCACCCTAAAATAACTGTGGGTACTAATGTAATTGAAAATTGTCTTTCAGAGGTAATTGTAATTCTACAACAGGTGGCGGTGAATGCTAGTTCCAGCCAACAGAGAGTCCTCAACAAGGAGATAAAAGCCCTGATGAGACGGCAGCAGGTAGAACTGTCTGGTGGTGAGATCGGTAGCGTAAGACTGAGTGACCCATTCCCCATTTCCATGCCTCCCAAAAGTGAAATGATGATCTGGTGTCGGACTGCAATCGGGTTGAGAGGTAGAGACTACCAAGCAATGGTAGAACCCGTGTACTCAGACAGCAGGCCCACCATTTTGACAGCCCGGGGGGTGGTTGATGTCCGTCATGGGAGGGTGCCCGTTCGCATCCTCAACATTGGGGAGAGGGAAGTACACTTACCCAGGTACGCTACACTCGCCAAACTGTTTGTTGTCGAACACCAAGCTATCAGGGCCGTGGAAGCCTTGCCTCCATCTCCACAGGCGGAGGGTAATGGCTCCCAGAAACAAAAGGAGGACTGGTGCCAGAAACTCCATGTGGGTGCTGACTCCACTCCCCTGCACCAAAAACAAGGAGTCTACCGGGTGGTACAGGAGTACGAGAGAGTCTTTAGTAAGCACCTGCTAGACTTCGGCAGAGTAAAAGAGATAGAACACCACATCCCCACAGGGAGCCACCCACCAATAAAAGAGAGGCACAGACCTGTACCCCCTGCACATTATCAGAACGCAAAGGGCATGCTAAGAGAGATGAAAGAAGCTGGGGTTATTAGAGACAGCTGTAGCCCCTGGGCAGCCCCCTTGGTTCTGGTCAAAAAGAAATACGGCACCATGAGAATGTGCGTCGACTATAGACAAATCAACCGTATCACCCACAAAGACGCATATCCGCTGCCTAGAATAGAGGAGTCTTTAGCCGCACTAAAATCAGCTAACTTCTTTTCTACTTTGGACCTTACTAGCGGGTACTGGCAGGTTCCTGTGGCAGAGGCTGACAAGGAGAAGACCGCCTTCACCACCCCGATGGGACTCAGTGAGTTCAACTGTATGCCCTTCGGACTCTGCAACGCACCAGGGACCTTCCAGAGGCTGATGGAATGCTGTCTAGGGCACCGAAACTTCGAGACGGTCCTCCTTTACCTGGACGACGTGATCGTCTATTCAAAGACCTACGAGGACCACCTAAAGCACCTGGCCGAGGTGTTCGAAGCCCTGGCAGGCTATGGCCTGAAGGTGAAACCATCGAAGTGTCACCTGCTGAAACCAAAGGTCCAGTACCTAGGGCACGTGGTAAGCGCGGAAGGAGTGGCCCCCGACCCTGACAAGGTCACGGCAATCAAGAGCTGGCCAAGCCCCTCGAACATCAAAGGGGTGAGACAGTTTCTCGGGTTGGTAGGCTACTACCGAAGGTTCATCCCCGGGTTCACTAAGATGGCAGCTCCTATGCAGGACCTCCTGATCGGACAGTCTAAGTCCAGGAGCCAAAAGCCGCCCTTCAAGTGGGATAAACCGGAAGAGGAGTCCTTCCGCCAGCTAAAGATGGCTCTCACAGGGGACGAGATCCTGGCCTACCCTGATTATGGCCAGCCTTTCATTCTCCACACAGATGCCAGTAATGTGGGACTGGGAGCCGTACTGTCCCAAAACCAACGGGGCAGAGAACGGGTGATCGCGTACGCCTGCCGGAAGCTGAGACCCACTGAGAGGAACCCGGAGAATTACAGCTCCTTCAAGCTAGAATTCTTGGCAGTGGTGTGGACCGTGACGGAACGCTTCAAGCATTACCTGGCCTCCGCAAAGTTCACCGTGTACACGGACAACAATCCGTTGACACACCTGGACAATGCAAGACTGGGTGCCCTGGAACAGCGGTGGATGGCCCGTCTCTCCAACTATGACTTCGTGATCAAGTACCGGGCAGGCAAAACCAATGCCAACGCAGACGCCCTGTCGAGGATGCCTCACTTACCTGAAGGTGACGAAGACCCAGAAGAGCTGGAGGAGGTAGAACTCCCCGCGTTTCACCGATATGGAGCCGCTCAACACTCTCACCGCGTGAAGGAGGAGGATCTAACAACTGTGATGATGAATCCCCTACCTCACCACAGCTGGGCCGAGACCCAAGATAGTGACCCTGCAGTCCGCCTGGTGAAAGATCTGCTGACCCGGGAAGACGCCCGCTTAGATCCAGATGCCCCAGAGGAAGTCAAGCAGCTATGGAAGGAGAAGAGCAAGCTGTTCCTCTACGAAGGCAAGTTGTGCAGAAGGATTGTCAACCACCGGACGCATGAGCTGACCTGGCAAGTCGTGGTCCCAAGGAGGGATGCAGCTATGGTCCTGGGGGCTTACCATGACAGAGCGGGACACTTCGGTTGGAAGAAACTGGAGTTCCTACTAAGAGGAAGATTCTTTTGGGTCGGCATGAGAGGAGCTGTAGAAAAATGGTGCAGAGACTGTGGCCCTTGTCACCTAAGGAGGAAGGACCGTGCCAGCCAGAAGACACCCTTGAGGCCCATCGTCACCACGCAGCCTCTTGAGCTGGTAGCTCTGGACCATGTCAAATTGGCTCCAAGCCGGTCCGGATACATCTACGCCCTGACAATCGTGGACCACTATTCCCGTTTTCTAGTGGTGGTCCCGGTAAAGGACTTGACAGCCCAAACAGAGGCCAGATCAGGGTCCAGCGTTCGAAGCTGAAATCTTCCAGGAGTTCTGCAACCTCTATGGCTGTAAGAAGATTCGTACAACGCCTTACCACCCCCAAACCAACGCGATGTGTGAGAAAATGAACAATATAGTCATTGATCTCCTGAAGACGTTGCCCCTGGAGGAACGCAGCCTGTGGCCAGAAAAACTGCCGGACCTGATAGACATGTACAACAATATCCCGGTGAATGCTACAAACTGCACCCCGGCTTACCTGATGCGAGCTAGACCAGGTAAGCTGCCCGTAGACCTGGAGATGGGAGTCCTAATACCTGAGGACACCGCCCCGGATGCGGACTGGGATACGGAAAGGCAACTGCAGTACAAGAAGGTACAGGAGAGTGTGGAGAAGAGCCTGGCCCAGGTGAGAGAGAGGCAAGAAAGACTTTTCAATCAACACGCCCCTGCTGGTCCCCTAGAACCTGGTGAGCAAGTCCTAAAGCGAAAAAGAAGGCTACATAAGTTGGACGACCAGTGGGAAAGGGAACCCTACACCGTACTGCAGTCTGACCACGACAACCCAAAGGTGTGCGTAATCACCAAGGACGGAGGAGAAACCACTAGTGTCGTCTCCAGAGACCACCTCAAAAGGTGCCCCGAGCAACTCTGTAGTGCAGAAGAAGATCAGAGTGACCTTGAACCTGCAGAGGACAAGGAAGAAATGATCAGCACCGTTCTCGGAGAGTTCCCTCAGTCCTGGACTCGCATAAATGATGCCATAGTGGTACCCGTCCTGCATTTCCTGCAACCGGCACAGCAACAACCAACACCAGAGCCGGAAGGTGAAGAGGAGCAAGCGGTTCCAGAGGCAGAAGAGCCTGTACCAGCAGCCCAGGAGAGTCAACCCTCTGCTGACAGTGAGCCTGCCATGCCTGCGGTAAGCCAAAGAATCCGCAGACAGCTGCCTGCCCTACCTGTACACCCAGCTGGCACCTGTACCCCTAATGCTAGTAGGGAAAGCCAGGTTGGTCCACCACCAGACAGTGGGCTACGTAGGTCAACCAGGAGCACAAAGGGGCAGATACCCGCTCGCTGGAGAATATAGAGCGCACTAAGATTGTAAATAACCCTGTTACCAAATGTTGAATTGTTTGCCAAGTTACCTGCGTGATTATTAATAGCGTGTTTCAGTTTCTTGCAGTTACCGTAAGGACTCAAAGGTTATGGACTTTTTATAACCGGGACCTTGTATGGACTGCGTTCAGAGCCTAACCCAGGAATGAACTAAGACTGTAAAGGACTTGGGGTAGGACAGACCCCCACCTGGTTAAGGCTCCCCGTTGTGTTGGTGATATGGACGCCCGGTCACAGACCACATTGTGACCTTAAGAACTCAATTTGTGCATCATCTGTCTATTAATGTTTTATAGTTATGTATATTGTCTTTGTTTACTGTTTAGTCCCGGAGTACTAAATTTCACTAGGGGGGAATGTGTCACCCTGGCCTGGATGCCACAAAATGTATTAAAGCTGTGTCTGAGAGCAAGGGGGAGGTTCTCTGGTCAGGGGAACATTAGCATGCAATGCCTCCTGTCTCAGGCCAGTAGGGGGAGCTGGCTGCCCCTATAAAAGCTGGTACTGGGGGCAGGGTTAGAGAGAACTGGATGACCTGTCTCAGCACTGAGACGTGTCCCAGAGTGGAGCAGGGACAGAAAGTTGATTGCACCTAAGAGGAAGTGTGGCAGGAGGAGAGCCACAAGCCAGAGACAAGAGGCGATGAGAGCCTGTCTTGGCAGAGAAAAGACTTAACTTTACCAGACTTTGGTGTCTGAGGCTGGGAGGATTCCACATTCTCCAGCAGATAACCAGTCTGCAAGGGACTGTACATTCTTTGGCCTAAGAAGCCTGGAGGCCCTGCCACAACCGAAGGGACCAGTAAAGCCGTACAAGGCTGGGAGCAGAAAGGAACCCACGTCGCAGGCCATACAGGCGAGAAAACACGGAAAGCTCGGAAACGTGGGCTGTTACCCTATAAGGAGGAGATAGCCAGAAGGAGCGCAGAAAGCACGGTAGGCCTACACCCTCACCCTTACCAGGGCCAATTTCCCCGTTGCTCTCAGACATCCAGGTCCCCTCCTAGCTGGGACTGTTTGTGGGTCAGTTTACCTGTTTAGTAAAGACCCTGGACTGCAACCTGTTGTCTGTGTGCTCCTTGCTCCTCCAGCACTACCGGCACTGGAACTCTCACTACCATCACTCCCACCATCCACCACACTGCCCTGGGGCCGCACTCTTCCCGTGGGGAGTCACACCATCCCTAGCTGCACACCTCATCAGCCCCAGCGGTCTGCATGCAGCGGCGGTTCCTAATAACCGCAATCCACGGGTGGCGTAGTCGGACATTATCAATAGTGCATAGCAGACTACCACTGGCCTGACCACCCTGAGCCACGGAACAGGGCTGCCACTACTACCACCATCGTTTCCTATTGCCCGGATCCGAGTGCCCCACGGCCCAGGGGGCGAGTCAATAATGTCCCAGCAGTCACCTCTCCGGTCGTCACCCAGAATCCTCCAGTGCTGTTCTGTATAATGTCCCAGCAGTCATCTCTCTGGTCATCACCCAGAATCCTCCAGTGCCGTCCTGTATAATGTCCCAGCAGTCACCTCTCCAGTCATCACCCAGAATCCTCCAGTGCTGTCCTGTATAATGTCCCAGCATTCACCTCTCCGGTCATCACCCAGAATCCTCCAGTTCTGTCCTGTATAATGTCCCAGCAGTCACCTCTCCGCTCAGCAGCTCAATCATCTTGTTGCTGAGCTCTAGGATCTTCTTCTTCTTCCTCTCATGTATCGGGGGGTGCGGGGGAGGCTCTGTGATGGGGTCCGGGCTCCGCCCTCCTGACTCCTGGAGATGGATGATGGGAGTCACACCCTCCCCCGGTGTCTTCCTCACTATTGTGTAATCCTGTGTATGGAGAAAAGTGGTAAAACACAAAACCCCAGAGAGATAATGAAATAGTTGTGGCTTTCTAACCCAAAACCTAATTACAGGTTCCTATTAACACTTTCACCCACGAGACTGTTTTCACCTTTCTGATTAGGCCAATTTTTTCAGTTCTTATTAGTTTGACTTTAATTTTGATCAAAATTACACAGTGACCCTATTTGGGCCATGTGTGAACACGCTCTTGCATGCTGCATGTACACTCATGTATATTCCAGTTAATTTCTTTAGTTTTTTTTTTCAGTTAAAGGGGTCCTCCCATCTCCAAGATCCCATCCCAATATGTAGTAGGTGTAATAATAATAATAATATTAGCAAATACCTTCAATTAGAAATGTAGTATAGTATTTTTGGTTCGCTAGCTCTCTTACCCCATGTGCAGAGCATCGCAGGACCTCAGGTATCCATGGTTATGAGCACTAGCAGCTAGCCAACTAACTGTGATTTTATCAGTGGACGTAACCATGGATACCTAAGGTCCTGCGATGCTCTGCACATGAGGTAAGTGGCATAGCGAATCAAAAATACTATACTACATTTCTAATTAGAGGCATTTGCTAATATCAGCTGAGGGCTGATATTATAGCCTGGGAGGGGGCCTATAACCTTGGCCCCTTTCTAGGCTATTAATATCAGGTCGCAGCTGTCCGCCTAGCCTTTGCTGGCTCCAATTTATAGGGGGACACTATGTCATTTTTTTTTTTTTTGGGTCCCCCTGTAGAATGGACAGTAAAGGCTAAGCTAACTGCTGCGGCCTGATATTAATAGCAAGGGAAGGGGCCATGATCCTTGGCTACTTCCCAGACTATATCAGCCGTCAGCTTTCCCTCTGCTGGTTATTAAAAATACACGTGAACCCACCCATTTTTTTTTTTTTAAATATATTGAAATGTAAGATTATTGTACAGCGTATGCGTGACCAAGCATACATTGAAATGGGTCTGTGTGTGTTTCCGGTATGTGTGGAAAAAGTCATCACCATTCGTACCGGAGATTCTGACGTGTGAAAGAGCCGGAATTGGATACTGGGTGAGGAGTGTGTGTGTGTGGGGGGGAGCCCATGTATACACACGCGTACATATCTGCATAGAGTATGTATGTGTATATATATATTTTTTATATTAATTACAGGGGCTGCAGTTCTTGTGGCATCCTGAATACTTCCAAAATGGTGAATAGGGGTTTGACTAGGAAATTACATTATTGGCCTTTTTTTTCCCACTAACTTTATTTGGCTTCAAAAACGCTTAAAAAAAGCATAAAAAAAAGCATCAAAAACGCACATAGAATCCGCATGCATTTTTCTGGCAAGGAGATGCAGAAATGGTCAGGAAAATTTCTGCTTCATTTCTGCATCGTGGGCACATAGCCTTATTCACAAGCGGTACGGAGCTGAGGTACAGGATGACACTCATGGTTGAATATTGTTGTGCACCTGCAGACAGGCAGATCCTGGAAACCTCTGGTTTCATCAAATCTGAATATTTCTTCCTCAGCGCTGTGCTCTGTTTCTGCCCTGAGGTAATTCTTCCTAATATGAAGACTATCAGCTCCCCTTATTGTGTCTGTCCCCTTTTTAAGCGCAGCAGTCAGGGAGAAGGTAGGTAACTCCTTCACCTACAAAATGGCTTCCTCTTCCCAAAATGTCTGACCACCAACTGCCTCTTCAATCCTTAACTACCTCACAGGATTTAACTCCTCCCACTCCCATGTGACTGTTAGAGCTGCAGTCATTGGCTGACTGCCCAGAGGTGTTTTTCCAGAAGCTTCTGTGTATTAAACAGAGCTGGGTCACATGATCAAGCCTGTTAGAGGAAGATTAACCCTTTTTGTGCTGCCTGTCAGCAGGTTTCACAATTTATATAAAATGCAGTTTACACAAAAAAACACAGCATTTATATGAAACACACTATATATCCGGTATCCCATAGGGATAGGATCTTGGAGATGGGAATACCCCTTTAATTCTTCTGAATATTAAGTTATATCATTAATATTAACCCCCTTTACCCCCGAGGGTGGTTTGCACGTTAATGACCAGGCCAATTTTTACAATTCTGACCACTGTCACTTTATGAGGTAATTACTCTGGAACGCTTCAACAGCTCCCCCTGATTCTGAGGTTGTTTTTTCGTGACATATTGTACTTCATGATAGTGGTAAAATTTCTTCGATATCACTTGCGTTTATTTGTGAAAAAAATGGAAATTTGGCGAAAATTTTGAAAATTTTGCAATTTTCAAAATTTGAATTTTTATGCCCTTAAATCAGAGAGATATGTCACACAAAAGAGTTAATAAATAACATTTCCCACATGTCTACTTTACATCAGCACAATTTTGGAAGCAAATTTTTTTTTTTATTAGGGACCTATAAGGGTTAAAAGTTGACCAGCGATTTCTCATTTTTACAACAAAATTTACAAAACCATTTTTTTAGGGACCACATCACATTTGAAGTCACTTTGAGGGGCCTTTATGACAGAAAATACCCAAAAGTGACACCATTCTAAAAACTGCACCCCTCAAGGTGCTCAAAACCACATTCAAGAACTTTATTAACCCTTCAGGTGCTTCACAGGAATTTTTGGAATGTGGAAGAAAAAAATTAACATTTAACTTTTTTCACAAAAATGTTACTTTAGACCCAATTTTTTTTATTTTCGCAGGGGTAACAGGAAAAAATGGACCCCAAAATTTGTTGTGCAATTTCCCCTGAGCACACCGATACCCCATATGTGAGGAAAAACCAATGTTTGGGCGCACGGAAGGGCTCGGAAGGGAAGGAGCACCATTTGACTTTTTGAATGTAAAATTTGCTTGAATAATTAGCGGACGCTAATTATTATTATTTAGTGAATCCTGCTTTGAGCAGGGGGTTGGACCAGATGACCCAGGAGGTCCCCTCCAACTCTACCATTCTATGATTCTATGATTCTATGACGCCATGTTGCGTTTGGAGAGCCCCTGATGTGCCTAAACAGTGGAAACCCCCCACAAGTGACACCATTTTGGAAACTAGACCCCTCAAGGATTTTATTAAGGGGTATAGTGAACATTTTGAACCCAGAGGTACGACACAGAATTTGATAATATTAGGTCATCATATTGAATAAGTTGTCATTAGTGCTCGCTACATGATTTTGCATCAGGTACTCGGGTATGCACCATGTATCGCGGGTGCTCGAGTCCCCGCTCGCATGTTTCATGGTTATTAGACACCCAAAAAAAAACATGCGGGGATCGCTCGTGCATGGCAGGCAATCCCCGCGAGGTTTTTTTGGCCACAATGCATATGGGGTGGAGACTCGAGCACCCACGATACTCAATGCATACCCGAGCACCCGATGCAAACTCAAGTAGCGAGCACTGACGCTCGACACTAGTCGCCATATCGTCATCTTTTTTTTTTTAATTTTGAAAAAAATCCCAACCCCATCACAACCCTAACCCCAGCCCTAACCCCAGCCCTAACCCTAGCCTAATCCTAACCCTAGAGTTTATTTTTTACGCCGTTCCTCGTGTGGTATAAGTGATTAAGTGACTTTATTCTTCGGGTCGGTGCGATTACAGCGATACCAGAATCATACCGGGTTTTTATGATTGACAGCTGTCACACACAAAAAGACGCATTTTTGTAAAATCTAGTTTTTGCATCGCCATATTTTAAGAGCTATAATTTATCCATATTTTGGCCGACAGTCATGTGACAGCTTGTTTTTTTGCGGGATGAGTTGACGTTTTTATTGGTGCCATTTTCAGGCACGTGACATTTTTTGATCACTTTCTATTCCAATTTTTGGGAGGCAGAATAAACAAAAACAGAACTTACAAAAAAAAAATTTATGTTTTTTTTTTTATTCTGTTCCGCGTGTGGTAAAATTGATAAGGCAGCTTTATTCTTCGGGTCAGTATGTTTACAGCGGTACCACATTTATAGCATTTTTCTATGTTTTGGCGCTTTTACACAATAAAAGCTATTTTATAGAAAACAATTTTTTTTTGCATCGCTTTATTCTGAGAGCTATAACTTTTTTATTTTTCGGCTGATGGAGCTGTATCGCGGCTTATGTTTTTGCGGGAAAAGATGGTGTTTTCAGCGATACCATTTTTATTTACATTCGCCTTTTTGATCGCGTGTTAGTACCTTTTTGGTTTGGCGCTATGGTGATAAAGCATTGTTTTTTGCTTAGGTTTTTTTGTTTTTTTTTACCGTGTTCACTGAAGGGGTTAACTGGTGGGACAGTTTTATAGATCGGGTCGTTCTGGACACAGCGATACCAAAAGTGTACTTTATTTATTTTTATGTAAATATGTGTATTTAATTAATAATTTTTCCTTTCTTTGTTGTTGTTTTTTTAAAATGTTTTTACAAATTTTAAAAACTTTTTTTTTTTCACTAATTGACCTTGTCTCTGGACGGGACATCAACTTTTCCTGCCCGGATCGCTGATCTAATACTCTGGATTGCTTGCATCAGGTGCTGCATGTACGGTGAATGTCATCAAGAGGTTAAATGGAATCTGTCACCAAGTTATTGCCACTGACTGGCAGCTTTCTGCCTATGCACAGTGTACAGAGAGCGGCCAATCAGGGCTGTGGGTGGAGCTATACAGAGCTCAGAGCACTACTAGAGCTACAGCAGAAAAAACAGGGATTTCATCAGAACTGCAGCGAGCAGCCCAGTAACTGACCGATCACTGGAATCAGGGTCTCTGCCCCCACATCATGATGCTCTCATATCAGATAGATGTTGGAGTAGTTACATAACACAATAAAGCTGATAGAAATGTAGAGGAGTTACCTCTCCGCTCAGCAGGGAGATGATCTCCAGGGTGAAGTGTAATAATCTTCTGGTGGTCTCGTCCTCGTCCATCCTCGGGGTCATTCAGGAGAAGGAGGGATGAACACTGGATCACCTGGAGGGATCTCGTCCTGCCGGCTGATAACAGAGAGCAAGAGCTGCACACAACCAGGACGGAGATCTGCATTGAGAGCTAGAGGACCTGTGGTGACATCCCCGCCATGTGATCAGGGGGCGGAGCTCAGGAGAGAAGTGAAGGACCTGTGATAATGATGACGTCACCACAGCTCCTCCCCCTCAGTGCAGCAGACACTTCATACTTCTCTTGGATCTCTGTTCTCTCTGTTATCAGCCATTATACAGAGAACTGCGCCCAGGAGACATTATATACAGAGCAGAGAACATTCCCCGCAGATTATATTCCTGGAGACAGAACAGGATCTGTGTGACGTCAGCACTGAGGGGATTCCAGGGGGAGACCAGAGGCCTAGAGACCGGATCCATCAGTGGTCGGTGACGTCTTGTAGATGTGATCGGAGCCTTAGTTACAGGATCCATCAGTCGTGGTCGGTGACGTCTTGTAGATGTGATCGGAGCCTTAGTTACAGGATCCATCGGTCGTGGTCGGTGATGTCTTGTAGATGTGATCGGAGCCTTAGTTACTGGATCCATCGGTCGTGGTCGGTGATGTCTTGTAGATGCGATGGGAGCCTTAGTTACTGGATCCATCGGTCGTGGTCGGTGACGTCTTGTAGATGGATCAGAGCCTTAGTTACAGGATCCATCGGTCGTGGTCGGTGACGTCTTGTAGATGTGATCAGAGCGTTAGTTACAGGATCCATCGGTCGTGGTCGGGGACGTCTTGTAGATGTGATCGGAGCCTTAGTTACAGGATCCATCGGTCGTGGTCGGTGACGTCTTGTAGATGTGATCGGAGCCTTAGTTACAGGATCCATCGGTTGTGGTCGGTGACGTCTTGTAGATGTGATCGGAGCCTTAGTTACAGGATCCATCGGTCGTGGTCGGTGACGTCTTGTAGATGTGATCGGAGCCTTAGTTACAGGATCCATCGGTCGTGGTCGGTTACGTCTTGTAGATGTTATCGGAGCCTTAGTTACAGGATCCATCGGTCGTGGTCGGTGACGTCTTGTAGATGTGATCGGAGCCTTAGTTACAGGATCCATCGCTCGTGGTTGATGACGTCTTGTAGATGTGATCGAAGCATTAGTTACAGGATCCATCGCTCGTGGTTGATGACGTCTTGTAGATGTGATCGGAGCCTTAGTTACAGGATCCATCGGTCGTGGTCAGTGACGTCTTGTAGATGTGATCGGAGCCTTAGTTACAGGATCCATCGGTCATGGACGTCTTGTAGATGTGATCGGATCCTTAGTTACAGGATCCATCGGTCGTGGTCGGTGACGTCATGTAGATGTGATCGGAGCCTTAGCTACAGGATCCATCGCTCGTGGTTGGTGACGTCTTGTAGATGTGATCGGAGTCTTAGTTACAGGATCCTTCGTTAGTGGTCGGTGACGTCTTGTAGATGTGATCGGAGCCTTAGTTACAGGATCCATCGGTCGTGGTCGGTGACGTCTTGTAGATGTGATCGGAGTCTTAGTTACAGGATCCATCGGTAGTGGTCGGTGACGTCTTGTAGATGTGATCGGAGCCTTAGTTACAGGATCCATCGGTCGTGGTCGGTGACGTCTTGTAGATGTGATCGGAGCCTTAGTTACAGAATCCATCGGTCGTGGTCGGTTACGTCTTGTAGATGTTATCGGAGCCTTAGTTACAGGATCCATCGGTCGTGGTCGGTGACGTCTTGTAGATGTGATCGGAGCCTTAGTTACAGGATCCATCAGTCGTGGTCGGTGATGTCTTGTAGATGTGATCGGTGCCTTAGTTACAGGATCCATCGGTCGTGGTCGGTGACGTCTTGTGGATGTGATCGGAGCCTTAGTTACAGGATCCATCGCTCGTGGTTGATGACGTCTTGTAGATGTGATCGAAGCATTAGTTACAGGATCCATCGCTCGTGGTTGATGACGTCTTGTAGATGTGATCGGAGCCTTAGTTACAGGATCCATCGGTCGTGGTCAGTGACGTCTTGTAGATGTGATCGGAGCCTTAGTTACAGGATCCATCGGTCATGGACGTCTTGTAGATGTGATCGGATCCTTAGTTACAGGATCCATCGGTCGTGGTCGGTGACGTCTTGTAGATGTGATCGGAGCCTTAGCTACAGGATCCATTGCTCGTGGTTGGTGACGTCTTGTAGATGTGATCGGAGTCTTAGTTACAGGATCCTTCGTTAGTGGTCGGTGACGTCTTGTAGATGTGATCGGAGCCTTAGTTACAGGATCCATCGGTTGTGGTCGGTGACGTCTTGTTGATGTGATCGGAGCCTTAGTTACAGGATCCATCGGTCGTTGTCGGTGATGTCTTGTAGATGTGATCGGAGCCTTAGTTACAGGATCCATCGCTCGTGGTTGGTGACGTCTTGTAGATGTGATTGGAGCCTTAGTTACAGGATCCATCGGTCGTGGTCGGGGACGTCTTGTAGATGTGATCGGAGCCTTAGTTACAGGATCCTTCGTTCGTGGTCGGTGACGTCTTGTAGATGTGATTGGAGCCTTAGTTACAGGATCCATCGGTCGATGTCGGTGACGTCTTGTAGATGTGATCGGAGCCTTAGTTACAGGATCCATCGGTCGTGGTCGGTGACGTCTTGTAGATGTGATCGGAGCCTTAGTTACAGGATCCATCTGTCGTGGTCGGTTACGTCTTGTAGATGTGATCGGAGCCTTAGTTACAGGATCCTTCGGTCGTGGTCGGTGACGTCTTGTAGATGTGATCGGAGCCTTAGTTACTGGATCCATCGGTCGTGGTCGGTGACGTCTTGTAGATGGATCAGAGCCTTAGTTACAGGATCCATCGGTCGTGGTCGGTGACGTGTTGTAGATGTGATCAGAGCGTTAGTTACAGGATCCATCGGTCGTGGTCGGTGACGTCTTGTAGATGGATCAGAGCCTTAGTTACAGGATCCATCGGTCGTGGTCGGTGACGTCTTGTAGATGTGATCAGAGCGTTAGTTACAGGATCCATCGGTCGTGGTCGGGGACGTCTTGTAGATGTGATCGGAGCCTTAGTTACAGGATCCATCGGTCGTGGTCGTCTTGTAGATGTGATCGGATCCTTAGTTACAGGATTCATCGGTCGTGGTCGGTGACGTCTTGTAGATGTGATCGGAGCCTTAGCTACAGGATCCATCGCTCGTGGTTGGTGACGTCTTGTAGATGTGATCGGAGTCTTAGTTACAGGATCCTTCGTTAGTGGTCGGTGACGTCTTGTAGATGTGATCGGAGCCTTAGTTACAGGATCCATCGGTTGTGGTCGGTGACGTCTTGTTGATGTGATCGGAGCCTTAGTTACAGGATCCATCGGTCGTTGTCGGTGATGTCTTGTAGATGTGATCGGAGCCTTAGTTACAGGATTCATCGCTCGTGGTTGGTGACGTCTTGTAGATGTGATTGGAGCCTTAGTTACAGGATCCATCGGTCGTGGTCGGGGACGTCTTGTAGATGTGATCGGAGCCTTAGTTACAGGATCCTTCGTTCGTGGTCGGTGACGTCTTGTAGATGTGATTGGAGCCTTAGTTACAGGATCCATCGGTCGATGTCGGTGACGTCTTGTAGATGTGATCGGAGCCTTAGTTACAGGATCCATCGGTCGTGGTCGGTGACGTCTTGTAGATGTGATCGGAGCCTTAGTTACAGGATCCATCTGTCGTGGTCGGTTACGTCTTGTAGATGTGATCGGAGCCTTAGTTACAGGATCCATCGGTCGTGGTCGGTGACGTCTTGTAGATGTGATCGGAGCCTTAGTTACTGGATCCATCGGTCGTGGTCGGTGACGTCTTGTAGATGGATCAGAGCCTTAGTTACAGGATCCATCGGTCGTGGTCGGTGACATGTTGTAGATGTGATCAGAGCGTTAGTTACAGGATCCATCGGTCGTGGTCGGTGACGTCTTGTAGATGGATCAGAGCCTTAGTTACAGGATCCATCGGTCGTGGTCGGTGACGTCTTGTAGATGTGATCAGAGCGTTAGTTACAGGATCCATCGGTCGTGGTCGGGGACGTCTTGTAGATGTGATCGGAGCCTTAGTTACAGGATCCATCGGTCGTGGTCGGTGACGCCTTGTAGATGTGATCGGAGCCTTAGTTACAGGATCCATCGGTCGTGGTCGGTGACGTCTTGTAGATGTGATCGGAGCCTTAGCTACAGGATCCATCGCTCGTGGTTGGTGACGTCTTGTAGATGTGATCGGAGTCTTAGTTACAGGATCCTTCGTTAGTGGTCGGTGACGTCTTGTAGATGTGATCGGAGCCTTAGTTACAGGATCCATCGGTTGTGGTCGGTGACGTCTTGTTGATGTGATCGGAGCCTTAGTTACAGGATCCATCGGTCGTTGTCGGTGATGTCTTGTAGATGTGATCGGAGCCTTAGTTACAGGATCCATCGCTCGTGGTTGGTGACGTCTTGTAGATGTGATTGGAGCCTTAGTTACAGGATCCATCGGTCGTGGTCGGGGACGTCTTGTAGATGTGATCGGAGCCTTAGTTACAGGATCCTTCGTTCGTGGTCGGTGACGTCTTGTAGGTGTGATTGGAGCCTTAGTTACAGGATCCATCGGTCGATGTCGGTGACGTCTTGTAGATGTGATCGGAGCCTTAGTTACAGGATACATCGGTCGTGGTCGGTGACGTCTTGTAGATGTGATCGGAGTCTTAGTTACAGGATCCATCAGTAGTGGTCGGTGACGTCTTGTAGATGTGATCGGAGCCTTAGTTACAGGATCCATCGGTCGTGGTCGGTGACGTCTTGTAGATGTGATCGGAGCCTTAGTTACAGGATCCATCTGTCGTGGTCGGTTACGTCTTGTAGATGTGATCGGAGCCTTAGTTACAGGATCCATCGGTCGTGGTCGGTGACGTCTTGTAGATGTGATCGGAGCCTTAGTTACTGGATCCATCGGTCGTGGTCGGTGACGTCTTGTAGATGGATCAGAGCCTTAGTTACAGGATCCATCGGTCGTGGTCGGTGACGTCTTGTAGATGTGATCAGAGCGTTAGTTACAGGATCCATCGGTCGTGGTCGGTGACGTCTTGTAGATGGATTAGAGCCTTAGTTACAGGATCCATCGGTCGTGGTCGGTGACGTCTTGTAGATGTGATCGGAGTCTTAGTTACAGGATTCATCGGTAGTGGTCGGTGATGTCTTGTAGATGTGATCGGAGCCTTAGTTACAGGATCCATCGGTCGTGGTCGGTGACGTCTTGTAGATGTGATCGGAGCCTTAGTTACAGGATCCATCTGTCGTGGTCGGTTACGCCTTGTAGATGTGATCGGAGCCTTAGTTACAGGATCCATCGGTCGTGGTCGGTGATGTCTTGTAGATGTGATCGGTGCCTTAGTTACAGGATCCATCGGTCGTGGTCGGTGATGTCTTGTGGATGTGATTGGAGCCTTAGTTACAGGATCCATCGCTCGTGGTTGATGACGTCTTGTACATGTGATCGAAGCATTAGTTACAGGATCCATCGCTCGTGGTTGATGACGTCTTGTAGATGTGATCGGAGCCTTAGTTACAGGATCCATCGGTCGTGGTCAGTGAAGTCTTGTAGATGTGATCGGAGCCTTAGTTACAGGATCCATCGGTCATGGACGTCTTGTAGATGTGATCGGATCCTTAGTTACAGGATCCATCGGTCGTGGTCGGTGACGTCTTGTAGATGTGATCGGAGCCTTAGCTACAGGATCCATCGCTCGTGGTTGGTGACGTCTTGTAGATGTGATCGGAGTCTTAGTTACAGGATCCTTCGTTCGTGGTCGGTGACGTCTTGTAGATGTGATCGGAGCCTTAGTTACAGGATCCATCGGTTGTGGTCGGTGACGTCTTGTTGATGTGATCGGAGCCTTAGTTACAGGATCCATCGGTCGTGGTCGGTGACGTCTTGTAGATGTGATCGGAGCCTTAGTTACAGGATCCATCGGTCGTGGTCGGTGACGTCTTGTAGATGTGATCGGAGCCTTAGTTACAGGATCCATCGGTCGTGGTCGGTTACGTCTTGTAGATGTTATCGGAGCCTTAGTTACAGGATCCATCGGTCGTGGTCGGTGACGTCTTGTAGATGTGATTGGAGCCTTAGTTACAGGATCCATCAGTCGTGGTCGGTGATGTCTTGTAGATGTGATCGGTGCTTTAGTTACAGGATCCATCGGTCGTGGTCGGTGACGTCTTGTGGATGTGATCGGAGCCTTAGTTACAGGATCCATCGCTCGTGGTTGATGACGTCTTGTAGATGTGATCGAAGCATTAGTTACAGGATCCATCGCTCGTGGTTGATGACGTCTTGTAGATGTGATCGGAGCCTTAGTTACAGGATCCATCGGTCGTGGTCAGTGACGTCTTGTAGATGTGATCGGAGCCTTAGTTACAGGATCCATCGGTCATGGACGTCTTGTAGATGTGATCGGATCCTTAGTTACAGGATCCATCGGTCGTGGTCGGTGACGTCTTGTAGATGTGATCGGAGCCTTAGCTACAGGATCCATCGCTCGTGGTTGGTGACGTCTTGTAGATGTGATCGGAGTCTTAGTTACAGGATCCTTCGTTAGTGGTCGGTGACGTCTTGTAGATGTGATCGGAGCCTTAGTTACAGGATCCATCGGTTGTGGTCGGTGACGTCTTGTTGATGTGATCGGAGCCTTAGTTACAGGATCCATCGGTCGTTGTCGGTGATGTCTTGTAGATGTGATCGGAGCCTTAGTTACAGGATCCATCGCTCATGGTTGGTGACGTCTTGTAGATGTGATTGGAGCCTTAGTCACAGGATCCATCAGTCGTGGTCGGGGACGTCTTGTAGATGTGATCGGAACCTTAGTTACAGGATCCTTCGTTCGTGGTCGGTGACGTCTTGTAGATGTGATTGGAGCCTTAGTTACAGGATCCATCGGTCGATGTCGGTGACGTCTTGTAGATGTGATCGGAGCCTTAGTTACAGGATCCATCGGTCGTGGTCGGTGACGTCTTGTAGATGTGATCGGAGTCTTAGTTACAGGATCCATCGGTAGTGGTCGGTGACGTCTTGTAGATGTGATCGGAGCCTTAGTTACAGGATCCATCGGTCGTGGTCGGTGACGTCTTGTAGATGTGATCGGAGCCTTAGTTACAGGATCCATCTGTCGTGGTCGGTTACGTCTTGTAGATGTGATCGGAGCCTTAGTTACAGGATCCATCGGTCGTGGTCGGTGACGTCTTGTAGATGTGATCGGAGCCTTAGTTACTGGATCCATCGGTCGTGGTCGGTGACGTCTTGTAGATGGATCAGAGCCTTAGTTACAGGATCCATCGGTCGTGGTCGGTGACGTCTTGTAGATGTGATCAGAGTGTTAGTTACAGGATCCATCGGTCGTGGTCGGTGACGTCTTGTAGATGGATCAGAGCCTTAGTTACAGGATCCATCGGTCGTGGTCGGTGACGTCTTGTAGATGTGATCAGAGCGTTAGTTACAGGATCCATCGGTCGTGGTCGGGGACGTCTTGTAGATGTGATCGGAGCCTTAGTTACAGGATCCATCGGTCGTGGTCGGTGACGTCTTGTAGATGTGATCGGAGTCTTAGTTACAGGATCCATCGGTAGTGGTCGGTGACGTCTTGTAGATGTGATCGGAGCCTTAGTTACAGGATCCATCGGTCGTGGTCGGTGACGCCTTGTAGATGTGATCGGAGCCTTAGTTACAGGATCCATCGGTCGTGGTCGGTGACGTCTTGTAGATGTGATCGGAGCCTTAGTTACAGGATCCATCGGTCGTGGTCGGTGATGTATTGTAGATGTGATCGGTGCCTTAGTTACAGGATCCATCGGTCATGGACGTCTTGTAGATGTGATCGGATCCTTAGTTACAGGATCCATCGGTCGTGGTCGGTGACGTCTTGTAGATGTGATCGGAGCCTTAGCTACAGGATCCATCGCTCGTGGTTGGTGACGTCTTGTAGATGTGATCGGAGTCTTAGTTACAGGATCCTTCGTTAGTGGTCGGTGACGTCTTGTAGATGTGATCGGAACCTTAGTTACAGGATCCATCGGTTGTGGTTGGTGACGTCTTGTTGATGTGATCGGAGCCTTAGTTACAGGATCCATCGGTCGTTGTCAGTGATGTCTTGTAGATGTGATCGGAGCCTTAGTTACAGGATCCATCGCTCGTGGTTGGTGACGTCTTGTAGATGTGATTGGAGCCTTAGTTACAGGATCCATCGGTCGTGGTCGGGGACTTCATGTAGATGTGATCGGAGCCTTAGTTACAGGATCCTCCGTTCGTGGTCGGTGACGTCTTGTAGATGTGATTGGAGCCTTAGTTACAG
Source organism: Phyllobates terribilis (assembly GCF_046119375.1). Taxonomy (NCBI): domain Eukaryota; kingdom Metazoa; phylum Chordata; class Amphibia; order Anura; family Dendrobatidae; genus Phyllobates; species Phyllobates terribilis. The sequence continues at coordinate 389,826 of NW_027363019.1, forward strand.
GATCCATCGGTCGATGTCGGTGACGTCTTGTAGATGTGATCGGAGCCTTAGTTACAGGATCCATCGGTCGTGGTCGGTGACGTCTTGTAGATGTGATCGGAGTCTTAGTTACAGGATCCATCGGTAGTGGTCGGTGACGTCTTGTAGATGTGATCGGAGCCTTAATTACAGGATCCATCGGTCGTGGTCGGTGACGTCTTGTAGATGTGATCGGAGCCTTAGTTACAGGATCCATCTGTCGTGGTCGGTTACGTCTTGTAGATGTGATCGGAGCCTTAGTTACAGGATCCATCGGTCGTGGTCGGTGACGTCTTGTAGATGTGATCGGAGCCTTAGTTACTGGATCCATCGGTCGTGGTCGGTGACGTCTTGTAGATGGATCAGAGCCTTAGTTACAGGATCCATCGGCCGTGGTCGGTGACGTCTTGTAGATGTGATCAGAGCGTTAGTTACAGGATCCATCGGTCGTGGTCGGTGACGTCTTGTAGATGGATCAGAGCCTCAGTTACAGGATCCATCGGTCGTGGTCGGTGACGTCTTGTAGATGTGATCAGAGCGTTAGTTACAGGATCCATCGGTCGTGGTCGGGGACGTCTTGTAAATGTGATCGGAGCCTTAGTTACAGGATCCATCGGTCGTGGTCGGTGACGTCTTGTAGATGTGATCGGAGTCTTAGTTACAGGATCCATCGGTAGTGGTCGGTGATGTCTTGTAGATGTGATCGGAGCCTTAGTTACAGGATCCATCGGTCGTGGTCGGTGACATCTTGTAGATGTGATCGGAGCCTTAGTTACAGGATCCATCGGTCGTGGTCGGTTACGCCTTGTAGATGTGATCGGAGCCTTAGTTACAGGATCCATCGGTCGTGGTCGGTGACGTCTTGTAGTTGTGATCGGAGCCTTAGTTACAGGATCCATCGGTCGTGGTCGGTGATGTCTTGTAGATGTGATCGGTGCCTTAGTTACAGGATCCATCGGTCGTGGTCGGTGACGTCTTGTGGATGTGATTGGAGCCTTAGTTACAGGATCCATCGCTCGTGGTTGATGACGTCTTGTAGATGTGATCGAAGCATTAGTTACAGGATCCATCGCTCGTGGTTGATGACGTCTTGTAGATGTGATCGGAGCCTTAGTTACAGGATCCATCGGTCGTGGTCAGTGACGTCTTGTAGATGTGATCGGAGCCTTAGTTACAGGATCCATCGGTCATGGACGTCTTGTAGATGTGATCGGATCCTTAGTTACAGGATCCATCGGTCGTGGTCGGTGACGTCTTGTAGATGTGATCGGAGCCTTAGCTACAGGATCCATCGCTCGTGGTTGGTGACGTCTTGTAGATGTGATCGGAGTCTTAGTTACAGGATCCTTCGTTAGTGGTCGGTGACGTCTTGTAGATGTGATCGGAGCCTTAGTTACAGGATCCATCGGTTGTGGTCGGTGACGTCTTGTTGATGTGATCGGAGCCTTAGTTACAGGATCCATCGGTCGTTGTCGGTGATGTCTTGTAGATGTGATCGGAGCCTTAGTTACAGGATCCATCGCTCGTGGTTGGTGACGTCTTGTAGATGTGATTGGAGCCTTAGTTACAGGATCCATCGGTCGTGGTCGGGGACGTCTTGTAGATGTGATCGGAGCCTTAGTTACAGGATCCTTCGTTCGTGGTCGGTGACGTCTTGTAGATGTGATTGGAGCCTTAGTTACAGGATCCATCGGTCGATGTCGGTGACGTCTTGTAGATGTGATCGGAGCCTTAGTTACAGGATCCATCGGTCGTGGTCGGTGAAGTCTTGTAGATGTGATCGGAGTCTTAGTTACAGGATCCATCGGTAGTGGTCGGTGACGTCTTGTAGATGTGATCGGAGCCTTAGTTACAGGATCCATCGGTCGTGGTCGGTGACGTCTTGTAGATGTGATCGGAGCCTTAGTTACAGGATCCATCTGTCGTGGTCGGTTACGTCTTGTAGATGTGATCGGAGCCTTAGTTACAGGATCCATCGGTCGTGGTCGGTGACGTCTTGTAGATGTGATCGGAGCCTTAGTTACTGGATCCATCGGTCGTGGTCGGTGACGTCTTGTAGATGGATCAGAGCCTTAGTTACAGGATCCATCGGTCGTGGTTGGTGACGTCTTGTAGATGTGATCAGAGCGTTAGTTACAGGATCCATCGGTCGTGGTCGGTGACGTCTTGTAGATGGATCAGAGCCTTAGTTACAGGATCCATCAGTCGTGGTCGGTGACGTCTTGTAGATGTGATCAGAGCGTTAGTTACAGGATCCATCGGTCGTGGTCGGGGACGTCTTGTAGATGTGATCGGAGCCTTAGTTACAGGATCCATCGGTCGTGGTCGGTGACGTCTTGTAGATGTGATCGGAGTCTTAGTTACAGGATCCATCGGTAGTGGTCGGTGACGTCTTGTAGATGTGATCGGAGCCTTAGTTACAGGATCCATCGGTCGTGGTCGGTGACGCCTTGTAGATGTGATCGGAGCCTTAGTTACAGGATCCATCGGTCGTGGTCGGTGACGTCTTGTAGATGTGATCGGAGCCTTAGTTACAGGATCCATCGGTCGTGGTCGGTGATGTCTTGTAGATGTGATCGGTGCCTTAGTTACCGGATCCATCGGTCATGGACGTCTTGTAGATGTGATCGGATCCTTAGTTACAGGATCCATCGGTCGTGGTCGGTGACGTCTTGTAGATGTGATCGGAGCCTTAGCTACAGGATCCATCGCTCGTGGTTGGTAACGTCTTGTAGATGTGATCGGAGTCTTAGTTACAGGATCCTTCGTTAGTGGTCGGTGACGTCTTGTAGATGTGATCGGAGCCTTAGTTACAGGATCCATCGGTTGTGGTCGGTGACGTCTTGTTGATGTGATTGGAGCCTTAGTTACAGGATCCATCGGTCGTTGTCAGTGATGTCTTGTAGATGTGATCGGAGCCTTAGTTACAGGATCCATCGCTCGTGGTTGGTGACGTCTTGTAGATGTGATTGGAGCCTTAGTTACAGGATCCATCGGTCGTGGTCGGGGATTTCTTGTAGATGTGATCGGAGCCTTAGTTACAGGATCCTCCGTTCGTGGTCGGTGACGTCTTGTAGATGTGATTGGAGCCTTAGTTACAGGATCCATCGGTCGATGTCGGTGACGTCTTGTAGATGTGATCGGAGCCTTAGTTACAGGATCCATCGGTCGTGGTCGGTGACGTCTTGTAGATGTGATCGGAGTCTTAGTTACAGGATCCATCGGTAGTGGTCGGTGACGTCTTGTAGATGTGATCGGAGCCTTAATTACAGGATCCATCGGTCGTGGTCGGTGACGTCTTGTAGATGTGATCGGAGCCTTAGTTACAGGATCCATCTGTCGTGGTCGGTTACGTCTTGTAGATGTGATCGGAGCCTTAGTTACAGGATCCATCGGTCGTGGTCGGTGACGTCTTGTAGATGTGATCGGAGCCTTAGTTACTGGATCCATCGGTCGTGGTCGGTGACGTCTTGTAGATAGATCAGAGCCTTAGTTACAGGATCCATCGGTCGTGGTTGGTGACGTCTTGTAGATGTGATCGGTGCCTTAGTTACAGGATCCATCGGTCATGGACGTCTTGTAGATGTGATCGGATCCTTAGTTACAGGATCCATCGGTCGTGGTCGGTGACGTCTTGTAGATGTGATCGGAGCCTTAGCTACAGGATCCATCGCTCGTGGTTGGTGACGTCTTGTAGATGTGATCGGAGTCTTAGTTACAGGATCCTTCGTTAGTGGTCGGTGACGTCTTGTAGATGTGATCGGAACCTTAGTTACAGGATCCATCGGTTGTGGTCGGTGACGTCTTGTTGATGTGATCGGAGCCTTAGTTACAGGATCCATCGGTCATTGTCAGTGATGTCTTGTAGATGTGATCGGAGCCTTAGTTACAGGATCCATCGCTCGTGGTTGGTGACGTCTTGTAGATGTGATTGGAGCCTTAGTTACAGGATCCATCGGTCGTGGTCGGGGACTTCTTGTAGATGTGATCGGAGCCTTAGTTACAGGATCCTCCGTTCGTGGTCGGTGACGTCTTGTAGATGTGATTGGAGCCTTAGTTACAGGATCCATCGGTCGATGTCGGTGACGTCTTGTAGATGTGATCGGAGCCTTAGTTACAGGATCCATCGGTCGTGGTCGGTGACGTCTTGTAGATGTGATCGGAGTCTTAGTTACAGGATCCATCGGTAGTGGTCGGTGACGTCTTGTAGATGTGATCGGAGCCTTAATTACAGGATCCATCGGTCGTGGTCGGTGACGTCTTGTAGATGTGATCGGAGCCTTAGTTACAGGATCCATCTGTCGTGGTCGGTTACGTCTTGTAGATGTGATCGGAGCCTTAGTTACAGGATCCATCGGTCGTGGTCGGTGACGTCTTGTAGATGTGATCGGAGCCTTAGTTACTGGATCCATCGGTCGTGGTCGGTGACGTCTTGTAGATGGATCAGAGCCTTAGTTACAGGATCCATCGGTCGTGGTCGGTGACGTCTTGTAGATGTGATCAGAGCGTTAGTTACAGGATCCATCGGTCGTGGTCGGTGACGTCTTGTAGATGGATCAGAGCCTCAGTTACAGGATCCATCGGTCGTGGTCGGTGACGTCTTGTAGATGTGATCAGAGCGTTAGTTACAGGATCCATCGGTCGTGGTCGGAGACGTCTTGTAAATGTGATCGAAGCCTTAGTTACAGGATCCATCGGTCGTGGTCGGTGACGTCTTGTAGATGTGATCGGAGTCTTAGTTACAGGATCCATCGGTAGTGGTCGGTGATGTCTTGTAGATGTGATCGGAGCCTTAGTTACAGGATCCATCGGTCGTGGTCGGTGACGTCTTGTAGATGTGATCGGAGCCTTAGTTACAGGATCCATCGGTCGTGGTCGGTTACGCCTTGTAGATGTGATCGGAGCCTTAGTTACAGGATCCATCGGTCGTGGTCGGTGACGTCTTGTAGTTGTGATCGGAGCCTTAGTTACAGGATCCATCGGTCGTGGTCGGTGATGTCTTGTAGATGTGGTCGGTGCCTTAGTTACAGGATCCATCGGTCGTGGTCGGTGACGTCTTGTGGATGTGATTGGAGCCTTAGATACAGGATCCATCGCTCGTGGTTGATGACGTCTTGTAGATGTGATCGAAGCATTAGTTACAGGATCCATCGCTCGTGGTTGATGACGTCTTGTAGATGTGATCGGAGCCTTAGTTACAGGATCCATCGGTCGTGGTCAGTGACGTCTTGTAGATGTGATCGGAGCCTTAGTTACAGGATCCATCGGCCATGGACGTCTTGTAGATGTGATCGGATCCTTAGTTACAGGATCCATCGGTCGTGGTCGGTGACGTCTTGTAGATGTGATCGGAGCCTTAGCTACAGGATCCATCGCTCGTGGTTGGTGACGTCTTGTAGATGTGATCGGAGTCTTAGTTACAGGATCCTTCGTTAGTGGTCGGTGACGTCTTGTAGATGTGATCGGAGCCTTAGTTACAGGATCCATTGGTTGTGGTCGGTGACGTCTTGTTGATGTGATCGGAGCCTTAGTTACAGGATCCATCGGTCGTTGTCGGTGATGTCTTGTAGATGTGATCGGAGCCTTAGTTACAGGATCCATCGCTCGTGGTTGGTGACGTCTTGTAGATGTGATTGGAGCCTTAGTTACAGGATCCATCGGTCGTGGTCGGGGACGTCTTGTAGATGTGATCGGAGCCTTAGTTACAGGATCCTTCGTTCGTGGTCGGTGACGTCTTGTAGATGTGATTGAAGCCTTAGTTACAGGATCCATCGGTCGATGTCGGTGACGTCTTGTAGATGTGATAGGAGCCTTAGTTACAGGATCCATCGGTCGTGGTCGGTGACGTCTTGTAGATGTGATCGGAGTCTTAGTTACAGGATCCATCGGTAGTGGTCGGTGACGTCTTGTAGATGTGATCGGTGCCTTAGTTACAGGATCCATCGGTCGTGGTCGGTGACGTCTTGTAGATGTGATCGGAGCCTTAGTTACAGGATCCATCTGTCGTGGTCGGTTACGTCTTGTAGATGTGATCGGAGCCTTAGTTACAGGATCCATCGGTCGTGGTCAGTGACGTCTTGTAGATGTGATCGGAGCCTTAGTTACTGGATCCATCGGTCGTGGTCGGTGACGTCTTGTAGATGGATCAGAGCCTTAGTTACAGGATCCATCGGTCGTGGTTGGTGACGTCTTGTAGATGTGATCAGAGCGTTAGTTACAGGATCCATCGGTCGTGGTCGGTGACGTCTTGTAGATGGATCAGAGCCTTAGTTACAGGATCCATCGGTCGTGGTCGGTGACGTCTTGTAGATGTGATCAGAGCGTTAGTTACAGGATCCATCGGTCGTGGTCGAGGACGTCTTGTAGATGTGATCGGAGCCTTAGTTACAGGATCCATCGGTCGTGGTCGGTGACGTCTTGTAGATGTGATCGGAGTCTTAGTTACAGGATCCATCGGTAGTGGTCGGTGACGTCTTGTAGATGTGATCGGAGCCTTAGTTACAGGATCCATCGGTCGTGGTCGGTGACGCCTTGTAGATGTGATCGGAGCCTTAGTTACAGGATCCATCGGTCGTGGTCGGTGACGTCTTGTAGATGTGATCGGAGCCTTAGTTACAGGATCCATCGGTCGTGGTCGGTGATGTCTTGTAGATGTGATCGGTGCCTTAGTTACAGGATCCATCGGTCATGGACGTCTTGTAGATGTGATCGGATCCTTAGTTACAGGATCCATCGGTCGTGGTCGGTGACGTCTTGTAGATGTGATCGGAGCCTTAGCTACAGGATCCATCGCTCGTGGTTGGTGACGTCTTGTAGATGTGATCGGAGTCTTAGTTACAGGATCCTTCGTTAGTGGTCGGTGACGTCTTGTAGATGTGATCGGAGCCTTAGTTACAGGATCCATCGGTTGTGGTCGGTGACGTCTTGTTGATGTGATCGGAGCCTTAGTTACAGGATCCATCGGTCGTGGTCGGGGACTTCTTGTAGATGTGATCGGAGCCTTAGTTACAGGATCCTCCGTTCGTGGTCGGTGACGTCTTGTAGATGTGATTGGAGCCTTAGTTACAGGATCCATCGGTCGATGTCGGTGACGTCTTGTAGATGTGATCGGAGCCTTAGTTACAGGATCCATCGGTCGTGGTCGGTGACGTCTTGTAGATGTGATCGGAGTCTTAGTTACAGGATCCATCGGTAGTGGTCGGTGACGTCTTGTAGATGTGATCGGAGCCTTAATTACAGGATCCATCGGTCGTGGTCGGTGACATTTTGTAGATGTGATCGGAGCCTTAGTTACAGGATCCATCTGTCGTGGTCGGTTACGTCTTGTAGATGTGATCGGAGCCTTAGTTACAGGATCCATCGGTCGTGGTCGGTGACGTCTTGTAGATGTGATCGGAGCCTTAGTTACTGGATCCATCGGTCGTGGTCGGTGACGTCTTGTAGATGGATCAGAGCCTTAGTTACAGGATCCATCGGTCGTGGTCGGTGACGTCTTGTAGATGTGATCAGAGCGTTAGTTACAGGATCCATCGGTCTTGGTTGGTGACGTCTTGTAGATGGATCAGAGCCTCAGTTACAGGATCCATCGGTCGTGGTCGGTGACGTCTTGTAGATGTGATCAGAGCGTTAGTTACAGGATCCATCGGTCGTGGTCGGGGACGTCTTGTAAATGTGATCGGAGCCTTAGTTACAGGATCCATCGGTCGTGGTCGGTGACGTCTTGTAGATGTGATTGGAGTCTTAGTTACAGGATCCATCGGTAGTGGTCGGTGATGTCTTGTAGATGTGATCGGAGCCTTAGTTACAGGATCCATCGGTCGTGGTCGGTGACGTCTTGTAGATGTGATCGGAGCCTTAGTTACAGGATCCATCGGTCGTGGTCGGTTACGCCTTGTAGATGTGATCGGAGCCTTAGTTACAGGATCCATCGGTCGTGGTCGGTGACGTCTTGTAGTTGTGATCGGAGCCTTAGTTACAGGATCCATCGGTCGTGGTCGGTGATGTCTTGTAGATGTGATCGGTGCCTTAGTTACAGGATCCATCGGTCGTGGTCGGTGACGTCTTGTGGATGTGATTGGAGCCTTAGTTACAGGATCCATCGCTCGTAGTTGATGACGTCTTGTACATGTGATCGAAGCATTAGTTACAGGATCCATCGCTCGTGGTTGATGACGTCTTGTAGATGTGATCGGAGCCTTAGTTACAGGATCCATCGGTCGTGGTCAGTGAAGTCTTGTAGATGTGATCGGAGCTTTAGTTACAGGATCCATCGGTCATGGACGTCTTGTAGATGTGATCGGATCCTTAGTTACAGGATCCATCGGTCGTGGTCGGTGACGTCTTGTAGATGTGATCGGAGCCTTAGCTACAGGATCCATCGCTCGTGGTTGGTGACGTCTTGTAGATGTGATCGGAGTCTTAGTTACAGGATCCTTCGTTCGTGGTCGGTGACGTCTTGTAGATGTGATCGGAGCCTTAGTTACAGGATCCATCGGTTGTGGTCGGTGACGTCTTGTTGATGTGATCGGAGCCTTAGTTACAGGATCCATCGGTCGTGGTCGGTGATGTCTTGTAGATGTGATCGGAGCCTTAGTTACAGGATCCATCGCTCGTGGTTGGTGACGTCTTGTAGATGTGATTGGAGCCTTAGTTACAGGATCCATCGGTCGTGGTCGGGGACGTATTGTAGATGTGATCGGAGCCTTAGTTACAGGATCCTTCGTTCGTGGTCGGTGACGTCTTGTAGATGTGATTGGAGCCTTAGTTACAGGATCCATCGGTCGATGTCGGTGACGTCTTGTAGATGTGATCGGAGCCTTAGTTACAGGATCCATCGGTCGTGGTCGGTGACGTCTTGTAGATGTGATCGGAGTCTTAGTTACAGGATCCATCGGTAGTGGTCGGTGACGTCTTGTAGATGTGATCGGAGCCTTAGTTACAGGATCCATCGCTCGTGGTCGGTGACGTCTTGTAGATATGATCGGAGCCTTAGTTACAGGATCCATCGGTCGTGGTCGGTTACGTCTTGTAGATGTGATCGGAGCCTTAGTTACAGGATCCATCGGTCGTGGTCGGTGACGTCTTGTGGATGTGATCGGAGCCTTAGTTACAGGATCCATCGCTCGTGGTTGATGACGTCTTGTAGATGTGATCGAAGCATTAGTTACAGGATCCATCGCTCGTGGTTGATGACGTCTTGAAGATGTGATCGGAGCCTTAGTTACAGGATCCATCGGTCGTGGTCAGTGACGTCTTGTAGATGTGATCGGAGCCTTAGTTACAGGATCCATCGGTCATGGACGTCTTGTAGATGTGATCGGATGCTTAGTTACAGGATCCATCGGTCGTGGTCCGTGACGTCTTGTACATGTGATCGGAGCCTTAGCTACAGGATCCATCGCTCGTGGTTGGTGACGTCTTGTAGATGTGATCGGAGTCTTAGTTACAGGATCCTTTGTTCGTGGTCGGTGACGTCTTGTAGATGTGATCGGAGCCTTAGTTACAGGATCCATCGGTTGTGGTCGGTGACGTCTTGTTGATGTGATCGGAGCCTTAGTTACAGGATCCATCGGTCGTGGTCGGTGATGTCTTGTAGATGTGATCGGAGCCTTAGTTACAGGATCCATCGCTCGTGGTTGGTGACGTCTTGTAGATGTGATTGGAGCCTTAGTTACAGGATCCATCGGTCATGGTCGGGGACGTCTTGTAGATGTGATCGGAGCCTTAGTTACAGGATCCTTCGTTCGTGGTCGGTGACGTCTTGTAGATGTGATTGGAGCCTTAGTTACAGGATCCATCGGTCGATGTCGGTGAGGTCTTGTAGATGTGATTGGAGCCTTAGTTACAGGATCCATCGATCGTGGTCAGTGACGTCTTGTAGATATGATCGGAGCCTTAGTTACAGGATCCATCGGTCGTGGACGTCTTGTAGATGTGATCGGATCCTTAGTTACAGGATCCATTGGTCGTGGTCGGTGACGTTTTGTAGATGTGATTGGAGCCTTAGTTACAGGATCCATCGCTCGTGGTTGGTGACGTCTTGTAGATATGATTGGAGCCTTAGTTACAGGATCCATCGGTCGATGTCGGTGACGTCTTGTAGATGTGATCGGAGCCTTAGTTACAGGATCCATCGGTCGTGGTTGTTGACGTCTTGTAGATGTGATCGGAGCCTTAGTTACAGGATCCATCGCTCGTGGTCGGTGACGTCTTGTAGATGTGATTGGAGTCTTAGTTACAGGATCCATCGCTCGTGGTCGGTGACGTCTTGTAGATGTGATCGGAGTCTCAGTTACAGGATCCATCGCTCGTGGTCGGTGACTTCTTGTAGATGTGATCAGAGCCTTAGTTACAGGATTTCTCGGTCGTGGTCGGTGACGTCTTGTAGATGTGATCGGAGTCTTAGTTACAGGATCCATCGCTCGTGGTCGGTGACGTTTTGTAGATGTGATCAGAGCCTTAGTTACAGGATCCGTTTGTCGTGGTCGGTGACGTCTTGTAGATGTGATCGGAGACTTAGTTACAGGATCCATCGCTCGTGGTTGATGACGTCTTGTAGATGTGATCGGAGCATTAGTTACAGGATCCATCGCTCGTGGTTGATGACGTCTTGTAGATGTGATCGGAGCCTTAGTTACAGGATCCATCGGTCGTGGTCAGTGACGTCTTGTAGATGTGATCGGAGCCTTATTTACAGGATCCATTGGTCATGGACGTCTTGTAGATGTGATCGGATCCTTAGTTACAGGATCCATCGGTCGTGGTCGGTGACGTCTTGTAGATGTGATAGGAGCCTTAGCTACAGGATCCATCGCTCGTGTTTGGTGACGTCTTGTAGATGTGATCGGAGTCTTAGTTACAGGATCCTTTGTTCGTGGTCGGTGACGTCTTGTAGATGTGATCGGAGCCTTAGTTACAGGATCCATCGGTTGTGGTCGGTGACGTCTTGTTGATGTGATCGGAGCCTTAGTTACAGGATCCATCGGTCGTGGTCGGTGATGTCTTGTAGATGTGATCGGAGCCTTAGTTACAGGATTCATCGGTCGTGGTCGGTGACGTCTTGTAGATGTGATTGGAGCCTTAGTTACAGGATCCATCGGTTGTGGTCAGTGACGTCTTGTAGATGTGATTGGAGCCTTAGTTACAGGATCCATCGGTCGTGGACGTCTTGCTGATGTGATCGGATCCTTAGTTACAGTATCCATTGGTCGTGGTCGGTGACGTTTTGTAGATGTGATTGGAGCCTTAGTTACAGGATCCATCGCTCGTGGTTGGTGACATCTTGTAGATATGATTGGAGCCTTAGTTACAGGATCCATCGGTCGATGTCGGTGATGTCTTGTAGATGTGATCGGAGCCTTAGTTACAGGATCCATCGGTCGTGGTTGTTGACGTCTTGTAGATGTGATCGGAGCCTTAGTTACAGGATCCATCGCTCGTGGTCGGTGACGTCTTGTAGATGTGATTGGAGTCTCAGTTACAGGATCCATCGCTCGTGGTCGGTGACGTCTTGTAGATGTGATCGGAGTCTCAGTTACAGGATCCATCACTCGTGGTCGGTGACGTCTTGTAGATGTGATCAGAGCCTTAGTTACAGGATTCGTCGGTCGTGGTCGGTGACGTCTTGTAGATGTAATCGGAGTCTTAGTTACAGGATCCGTTGGTCGTGGTCGGTGACGTCTTGTAGATGTGATCGGAGACTTAGTTACAGGATCCATCGGTTGTGGTCGGTGACGTCTTGTAGATGTGATAGGAGCCTTAGTTACAGGATCCATCGGTCGTGGTCGGTGACGTCTTGTAGATTATTATTATTATTATTTATTATTATAGCGCCATTTATTCCATGGCGCTTTACATGTGAAAAAGTGGTATAATACAAGAACAATTACAATAATCTTGAACACAATGTGACAGCGACTGGTACAGGAGGAGCGAGGACCCTGCCCGCGAGGGCTCACAATCTACGAGGGATGGGTGAGGATACAGTAGGTGAGGGTAGAGCTCGTGCAGCGGTATGGTGGAGCGGTTGTTACTGCAGGTTGTAGGCTTGTCGGAAGAGGTGGGTCTTCAGGTTCCTTTTGAAGGTTTCCACGGTAGGCGAGAGTCTGATACGTTGGGGTAGAGAGTTCCAGAGTAGGGCGGAAGCACGGGAGAAATCTTGTATACGGCTGTGGGAGGTGGAGATAAGAGGGGAGTAGAATCATAGAATCATAGAATGGTAGAGTTGGAAGGGACCTCCTGGGTCATCTGGTCCAACCCCCTGCCCAAAGCAGGGTTCACTAGATCATCTCAGACAGATGTCTGTCCAGCCTCTGTTTGAAGACGTCCATTGAAGAGGAACTCGCCACCTCTCGTGGCAGCCTGTTCCACTCATTAATCACCCTAACTGTCAAAAAGTTTTTTCTAATATCTAATCTGTGTCTCCTCCCATTTAGTTTCATCTAGTCTTTCCTTGTGCAAATGAGAATAAAGATGATCCTTCTACAATGTGACAGCCCTTGACATATTTGTAGACAGCTATTAAGTCTCCTCTCAGTCTTCTTTTTTGCAAGCTAAACATTCCCAAATCCTGCAACCGTTCCTCATAGGACATGGTTTGCAGACCAGTCACCATTCTGGTCGCTCTTCTCTGAACTTGCTCCAGTTTGTCTATATCTTTTTTAAAATGTGGTGCCCAAAACTGTACACAGTATTCCAGATGAGGTCTGACCAAAGAGGAGTAAAGACCGATAATGACTTCACGTGATCTAGACTGTATGCTTCTGTTAATACATCCCAGAATTGTATTTGCCTTTTTTGCTGCTGCATCACACTGTTGACTCATGTTCAGTCTATGATCTATTAGTATACCTAAGTCTTTTTCACATGTACTGTTGCTTAGCTCTATTCCTCCCATTCTGTATATGCTTTTTTCATTTTTATTGCCCAGATGTAGTACTTTGCATTTTTCCCTGTTAAAAACCATTCTGTTGGTTGCTGCCCACTGCTCCAGTTTATTTAGGTCTTTTTGAATCCTCTCTCTCTCTTCTCTAGTATTAGCTATCCCTCCTAGCTTTGTGTCATCAGCAAATTTAATCAGTTTACCCTCAATTCCTTCATCTAAATCATTGATAAAGATGTTGAACAATACAGGTCCCAGGACGGAGCCCTGTGGTACCCCACTTGAGACATTCATCCAGCTGGATGTGAAGCCATTTACAACCACCCTTTGAGTCCGATCACTAAGCCAGTTATGAATCCACCTAACAGTTGCCTGGTCCATTGCATACTTGGTCATTTTTTCAATAAGGATGGTGTGAGATACTTTGTCAAATGCTTTACTGAAGTCAAGATATACTATATCTACAGCATTTCCCTGATCCACCCAGTCAGTGATTCTGTCATAGAAGGAAATTAAGTTAGTCTGACATGACTTGTTAGTTACAAACCCATGCTGACTCTGGTTAATCACTTCATTCTTATCCATGTACTTACATACATGTTGTTTAATAATTTGTTCAAAGATCTTTCCTGGTATAGAAGTCAGACTCACCGGCCTATAGTTCCCTGTGTCCACCTTCTTCCCCTTTTTGAAGATAGGAACAACATTTGCTCTTCTCCAGTCTTCTGGGACTTCTCCTGTTCTCCAAGAATTTTCAAAGATTATGGAGAGTGGTTCTAAAATTTCTGCTACGATCTCCTTCAGTACTCTGGGGTGTAATTCATCTGGACCTGGAGACTTGAACTCATTTATGTTAGCTAAATATTCCCTCACAATCTTTCTGTTTACAGATAACTTGGATTCCTCTATTCCTTTAAAAGGACAGTGAAGATCAGTTGATGTTACATTTTCTTTCTGAGAGAAAACAGATGCAAAATAGGAATTAAAAAGTTCGGCCTTCTCAACATCCTCTCTTACCATTTCTCCATTTTCATCCTGTAAAAATCCTATAGCATCTTTGACTTTTCTTTTACTTTTGACATACCCCCAAAATCCTTTTTTATTGCTTTTGACATCTCTTGCAAGCCTTAATTCATTGTCAGCTTTAGCTAACCTGATACGTGCCCTGCAGGATCTGCAGACTGCATTATAATCTTCTTTAGATATGCCTCCCTCTTTCCATTTAATAAACATTTCTTTCTTTCTTTTTAGCATGTGTTTAAGTTCTGTGTTCATCCATCCTGGTTTCCTTAAATGCTTCCCATTCTTCCTACTTTTCGGGATTGTTAACGATTGTGCTTTGAGAATCTCATTTTTAAAAATTTCCCATCCTTCCTGGACATTTTTGTCCTTAAGGACATCCAGCCATTGGATCCCTCCTATTCTCTTTCTGAGTCTCTTAAAATCTGCCTTTCTAAAATCTAACCTTGAAGTTTGAGTCTTCACATGTCTTCCTCCTCTAGTTATCCAAAATTCTATAATAGCATGATCGCTGCCTCCTAGGGTCCCAGCCACCTTTACCTCCTCAACCATTTCCTCCCTGTTTATAAGGATTAGATCCAAAGTAGCAGATCCCCTTGTTTTCTCCCCTACCTTTTGGAAGATAAAGTTGTCAGCAAGAGAGGATAAGAATTTGCTTGACCTGTTAGTTTTACTTGAGAGAGATTCCCAACAAATGTCTGGATAGTTGAAATCTCCCATGACCACTACGTCATATTTTTTGGAGAACTTGGTCATTTGATACATAAAGAGTTCATCCATATCTTCAGCTTGCCCAGGTGGCCTGTAGTAAATGCCTACAATGGTGTCCTTTCCGTTGTTCTCTCCTTGTATTCTTACCCAAACAGTTTCCACAGAACTCCCAGTCTCTGAAGCTTCAATCTCTGTGCAGATATACGCTTTTCTAACATACAATGCAACACCTCCTCCTCGTTTATCAAGTCTGTTTCTTGCAAATAAGTTGTATCCTTTTAGCCTTTTATTCCAATCATGTGTATCGTCCCACCAAGTTTCAGTGATTCCAATGACATCATATTCCTTTTCCTGCATTAGTAGTTCCAATTCTCCTTGTTTGTTGCCCATGCTTTGTGCATTTGTATAAAAACATTTTAGTTTGTGATTGGTTTCTCTTCCTCCCATATTTTTATCATTTAAATTGTTTTGTCTTTGTTCTTCCTTTCCACTTCCAGTAGCAGAGATCTCAATAGTATTTGTCAGCTGTATGGCTTTTTCTGGCCTTTTGCTTCCCTTCCCACATTGTTCTAGTTTAAAGCTCTTCTGATGAGTGTAGCAAGGCGACTTCCAAATACATGTTTTCCAGTCTTCGTAAGGTGCACCCCATCTCTAGCAAGTAGTCCATCTTATAGGTAATTCATTCCGTGATCCAGAAATCCAAATCCTTGTTGACGGCACCATCGACGTAGCCAGTTGCTCACCTGTAGAATCTTATTCCACCTCATTGTTCCATGGCCATCCACTGGGAGGATGGATGAGAAGACCACCTGCGCTCCCAATTCTTTCACTTTCTTGCCTAAGTCTTCAAAGTCACTGCAGATGGTTTCCAGGTCCTTTCTTGCGGTGTCATTTGTCCCCACATGTATTAGCAGGAATGGGTAGTGATCTGTAGGTCTGAAGAGTCTTGATATCCTGTCAGACACATCTTTAATTTTTGCTCCTGGAAGACAGCACATTTCTCTTGAGGTTATGTCTGGTCTGCAGATAGCGGCCTCTGTTCCTCTTAACAGGGAATCCCCCATGACCACCACTCTCCGTTTTTTCTTCACAACATTCTTCTTTCTCCATCCAGGAGGATTCTGAGGGCTTACAAGGTTATTCATTGCTGGCAAAGTCTTATTTTGCTGTATTTCTTCCTCACAAGAGCAGGAGATCTTGTGAGGATCGGAGGTTGCGTGCAGGTATGTAACGGGAGACTTGGTCGGAGATATATGGAGGAGACAGGTTGTGAATGGCTTTGTATGTCATGGTTAGGGTTTTGAACTGGAGTCTCTGAGCAATGGGGAGCCAGTGAAGAGATTGACAGAGAGGAGAGGCCGGGGAATAGCGGGGGGACAGGTTGATTAGTCGAGCAGCAGAGTTTAGGATAGATTGGAATGGTGCAAGAGTGTTAGAGGGAAGGCCACAGAGAAGGAGGTTGCAGTAGTCAAGGCGGGAGATGATGAGGGCGTGCACTAGTGTTTTTGCAGATTCATGGTTTAGGAATGTGCAGATCCGGGAGATATTTTTGAGTTGGAGTCGGCAGCATAGGCGGATTATGAGGGCAATCCGGGCAACCGCCCGGGGCCCCGAACCTGCAGGGGGCCCGCGGCTCCGGGCGGGGAGTCTAATGCTGTATTGCCCTCATTATATGTGCGGGCCGCCGCGGCACATACCGGTAGCAGTGGCGAGAGGGGGGGGGGCCCGGACCGCTCCCCCAGCAGCGGCCGCCGCTACTTCTTCATCGGCCGGGCCAGCACTGCAGCAGTTAACTTCCCTGTGCTGGCCTGGCCGCGTCACTGCTAGGAGACACGGCCCTGTGCGCGGCCGTGTCAACTAGCTCTGACGTCACGCAGTGCGCCCCGGCCTGCACTGCTGCAACGGAGAAGAGAGAGAGCAGGCAGGAGGAATGGAGCCGGTGAGTGTGTATGTGTGTGTGTGTGTGCAGGTGTGTGTCTGTGTGGGCAGGTGTGTGTGTGTGTCTGTGTGGGCAGGTGTGTGTGTGTGTGTGTCTGTGTGGGCAGGTGTGTGTGTGTGTCTGTGTGGGCAGGTGTGTGTGTGTGTGTGGGCAGGTGTGTGTGCATGGGCAGGTGTGTGTGTGGGCAGGTGTGTGTGTGTGGGGGGGCAGGTGTGTGTGTGTGGGCAGGTGTGTGTGTGTGTGGGCAGGTGTGTGTGTGGGCTGGTGTGTGTGTGTGTGTGGGCAGGTGTGTGTGTGTGGGCAGGTGTGTGTGTGGGCAGGTGTGTGTGTGTGTGTGGGCAGGTGTGTGGGCAGGTGTGTGTGTGTGTGTGTGTGTGGGCAGGTGTGTGTGTGTGTGGGCAGGTGTGTGTGTGTGTGTGTGGGCAGGTGTGTGTGTGAGCAGGTGTGTGTGTGTGTGGGCAGGTGTGTGTGTGTGTATATGTGTGTGTGTGTGTGGGCAGGTTAGAAAGTCTTGCCGTGTTGAACACTACACCTGACTTGAGGCCACCACCTCTTGGTTGTCCAATGTTCTTGCTTCTCTAGGGCTCTTCTCAGATATTCATTATACCAGCTCCCCAGAATACCAAAGCTAGGGTGGGTGACTGCGAGCCCTGGTGGTGGTCATAACTGCGGCCACCCAGGGGCAATACTCCATAACAACAATCCCCTGAGGTGGTGTAGGATGTAAGGACCTATTCACACTACATTCAACACTGCATTCAGGTCTTTACACAAGGCTTACAACTGAATCCCTGAAATTCAGGATTGTGCTGTCTGAAATGAGACTTCTGAAAGCAGAGCAAATGGAGCCTAAAGATTCAGACTTTAGCCTCGGTTTGCCTTTGTTCAAATCAATGGCTATGTCAAGGCACATCTGAATGCCATTTTTCAGGGATTTAGATAGAAGCCTGGAAAGAGGAGATGAATGCATTGCAAAATTCAGTGTGAATAGGCCCTTATATCTGGAGTCTTGATATTGATGCCACATGCATTTTACTTGTTTTTAACTTAAAAAAAAAATACACACACACAAATTATACATACACACACACACTATACATACACACACACACACAGATGTGTGTGTGGGCGTGTGTGTGTGGGCAGGTGTGTGTGTGTGTGGGCAGGTGTGTGTGTGTGTGGGCCGGTGTGTGTGTGTGTGATGTCTGTCTGTTTGTGTGTGATGACTGTGTGTGTGTGTGTGTGGACAGATGCCATTGTGTGATGTCTGTTTGTATGTATTTTTGTGTTTCAAATGTGTTTATGCGTGTCTGTATATGTTTGTGTGTGTGCATGACTGCATGCGGCCTCCTGCTGAGTATAGTTGGCACCGTGCGGCCCCCTGATGTCTCTGGGGGGGGCGCCGTGTGGCCTCCCGCTGTGTATAGATGGCTACGTGCGCCCCCCGCTGTGTATAGATGGCTACGTGTGCCCCCCGCTGTGTATAGATGGCTACGTGCGGCCCCCCGCTGAGTATAGATGTCGCCGTACGGTCTCCTGCTGAGTATAGATGGCTACGTGCGGCCTCCCGCTGAGTATAGATGGCGCTGTGCAGCCTCCTGCTGTCTCTGGGGGGAGCGCCGTGCGGCATCTATACTCAGCAGGAGGCCGCACGTAGCCATCTATACACGTATACTCAGCAGGAGGCCGCACGTAGCCACCTATACACGTATACTCAGCAGGAGGCCGCACGTAGCCATCTATACGGTGCCATCTATACACAGCGGGAGGCCGCACGGCGCCATCTATACACAGCGGGAGGCCGCACGGTGCCATCTATACACAGCGGGAGGCCGCACGGCGCCATCTATACACAGCGGGAGTCTCAGTGCTTTGCAAGAGCAGTCGATAAATTCTGCTTGACTAATTCTGAGCACCATAAAGTCTGGTTCGCTTCTAACCTGCTGTCTTCATTCTCAGCTTGCTGAATTCTAACTCATTTACTGTCATTCGAGACGATGCCTTTGCTGGTCTCTTTCACCTTGAATACCTGTAAGTGCTCCACTTAATGTCATATTTTTGATTCTGTTCTTCTTCATCTTTTGGCATGTGCAATTGTATGAGCAAGTATTCATATGAATTTATGACCTACTTAAACCTTGGAGGAACTTAAATTTTATTCAATCAAATTTTTTTCCAGTTTAAAACTATGGGACATATATGTGCCTTGGTCCTCAAAGGGTTTTTAAAGGGGCTGCAAACATAAATCCGAAAAAAATAATTCGATTAGTGCTTTTTGTGTTCATTTAATTTTTATTTGAAGTCCATTTTTTTATATACCTTGAAATTAAGCCCTACCCCATGGAATGAAGCCCTACCTACATGACATCTGAGAGCTACATGGATCCCGCTTGTGAGGTGCCTGTCCGTCACTGCTATTCAGTTTTAGGGTCCACTCACTAAGCCATATATTCTCTCATGCAAGAGAATAGGGCCAATTATGCTAATGACACTCGGCTCAAACTCTGTCAGAGCTTCAACTGAGTGTGATCCGATTCTCTCGCAGCACAGATATGGAGAAGATGGAGAACTTAATTTCTCCATCTTCTCCATAGTCTCTGTGAGTGTTCATCGGACTGCACTTTGATGACATCCGAGTGCAGTCCAATGTTTTACGTGCACCCATAGACTTGTATGGGTGCACATGGTCCGAATATCGAATGAGATTATTTTCTCATGCCAATAATCTCAGATCTGCACTGTCCCATAGTATAACATAGGGCCGAGTCCTATCCGATAAAACATCACATAGCATTCGGCCGTGTTATACGACAGTGTGAGCGAGCCCTTAGAGTCAAGGAATATTTACATGCAGATGATGATATTACTCTCCCAGTGTATATTTTTTTAGGCGAGTTCATAGTAAATGCTTTGCCTTTTTGACATGTGATCAACTAAAGAACCAGAAAGATTTAGGACCTCCCCTATAGAGAAACGGAAAATAGTTTGGAGGACTTGCATGTCCTTTTTTATTTATTATGAGAAAATCATAAAAGATCCCGTTTTTTAACCATGCTGTGACTTTCTGCTGAGGGAGAGGGAGAGAGCTGCCCTATTCAGAGTCTGTAATAAGACCTGCTGACAAAAGGGTTGAAGATACAGTCTAATGTGAATTAACAATGAAAAAAGTTCATTTCACAAATGGCTTGTATTTTTTTTAATACAAACTTTTTTGTCTTTACAGCTCCTTTAAAGGGAATCTGTCATCAGGTTTTTGCCACCTAATCTGAGAGCAGCATAATGTAGGGTTAGAGGCACTGATTCCAGTAATGTGTCACTTACTGGGCTGCTTAGTGTTGTTTTGATAAAATCATTGATTTGTCAGAAGGTAATTATCACTAGATGACTAGTAAGTTCTGTAGGACCCCACCCCCATCACTGATCAGTAGATTTCTGTGTACACTGAGCAGGGGCAGAAAGCGGCCAATCAGTGGTGTGGGCGGGGCTATACAGAGCGCAGCATTCAGAGAGCTGCTAGATCTGCAGCAGATAAAACGCTGATTTACTCAAAATGACAACAAGCAGCTGAAAAAGTGACACATCGCAGGAATCAGGGTATCTGCCCCAATATTGTGCTGCTCTCAGATGAGGCAGCACAATTAATATTGTGCCAAATTAATTTCCCGTGAACTATCACATGATCTATCACAGGGGACCATGTGACATGTCACGTAATAAATCAGGTGTGGGGGGGGGGGCCGCGCCTTCTAAACTGCCCGGGCCCTTGCTACTCTTAATCCACCCCTGTATGCTGGAGATGGGAAAATCATACGGGCTCCTACCTCCACCTTCGGTGGTCATGTCAAATCTTACAAGAATTTTGGAAAATCGTTTCCCAAACCTTATACGAATTGCTCCACACCAACATAGCCCTAACCCCTAAACATATTTTTCTAAACTTTCCAATTGATCCAGATAAAAAGTTCTTGTCTAAATTGGCCTCCTTCGTGTTTACTGCCGGCAAACGTCTCCTACCCCCACTTTGGCGCCCTTCAAATATCCCAAACAAGAAAGAATTAATCCTCAGAATTGATCAACTGAACCATACTGAAGAACTGGCTGCTCTCTCCATACAAAGCCTTACCTCCTCCATTATGTCTGGAGTCCTCGGCAGATTTACAGGAATTCTACTCATTTTCTGTCCTCAACCATTTAATGTTTTATTAATATCTTGAAGATCTGACGTAGAATATACTGGACCCCCCTCCCCCACTCCCTCCTTCCTTTTTCCTTCTCCTATACCAAAGTCTGTCTCACCCCTCCCTCCCTCCATTTCTTATTCTCTGGTCCTGTATATACCTGAGACAATCTACTTTATTCCTTATACATTATGACACTAGTTTATGAATCTAAGAAAAAATTCTTCTTTTTGGAATCATATATTTTATTCTTAAAGTTTATATCTGACACTTCCCCTCTTCTTGTGATGTCACAAGAATAATTCACTTGAATGTATAAATATCTATATTTTATGTTTCCTTGTTATAAACCTGCAAAGATTCTTCATGAAATCATCTGTTTGTCCCTACTTTATATTAGATTCTCAGGAAATAAAACATTGAAAATCAAATAAATATTGTTTCTTCTCTTTCCTCCTTTTCTGTCTGATGTTTCCTCACAGACTGTAATGATTCTATAAACTATAAAGTTATTATAATGGTGAAGGAGCTGTGATGAGGCTGCGGTCATGTGACAGTGATGACGTCACCGCAGCTCCTCCCCCTCAGGGGTCATTGCGCCGCCCAGATCTGCAGATGATCCCGGCGCAGTCGCTCCTCCGGCTCCTCCTCCCTCTGACGTCACATAGTGGCCGCTTTCTCCAGTGATGAGGATTTCTCTGCTCCCGGAGGTTCTGTAAGTCCAGTAGTCTCATCAGGTCCACATCTATAGTAAGTTCACCTGTTTCCCCAGTCAGGGCTCGCTCTCACTTCAATCTGATAAAACCCCAGACTGCGTCCGTACCCAGTAATCCTCGGATTCTCTGCTCAGCGGCGTTTTGTTTTCCAGCTCCGATCGGATCGCACGCACCCATATAATCTACAGCTGCGTGTGAAACATCGCGCTGCACTCAGATACCACCCGAGTGCAGTGCGATTCCCACCAATGCCAGCACCAGAGGAGATGGAGATAGTGAATTCCCCGTCCCCTCCGCAGCCGTGCGAGAGGATCAGAGCATGGAGCACTGACATTCGGCTCCCGCTCGCAGCAGAGCAGCAGCGAGTGTCATTAGCATATCGCATCGGGGAGTCTCGCATCGCATACCGTACGCTAGTGAGACCCCGGCCTAAGAGATACGTCTGTGTCTTGTGTAGCAGAGCGGAGTTGTACAGATACCTGTCTTTACGTAGGCTCAGGTTCTCCCGGGTGCGACTCAGCCTCAGCATCCTCCCGCGCCATCTCCTCCTCTCCATGTTGTTGTGCAGAGTTCTCGGCGCCATCTTGTGATCAGGGTCTGGAGAATTTTTCATTTTTTTTTTTTCTCCTATTTTTTTAATTTTAAAAAATGTTATTAAAATGTTCTAATGCTGATAATTTAGTCGTCCGTTCAGATAATAAAATATTCACCCAATGAGAAATGAAAGCAATTCTAAACCCATAACCCTTCTATGACCTGATCACTGTCTACATACTGAAAAACAATGAGTATACCGACATTATCACAACATAAGAGCCGAAGCCACAAATAGTAATGTGAAAGCTTCTGTCCCGGAATCCAATGTTGCTCTATCCATAAAAAACCTTCATCAAATCTCAACTTCATTCCTGACCCCGATCATTTCTATAACCATAGATGTGTTAGTGCACAATGCGGTATCTGCGCTCCAGCGAGACCACCGTGTCTGTACTGTCTGCAAGAAGAAAGAAGAGAAAGGGCACATTTGTCCCCCAGCTCTACTGACGGACTCACATTATACTCTAGATTCAGGCCTTTAGGAGACAGACGATTTACAGTCAATATCCAGAAGGCTTCGCTCCTTAATAACCTTCTCTTAATACCGCCTCCTCTCCTAGGAGCACTCACTTGTTCCATCACCTGGTATTTTGTCTCAGACAACGATATCTTCGGACTTTCTCAAAATATCCACAAGTGAATTCAGGAGACGTGACTGGGAAAAGAAACCAAAAGGTGAGTCTCCTATGAACTTCATGCTGCAACTGTAATGGAATACTGTGGAGAAAAACGCCTATGGCGAGGACTGCGAGTCCATCTGCGCCCCACTCTGTTTTCAGAGGATGGGACTTTCTGCGATCAATTCGAGCAGATTAATAAGTGTTCCCTGGATTTAATCTTGTTGACTGCTGATAGACTGCAGGCGGCAGATACAGATTTAAAAGTGGAGATAGCGAAAAATGTAAAATAAATAATATATAAATTAGGTCAATAATTTTTCCTTCCCATTTATGATATACAGAGGAGAATTAGAATGTGTTGTGGGTGAATGATGATATTTGTTTTTTAGACTTTGGTGCGTATAGTTAAATGGTACGATGATTATTATCTTACTTGTTTTAACTTCTGCTTTCTCACATCTCGCCCACCCTTTAACACATTCTATGCACTCTCTCCATATCCACCCCTCCCTTCTCCCCTCTCTCATGTATAACTCTGAGGCTCTACTGACATTTCTCACCCACTCCAAACCATCCACTACCTCCATACAGCACTCAAAACGCTCATACAAATCATTGCACCACCTGCTCTTTCTCTTTTTTCTCCTTCTCCTAGTCGCTGGCAACATCTCTCCCAACCCTGGGCCTCCCACCACTAGCATACACCACTCTCCTCCAGCTGCATATAGAAACCCTGCTAATCTTATTAACATTCACTGCATGCCCTCTCCTATTGCTTTCATTGTGCTCTCTGGAACGCACAGTCTGTGTGTAACAAACTAACTTACATTCACGATTTTTTCCTCACTAATTCCCTTCACCTTCTGGCTATTACAGAAACCTGGATTCAGCATTCAGACACCACCGCAGCTGCTGCTCTCTCATTTGGTGGCCTGAAATTTTCACATACCACCAGACCTGAGAATAGACAGGGTGGAGGTGTTGGTTTGCTCCTTTCACTACAATGTGCTTTCCAGGTCACCCCCCCCCCCACCCCGCTTCCCTCACTTATGTTTCCTTCCTTTGAAGTCCACACCATCAGACTCTACAAACCCTTCTCCCGGTGAGTGGCGGTTGTGTATCGCCCTCCAGGCTCCTCCCACCAGTTCTTGGATCACTTTGCCACCTGGCTTCCTCACTTTCTATCCTGTGACATCCCCACCCTCATCATGGGAGACTTTAACATCCCCATCAATGATCCCCTCTCCCAATCTGCCTCTCATCTACTTTCTCTAACCTCCTCATTCGGCCTCTCACAGGTTACTAACTCTCCCACGCATGAAGACGGGAATACTCTGGACCTGGTTTTCTCCCGTCTCTGCTCGCTGCATGAGTTTACTAACTCCCCTCTCCCGCTGTCGGACCACAACCTTGTTTCCTTCTCTGTCAAGATCTGTCTCCTCACCTGGGACACCCCCACTTACCACATTTATAGGAATACACGTACCATTAATACCCAGCAGCTTATGGACAATCTCCACACATCTTCAGCCCCCATCTCCTCCCTGTCCTGCCCGGACTTGGCATTGTCACACTACAATAATAGAGTGAAGAGCGCCCTAGATGAAGCAGCACCTTCTATATGCAGAAAGACCCGACACAGACAACGGCAGCCCTGGCACACAATGCAAACACGTTTTCTTCAGCGTTGCTCAAGTTGTGCTGAGTGTCAGTGGAGAAAATCTCTTTTAGCAGAGGACTTCATACACTATAAATTCATGCTCAAAACCTATAACTCTGCCCTTCATCTGGCCAAACAATCCTACTTCACCCCCCTCATCACTTCACTGTCCAACAATCCAAAATTACTTTTTGAAACCTTAAACTCTCTCCTGAAACCTAATGCACAGGCCCCCACCACCAACCTCAGCGGGGAGGATCTGGCCACTTATTTCCTAGAAAAAATCAACCACATCCATCAGGACATCTCAGCCCAATCTCCTCAGTGCCTGGATCCCCTTCCCTGCTGCACTTCAAGCTCACTAGCCATCTTTGAGCCTGTTACAGAAGAAGACGTCACCCAGCTTCTCATTTCTTCTTGACCTACAACCTTCACATCTCCTGCAGTTTCTCTCACCGGTGGTCACCACTCACCTGACTAAAATATTTAACCTCTCTCTTTCTTCAGGTATCTTTCCTTCCTCAGTTAAACATGGTATCATAACCCCTTTACTTAAAAAGCCATCCCTGGACCAGAACTGCACTGCTAACTACAGACCTGTCTCTAACCTTCCTTACATCTCTAAACTCCTGGAACGCTTGGTCCACTCTCGTCTACTCTGCTATCTCTCAGATAACTCCTCGACCCTCTACAATCTGGTTTCCGCTCCTTACACTCCACTGAAACTGCCCTCACTAAAGTCTCTAATGATCTACTAACATCTAAATCCAAAGGTCACTGCTCCCTGCTGATTCTCCTGGATCTCTCTGCTGCATATGACACTGTGGATCACCAGCTCCTCCTCACTATGCTCCGATCTATCGGGTTCAAGGACACTGTTCTCTCCTGGTTATCCTCCTACCTCTCTGACCGCTCCTTCACTGTATCTTTTGCCGGCTCCTCTTCCTCTCCTCGTTCCCTTACTATCAGGGTCTCGCAGGGCTCAGTCCTAGGCCCCCTCCTCTTCTCTCTATACACTGCCCCTATTGGACAAACAATCAGCAGATTTGGTTTCCAGTATCATCTCTATGCTGACGACACCCAATTATACACCTCTTCCCATGACATCACCCCTACCCTAATACAAAATACCAAGGATTGTCTGTCCGCTGTCTCTAACATCATGTCCTCCCTCTATCTTAAACTGAATCTCTCTAAAACTGAACTTCTTATGTTTCTTCCATCTACTAACCCAACTCTACCTAACATCGAAATTACCTTGGAGGGTTCAACCATAACTCCCAGCAGCACGCCCGCTGCCTTGGGGTCATATTCGACACTAACTTTTCCTTTACTCCCTATATCCGATCACTCACTCGCTCTTGTCACCTGCATCTTAAAAACATCTCCAGAATCCGACCTTTTCTCACCTTTGAAACTGATAAAACTCTGACTGTCGCTCTTCTTCACTCTCGTCTGGACTACTGCAACTCTCTTCTGATTGGTCTCCCTCTTACCAAACTTTCTCCTCTCCAATCCGTCCTGAATGCGGCAGCCAATGTCGTATTTCTGTCCAGCCGCTTCACCGATGCCTCCATCTTGTGCCAGTCATTACACAGGTTGCCCATTCGCTACAGGGTCCAATATAAACTCATCACTCTCACCCACAAAGCTCTCCACAGTTCTGCACCGCCTTATATCTCCTCTCTCCTCTCTGTAAATCGCCCTACACGTGCCCTCCGTTCTACAAATGACCTAAGACTAACATCCCCCATAATCCGAACCTTGCACCTCTGTCTCCAAGACGTCTCTCGTGCTGCGCCAGTTCTCTGGAATGCTCTACCCCAGACGATCCGACTGATGCCTAGCCCCCATGTCTTCAAGCGCGCTTTGAAAACCCATCTCTTTAAACAAGCCGACCACCTCAACTACTCAGTAAATTAACTTTCCCCTGTTCCCTCCTTCTAAATATTATTCAGAATCTGTTCCCTACTATTCATCTGTCTCCTCACCCTCCATGCACAAGATAACTGCACTCGATACTTGATTATTGCACTTATACATACGGGCTGATGACCGGATCATGCAGCTTTATATGAAAATCCCTATTTATTATAATTGCCAGACCTGAAATAACAAGCACTTTCCACCTACTGTGTCCCCCCATTCCCTTGTAGAATGTAAGCGTGCGAGCGGCCGGACCCTCGCTCCTAATGTAACTGTTTACACTGTCTTACCTTGTATTGAATTTATTGTCTGTACATGTCCCCGCTTAATTGTAAAGCGCTGCGGAATATGTTGGCGCTATATAAATAAAACTTATTATGTTTTTTTTTGCATTTCCTATATACGCCTATATATATATATTTGTGGCGATGTGTATTGGTGTAAAATTAAATATTTTATTTGATAGTTAATATATTTTGTTATGGACGTTTTTTCATCTTTGTGTATATACACTGCTCAAAAAAATAAAGGGAACACTGAAATAACCCATCCTAGATCTGAATGAATGAAATATTCTCATTGAATACTTTGTTCTGTAGAAAGCTGAATGTGCTGACAACAAAATCACACAAAAATCATCAATGGAAATCACATTTATTAACCAACGGAGGCCTGGATTTGGAGTCACCCCCAAAATTAAAGTGGAAAAACACACTACAGGCTGATCCAAGTTTGATGTAATGTCCTTAAAACAAGTCACAATGAGGGTCAGTATTGTGCGTGGCCTCCATGTGCCTGTATGACCTCCCTACAATGCCCGGGCATGCTCCTGATGAGGCTGAGTATTGTGTGTGGCCTCCACGTGCCTGTATGACCTCCCTACAACGCCCGGGCATGCTCCTGATGAGGCTGAGTATTGTGTGTGGCCTCCACGTGCCTGTATGACCTCCCTACAACGCCCGGGCATGCTCCTGATGAGGCTGAGTATTGTGTGTGGCCTCCACGTGCCTGTATGACCTCCCTACAACGCCTGAGCATGCTCCTGATTAGGCTGAGTATTGTGTGTGGCCTCCACGTGCCTGTATGACCTCCCTACAACGCCCGGGCATGCTCCTGATGAGGCTGAGTATTGTGTGTGGCCTCCACGTGCCTGTATGACCTCCCTACAACGCCTGAGCATGCTCCTGATGAGGCTGAGTATTGTGTGTGGCCTCCACGTGCCTGTATGACCTCCCTACAATGCCTGGGCATGCTCCTGATGAGGCTGAGTATTGTGTGTGGCCTCCACGTGCCTGTATGACCTCCCTACAGCGCCTGGGCATGCTCCTGATGAGGCTGAGTATTGTATGTGGCCTCCACGTGCCTGTATGATCTCCCTACAACGCCTGGGCATGCTCCTGATGAGGCTGAGTATTGTGTGTGGCCTCCACGTGCCTGTATGATCTCCCTACAACACCTGGGCATGCTCCTGATGAGGCTGAGTATTGTGTGTGGCCTCCACGTGCCTGTATGACCTCCCTACAACGCCTGGGCATGCTCCTGATGAGGCTGAGTATTGTGTGTGGCCTCCACGTGCCTGTATGACCTCCCTACAACGCCTGGGCATGCTCCTGATGAGGCTGAGTATTGTGTGTGGCCTCCACGTGCCTGTATGACCTCCCTACAACGCCTGGGCATGCTCCTGATGAGGGTGAGTATTGTGTGTGGCCTCCACGTGCCTGTATGACCTCCCTACAACACCTGGGCATGCTCCTGATGAGGCTGAGTATTGTGTGTGGCCTCCACGTGCCTGTATGACCTCCCTACAATGCCTGGGCATGCTCCTGATGAGGCTGAGTATTGTGTGTGGCCTCCACGTGCCTGTATGATCTCCCTACAACGCCTGGGCATGCTCCTGATGAGGCTGAGTATTGTGTGTGGCCTCCACGTGCCTGTATGACCTCCCTACAACGCCTGGACATGCTCCTGATGAGGCTGAGTATTGTGTGTGGCCTCCACGTGCCTATATGACCTCCCTACAATGCCTGGGCATGCTCCTGATGAGGCTGAGTATTGTGTGTGGCCTCCACGTGCCTGTATGACCTCCCTACAACGCCTGGGCATGCTCCTGATGAGGCTGAGTATTGTGTGTGGCCTCCACGTGCCTGTATGACCTCCCTACAACGCCTGGGCATGCTCCTGATGAGGCCGAGTATTCTGTGTGGCCTCCACGTGCCTTTAAGACCTCCCTACAACGCCTGGGCATGCTCCTGATGAGGCCGAGTATTCTGTGTGGCCTCCACGTGCCTGTATGACCTCCCTACAACGCCCGGGCATGCTCCTAATGAGGCTGAGTATTGTGTGTGGCCTCCACGTGCCTGTATGACCTCCCTACAATGCCTGGGCATGCTCCTGATGAGGCTGAGTATTGTGTGTGGCCTCCACGTGCCTGTATGACCTCCCTACAACGCCTGGGCATGCTCCTGATGAGGCCGAGTATTCTGTGTGGCCTCCACGTGCCTGTATGACCTCCCTACAACGCCTGGGCATGCTCCTGATGAGGCTCAGTATTGTGTGTGGCTTCCACGTGCCTGTATGACCTCCCTACAATGCCTGGGCATGCTCCTGATGAGGCTGAGTATTGTGTGTGGCCTCCACGTGCCTGTATGACCTCCCTACAATGCCTGTGCATGCTCCTGATGAGGCTGAGTATTGTGTATGACCTCCACGTGCCTGTATGACCTCCCTACAATGCCTGGGCATGCTCCTGATGAGGCTGAGTATTGTGTGTGGCCTCCACGTGCCTGTATGACCTCCCTACAACACCTGGGCATGCTCCTGATGAGGCTGAGTATTGTGTGGCCTCCACGTGCCTGTATGACCTCCCTACAATGCCTGGGCATGCTCCTGATGAGGCTGAGTATTGTGTGTGGCCTCCACGTGCCTGTATGACCTCCCTACAACGCCTGGGCATGCTCCTGATGAGGCTCAGTATTGTGTATGACCTCCACGTGTCTGTATGACCTCCCTACAACGCCTGGGCATGCTCCTGATGAGGCTCAGTATTGTATGTGGCCTCCACGTGCCTGTATGACCTCCCTACAATGCCTGGGCATGCTCCTGATGAGGCTGAGTATTGTGTGTGGTCTCCACGTGCCTGTATGACCTCCCTACAATGCCTGGGCATGCTCCTGATGAGGCTGAGTATTGTGTGTGGCCTCCACGTGCCTGTATGACCTCCCTACAATGTCTGGGCATACTCCTGATGAGGCTGAGTATTGTGTGTGGCCTCCAGGTGCCTGTATGACCTCCCTACAACGCCTGGGCATGCTCCTGATGAGGCTGAGTATTGTGTGTGGCCTCCACGTGCCTGTATGACTTCCCTACAATGCCTGGGCATGCTCCTGATGAGGTTGCGGATGGTCTCCTGTGGGATCTCCTCCCAGACCTGGACTAAAGCATCCGCCAACTCCTGGACAGTCTGTGGTGCAACGTGACGTTGGTGGATGGCGCGAGACATGATGTCCCAGATGTGCTCAATCGGATTCAGGTCTGGGGAATGGGCGGCCAGTCCATAGCTTCAATGCCTTCATCTTGCAGGAACTGCTGACACACTCCAGCCACATGAGGTCTGGCATTGTCCTGCATTAGGAGGAACCCAGGGCCAAACACACCAGCATATGGTCTCACACGGGGTCTGAGGATCTCATCTTGATACCTAATGGCAGTCAGGCTACCTCTGGCGAGCACATGGAGGGTTGTGCGGTCCTCCAAAGAAATGCCACCCCACCCCATTACTGACCCACTGCCAAACCGGTCATGCAGAAGGATGTTGCAGGCAGCAGATCGCTCTCTACGGCGTCTCCAGACTCTGTCACATGTGCTCAGTTTTAACCTGCTTTCATCTGTGAAGAGCACAGGGCGCCAGTGGCGACTTAGCCAATCCTGTTGTTCTGTGACAAATGCCAAGCGTCCTGCACGGTGTTGGGCTGTGAGCACAACCCCCATCTGTGGACGTCGGGCCCTCATACCACCCTCATGGAGTCAGTTTCTAACCTTTTGTGCAGCAGACACATGCACATTTGTGGCCTGCTGGAGGTCATTTTGCAGGGCTCTGGCAGTGCTCCTCCTGTTCCTACTTGCACAAACGAGGAGGTAGCGGTCCTGCTGCTGGGTTGTTGCCCTCCTATGGCCCCCTCCACGTCTCCTGGTGTACTGGCCTGTCTCCTGGTAGCGCCTCCAGCCTCTGGACACTAATCTGACAGACACAGCAAACCTTCTTGCCACAGCTCGCACTGATGTGCCATTCTGGATGAGCTGCATTACCTGAGAAACTTCTGTGGGTTGTAGAGTCCGTCTCCTGCTACCACGAGTGTGAAAGCACAACCAACATTCAAAAGTGACCAAAACATCAGCCAGAAAGCATTGGTACTGAGATGTGGTCTGTGGTCCCCACCTGCAGAACCACTCCTTTATTGAGGGTGTCTTGATAATTGCCAATAATTTCCATCTATTGTCTATTCCATTTGCACAACAGCATGTGAAATTGATTGTCAATCAGTGTTGCTTCCTAAGTGGACAGTTTGATTTCACAGAAGTTTGATTGACTTGGAGTTATATTCTGTTGTTTAAGTGCTCTCTTTATTTTTTTGAGCAGTGTATACTGTATTTTTCAGACCATAAGACGCACCTAGGCTTTAGAGGAGGAAAATAAAAAAATAAAAATTTAAGCAAAAAATGTGGTCATGATGCACTTTTAAGGGGGAGGGGGTCTTCTGCTGACACTGGTATAGGGGTAATGTCCCCCAATTCTGCCAATATCCCCCATCCTGGTATATATGCCGTCCCCCTTCCTTTTATATGTGGTCTCCATCCCCATCCTGGTATGCATGGCACCCTTCATACCTATCCTGATATGCATGGCTCCCTCATCCTTATCCTGGTATGCATGGCACCACTCATTCCTAATCCTAGTATGCATTGCACCCCTAATCCCTATCCTGGTATGCATGGCACCCCTCATCCCTGTCCTGGTATGCATGGCACCCCTCATCCCTATCCTGGTATGCATGGCACCCCTAATCCCTGTCCTGGTATGCATGGCACCCCTAATCCCTATCCTGGTATGCATGGCACCACTTATCCCAAATCCTAGTATGCATTGCACCCCTAATCCCTATCCTGGTATGCATGGCACCCCTCATCCCTGTCCTGGTATGCATGGCACCCATAATCCCTATCCTGGTATGCATGGCACCCCTAATCCCTGTCCTGGTATGCATGGCACCTCTCATCCCTGTCCTGGTATGCATGGCACCCCTGATCCCTATCCTGGTATGCATGGCACCCCTCATCCCTGTCCTGGTATGCATGGCACCCCTCATCCCTGTCCTGGTATGCATGGCACCCCTCATCCCTATCCTGGTATGCATGGCACACCTCATCCCTGTCCTGGTATGCATGGCACCCCTCATCCCTGTCCTTGTATACATGGCACCTCTCATCCCTGTACTGGTATACATGGCACCCCTAATCCCTATCCTGGTATGCATGGCACCCCTCATCCTAGTCCTGGTATGCAAGGCACCCCTCATCCATGTCCTGGTATGCAAGGCACCCCTCATCCATGTCCTGGTATGCATGGCACCCCTCATCCCTGTCCTGGTATGCAGGCACCCCTAATCCCTATCCTGGTACGCATGGCACCCCTCATCCCTGTCTTGGTATGCATGGCACCCCTAATTCCTGTCCTGATATGCATGGCACCCCTCATCCCTGTTCTGGTATGATTGGCACCCCTCATCCCTGTTCTGGTATGATTGGCACCCCTAATCCCTGTCCTAGTATGCATGGTCCCCCTAATCCCCATCAAGCTGCACATAAAAAATAAATAAACACTCCTACTCACCTCTCTTCTCTCTCCTCCAGCGCTGCGTCCTGTCTGCCTGCACTGATCTCTCCATGTGAGCCGAGCATGACGTCACTGCCATGCGCGGCTCACAAGGAGAGATCAGCTGCCGGAAATCACTGCTCCCCACGCCGGGTCTGTGTGCGCGAGGAGCAGTGACTTCACTCTCCTTCATAGCCAGCACACAGTGGAGCCGCGATGCTCATTAAAGGGCATGAATATTCACCCCCTCCCCACGCCCATGGGCATGGAGAGAGGTTGAATATTCATGCCCTTTAACAGCGGGTACAGGAGATAGCCGGCAGCAGCCGCAGCGCGGCTACACTGTATACCGCTATTATGGAGCATGAATATTCAGTGCTACCCACGCTCATGGTCGTGGGGAGCAGTGAATATTCATTTTCTTTAGCAGCGGGGACAGTGTAGGCTGCAGCGGGCGGCTGCTGCCTCCTGTGCCCACTCCTCCACCGATACTGCTCCCCCCACACCCCACATAAATATACACACCTCCCAACATTCGGACTATAAGACGCACCCCCCATTTTCCTCCAAAATTTTGGAGGAAAAAAGTGCGTCTTATGGTCCGAAAAATACGGTATTTTATATAATGAGACTAATATGATTATATGAATGTTTGTAGTTTTCTTCATTTTTTATTTCATTGTGATGTCATTTCCTTGTTTTTTTCTATATAAATGTTGTATTTCTATGTGATTGCCCACAATTGACAAAAGCTCTGGAGGAGCTGAAGCGTTTTGCAGATTTGCGGATGTGGAATAAATGATTGACTACAGGTGAGTGCCGGGATCTCTTTCCTTTCCCTCTCCATTACTAACCTGAGGGCTTGAAGACAGCTGTGTTTTTTTTTTTACAAATCACAGCTGTCATCAACCCTAACCACCATTACCCCGATTGCCACCGCACCAGGGTAATCGTGAAGAGCCGTGCAAAGCACCTGAATTGGTGCGCCATTTCTGAGGCGGCTGAGGGCTGGTATTTTTAGGCTGGGAAGGGCCCAATAACCGAGGACCTTCCCACCCTGATAATATCCGCTCACAGCTGTCTGCTTTACCTTTGCTGGTTATCAAAAATAGGGAGGATTCCACATCGCTTTTTTCATTTATTAGCTAAACACAAGTACAGTAAACTCCACACACAGGGCAGTAATTATATATCTCACGGATATCTATCATCTATCTCGATCTTTGCACATCTAACACCTAAATATCTGTCATTTCTATTCTGCACTCTCTTCCGGCACGTGTCACACAGACGTGTGTGCGGATGTCACACTTTATGTCATCTGTGTGCAGGACGTACTGACGTCCGAGCTGCCGGCAAAAAACGGACATGTCCGGTCCGTGTGACCATGTGCGCAGCCTATAGATTATAATGGGTGTACGTGTGTGTCTCCGGTACGTGTGAAGGGGGCCTAAAGGGTATGAGCACTTCTAGTATGAATTACCAGTAGGGGGCGTGACCACTTAAAGTGCCTAGGGCAGCATGAATGCCAGATACGGCCCTGAGCACAGCCCTAATAAAGTCATTAGAGCTGCAGATAAAGGGGGCTCGATTACACCTCTGGATAGTGGGTTGTATGAGCTGGAGGTTATGAACATGGACGACGATACTAATATATGCCGCACTCTAGATGGAGATCCTACTAATTCATACAATACCCCCTTACATTGTCTTTTGGAGGAGGGTTTGGTATCGGCTGTACTTAATGCCAAACAAATAGAACGATTAAAGGAAAATCACCCACAATGTCCAATATTTCATACATTACCGAAAACTCACAAAGGAAACATCCATCAGTCTAGAGATACATTCAATACTGGCTGCAGAGAAGATTCCTATAATATAGTGAATATTACCAGAAAACATCTACCTATGTTATACACTGACAAGGATCCAGCAACAAGAAAGACAACTGACACGTGGAGGACAAACACCAAAGGTTTCATTGAATGTGGGAGAAATAAATGTGGTTTGTGCAAGTCTGTGCACAAAGCAAAAATGTCTGCATCTACTAACCATAATAAACCCTATAATATCCGACATCTCATTAGTTGTAGCTCCACACGTCATTGACACCATACAATGTGAAGCTTGTCTGCTGCAATATGTGGGGGGCACGGTCAGACCCTTACGTCACCGCATTGGGGGACACGTTAGGGACGTTCTTGGCCCCACAACACGTAATACATCTGCAGCATCACAACATCTCATACAACACAATAGGGATTAATCACTTTACAGTTGTGGGTATTGAATATGTCACCAGACCAGCTAAGGGGGGAGATTGGTATAAAAAGTACACCCCCGAGAAGCCTTGTGGATTCTGGAATTGGCCTCCAGATTCTCCAGTGATATGAATCTTCCTTCAGACCTTGTATCCATTTACTGAATTGTGTTTTTTCCTCTTTTATAGTAATTATACATAATATACACATTATAGATGCTGACACTTCATTCTTCTATTGCACGGATGCTTTTTGTTGTGGACATATGATCGTCCATAGGGGTAATGTAGACATACTTGCACATGTCCATTTGGGTCTGGGGGTCTCCGCTGTGCATTAGACCCTATGATGTGTATAAGAAGCCGGTTACTGGTGATTTATTATGTCATGAAGAAGAACTGAACACAAATACCAGGTAGAAACGCAGAGATGTTTTGCTCCTATCTGTTTTTTAATGTTTCTATGATTTTAATTTGATTTGTTCAATAAAAGTTTTGGACGTTATTCACACTGGAAAACAAGTGCTGGATTATCAGTAACTTTCTTTGTCCCGTCCATTCCTTCACAACTGTGATTTTTCATCCAAGCATTGAGAGATGAGCTGAAAGCAGACATATTTTTCTATAGAGGAATGGCAGACATGGGTGTTGTCCACATAGAAAGCCTCTCCTAAATCCCATGCACAAAAAAGCCGCCCTACAATCTGCCAGGACACATGCGGAAACATATGAAGACTCCTGGGACTTTATACTCTGGAGTGATCAGACCAAGATAAAGGTTTTTTTTGGAACTGATGGCTTCAAAACTGTATGACATTGAAGAGGTGAGGAATACAATGAGAATGCATGGTGTCTACAGTGAGACCTGGTGGTGGCCGTGTCCTTATGTGCGGCTGCATGAGGGGCTACATTTCATTGATGGTATCTTGAATTCACAGATGTTCTGCTCTATAGTGACAGAAAAGATGCTGCCATCACTCTGTTCCCTTGGTAGGCCACTGTTACATTTCTGAAGAACAGGGTGACAGTGATTCAGTGGCCAAGTGTCTCCTGATCTGAACCCAACCAAACACCTATGGGGGATTCTGAAGAGACAAGTTGTCATCGCTCCATCCAGCATCCAGGCTCTAAGAGCTCGTTATCGAAAGAGAGAAAAAAGATAGATATAGTATTGTCACTAACTTGTTCATTCCAGGCCTAGAAAACTTGGTGCCGTCCTTTAAAATTATGGAGGCCATACAAAATAATAGATGTAGTAGCTTTTGATGTGGGGTGTACTCATTTTTGCACCAACTAATTTGAGTAAAACTGAAGATTTTCTAATGAGTTATATTATTACCCTTACTTTCATGTTTTGATTACAAAAAAATGTTCTATGAAACTTAGTGTTGGCAAAATTGTAGAAATTGATCTTGTGTTCAGTGAAATATTAAACAAAATCTTACTCATCAAAGGGGGTGTACTCATTTATGCTGAGCAATGTTTATTAAACTTTATAAAACACAGTGAACATAATTATACTTTCTTTTCCGTATGACTTCTCTCATGCTTTACAAAACAAAATTATCTTGTGCAGCATTTCTCACAGAATGAACATGAATACGGCTTTTCT
The DNA here is from genome assembly GCF_046119375.1 of Phyllobates terribilis. Classification (NCBI taxonomy): domain Eukaryota; kingdom Metazoa; phylum Chordata; class Amphibia; order Anura; family Dendrobatidae; genus Phyllobates; species Phyllobates terribilis. Next base: position 425,835 of record NW_027363019.1, read on the forward strand.
CCTGTGTGAATTCTTTGATGTATAACAAGTTCTGATTTACATATAAAACATTTCTCACATTCTGAACAAGAAAATGGCTTTTCTCCTGTATGAATTCTGTTATGTGCAGCAAGAATTGATTTACGCATAAAAGATTTCCCACATTCTGAACATGAATACGGCTTCTCTCCTGTGTGAATTCTGTGATGTTTAACAAGATCTGATTTATAACTAAAACACTTCCCACATTCTGAGCATGAATATGGCGACTTTCCAGTATGAATGCTCTGATGTCTACTAAGATGCCCTTTATTTGTGAAGGACTTCTCACATAGTGAACATGAAAATGTTTTTTCTCCTGTGTGATTTCTCTGATGTCTAATAAGATTCCCTTTATTTGTAAAGCATTTCCCACATTCTGAACACGAATATGGCTTCTCTCCTGTGTGAATTCGCTGATGTGGAATAAGATTCCTTTTATCTGTAAAGGACTTCCCACATTCTGAACATGAATACGGCTTCTCTCCTGTGTGAGTTCTCTGATGTTTAACAAGATTTGATTTACCTGTAAAGCATTTTTCACATAGTAAACATGAAAACGGTTTCTCCCCGGTGTGAATTCTTTGATGTATAACAAGATCTGATTTACTTTTAAAACATTTCGCACATTCTGAACAAGAAAATGGCTTTCCTCCTGTATGAATTCTCTTATGAGCAGAAAGATTTGATTTACGCATAAAAGATTTCCCGCATTCTGAACATGAATACCGCTGCTCTCCTGTGTGAATTTTCTCGTGTCTCACAAGTTTTGATTTCTCTGTAAAGCATTTCCCACATTCTGGACATGAATACGGCTTTTCTCCTGTATGAATTCTCTTATGAGCAGAAAGATTTGATTTACGCATAAAAGATTTCCCACATTCTGAACATGAATATGGCTTCTCTCCTGTGTGAATTTTCTGATGTGTAATAAGAGTCCTTTTATCTGTAAAGCATTTCCCACATTCTGAACATGAACATTGCTTCTCTCCTGTGTGAACTCTCTCATGTCTAATAAGACTTCCTTTACCTGTGAAGGACTTTCCACATTTTGAACATGAATACGGCTTTTCTCCTGTGTGAATTCTCTGATGTAGAACAAGCTGTGATTTATCTGGAAAGCACCTTCTACATTGTAAACATGAAAAAGGTTTTTCCCCTGTGTGAATTCTCTCATGTCTAATAAGACTTCCTTTACCTGTGAAGGACTTTCCACATTTTGAACATGAATACGGCTTTTCTCCTGTGTGAATTCTCTGATGTAGAACAAGCTGTGATTTATCTGGAAAGCACCTTCTACATTGTAAACATGAAAAAGGTTTTTCCCCTGTGTGAATTCTCTCATGTCTAATAAGACTTCCTTTACCTGTGAAGAACTTTCCACATTTTGAACATGAATACGGCTTTTCTCCTGTGTGAATTCTCTGATGTAGAACAAGCTGTGATTTATCTCGAAAGCACCTTCTACATTGTAAACATGAAAAAGGTTTTTCCCCAGTGTGAATTCTTTGATGTTTAACAAGGTCTGATTTACTTATACAACATTTCCCACATTCCGAACATGAAAATGGCTTCTCTCCTGTGTGAATTCTCTCATGTATAATAAATTGTGATTTATATGTAAAGCATTTCCCACATTCTGAACAGGAGTATGGCTTTTTACCTTTGTGTTTTCTTTGTGTTAAAAAATCGGAGCTTTTTGTAAATTGCTTGTCACACTGAAATCTTGAATCCACTTTGCCCCCTGGACTTTTGGTAATAATGTGAGATTGCTCAGGAGATGATTCCTCATGATCAGGAGGATTATAAGAAAGTGAAGTGCTGTGAAGTCCAGGAGGTGCAGGAAGGATGATGAGGTTTTCTCCATTAGAGTGCTTCCTGATATCTTCTTTTTTACAATTTAGTGATGAACCGTTATTCTCACAAGGATTTCCTGTAAGGAGGAAAGATAAATTACATGTGAACACTTAAAGGATTTCTAAATGTATTTTATGGATCTCACAATGAAGACCCTCGTCAGTGAAAGTACGGGTAATAAGGAAGACAACTACATGCCATCACATTAACACAATGACGGGTAAAGTGAATGACACTTATAAACTGGTGACATTGGCACAAGTCAGGGGTGGCAGAGATTAGACAGCAAATAGTTCTTTAAGTGGTAATTACTGATGACAGGTTCCCTTAATGTACCTCCAGTGCCATTTCACTCTCTCAAGCTTCGTATCTTGCCCTCAGTATAGAAAAGTGTCCACGCAATTAAAGAAGATGTCAACTACTATTAAAAATGCCCCCAATGTAATTAACCCGTTGAAAGAAGATTTTTTTAAATTACCTAGCTTTGTCTTTATTGCCTGTGAGCGGCGCTATCGCTGGCCACTCACCGGCATCACGCGACCCCCGGCTGCAGCCGGCTCTTGCTTCCCCTGATGTCACGTCAAGTGAGGCGTGACTCGGTGATGTGATCCCCGCGGTGGACGCCGGGCTGTGGGTGGGGTTTCCCCACGCGTCACACCCAGCATCCACCACGCACTTTCCCAATGAATACAAGGTAATTGTGATTCACAAAATGTTATACAATTGAACGGTGAAGAAAAAAAAATGAAATTTTTACCACTATAGTATTATTTTAGCCCCAGATTTTACATTTTCACAAGGGAAAATGGGTAAAAATCACGTCATAATTTTATACAATTTCTGCTGAACGGGGCAATACCCCATATGTGGCTGTACTGTACTGCTTAGCCACATGGCGAGACTCGGGAGGGAAGGAGCAATATTTGACTGTTGTAGAACAAACTTTAGTAGAACAGTTTGCAGACTCCATATACAGAGCCCCTAAGTGGCAGAATCCCCCCTCAAGTGACACCAGTTTGCAAATTACACCCCTATGGAAATGTATCTACAGGTGTAGTGATGAATTTGACTCCATGGGTGCTTTCCAGAAACGAGCAGTAATGGATGTTGAAAAGTGAAAATGCAAATATTCCCTTATAGTGGCCAGTACATTGTAGTGTCCGGTACATTGCAGAGCCCTTACGTTGTAGCGCCCAGTACATGATTCCCAGCTAGTGCTTTCTGGAGAAATAAATTGTCTCTCCTCGCTACAGTAATGTCAAACATGTGGATGGTAACTGCACACTGTGGGTCCCAGGAGGAGGGGGCATGTGGATTTGGGAGAGCAGATGTCACTGGATTTCTTTAAGTGGGAGCCAAGTCACTTTTCCAGAGCCTTTGTGCTTCCAGTAATATGGACACCCCCTATATTACTGTTTACAGATGATGAACCTGAGTGGGGACTTGTTTTTTGTGGGTTGAGTAGAAGCTCTTAATGGTGGCATTTTGGGGTACAGAACATTTTGGATCATATTTATCCTGTGCTGTACGCTTAACACTTACAGTGGGTACGGAAAGTATTCAGACCCCTTTAAATTTTTCACCCTTTGTTTCATTGCAGCCATTTGGTAAATTCTAAAAAGTTCATTTATTTTTCTCATTAAAGTACACTCTGCGCCCCATCTTGACTGAAAAAAAGGAGAAATGCAGACAATTTTGCAAATTTATTAAAAAAGAAAAACTGAAATATCACATGGTCATAAGTATTCAGACCCTTTGCTCAGACACTCATATTTAAGTCACATGTTGTCCATTTCCTTGTGATCCTCCTTGAGATGGTTCTACTCCTTCATTGGAGTCCAGCTGTGTTTAATGAAACTCATAGGACTTGATTTGGAAAGGCACACACCTGTCTATATAAGACCTCACAGCTCACAGTGCATGTCAGACCAAATGAGAATCATCAGCTCAAAGGAACTGCCCAAGGAGCTCAGAGACAGAATTGTGGCAAGGCACAGATCTGGCCAAGGTTACAAAAGAATTTCTGCATTACTCAAGGTTCCTAAGAACACAGTGGCCTCCATAATCCTTAAATGGAAGAAGTTTGGGACCACCAGAAGTCTTCCTAGACCTGGCCGTCCAGCCAAACTGAGCAATCGTGGGAGAAGAGCCTTGGTGAGAGAGGTAAAGAAGAACCCCAAGATCACTGTGGCTGAGCTCCAGAGATGCAGTACGGAGATGGGAGAAAGCTCCACAAAGTCAACTATCACTGCAGCCCTCCACCAGTCGGGCCTTTATGGCAGAGTGGCCAGATGGAAGCCTCTCCTCAGTGCAAGACATATAAAAGCCCGCATAGAGTTTGCTCAAAAACACATGAAGGACTCATAGACTATGAGAAATAAGATTCTCTGGTCCGATGAGACGAAGATAGAACTTTTTGGTGATAATTCTAAGCGGTATGTGTGGAGAAAACCTGGCACTACTCATGACCTGCCCAATACAATCCCTACAGTGAAACATGGTGGTGGCAGCATCATGCTATGGGGGTGTTTTTCAGCTGCAGGAACAGGATGACTGGTTGCAATTGAAGGAAACATGAATGCGGCCAAGTACAGCGATATCCTGGATGAAAACCTCTTCTAGAGTGCTCTGGACCTCAGACTTGGCCGAAGGTTCACCTTCCAACAAGACAATGACCCTAAGCACACAGCTAAAATAACAAAGGAGTGGCTTCAGAACAACTCTATGACCATTCTTGACTGGCTCAGCCAGAGCCCTGACCTAAACCCAATTGAGCATCTCTGGAGAGACCTGAAAATGGCTGTCCACCAACGTTCACCATCCAACCTGATGGAACTGGAGAGGATCTGCAAGGAAGAATGGCAGAGGATCCCTAAATCCAGGTGTGAAAAACTTGTGGCATCATTCCCAAGAAGACTCATGGCTGTACTAGCTCAAAAGGGGGCTTCTACTCAATACTGAGCAAAGGGTCTGAATACTTATGACCGTGTGATATTTCAGTTTTTCTTTTTTAATAGATTTGCAAAAATTTCTACATTTCTTGGTTTTTTTCAGTCCAGATGGGGTGCAGAGTGTACATTAATGAGAAAAAAAAATGAACTTTTTAGAACTTACCGAATAGCTGCAATGAAACAAAGAGTGAAAAATTTAAAGGGGTCTGAATACTTTCCGCACCCACTGAACATCGGGGTTTCCATCTAAATCTACAAAATACATGATTCAGATGACACCCCCGAGGGATCCATTCAGAATAATGAGGCAGCAGAGTTACACCGGACTCCGTCTAGCCTCTGGTCGACTGCGCTTTTATGCACGCTGAAAAAGATGGACATCACTGGATCATAGGCCAGACGGCGTCCACAGCGCCTCATTATACGGAATCTTCCCCCGTGGTTCTGTCCGAATCGCAAGCTCAGTCATTTATATGGCAGCATGAGACTTGTGTAAGAATAATATGGAAGTAAAAGATGGAAGTAATATTAAAAAACACAATTAGGAAAATTAAAAATGTGCTTCTTAAATCATTAAGAGGTGTGAATGCGGCCCAGTTATTCATCGGTGCGCAACCGGACTCTGTACAAGAGCAGCCGCGCCATCACCGGACGCTTCTGCTGTGATGTGGACGGCGGATAAAGCTTCACTGCACCGGAGACTTCATACAATATCACACACCGGTCATCATCACACGCCGCTAATCATAGTCACATGCCAATCATCATCATCATACGCCAGTCATCATCATCACACGCCGCTAATCATAGTCACATGCCAATCATCATCGTCATACGCCAGTCATCATCATCACACGCCACTAATCATAGTCACATGCCAATCATCATCGTCATACGCCAGTCATCATCATCACACGCCGCTAATCATAGTCACATGCCAATCATCATCGTCATACGCCAGTCATCATCATCATCACACGCCGCTAATCATAGTCACATACCAATCATCATCATCATACGCCAGTCATCATCATCACACGCCGCTAATCATAGTCACATGCCAATCATCATCGTCATACGCCAGTCATCATCATCACACGCCGCTAATCATAGTCACATGCCAATTATCATCGTCATACGCCAGTCATCATCATCACACGCCGCTAATCATAGTCACATGCCAATCATCATCGTCATACGCCAGTCATCATCATCATCACACGCCGCTAATCATAGTCACATGCCAATCATCATCGTCATACGCCAATCATCATCATCATCACACCCCGGTCATTATTACACACCTGTGGAAACATCTACCGGAATCTCCTCCTTCCCGTCACTCACACACGGCTGATCCCTCCTCGTCATCGCTTCTTCTTCTGTCTCGTCCTTCACTTTATTCTTAGTCGGATCTTCCTCCTGATATATCAGATGTAACAATCAGCACAATACAAGAAGCCACCAAAATCTGTGACATCCATGACCTCGATCAGAAATGTCCCCTATATACAGATCCGGTACAGGGCTCAGCACCGTCTACCTGATGACTCTCCGGGATGTTGTGATTCTCCTCTGGACAGTCCTGGGGATACAGAGGACGGGGACATCTCTCTGGTGGATTTCTTTCCATGAGTCCATCTGTAGGAAACACATAGTGACAGAATACAGTGACATGTAAAAGTTTGGGCACCAATGGTCAAAATTACTGTTATTGTGAACAGTTAAGTTGAAGATGAAATAATCTCCAAACGGCCTAAAGTTACAGATGACATTTCCTTTGTATTTTAGGCAAAACAATAAATAATAAATTATATATATTTTCATCTTTTATATTTAAAAAAAAAAATTCAATAAGGGAAAATGGGCAAATGCAAAAGTTTTGGCACCCGGCAAGGTTAGTAGCTAGTAGCGCCCCCTTTTGAAAGTATCACAGCTTGTAAATGCTTTTTGTAGCCAGACAATAGTCTTTCAATTCTTGTTTGAGGGATTTTCATTCATTCTTCCTTGGAGAATTCTTCCAGTTCTGTGAGATTCTTGGGTCGTCTTGCATCGTCTGCTATTTTGAGGTCTAGCCACAGATTTTCAATGATGTTCAAATCAGGGGACTATGAGGGCCATTGTAAAACCTTCAGCTTGCACCTTTTGACGTGTGTTTAGTATCATTATCATTTGCCATCCTCTTTTCACATCCAGCTTTTTTGCAGATGGTGTTATGTTTGCATAAAGAATTTGCTGAAATTTAATGGAATCCATTCTTCCCTCTACCCGTTCCCTGTGCCATTGGCTGCAGCACAACCCCAAAGCATGATTGATCCACCACCATGCTTAATGGTTGGCGAGATGTTCTTTTCCTAAAGTTCTGTGCCCTTTTTTCTCCACACAACTTTGATAATTGCTCTATTTTAACCTCATCAGTCCACAAGACTTGTTTCCAAAACGCATCAGACCTTCTTAGATGTACTTTTTCATACTTCTGACGCTGAATTTCATGGTGAGGATGCAGGAGAGGTTTTCTTCTGATGACTCTTCCATGAAGGCCATATATGTGCAGGTGTCTCTGAAGAGTACAACAATGTACCACAACTCCAGAGTCTGCTTAATCTTTCTGAAGGTCTTTTGCAGTCAGGCGGGGGTTCTGATTTGCCTCTCTAGCAATCCTACTGAAAATTTGCTTGGTCTTCCAGACCTTATCTTGACCTCCACTGTTTCTGTTAACTGCCAATTCTTTATTACATTTTGAACCGAGGAAAGGGCAACTTGAAAACGCTTTGCTCATAGCCTTCTCCTGCTTTGTGGGCCTCCACCATTTTCAGAGTGCTAGACAGCGGATTAGAAGAAGCCATGGCTGCTGTTTTTTTGGCACATTGTTAGAATAGGCTGGGTTTTTATAAAGCTGGCCTTTCCTAACGATGATAGTGAACGAGCCCTAACCCTAACAGGCTAAGTGAGGTCTGAATCATTTGTCAAAGTTATCTGAGCACACAAATGTCCAAGGTTAATACAAAGGAAATGTGCCATCTTTAACTTTAGGTCTTTTAGAGATCATTTCGTCTTCAACTTCCTTAACTGGTCACAATAACAGTAATTTTGACCAGGGGTGCCCAAACTTTTACATGCCACTGTAGATTGTGTCATGCAATGATGGAAGTAGTAGTAGATGACCACAGAACAGACATGACAGTCTCCTCTCCTCACCCTGCTGATCGGCCCATATTGCGGTCGCCTCTTGTGCTCCATGTATAACCTCAACCTTAATATCAATCAGATCTTCACCCTAAAAAGAACAATGTAAGATGAGCTCAGGTCCAATCACTTCATGGTCAGATGTTGTGGGGACTTCAGTGTCATCTACCTGATGATCCCCCGGGATGTTGTGATTCTCCTCTGGACAGTCCTGGGGATACAGAGGACGGGGACATCTCTCTGGTGGATTTCTCCTCCTGGATCCATCTGTGAAGACACAGAGACTGAATACATGACCTGCCGTGTATCTGTCTATACAGTGCCTACAAGTAGTATTCAACCCCCTGCAGATTTAGCTGGTTTGATAAGATGCAAATAAGTTAGAGCCTTCAAACTGCAAACGAGAGTAGGTTTTATGAACAGAAGCATAAATCTTACAAACCAAAAAGTTATGTTGCTCAGTTGAATTTTATTAAATTTTAAACATAAAAGTGTGGGTCAATTATTATACAACCCATATGTTTAATATTTTGTGGAATAACCCTTGTTTGCAATTACAGCTAATAATCGTCTTTTATAAGACCTGATCAGGCTGGCACAGGTCTGTAGAGTTACCTTGGCCCACTCCTCCATGCAGATCTTCTCCAAGTTATCTAGGTTCTTTGGGTGTCTCATGTGGACTTTATTCTTGAGCTCCTTCCACAAGTTTTCAATTGGGTTAAGGTCAGGAGACTGACTAGGCCACTCCAACACCTTGACTTTTTCCCTCTTGAACCAGGCCTTGGTTTTCTTGGCTGTGTGCTTTGGGTCGTTGTCTTGTTGGAAGATGAAATTACGACCCATCTTAAGATCCTTGATGGAGGAGCGGAGGTTCTTGGCCAAAATCTCCAGGTAGGCCGTGCTATCCATCTTCCCATGGATGCGGACCAGATGGCCAGGCCCCTTGGCTGAGAAACAGCCCCACAGCATGATGCTTCCACCACCATGCTTGACTGTAGGGATGGTATTCTTGGGGTCGTATGCAGTGCCATCCAGTCTCCAAACGTCACGTGTGTGGTTGGCACCAAAGATCTCGATCTTGGTCTCATCAGACCATAGAACCTTGAACCAGTCTGTCTCAGAGTCCTCCAAGTGATCATGAGCAAACTGTAGACGAGCCTTGACATGACGCTTTGAAAGTAAAGGTACCTTACGGGCTCGTCTGGAACGGAGACCATTGCGGTGGAGTACGTTACTTATGGTATTGACTGAAACCAATGTCCCCACTGCCATGAGATCTTCCCGGAGCTCCTTCCTTGTTGTCCTTGGGTTAGCCTTGACTCTTCGGACAAGCCTGGCCTCGGCACGGGAGGACACTTTCAAAGGCTGTCCAGGCCGTGGAAGGCTAACAGTAGTTCCATAAGCCTTCCACTTACAGATGATGCTCCAAACAGTGGAGACAGGTAGGCCCAACTCCTTGGAAAGGGTTTTGTACCCCTTGCCAGCCTTGTGACCCTCCACGATCTTGTCTCTGATGGCCTTGGAATGCTCCTTTGTCTTTCCCATGTTGACCATGTCTGAGTGCTGTTCACAAGTTTGGGGAGGGTCTTAAATAGTCAGAAAAGGCTGGCAAAAGAGATCTTTAATCCACACATGTGAAGCTCATTATTCTTGGTGCCTGAACTACTTCTTAATACTTTAGGGGGACCAAACAGAATTCTTGTGGTTTGAGGGGTTGAATAATAAATGACACTCTGAATTAACTTTTAACGTTTTAAAAAAAAAAAAAAAATTTGCTGCAGTGCATTTCCCATTTCCAGGCTGATCTACAGTACAAATGTCACAATGCCAAGTTAATTCCGCATGTGTCAACCAGCTAAATCTGCAGGGGGTTGAATACTACTTGTAGGCACTGTATATGAGACTCGTCTCTCAGAACTAGTAATTCTATGTTTATGTATCAGGGAATAAATTACATTGTTGTGGTCCTCACCCCCGGTACCAAGGACCCAGCACATTGTGGCCTCAAGTATGAAGTGATAATCAGCGAGGCCAAAGCTTAATGCTCTGCACTCGGGGGATGAGGACCCTGAGGAGAGGGACAGAGAAGACCCTCGTCAGACAGATGAAGGAACCGTACTAAAAAACACAACTTCTCCAAGTTTCGTCTCCAGGGATGGAACCACAGAGGAGCTGGAGAAAGCTCCACATTTCTATCCATTGGTTTCCTCTCTCCTAATTCACTGTATGGAGATTGGGGGAAGGACGGTGACCATTTACCAGTGATTGTTTTTTTGAGAGCTCATGATGTCACCATGAGGACACGGCCTCCCTCCTGGACAGGATCCTCTGGGATCACTAAGAGGAGAGAACCTGATCTATTAAAAGACGGGTTACCGTGTTTTTCTTCTTCTTTAAATAGAGATAAATCTCAACATTCGCCTCGGTATAAACACTAAAATATGCAGAAAGTTCTGTGTTTGTCTCTAAAAGGAGGAAAAAAGGGCACATGTACGACTAATGTACGAAGTCACCGTACCCGGAAGGACGGTGTTGTGGGGAGCACCCGGTACGCAGCGGTTAGTACCTATCAATGTGTAGAAAGGACAACTAGAGAGCCGGCACCGGGGTCATGGGCGCTTACTGATGCACACGGGGAGCCAAGGAGAGATTGTCTGGTCAGACTACACAGAAAAGCTCCATAATACATATTCTTCTGAACAAACAACCCTTTAACCCCTTCACTCTCGTGTCTGTTTTCACCTTCCTGACCGGGCCAATTTTTTACAATTCTGACCGGTGTCACTTTATGGAGGTAATAACTCTGGAGCTTCAACGGATCCCAATGATTCTGAAACTGTTTTTTCGTGACACATTGTGCTTCATGTTAGTGGTAAATTTAGGATTTGGCTTTTTTTTTGCGTTTATTTATGAAAATATTGAATATTTTACAAAAAAAATGTTGGACTTTTAATTTTTATGCCTTTAAACCAGATATGTATTAACTATTTTGTATGGTATTACTAACATTTACCACATGTCTACTGCACATCATATTTATTTTTTTTGGTAAAAGTTTAATCAGCAATTTCTTATTTTTCAAACAAAATTTACAAAACCAATTTTAAGTTTCCTCCTTTCTCCCCTTTTGCATTTTAAGTCTGCAGTCTGGCTCCCCAATACTTATATCTATGGCCAGTTTGACGTCAATCAGCCGTTACTAACATGTCGCATTTAAGGGATCGCACTCATCGGGTGAAATAAAATTGGTCGGATATTCCTGAACAGTAGGATGATTGTCTTGCGAGTACGATGCGACTTCTCTCACCTGTCTCGCATCTGTATGACATCCGCATCAAACGCGTTTATAACATCAGCTTTTACAGACAGTCATTCTCTGACATTTCAGGCTAATTTTCTAACTAATAAAACATTTTTTATAGATCTAGAAAGATAGAAATGAGTCAGTGAGATATATCATCAGTGCAGGGCGTGTGGAGCTGCTGTACATGGATTTAGCTAATAATTAAAGAATTTAAAGTAAAAAAAGCAAAGGGGGAAAGCGGACAGCTGATGCTTATAGTCTGGGAAGCGGGTAATAAACATTAATATACATAGATCTTCCCAGGGGATTAATATTAACATCTGCGTAGCCTTTACTGGTTATTAACAAGTCACGAACTCCAGCTCTGCTACATCTGTATGGTGTGTTGAGCGATGGCACGCCAGCCAGGACACACTGGTCAGTGCAGCGAGCAGTGACGTCAGTAAGGTGACCAGAGCTCATCGGCTACAAACTCCGGTGACCTTAGTCAGAGCAGAGCTAGACACTGCAGGAGCATTCTCACGCTACTGGCTTGCTGAGCGGTCACATCAAACAATCCAGATGTAGCACGGCTGGGGATTTTGGTTGGACAGCATCACATAAGGATTATCTGCGGACAGGTGAGGATTATTTTGTATTTTAATTTGATCTTTATAAAGGGTAAAAGAGGGTCTGGGAGTGTTCATTTCAATTAAAGGACTTTGTGTGTGTTTTTTTAACTAAACTTACGGGGTTAGTAATGGGGGTGTCTTATAGACGCCTCTCCATTACTAACCCCTGGGCTCGATGTCAGCAAACATTACAAAGTTAACATCAACCCCAATAGTATTACCCCACTCGCCACCGCACCAGGGCAAGTGGAAAGAGCCGAGGCTAGGCGCCAGAAATGGTGCATCTTATGGATGCGCCAATTCTTTGGCAGCTGAGTGCTGGTGTTCTTGCACTGGGAGGGGGACAATATCCAATTCCCAGGCTATTAATATCAGCCGGCAGCTGTCTGTTTAGCCTTTGCTGGTTGGGTCCCTGGTTTCCTGCACTGCTGGTAACATTACCATTATGTCTATCTATTGTGTCCTATTGCACTTGGTCTGTTGATGCTTATTTGTATCACCTTTGCCCAGCATACTGACTGAACCTATCACTTTATATGTTTATTACTATATCCTTTATGTCTATGAGGTATAATGCTTACTTGTGATAGTGTTTCTCTAGTCAGAAACTTTTTCATTCTAATGATATAAATAACTGATATTATATATTACTTATGTGATGTATGCTATGGACCTTTACGCATTAGTATACTCTCTAACATATAACTGGACCCATATTTCGTATTTACTTAATAGGATAATTTCACCTTTGGTCTGGGCCTTAGATGTAGCAGTGCAGTACACCAAGTGTTATATCCAGGTATACCACCATTGTTCCTCCTGAACTTGTACCTCACTTTTTGTATATATTGTATTTGTATATGAATACATATGGTATTCCTCTATATGTCTTTTTTTAATTTGTTAATAATAAAGATATATTTTTAGGCCTTTGAAGAAAACGCTTCATCTCTTTAGTGACAGTAATTAACAGAGGCTGAAGTTACAGTTCTATCCAAAGGCTTAACCTTCTCCCCGACAATTGAGTTTGACGTTCATAGAACTTTATTAGATGTGAATAAATTTGTGAGAACTTTCACTTTGCGTTGTCATTTCATGGTCAATGAACAGAATGAGAACATGGAGAACTCGTTACAAGAAGTTTCTCATGATGATGTTCCCAATAGAACTGGAACTTTTGATGAACGGGGTTCACTTCTTGATCATAAAACTCCAGCGATTCAACACAACAGACAGTTACTTTCAATCGTTTGTTATAAAAAAATCTCTATTACTATCCGGTCAAGTCTCGTCCACCAGTCTTGGATGTTTTCTAGGAAATGATTGAAGATGAACTACTTACATTAAAAAGGAACACAAAATTTCAAGGACAGAAATATCATAATCTAATGATATCAGAGCAACGAGCTGTGAAAGAACTTAACGAGAACTCTGACCTCCTCATAAGGAAAGCAAAGGACGATCCGCTGTTATATTGAATGTGGGACTTTATGAAAAATTCCATTGGGAAATCTGCAGACAAAATGTGACCGATGCTCTAAGGAAGGTGAAAGATTCTGAAAGAAGCCGCCGAGGACGAAGACTCAAGACTGATGAAGACGACAGCGGAGAAACCGCGACTCACAGATCAGAAGAGAATAATCAGGGAATGAAAGCTGTGAGAAAATGTAGAGAAAACCAGAGCAAGTCTGGAGAAAAATCATCTATTATAGGACGAGGCCGAGAGACGTCATCACATCCACCGGAGCCAACAAGAGTCTCCTCTCACCTGGTGATGTCAGAGGCCGGAGCTCCTCCATCATCACCTCCTGGTACCGATCCTGGTGTCCTTCTAGATACTCCCACTCCTCCATGGAGAGATAGACAGCGACGTCCTGACACCTTATAGGAACCTGACAACAACGACACCGTCACCACCCAGAATCCTCCAGTGCTGCCCTGTATAATGTCCCAGCAGTCACCTCTCCGCTCATCACCCAGAATCCTCCAGCGCTGTCCTGTATAATGTCCCAGCAGTCACCTCTCCGCTCATCACCCAGAATCCTCAAGTGCTGTCCTGTATAATGTCCCAGCAGTCACCTCTCCGCTCATCACCCAGAATCCTCCAGTGCTGTCCTGTATAATGTCCCAGCAGTCACCTCTCCGCTCATCACCCAGAATCCTCCAGTGCTGTCCTATATAATGTCCCAGCAGTCACCTCTCCGGTGATCACCCAGAATCCTCCAGTGCTGTCCTGTATAATGTCCCAGCAGTCACCTCTCTGGTCATCACCCAGAATCCTCCAGTGCTGTCCTGTATAATGTCCCAGCAGTCAACTCTCCGCTCATCACCCAGAATCCTCCAGTGCTGTCCTGTATAATGTCTCAGCAGTCACCTCTCCGCTCACCACCCAGAATCCTCCAGTGCTGTCCTGTATAATGTCCCAGCAGTCACCTCTCCGCTCACCACCCAGAATCCTCCAGTGCTGTCCTGTATAATGTCCCAGCAGTCACCTCTCCGGTCATCACCCAGAATCCTCCAGTGCTGTCCTGTATAATGTCCCAGCAGTCACCTCTCTGGTCATCACCCAGAATCCTCCAGTGCTGTCCTGTATAATGTCTCAGCAGTCACCTCTCCAGTCATCACCCAGAATCCTCCAGTGCTGTCCTGTATAATGTCCCAGCAGTCACCTCTCCGGTCATCACCCAGAATCCTCCAGTGCTGTCCTGTATAATGTCCCAGCAGTCACCTCTCCGGTCATCACCCAGAATCCTCCAGTGCTGTCCTGTATAATGTCCCAGCAGTCACCTCTCCGGTCATCACCCAGAATCCTCCAGTGCTGTCCTGTATAATGTCCCAGCAGTCACCTCTCCGCTCAGCAGCTCAATCATCTTGTTGCTGAGCTCTAGGATCTTCTTCCTCTTCCTCTCATGTATCGGGGGGTGCGGGGAGGTTCTGTGATGGGGCCCGGGCTCCGCCCTCCTGACTCCTGGAGATGGATGATGGGAGTCACACCCTCCCCCGGTGTCTTCCTCACTATTGTGTAATCCTGTGTATGGAGAAAAGTGGTAAAACACAAAACCCCAGAGAGATAATGAAATAGTTGTGGCTTTCTAACCCAAAACCTAATTACAGGTTCCTATTAACCCTTTCACCCACGAGACTGTTTTCACCTTTCTGATTAGGCCAATTTTTTCAATTCTTATTAGTTTGACTTTAATTTTGATCAAAATTACACAGTGACCCTATTTGGGCCATGTGTGAACACGCTCTTACATGCTGCATGTACACTCATTTATATTCCAGTTCATTTCTTTAGGTTTTTTTTCCAGTTAAAGGGGTCCTCCCATCTCCAAGATCCCATCCCAATATGTAGTAGGTGTAATAATAATAATAATATTAGCAAATACCTTCAATTAGAAATGTAGTATAGTATTTTTGGTTCGCTAGCTCTCTTACCCCATGTGCAGGCATTGCAGGACCTTAGGTATCCATGGTTACGACCACTAGCAGCTAGCCAACTAACTGTGATTTTATCAGTGGACGTAACCATGGATACCTAAGGTCCTGCGATGCTCTGCACATGAGGTAAGTGGCACAGCAAATCAAAAATACTATACTACATTTCTAATTAGAGGCATTTGCTAATATTACTATTATTACACCTACTACATATTGGGATAGGATCTTGGAGATGGGAGTACCCCTTTAAGTGTGCACAAGTGTGGTAATCTCATGTGGTGTATGGCAGGGGGCTGCACTCCTCGCAGTATACAATGTATCTCGCTGTGGACAGTTTTCTGTCAGGAGAAGAGTCCTCTCTTCTCAAATTAAACTCCACAATATAATATTTTTCCAGTAAATGCCTCCAGGTAGAGGGTGATGATGGTGGTAGTAGTCTGTGCACCCGAGCCCCAGTCATAAAGAAGCCTAAAGAACTTAAACAGAAGTCCCTTTACTGGGGATAATGGGTCAAATTCTTAGGCTGTGTGCCCACGATGCGTTTTTGAAGCGTTTCTGCAGCAGCAAAAACACTGAAGAAACGCATCAAAAACGCTTGGTAGAAGGCCCGCCATGTCCCCCAATGATAATCCGCGTGTGCTGTGCACATGCTGCTCAAATTTCCACTTCCGTTTTTTCATGGTGAAAAAAACGCAGCACCACCAATTATTTTGCAGAAGCGTTGCGTTCTCGCCGCCATTGACTTGCATTGGAACGCTTCAAATCTGCAAATATGTAAAACTACTTGCAGAATTAAAGCGCATTTGCTGCGATTTTGGAACACAAGACTGCAGCAAATGGGAAGTGACCTCATGCGGGGGCGTTCCAGCCATCCCATAAATCCAGGAAGACGAGAATCCCATACCATTCCTGTCTTCCAGGATCATGGCTGAGCACCTGGGGTGGTACAAGATGGACCTGAATGTCCCGGTCATGATTGGTGTCTGCGGGTGTCTGCGCTGGAAACCTGCGCGGTGTCAGCATGGGCTCTGTGCGGTGTCTGCGGTTGTCAGCGGGTGTCTGCGTGCAGGCAGACATAGGTCTATGTGACACTACTACTCCCATCGACCTATGTCTGTCCCCCGTCCACTAGTGGCAGCAGGATCAGCTCGATGGGAGCAGTAGTTCCCATCAGCCTGATCCTGCTGTTAAAATTGCCCTAATGTGTCCGTAAAACTGCCCCATATGTTATTTTTTGCCCCCATAGGTTTATATTTTTGCCCCTATACATTTTTTATTTTTTGTATGCCCCCATATATTTTTTTTGGCAACCTATTTTTTTTTTATTAATTTAAAGTGCCCATTTTTGTTTTGCTTGGTCCCCAATTAATTTTAAAAATACATTTCATTGGTGGCCAGTGGTTGCCTAAAGAAATTTAGTTTATACATTACCTGTTCCCACCGATCGCCACCTAAAATAAAGTAAAAAATAAAAAAAATACACCTATACTCACCTATACACCTAATTCCCCGAAGCCCTCAATCTCCTGTAATAAAATATAAAATAACACAATTTTATCCTTACCCCTCCATAGTAGTCCACGAGTGTCCCATGAAGATCTCCAGATTAGAGCAGCCACATAAAATGTGACCGCTCTAAACCGCTGCCGCCGCTACAATGGCGGGGCCGTAAAGCAGCCCCGTCATTGCATAAGCGAGTTCACCGGAGTTCAGGCAGCGCTGCTCCAGTGACCTCCTTTACGGCCCCGCTGACTGTGAGAAATTCCCACGGTACAGCAGGGCCGTAAGGGGGGGGGGGGTCACCGGAGCTGCGCTGACTGAATGCACTCCGGTGACCTCAGTCAGTGCCTCACACTGCCGGGAGCAGACGTGTTCCCGGCAGTGTGAGCTTACAGCAGCCATGACAGCTGTCACATCTCCAGATGTGACAGCTGTGCATGGGAGATCATCGCAGGAACGTGGACAGGTAATTCTTTTTTTTTAGTAAATTAATAATTAAATAAAATTGTGTGTTTTATTTCAAATAAATAATTATTTTCTGGGTGTAGTGTGTGTTTTTTCTTTTTAACTCTTTGTAGGTTAGTAATGGGGGTGTCTTATAGACGCCCCTCATTACTAACCTGGGCTTTATGGCAGCTGGCGCTGACATGAACCCCACTACTATTACCCCCTGCCACTGCACGAGGGTAGTGTGGAAGAGCGAGGCTAAGCGTCAGATTTGGCGCACAAATATGATGCGCCAAATCTGGGGCGGTTGAGGGCTGGTATTATAGCCTGGGAGGGGGCCGATAACCTTGGCCCCTTTCTAGGCTATTAATATCAGGTCGCAGCTGTCCGCCTAGCCTTTGCTGGCTCCAATTTATAGGGGGACACTATGTCATATTTTTTTTATTTTGGGTCCCCCTGTAGAATGGACAGTAAAGGCTAAGCTAACTGCTGCGGCCTGATATTAATAGCAAGGGAAGGGGCCATGATCCTTGGCTACTTCACAGACTATATCAGCCCTCAGCCGTCTGCTTTCCCTCTGCTGGTTATTAACCCTCTGTCAGGGGCAACTGATCTGACAGGCGCAGCTCACTTAGTTTCATTTCTCTATTTTCAGTGGTTTGTCTGGGAAACACCCTCCTCCCAGTACCTTCCTAACTTTAACCCCTTAACAACATCTGACGTACTAATACGCGTCTGTGCCCTGGGACTTAAGAGCCAGACGCGTATTAGTACGTCATGGCGATCGCGCGCGCACACAGGCTGTGCGGGCGCGATCGCCGCCGGGTGTCAGCTGATTGTCACAGCTGACACCCGGTACTATGTGCAGGGAGTGGTCCTGCACCGCTCCCAGCACATTAACCCCCGCGATGCTGCGATCGAACTCGATCGCAGCCGATCGCGGCATTGCGGGGGCAAGGGGAGGTGATCGCCGATACTCACCTCCTCTTCCGGCTTCCAGCGCAGTCTGCAAAGGCTTCCTGGGTGTTGCCATGACGACCCGATGTCGTCATGACAACATCCGGGTCACCAGACAGCAGGAAGATTGTTTGGACATGCGCAGTGCATCTCCAAACAATCTTCACACTGTGCACCGCAGACAGCCTGTATGGCATAGGGATGGTGCTCCATTCCTGTGCCATGCAGGCGATCAGAGAAAAAAATGTGAAAGTCCCAGAGTGGGACAAAGTAATAAAGTGTATAAACTGTCTGAAAGTGGAAAAAAAAAAAAAAAAAAATTGCAAAAATATAAAAAAAAAATAAAAAAAATAATCCACCAAAAATAAAAATATAATGTACCAATCAATAAATATTATTATAAAAAAAAACAAAAAAAAACAATAAAAGTACACATATTTGGTATCGCCGCGTCCGGAACAACCTGACCTATAAAACTGTCCCACTAGTTAACCCCTTCAGTGAACACGGTAAAAAAAAACAAAAAACAAAGCAAAAACAATGCTTTATCACCATACTGCCAAACAAAAAGTGGAATAACACGCGATCAAAAAGACGCATATAAATAAAAATGGTACCGCTGAAAACGTCATCTCGTCCCGCAAAAAACAAGCCGACATACAGCTCCATCAGCCGAAAAATAAAAAAAGTTATAGCTCTCAGAATAAAGCGATGCTAAAAAATATTTTTTTCTATAAAATAGCTTTTATTGTGTATAAGCGCCAAAACATAGAAAAATGATACAAATGTGGTACCGCTGTAAACGTACTGACCCGAAGAATAAAGCTGCCTTATCAATTTTACCACACGCGGAACAGAATAAAAAAAAAAAAAAAAAACAATTCCTGAATTGTTGGTTTTTGTTTATTCTGCCTCCCAAAAATCGGAATAGAAAGCGATCAAAAATTGTCACGAGCCGTCACATGACTGTCTGCCAAAATCTGGAAAAATTATAGCTCTCAAAATATGGCGATGCAAAAACTAGATTTTACAAAAAATGCGTCTTTTAGTGTGTGACAGCTGTCAGTCATAAAAACCCCATATGATTCTGGCATTGCTGTAATCACATCGACCTGAAGAATAAAGTCGTCTAATCACTTATACCGCACAAGGAACGGCGTCAAAAATAAACTCTTGGGTTAGGATTGGGCTAGGATTGGGCTAGGGTTAGGGCTGGGTTTGGGGCTAGGGTTGTGCTGGGGCTAGGGTTGTGCTGGGGCTAGGCTTGTGCTAGAGTTAGGGTTGTGCTGGGGCTAGGGTTGTGCTATGGTTAGGGTTGTGCTAGGGTTAGGACTGGGGTTGGGATTTTTTTCAAAAGTAAGAAAAAAAGATGACGATATGGCGACTAGTGTTGAGCGCAAGTGCTCGCTACTTGAGTTTGCATTGGGTGCTCTGGTATGCATTGAGTATCGTGGGTATTTGAGTGACATGCTCGAGTCTCTGCCCCATATGCTTCGTGGCCAAAAAAGCTTTACGGGGATTGCCTGCCATGCACGAGCGATCCCCGCATGTTTTTTTTTGGGTGTCTAATAACCGTGAAACATGCGGAGCAGGGACTCGAGCATGTCACTCGAGCACACGCTGTACATGGTGCATACCTGAGTACCCGATGCAAACTCAAGTAGCGAGCACTTGCGCTCAAGAATAATGACAACTTATTCAATATGATGACCTAATGTAAACAAATTCTGTGCAGTACCTCTGGGTTCAAAATGTTCACTATACACCTTAATAAAATCCTTGAGGGGTATAGTTTCCAAAATGGGGACACTTGTGGGGGAGCTCCACTGTTTAGGCACATCACGAGCTCTCCAAACGCGACATGGTGTCCGCTAACAAATTGAATGGAAAATCGGCTCAAATTGTTAGCGGACGCCATGTTGCGTTTGGAGAGCCCCTCTGTGCCCAAACTTTGGAGCTCCCCCACAAGTGACCCCATTTTGGAAACTAGACCCCCCAAGGCACCTATCTAGATGCATAGTGAGCACTTGGAACCCCCAGGTGCTTCACAAATTGATTCATAAAAATGAAAGTGTTTTTTTTTTCACTTTTTCATTTTTACGAATCAATTTGTGAAGCACCTGGGGGTTCCAAGTGCTCACTATGCATCTAGAAAGGTGCCTTGGGGGGTCTAGTTTCCAAAATGGGGTCACTTGTGGGGGAGCTCCAAAGTTTGGGCACAGAGGGGCTCTCCAAAGGCAACGTGGTGTCCGCTAACAATTTGAGCCGATTTTCCATTCAATTTGTTAGCGGATACCATGTTGCATTTGGAGAGTCCCTGTGTGCCCAAACATTGGAGCTCCCCCACAAGTGACCCCATTTTGGAAACTAGACCCCCCAAGGCATCTATCTAGATGCATAGTGAGCACTTGGAACCCTAGGTGCTTCACAAATTGATTCATAAAAATGAAAAAGTGTTTTTTTTTTCACTTTTTCATTTTTACGAATCAATTTGTGAGGCACCTGGGGGTTCCAAGTGTTCACTATGCATCTAGAAAAGTGCCTTGGGGGGTCTAGTTTCCAAAATGGGGTCACTTTTGGGGGAGCTCCAAAGTTTGGGCACACAGGTGCTCTCCAAACGCAACGTGGTGTCCGCTAACAATTTGAGCCGATTTTCCATTCAATTTGTTAGCGGATACCATGTTGCATTTGGAGAGTCCCTGTGTGCCCAAACATTGGAGCTCCCCCACAAGTGACCCCATTTTGGAAACTAGACCCCCCAAGGCATCTATCTAGATGCATAGTGAGCACTTGGAACCCTAGGTGCTTCACAAATTGATTCATAAAAATGAAAAAGTGTTTTTTTTTTCACTTTTTCATTTTTACGAATCAATTTGTGAGGCACCTGGGGGTTCCAAGTGTTCACTATGCATCTAGAAAGGTGCCTTGGGGGGTCTAGTTTCCAAAATGGGGTCACTTGTGGGGGAGCTCCAAAGTTTGGGCACAGAGGGGCTCTCCAAACGCAACGTGGTGTCCGCTAACAATTTGAGCCGATTTTCCATTCAATTTGTTAGCGGATACCATGTTGCATTTGGAGAGTCCCTGTGTGCCCAAACATTGGAGCTCCCCCACAAGTGACCCCATTTTGGAAACTAGACCCCCCAAGGCATCTATCTAGATGCATAGTGAGCACTTGGAACCCTAGGTGCTTCACAAATTGATTCATAAAAATGAAAAAGTGTTTTTTTTTTCACTTTTTCATTTTTACGAATCAATTTGTGAGGCACCTGGGGGTTCCAAGTGTTCACTATGCATCTAGAAAGGTGCCTTGGGGGGTCTAGTTTCCAAAATGGGGTCACTTGTGGGGGAGCTCCAAAGTTTGGGCACACAGGGGCTCTCCAAACACAACATGGCGTCCGCTAATTATTCAAGCAAATTTTACAATCAAAAAGTCAAATGGCGCTCCTTCCCTTCCGAGCCCTGCCGTGCGCCCAAATAGTGTTTTTTCCCCAAATATTGGGTATCTGTGTGCCCAGGGGAAATTGCACAACAAATTTTGGGGTCCATTTTTTCTTGTTACCCCTGTGAAAATAAAAAAAATTGGGTCTAAAGTAACATTTTTGTGAAAAAAGTTAAATGTTCATTTTTTTCTTCCACATTCAAAAAATTCCTGTGAAGCACCTGAAGGGTTAATAAAGTTCTTGAATGTGGTTTTGAGCACCTTGAGGGGTGCAGTTTTTAGAATGGTGTCACTTTTGGGTATTTTCTATCATAAACACCTCTCAAAGTGACTTCAAATGTGATGTGGTCCCTAAAAAAATGTTTTTGTAAATTTTGTTGGAAAAATGAGAAATCGCTGGTCAACTTTTAACCCTTATAGCTCCCTAACAAAAAAAAATGTTGGTTCCAAAATTGTGCTGATGTAAAGTAGACATGTGGGAAATGTTATTTATTAACTCTTTTGTGTGACATATCTCTCTGATTTCAGGGCTTAAAAATTCGAATTTTGAAAATTGCAAAATTTTCAAAATTTTCGCCAAATTTCCGTTTTTTTCACAAATAAACGCAAGTGATATCGAAGAAATTTTAACACTATCATAAAGTACAATATGTCACGAAAAACAGTCTCAGAATCAGGGGGATCCGTTGAAGCGTTCCAGAGTAATCACTTCATAAAGTGACAGTGGTCAGAATTGTAAAAATTGGCCTGGTCATTAAAGTGCAAACCACCCTCGGGGCTTAAGGGGTTAAAGGCTGTGTGATTATGTGTATTCTCATTTATTTCATTCCTATTAAGGTAACTGATCACTTTTAGAGCATTGAAATTTTAATAAAAGGAAAATATAGCCAATTTTCTAGCCTGTGCCTGACAGGTGCAATGCCCCTAAACTCGTTATGAAACATATTGCCCCTGACGGAGGGTTAAAAATACACGTGAACCCACCCATTTTTTTTTTTTTTAAATACATTGAAATGTAAGATTATTGTACAGCGTATGAGTGACCAAGCATACATTGAAATGTAAGATTATTGTACAGCGTATGCGTGACCAAGCATACATTGAAATGTAAGATTATTGTACAGCGTATGCGTGACCAAGCATACATTGAAATGGGTATGTGTGTGTTTCCGGTATGTGTGGAAAAAGTCATCACCATTCGTACCGGAGATTCTGACGTGTGAAAGAGCCGTAATTGGATACTGGGTGAGGAGTGTGTGTGTGTGTGTGGGGGGGTGCCCATGTATACACATGCGTACATATCTGCATAGAGTATGTATGTGTATATATATATTTTTTATATTAATTACAGGTGCTGCAGTTCTTGTGGCATCCTGAATACTTCCAAAATGGTGAATAGGGGTTTGACTAGGAAATTACATTATTGGCCTTTTTTTTCCCCACTAACTTTATTTGGCTTCAAAAACGTTTACAAAACGCATCAAAAAACGCATAAAAAAACGCATCAAAAACGCACATAGAATCCGCATGCATTTTTCTGGCAAGGAGATGCAGAAATGGTCAGGAAAATTTCTGCTTCATTTCTGCATCGTGGGCACAATGCCTTATTCACAAACGGTAGGGAGCTGAGGTACAGGATGACACTCAGGCTGAGTTCACACGATGCGTTTTTAATGCGTTTAAGCTGCGTTTTTGCAGCTGCGTAAACGCCGCGGAAACGCATTAAAAACGCATGGTAGAAGGGCAGCAATGTTCCCCAATTGAAATCCGCATGTGCTGTGCCCATGATGCAGATTTTTCCGCAGTGTAAACGCTGCGCTCAAAAATCCGCAGCATGTCCATTAATTTTGCGGAAACGCGGCGTTTTCGCCGCCATTGACTTGTATTAGAACGCGCCAATTCCACAAGACTGCATCTGTACTTGCGGAATTGGCGCGTTCTAATGTGCGGATGGTACCCCTGTGTGGAGGAGAGGAGAGTCTCATCTGCACCCAGGTACCATTAAAAAATCTGTAAAAAAAAGGATAAAATAAAAAATAAATGTATATTTACCTTCTGTCGGCCCGCGCAGCGCTCCTGCTTGGTTCTCGGCACTTTGCAGTGAGTTGAAGGACCTGCGCTGACGTCAGAGTCATGTGACGGGTCACGTGACGCTGATGTCGGCAGGTCTTTCAATTCAAAGTGGCCGGCGAGGGAGAACGGAATGAGCGGGACACCGGGGGCCATCGGAGGGTAAAGTATACCTTTATTTTTTATTTTTACCACTCTCTCGGTTCACACTATATAAATCCATGCCTAGTTGTCAAGCACTTTCCAAGTGATGCTAAAATCGCCTGGAATGCGCTTCTCAATCCACATGCAGAAACGCATGGGGGAACGCATGTGAATCCGCATGTATTCTGCAGGAAAAACGCATGCACAATCCGCATGCATTTTTCTGGCAAGGAGATGCAGAAATGGTCAGGAAAATTTCTGCTTCATTTCTGCATCGTGGGCACATAGCCTTATTCACAAGCGGTAGGGAGCTGAGGTACAGGATGACACTCATGGTTGAATATTGTTGTGCACCTGCAGACAGGCAGATCCTGGAAACCTCTGGTTTCATCAAATCTGAATATTTCTTCCTCAGCGCTGTGCTCTGTTTCTGCCCTGAGGTAATTCTTCCTAATATGAAGACTATCAGCTCCCCTTATTGTGTTCGTCCCCTTTTTAAGCGCAGCAGTCAGGGAGAAGGTAGGTAACTCCTTCACCTACAAAATGGCTTCCTCTTCTCAAAATGTCTGACCACCAACTGCCTCTTCAATCCTTAACTACCTCACAGGATTTAACTCCTCCCACTCCCATGTGACTGTTAGAGCTGCAGTCATTGGCTGACTGCCCAGAGGCGTTTTTCCAGAAGCTTCTGCATATTAAACATGATCAAGCCTGTTAGAGGAAGATTAACCTTTTTCGTGCTGCCTGTCAGCAGGTCTCACCATTTATATAAAATGCACAGTTTACACAAAAAAACACAGAATTTATATGAAACACACTATATATCCGGTATCCCATAGGGATAGGATCTTGGAGATGGGAATACCCCTTTAATTCTTCTGAATATTAAGTTATATCATTAATATTAACCCCCTTTACCCCCGAGGGTGGTTAGCACGTTAATGACCAGGCCAATTTTTACAATTCTGACCGCTGTCACTTTATGAGGTAATAACTCTGGAACGCTTCAACGGATTCCCCTGATTCTGAGACTGTTTTTTCGTGACATATTGTACTTCATGATTGTGATAAAATTTCTTCGATATCACTTGCGTTTATTTGTGAAAAAAATGGAAATTTGGCGAAAATTTGGAAACCTTAGCAATTTTCAAAATTTGAATTTTTATGCCCTTAAATCAGAGAGATAGGTCACACAAATAGTTAATAAATAACATTTCCCACATGTCTACTTTACATCAGCACAATTTTGGAACCAAAATTTTTTTCGTTAGGGAGCTATAAGGGTTAAAAGTTGACCAGCGATTTCTCATTTTTCCAACAAAATTTACAAAACCATTTTTTTAGGGACCACATCACATTTGAAGTCACTTTGAGGGGTCTATATGACAGAAAATACCCCAAAGTGACACCATTCTAAAAACTGCACCCCTCAAGGTGCTCAAAACCACATTCAAGAAGTTTATTAACCCTTCAGGTGCTTCACAGGAAATTTTGGAATGTGGAAGAAAAAAATTAACATTTAACTTTTTTCACAAAGATGTTACTTTAGACCCAAATTTTTTTTTTCGCAGGGGTAACAGGAAAAAATGGACCCCAAAATTTGTTGTGCGATTTCCCCTGAGCACGCAGATACCCCATATGTGAGGAAAAAACACTGTTTGGGCGCACGGCAGGGCTTGGAAGGGAAGGAGCGCCATTTGACTTTTTGAATGTAAAATTTGCTTGAATAATTAGCGATGCCATGTTGCGTTTGGAGAGCTCCTGATGTGCCTAAACAGTGGAAACCCCCCACAAGTGACACCATTTTGGAAACTAGACCCCTCAAGGATTTTATTAAGGGGTATAGTGAACATTTTGAACCCAGAGGTACGACACAGAATTTGATAATATTAGGTCATCATATTGAATAAGTTGTCATTAGTGCTCGCTACATGATTTTGCATCAGGTACTCGGGTATGCACCATGTATCGCGGGTGATCGAGTCCCCGCTCGCATGTTTCATGGTTATTAGACACCCAAAAAAAAACATGTGGGGATCGCTTGTGCATGGCAGGCAATCCCCGCGAGGTTTTTTTGGCCACAATGCATATGGGGTGGAGACTCGAGCACCCGCTATACTCGGTGCATACCCGAGCACCCGATGCAAACTCAAGTAGCGAGCACTTGCGCTCGACACTAGTCACCATATCGTCATCTTTTTTTTTTTTTACTTTTGAAAAAAATCCCAACCCCATCACAACCCTAACCCCGAACCCAGCCCTAACCATAGAGTTTATTTTTTACGCCGTCCCTCATGCGGTATAAGTGATTAGACGGCTTTATTCTTCGGGTCGGTGCGATTACAGTGATACCAGAATCATATCGGGTTTTTATGATTGACAGCTGTCACACACTAAAAGACCCATTTTTTTTAAAAAAAATCTAGTTTTTGCATCGCCATATTTTGAGGGCTATAATTTTTCCATATTTTGGCCGACAGAGTCATGTGACAGCTTGTTTTTTGCGGGACGAGTTGACGTTTTTATTGGTGCCATTTTCAGGCACGTGACATTTTTTGATCACTTTCTATTCCAATTTTTGGGAGGCAGAATAAACAAAAAACAGAACTTTCAGAATTTTTTTTTATGTTTTTTTTTATTCTGTTCCGTGTGTGGTAAAATTGATAAGGCAGCTTTATTCTTTGGGTCAGTACGTTTACAGCAGTACCACATTTATATCATTTTTCTGTGTTTTGGCGCTTTTACACAATAAAAACTATTTTATAGAAAACATTTTTTTTTGCATCGCTTTATTCTGAGAGCTATAACTTTTTTATTTTTTGGCTGATGGAGCTGTATCGTGGCTTGTTTTTTTGCAGGACAAGATGGTGTTTTCAGCGATACCATTTTTATTTACATTCGCCTTTTTGATCGCGTGCTATTACATTTTTTGTTTGGCGCTATGGTGATAAAGAATTGTTTTTTGCTTTGTTTTTTTACCGTGTTCACTAAAGGGGTTAACTAGTGGGACAATTTTATAGGTCAGGTCGTTCCGGACACAGCGATACCAAAAGTGTACTTTATTTATTTTTATGTAAATATGTGTATTTAATTAATAATTTTTCCTTTCTTTGTTGTTGTTTACCTTGTCTCTGGATGGGACATCAACTTTTCCTGCCCGGATCGCTGATCTAATACTCTGGATTGCTTGCATCAGGTGCTGCATGTACGGTGAATGGCATGAAGAGGTTAAATGGAATCTGTCACTAAGTTATTGCCACTGACTGGCAGCTTTCTGCCTATGCACAGTGTACAGAGAGCGGCCAATCAGGGCTGTGGGTGGAGCTATACAGAGCTCAGAGCACTACTAGAGCTACAGCAGAAAAAACAGGGATTTCATCAGAACTGCAGAGAGCAGCCCAGTAAGCGACCGATCGCTGGAATCAGGGTCTCTGCCCCCACATCATGCTGCTCTCAGATCAGATAGCAAAACCTGATGTCGGACTTGTTACATAACACAATAAAGCTGATAGAAATGTAGAGGAGTTACCTCTCCGCTCAGCAGGGAGATGATCTCCAGGGTGAAGTGTAATAATCTTCTGGTGGTCTCGTCCTCGTCCATCCTCGGGGTCATTCAGGAGAAGGAGGGATGAGCACTGGATCAGCTGGAGGGATCTCGTCCTGCCGGCTGATAACAGAGAGCAAGAGCTGCACACAACCAGGACGGAGATCTGCACTGAGAGCTAGAGGACCTGTGGTGACATCACCGCCATGTGATCAGGGGGCGGAGCTCAGGAGAGACGTGGTGAAGAACCTGTGATAATGATGATGTCACCACAGCTCCTCCCCCTCAGTGCAGCAGACGCTTCATACTTATCCTGGATCTCTGTTCTCTCTGTTATCAGCCATTATACAGAGACCTGCGCCCAGGAGACATTATATACAGAGCAGAGAACATTCCCCGCAGATTATATTCCTGAAGACGGAACAGGATCTGTGTGACGTCAGCACTGAGGAGATTCCAGGAGGAGACCAGAGGCCGAGAGACCGGATCCATCAGTGGTCGGTGACGTCTTGT
This sequence comes from Phyllobates terribilis, assembly GCF_046119375.1. Classification (NCBI taxonomy): domain Eukaryota; kingdom Metazoa; phylum Chordata; class Amphibia; order Anura; family Dendrobatidae; genus Phyllobates; species Phyllobates terribilis. The sequence goes on from NW_027363019.1 coordinate 453,817, forward strand.
AGATGTGATCGGAACCTTAGTTACAGGATCCATCGCTCTCGGTCGGTGACGTCTTGTAGATGTGATCGGAGCCTTAGTTACAGGATCCATCGCTCGTGATCGGTGACGTCTTCTAGATGTGATCGGAGCCTTAGTTACAGGATCCATCGGTCGTCGTCGGTGACGTCTTGTAGATGTGATCGGAGCCTTAGTTACAGGATCCATCGGTCGTGGTCGGTGACGTCTTGTAGATGTGATCGGAGCCTTAGTTACAGGATCCATCGCTCGTGATCGGTGACGTCTTGTAGATGTGATCGGAGCCTTAGTTACAGGATCCATCGCTTGTGGTCGGTGACGTCTTGTAGATGTGATCGGAGCCTTAGTTACAGGATCCATCGGTCGTCGTCGGTGACGTCTTGTAGATGTGATCGGAGCCTTAGTTACAGGATCCATCGGTCGTCGTCGGTGACGTCTTGTAGATGTGATCGGAGCCTTAGTTACAGGATCCATCGGTCGTCGTCGGTGACGTCTTGTAGATGTGATCGGAGCCTTAGTTACAGGATCCATCGGTCGTCGTCGGTGACGTCTTGTAGATGTGATCGGAGCCTTAGTTACAGGATCCATCGCTTGTGGTCGGTGACGTCTTGTAGATGTGATCGGAGCCTTAGTTACAGGATCCATCGGTCGTGGTGAGTGACATCTTGTAGATGTGATCGGAGCCTTAGTTACAGGATCCATCGGTCATGGACGTCTTGTAGATGTGAACGGAGCCTTAGTTACAGGATCCATCGGTCGTGGTCGGGGACGTCTTGTAGATGTGATCGGAGCCTTAGTTTCAGGATCCTTCGTTCGTGGTCGGTGACGTCTTGTAGATGTGATCGGAGCCTTAGTTACAGGATCCATCGGTTGTGGTCGGTGACGTCTTGTTGATGTGATCGGAGCCTTAGTTACAGGATCCTTCGGTCGTGGTCGGTGATGTCTTGTAGATGTGATCGGAGCCTTAGTTACAGGATCCATCGGTCGTGGACTTCTTGTAGATGTGATCGGATTCTTAGTTACAGGATCCATCGGTCGTGGTCGGTGACGTTTTGTAGATGTGATCGGAGCCTTAGTTACAGGATCCATCGGTCGTGGTCGGTGACGTCTTGTAGATGTGATCGGAGTCTTAGTTACAGGATCCATCGGTCGTGGTCGGTGTCGTCTTGTAGATGTGATCAGAGCCTTACACTGTGTGCAGAATTATTAGGCAAGTTGCATTTTAGAGTATTATTTTTATTAATGATCAACAAATATGTTCTCAATCAACCCAAAAGACTCATAAATATCCAAGCTTAATATTTTTGGAAGTTGGAGTTTTTTTTTTTTTTAATTTGGCTATCTTAGGAGGATATCTGTTTGTGCAGGTAACTTTTACTGTGCCGAATTATTAGGCAACTTAATAAAAATCAAATATAATCTCATCTCACTTTTTTATTTTCACCAGGTAAACCAATATCAGTGCACAAAATTTAGAAATAAACATTTCTGACATGCAAAAACAAAATCTAAAAAAATCAGTGATCAATATAGCCACCTTTCTTTATGATGACACTCAACAGCCTTCCATCTATAGATTCTGTCACTTGCTTGATCTGTTTTCGATCAACATTGCGTGCAGCAGCCACCACAGCCTCCCAGACACTGTTCCGAGAGGTGTACTGTTTTCCCTCCCTGTAGATCTCACATTTTATGATGGACTACAGATTCTCTATGGGGTTCAGATCAGGTGAATAAGGGGGCCATGTCATTATTTTTTCTTCTTTTAGACCTTTACTGGCCAGCCACGCTGTGGAGTAGTTGGATGCATGTGATGGAGCATTGTCCTGCATGAAAATCATGTTTTTCTTCAACGATACCGACTTCTTCCTCTACCACTGCTTGAAAAAGTTGTCTTCTAGAAACTGGCAGTAGGTCTGGGAGTTGAGCTTAACTCTATCCTCAACCCGAAAAGGTCCCACAAGTTCATCTTTGATGATACCAGCCCATACCAGTACCCCACCTCCACCTTGCTGGCATCTGAGTCGGAGTGGAGCTCTCTGCCCTTTACTGATCCAGCCTCTGGCCCATCCATCTGGCCCATCAAGAGTCACTCTCATTTCATCAGTCCATAAAACCTTTGAAAAATCAGTCTTAAGATATTTCTTGGCCTATTATTGACGTTTTATCTTATGTTTCTTGTTCAAAGGTGGTCGTTTTTCAGCCTTCCTTACCTTGGCCATGTCCCTGAGTATCGCACACCTTGTGCTTTTTGATACTCCAGTAACGTTGCAGCTATGAAATATGGCAAAACTGGTGGCGAATGGCATCTTGGCAGCTTCACGCTTGATTTTTCCTCAATTGATGGGCAGTTACTTCGCGCCTTTTTGGCCAACACGCTTCTTGCGACCCTGTTGGCTATTTGCCATGAAACGCTTGATTGTTCGGTGACCACACTTCAAAAGTTTGGAAATTTCAAGATTGCTGCATCCCTCTGCAAGACATCTCACAATTTTGGACTTTTCAGAGCCCGTCAAATCTCTCTTCTGACCCATTTTTCCAAAGGAACGGAAGTTGCCTAATAATTAAGCACACCTTATATAGGGTGTTGATGTCATTAGTCAACACCCCTCCTCATTACAGAGATGCACATCACCAGATTTACTTAATTGGTAGTTGTCTCTCAAACTATGCAGCTTGGAGTAGGACAACATGTATAAAAAGTATCATGTGATCAAAATACTCATTTGCCTAATAATTTGGCACACAGTGTAGTTACAGGATCCATCGGTCGTGGTCGGTGACGTCTTGTAGATGTGATCGTAGCCTTAGTTACAGGATCCATCGGTCGTGGTCGGTGACTTCTTGTAGATGTAATTGGAGCCTTAGTTACAGGATCCATCAGTCGTGGTTGGTGATGTCTTGTAGATGTGATTGGGGCCTTAGTTACAGGATCCATCGGTCATGGTCGGTGTCGTCTTGTAGATGTGATCGGAGCCTTAGTTACAGGATCCATCGGTCGTGGTTGGTGTCATCTTGTAGATGTGATCGGAGCCTTAGTTACAGGATCCATCGGTCGTGGTTGGTGACTTCTTGTAGATGTGATCGGAGCCTTAGTTACAGGATCCATCAGTCGTGGTCGGTGTCGTCTTAACAATAGTGAGGGCTGACTGCTGGCCCTTTAACAATACTAAGGGCCGCCTGACGGCCCTATAAAAATAGGCTTTGTGACTTTCAGAGTCCCTCCTTCATAAATGAAAGAGGATGTGTCTGATCATGTCTCACATACCACATGGGTAGGTAAGTTAGTAAAATGTTAAAATGATATTTACCGGTGAATGTATTTTTCACCATGGAAAGCGATGCAAAACTACAAAAATGCATGTGAACATAGCCCAAGGTGTGGAGGAGCACTTTTTTGTGTTGTTTTTTTTGCCTTGTATACAAGCCATTACCCTGGAAAGAATGTCCTTTTAACGTTTTTTTTCCGGGAAAATCCATTTTGGCTTTGTTTTTGTATTTTTTATTGTGAGTCCGTAAAAGTGGTGTAATACTCTGACAACATTGTTCACAGCAGTGACCTGGGAGTCAGAGATGCTTCCAGGGGTCTTCCCATGTAATTTGAGCACTGTTCCCATCGATTTGGGCAATTTTTAGGCCCCCTGCAGACCTCCGAGGTGGGGGCCGCCAGAAGAATGCTCGAGTTTCCCATTGACTTAGATTGGGCTCATTGCTCGGGTCGAGCACCCGAGCATTACGATTTACTCGGCCCGAGCAACGAGCACTTCCAGCATTTTAGAGCTTGCTCATCACTAGTAACGAGCTAATTTAGTAATAGAGAGCAAACTCTCCTAAATATTCAGACAGAGCTTTGGGGAAGGATTTATGCAGGGGCGGGGAGCATTTATGTACATTTTGTCCAAGTGCCATTTTTTCAAAATGCCTGGCCATTAAACACAGCAGAAAGGGCAGGAGCAGGTAAGACATTCAAAGAAACCTACTTCCAGATCATTTGCACTGCATCAAGTATTCACCATATTTACTTGTATAATTTCTATTCTGGCAGCTGCACTCACTCACATCCACAGTCCTTGCACACACTCTTTGCACTCCATCCATATCAGCCCCTCTCTCCCCTCCTATGCACAGTACTAAATAGCTGCACTAAGATCTGCTAATTATTTCTCCACTTTGGATCTCAATAGTGGGTACTGGCAGGTTCCTGTGGCAGAGGCGGACAAAGAAAAGACCGCGTTTACAACACCAATGGGCCTCAGCGAGTTCAACTGCATGCCATTCGGGCTCTGCAATGCCACAGGAACCTTCCAGCAGTTAATGGCGTGCTGCCTAGGACACAAGAACTTCGAAACTGTCCTGCTGTACCTGGACGACGTAATTGTCTACTCGAAGACATATGAAGACCACCTGGAGCACCTGGCCGAGGTGTTTGAAGCCCTATCTGGTTTTGGCCTGTAGGTAAAGCTGTCCAAATGCCACCTGTTAAAGCCCAAGGTGCAGTACCTAGATCATGTGGTAAGCGCCGAAGGTGTAGCGCCAGACCCTGAAAAAGTCACCGTAATCAAGGACTGGCTAAGACCCTCCACTATCAAGGAAGTGCGGCAGTTCCTCGGGCTGGTAGGCTACTACAGGAGATTTATCAAGGGTTTCACCAAGATAGCAGCACCCATGCAGGACCTCCTGGTAGGCCAGTCCAAGAAGGCCAAGAACCCGAAACCTCCGTTCAAATAGGGTAAACCAGAAGACGAATCTTTCACCCGACTGAAGATGGCTCTGACCGGAGACGAAGTCCTGGCCTACCCCGACTATGGCCAACCCTTTATACTCCATTCAGATGCCAGCAACGTGAGATTGGGAGCGGTGCAGTCCCAGGTACAGCAAGGCAGAGAGAGAGTGATTGCCTATGCCAGCAGGAAGCTCCGGCCCGCGGAAAGGAACCCCGACAACTACAGTTACTTCAAGTTGGAGTTTCTCGCCATAGTCTGGGCTGTAACAGAGCGCTTCAAGCACTATCTCGCCTCCTCCAAATTTACAGTCTTCATGGACAATAACCCGCTGATGCACCAGGAGACTGCGAGGCTTGGTGCCCTAGAGCAAAGATCGATGGCCCGACTGTCTAACTACGAGTTTACCATCAAGTATCGGGCGGGGCATAAAAATGCAAATGCTGATGCGCTGTCTAGGATGCCCAACTTGCCAGATGGGGGAGAAGACCTGGAAGAGCTGGAGGAGATAGAGATACCCGCTTTCCATCGTCATGGGGTGACCCAGTGCTCCCACTATGTAAGGGACAAGAGCTCCACCAACAGAGAGGCCACGTTCAACCCATTGCCCCACCATGGATGGGCAGAAACGCAGGATAGCGACCCGGCTGTCCGCCTAGTCAAGGAGTTGCTGATGCAAGCTGACTCATACCCTGATCCAGATGCTCCACAGGAGACCCAACAGTTGTGGAAGGAGAAGGGCAAACTGTTCATCTACAAAGGAAAGCTGTGTTGAAGAAGCATCAACTCCCGGACACATGAACTGGTCTGGCAGGTGGTAGTCCCGAGGCGGGATGCGTCAATGGTCTTAGAAGCGTACCACGATGGAGCAGGATACTTCGGGTGGAAGAAGTTGGAAGTCCTGTTACGTGAGCAATTCTACTGGCCTGGCATGAGGAAAGCAATCGAGAGATGGTGTCGAGAATGTGGTCCATGCAACCTGAGACGAAAAGACCGTGACAGCCAGAGGGCTCCCCTGCAGCCCATCATCACCAAACAGCCACTAGAACTGGTAGTCTTGGACCACATGAAGCTAGCCCCAAGCAGGTCAGGCTATGTCTACGCGCTAACCATAGTAGACCACTACTCCCGGTTCCTGGTAGTAGTGCCAGTAAAAGACCAGGCGGCTCAGACGGCAGCCAAAGCGTTCCAACAGCACTTTTGTGGCCCGCACGGTTACCCTGAACGGGTGCTTACCGACCAAGGTCCAGCCTTTAAAGCAGAGGTGTTCCAGGAATTCTGTAACTTGTGCGGTTGCAAGAAAATAAGGACGACGCCGTATCATCCCCAGACCAATGGGTTGTGTGAAAAGATGAACCAGGTGGTGATAGACCTGTTGAAGACGTTGCCCCTTAAAGAACGTAGCCTGTGGCCAGAGAAGTTACCAGATTTGGTGGACCTATATAATCACATCCCGGTGAACTCCACCAACTGTACACCTGCTTACCTGATGAGAGCAAGACCTGGTAGACTACCCATTGACTTAGACATGGGAGTCTTAACACCAGAGACGACCTCACCAGATGCGGATTGGGATACCGAGTGGCAGCAACAATACCGCAAGGTGCAAGAATGTGTTGAGAGAAGTTTGTCCCAGGCAAGACAGAAGCAAGAGAAAACTTATAATCAGCATGCACCTGCCGTTCCCTTATCACCTGGAGAACAGGTACTTAAGAGGAAAAGACGAGTCCACAAGTTAGATGACCAGTGGGAGGTTGAGCCATACACCGTCCTACCCTCAAATTACGACAACACCAAAGTGTGCCTCATCAGCAAAGATGGAGGGGAAACTTCAGCGGCAGTCTCAAGAGATCACTTGAAGATATGTCCTGAACAGTTGAAACACAAAGAAGACAGCCCTCAGCCCACAGAAGAGGTGGAAGAAACGGTTCAGACAGTCCTCAGAGAATTTCCCCGGTCTTGGACGCAGGTGAACAAAGCGATTGTGGTACCGGTCCTGACCTTTCTCCAAGCGGCCTCACCGGAAGCTGCAGAGGCTCCAGAACATCTGGAAGACCAGTCGGCCCCAGAGACAGATGCTTCATCAGCAGCAGATCAGGAGAATCTACCCTCTGCTAGCAGTGAACCTGTAGTACCCAGGGTGAGCCAAAGAATTTGTAGGAGATTACCCAGCCTACCGGTGTTACCTCAGACTACCCGTAGTGTAGATCACACTGAACCCACCACACCAGGGGTAGACACTAGGGACCAGCGTAGGGCAGTGACAACTAACGTACTATGTAGATCGACCAGGAGTCCAAAAGGTCAGCTCCCTGCTCGCTGGAGAAACTAAAGTATAAAGTATAAGAGAACTAAAGTGTATGTTGTTTATAGTTGTACCCATTAAATAGTCTTGCAAAAGTATATTTGTTGAATTTATGGACAATTGGGCCACAGGACTAGGTGTGGTCAGGACAATATTGAAAATAGTTTCTAATAGGCCTAGAAAATAAACCGCAGGCGTGGCTGGAGACCAGGCCCAACGAAAGAGTGCCCTGAAGCCACGCCCAGGGACGATGCACAAAGTGGGTTGATGCGGTTCCCACCAGCCAAATTACAGTTACCAGGATTGTGGCGTAAGGACTAAGCGCCGCAGTGACTGCTTTCAATTTTTGTTGGGTTTTTGTAATTTTTGATTTTGTAACCTGTTTGTAATGTGAATTGTTATTTGTTAATTTTAAAAGGTATCCTCAGTCCGGGAGTACTGAAGTTAACTAGGGGGGAATGTGACACTCCAGGGGTCCGGTTGCCACAGTGGCATTGCCTCCCTCACAAGAGGTGATGCCATGCCTGGAAGCAAGCAGGGGTCCCCTAATCAGGTTTTACTAAGCATACAACACTTTCCTGGCTCCAGACCAGCAAGGGGAGTTTCTCCCCTTGGCAACTAGGATCTGGAGGCGAGGCGGGGTTAGTTAGTCTTAGTGTGAGGAGTTGAAGTCATGACGTTGAAGAGAGAGGAGCTGGGGACTGGAGCTGCTCAGCAGCTCACCCCAGAAGAACCAGCACAGAGGAACTGGACACCGGAGTCCGAGGCTGTGGGGGCACCGAAGGCCCAGCAGCAGAAACCGGAGGGCAGGAGATTGCAGGTCTCCTGGCCCCATCAGACGCCCGGAGCCTCAGCAGCATCGCAGGGCCCAGCACCGCCACGTGGGAGCGACGCATCAGCAAGACCCGAGCTGCCTGCCATACGGGTGAGCAAAAAGACATTGCACTCAGGGACGAGGGCCACCGCACAGCTACAAGCAGCAGGGCCAAAGAGTTTAGTGGAAAGGGAAGGCCTCCAACTTCACCTGGCAAGGAGGATTCTTTACTTGCTTCCAGGCTGCCCGGACTTCCACTTCTAGCCAGTACCCTAGTCCCGGCTTGTGTAATCACTACCAGTAAAGCTAAGAGGAAACCGCCATTAGGTTGTGGACTGATTATTGCTGAGCCATCAACCCATGCACTACAATGCCCAGCATAACCCATAACATCTACACTGCCCTGGAGCTAAGCTCTACCTGTGGAGAGCCACACCATCCCTGCTGCAGTAACATCAGCTCCAGAGGACTGCTCCGGAGCGGCGGCACCCTTAGCCGCATACCACAGGTGGCGTCACGAACTTTATACAATCACTATAAATCCCCTATCAATAACCCCTTTTTATTGACCGCCCTGGGCCACGGACCGGGTCACTGCCACTGTGACATCCCCCCAGCATCTACTGGCCCGGCACCGGGTACCCCACGGCCCAGGGGGCGCGTCAGATAAATAAGACAGTACAAAGTTTAATAAGACAAAAACAAAGGGCATTCCAAATCTTGAAGGCTGAGATACAAAAATAGCATTTCAGGAGTATAAGGCTATGTTCACACGTTGCAATTTTTCAGTGTTTTTTTAATGCATTTTTATGCAAATTTTCAGCTGCATTTTACCGTACCAGCAAAGTGTATGAGATTTCAGAAATCTCATGCACATAGCTTGTTTTTTTTTTGTCCTCAATCTTTCGTGCAATACCTTGGTTCTTGAAAAATACAGCCTGTCACTTCTTTCAGCGTATTTTCAGCCTTTTTCACCCATTGAAAGCAATGAGTAGTGCAAAAAACACTGCAAAAACGCAGGTATCAGGTTTTGCAGTGTTTTTGATGCCAAAACCTGAGGAAGTTGAATAAGATTTTTTTTTTGCATTAAACTTTATCAGCATGCAAAAGAGACAAATGTACAGTGACAAAAACGCTGTAAAAAAAGCACAAAAAACGCAGCAAAACCTGCTTTTTTGAGGTAGCTTCCCTACTGCCAAGAGGGCAGGTGTTGCCTGCGGGAAAAAATGCTGCAAAAACGCAATGTATGCACATAGCCTAAAGATCTCAATAAGAAATGTAAAAAAGAAAATCAGGGTAGCAAAGTTATCTACAGAGAAACAAATTACCAGAGACATTAAAATAAATCCCAAAAAATCCCAATGCCAAAAATAAAAAAAAACGGATGGTATCAGCCCCTTAAAAGACAATAATAACAAAATAATTATAGAGGACAAAGAAAAGGCGGAGATACAAAACAGTCACTTTTCATCCGTGTTCACCAATGAATCATCTAGGGATCTTTCAACAAGGCAAAAATCAAACTTCACCACCTGATATAACTAGTTTAACGCAAAAATAAGTACTCCTGCGTCTCAGCAAATTAAACATTGACAAATCCCCCGGCCCAGATGGCACACCAACCACAACCGATGGATCCTGTAACTAAGGCTCCGATCACATCTACAAGACATCAACAACCACGACCGAGGGATCCTGTAACAAAGGCTCCGATCACATCTACAAGACGTCACCGACCACGACCGATGGATCCTGTAACTAAGGCTCCGATCACATCTACAAGACATCACCGACCACGACCGATGGATCCTGTAACTAAGGCTCCGATCACATCTACAAGATGTCACCATCCACAACCGATGGATCCTGTAACTAAGTGTCCGATCACATCTACAAGACGTCACCAACCACGACCGATGGATCCTGTAACTAAGGCTCCGATCACATCTACATGATGATACCAACCACGAACTATGGATCCTGTAACTAAGGCTCCAATCACATCTACAAGACGTCACCAACCACAACTGAAGGATCCTGTAACTAAGGCTCGGATCACATCTACAAGACATCAACAACCACGACCGATGGATCCTGTAACTAAGGCTCCGATCACATCTACAAGACGTCACCAACCACGACCGATGGATCCGGTCACTAAGGCTCCGATCACATCTACAAGATGTCACCAACCACGACCGATGGATCCTGTAACTAAGGCTCCAATCACATCTACAAGACTACAGTGACTAGGACCAATGGAACCTGTAACAAAGGCTCCGATCACATCTACAAGACAGACACCAACCATGACAGATGGATCCTGTAACTAAGGCTCCGATCACATCTACAAGACGTCACCAACCACAACCGATGGATCCTGTAACTAAGGCTCCAATCACATCTACAAGACTACAGTGACTAGGACCAATGGATCCTGTAACAAAGGCTCCGATCACATCTACAAGACAGACACCGACCATGACAGATGGATCCTGTAACTAAGGCTCAGATCACATCTACATGACGGCACCAATCACAACCGATGAATCCTGTAACTAAAACTCAGATCAAACCTACAAGACATCACCAACCACGACCCATGCATCCTGTAACTAAGGCTCTGATCACATCTACAAGACGTCACCAACCACGAGCGATGGATCCTGTAACTAAGGCTCTGATCACATCTACAAGACGTCACCAACCACGACCAATGGATCCTGTAACTAAGGCTCTGATCACATCTACAAGACGACACCAACCACAACCGATGGATCCTGTAACTAAGGCTCTGATCACATCTACAAGATGATAACAACCAAGAATGATGGATCCTGTAACTAAGGCTCTGATCACAGCTGCTAGACATCACCAACCACGACCGATGGATCCTGTAACTAATGCTCCTTCTCCATTTTAGTTTATTCCCCCTACCTTCACACCCCGGTGCTTCCCTCTGCTATTTGTGAAAGAATATTTTGTGTGCCTGGAGTTTTCTGTTTATCCCTGTATGTGTTGCCCTGTTTGTCGGGTGGGTGTACTTCAGTACACAGTAGCGCCCCTCTTCCCTGGGTGGGGGAGAAGAACAAGTGGAGGGCTAACTCAGGAGTTAGGGTGAGGGTGGCGGCCTCGGCATCCTCATCTATCCCGGGGAATAGGGTGAGCAGACTTACGCACTGTAGTTTTTCAGAACCCTAACACGTCAGGTTTGGGGACCGTTACTTCCAGGCAACCCCTAGTAGAGGCCAAGATTGTTCTCTGGGGGGCGTGACAGGTTTGTAGTTTTCAGGGAGGCCTGTAAGCTTTACTTCCGGTTACTTCCTACCTCTGCAAGTACCGAGGAGCAACAGGTGGGGATAGTAATCGCGCTCCTTTAGGGTGACCCCAAGCATGGGCTTTTTCTCTCCTGCCGGACTCCCAGTCTCTCCGGACAGTGGAGGAAATTTTTCTTACCCTGGGTCTAATATACACAGACGCCGACCGTGTCTCCCTGGCTGAATCCATGCTACGTCAGCTGCAGCAGGGAGTCCGGCCGGCAGAGGAGTATTGCTCTGAGTTTCGTAGTTGGTCCACGGACACTAAGTGTAATGACCCCGCACTCCATAGCCAATTTTGTCAAGGGCTGTCGGCATGGTTATTGGATACCCTTGCATTATATGAGACTCCAGTCTCCCTTGAAGTGGCCATGTCTCTGGCGATCCGGGTTGATCACCGTCTTCACCACAGACAAAAAGGGACACCCCAATGTGCGGGAGATCCAGGGCTAAGGGAACCCTGGTCTGAGTCATCTGAGAAGCCCATGCAGTTGGGTGGGGCAACTCATTCTAGGGATCAAACTGGAGTTTGGGCATAAAGGGGCTGTGTGTGTTTTTACTGTGGAGGGAGGGGTCATTACATAGGTGCTTGTCCTTCCTTACCTCGCCGTAAAACAGCCACCAGGAAACCAATGAACTCGGGTTGCGGGGAGGTTAGCAACCCAGGTGTACGTGTCGCCTCCGTGAGTGGTTCTCAATTCTTCCTACCAGCCGAGATCCATCTGGGCAAAAATAAAGTGACCATTTGAGCCTTTCTGGACAGTGGACGGGGTTTAATTTGATTGACGCTGAGTTCGTCCAGGCCCAGGGCCTCAAACCGCAAACACTGTCCAGACACATACCCTTGACCCGGGGGTATTTTTCTCAAGTAATCCGAGGGTTACATTTACAGGTTGGGGCCATACACTCAGAATGTATTGACTGTTTTGTGCTAGAGGGCCTGCCCTCTCCTGTGGTTCTGGGACTACTGGGGCTCACGCTGCACAACCCTGCAGTAGATTGGCAGACGTGGGAGGTGGTTAAATGGAGCGAGTATTGTCATGGTCACTGTTTGGGCACTCGGCTGGCTAGGGTGGATACCCAGTCCGTGCCTAAATACCTGTTAGACTTTGAGGACGTGTTCTCGGAGCAGGGGTGTCAAGAACTCCCTCCCCATCGTTCTTATGACTGCGCTGTTAATCTGGTTCCTGGAGCCAAGCTGCCAAAGAGCAGACTATATAATATCTCGGGTCCGGAGAGGCAGGCCATGAAGGACTATATTGTGGAAATTTTGGCTAAGGGTCATATCAGACCATCCTCATCCCCTGTTGCTGCAAAGTTTTTCTTTGTTAAGAAGAAAGATGGGGGGTTATGCCCCTGCTTATATTTCCACAAACTCAGTCTGATCATGGTCTGGGATTCATATCCGCTCCCTCTCATCCCGGGCCTATTTAATCAGATTGTGGGTGCAAAATGGTTTTCTAAACTGGATCTCAGGGGGGTATATAACCTCATTCATATTAAAGAGGGGGACGAGTGGAAGACGGACTTCAACACGCCTGAGGGTCATTATGAAAACCTTGTGATGCCATTCGGGTTAACTAATGCTCCCGCCGTTTCTCAGCATTTTGTTAATGACACCTGGCAGGTAGATTTGTGGTGATCTATCTTGATGACATATTAATTTATTCACTTGACCTTGAGTCACATCAGGTAAATGTCAGGCAGGTCCTTCAGATACTCAGAGACAATAAATTATTTGTCAAGCCAGAGAAATACATGATTTTGGTTGAGGAAATCCCTTTTTTGGGTTATATTTTATCGTCCACCGGTTTTCGCATGGATCCGGCAAAAATTCAGGAGGTACTGGATTGGGAGCGTCCTGAGGATTTAAAGGCGTTACAAAGGTTTTTGGGTTTCGCCAACTACTACCGCAAGTTCATCAAAAACTTTTCTGTGGTAGCCAAACCTCTGACGGATATGACCAGGAAAGGGACGGACTATTCTAAATGGTTCAGTCCAGCCAGGGAGGCATTTAATACCCTAAAGGAGTGTTTTGCATCTGCGCCGATTCTCATACGGCCTGACGTCACTCAGCCATTCATTGTAGAAGTTGACGCGTCTGAAGTGGTGGTGGGGGCTGTTTTGTCGCAGGGTGCGTGTCCTGGTAAATGACATCCGTGTGCATACTTTTCTAAAAAACTGTCGCCCACTGAGAGAAATTATGACATTGGTAACAGAGAACTGTTGGCAATCAAGTGGGCTTTTGAGGAGTGGCGTCATTTTTTGGAGGGGGCATTTCATCCGGTTATGGTAATCACGGATCATAAGAATCTGGTATATCTAGGGTCTTCAAAACGTCTAACGCCCAGATAAGCAAGATGGGCATTATTCTTTACCAGGTTTAACTTTTTTGTCACTGTCACGTATAGGCTGGGGAACAAGGGCATTAAGGCAGATGCCTTATCTCTCTGTTTTCCTGGAGGTGGAGATAATTGTGAACCGGTTCCTATACTTCAAAAAGGGGTTGTGGTTGTATCTACAGGTGCTTCTCACAAAATTAGAATATCATCAAAAAGTAAATTTATTTCAGTTCTTCAATACAAAAAGTACAACTCATATATTATATATAGTCATTACACACACAGGGATCTATTTCAAGCGTTTATTTCTATTAATGTTGATTATTATGGCTTACAGCCAATGAAAATACAAAAGTCATTATCTCAATAAATTAGAATAATTAACAAAAAACACCTGCAAAGGTTTCCTAAGCGTATAAAATGCCCCTTAGTCTGTTTCAGTAGGCTACACAATCATGGGGAAGACTGCTGACTTGGCAGATGTCCAGAAGGCAGTCATTGACACACTCAAGGAGGGTAAGCCACAAAAAGTCATTGCTAAAGAAGCTGGCTGTTCAATGTTCATAGAGTGCTGTATCCAAGCATATTAATGGAAAGTTGAGTGGAAGGAAAAAGTGTGGTAGGAAAAGGAGCACAAGCAACCGGGATAACCGCAGCCTTGAAATGACTGTTAAGGTCATTCAAAAATTTGGGGGAGATTCACAAGGAGTGGACTGCTGCTGGAGTCATTGCTTCAAGAGCCGCCACACACAGACGTATCCAGGACATGGGCTACAAGTGTTGCATTCCTTGTGTCAAGCCACTCATGACCAATAGACAACGCCAGAAGCGTCTTACCTGGGCCAAGGAGAAAAAGACCTGGACTGTTCTAAGTGGTCCAAGGTGTTGTTTTCAGATGAAAGGAAATTTTGCATTTTATTTGGAAATCAAGGTCCCAGAGTCTGGAGGAAGTGTGGAGAGGCCACAATCCAAGCTGCAGGAGGTCTAGTGCGAAGTCTCCACAATCAGTGATGGTTTGGGGAGCCATGTCATCTGCTGGTGGAGGTCCACTGTGTTTTACCAAGACCAAAGTCAGCGCAGCCGTCTACCAGGACATTTTACAGCTCTTCATGCTTCCCTCTGCCGACAAGCTGTTTGGAGATGGAAATGTCATTCTCCAGCAGGACTTGGCCCCTGTCCACACGACCAAAAGTACCAATACCTGGTTTACACACAACAGCATCACTGTGCTTGATTGGCAGCAAACTCGTCTGACCTTAACCCCATAAAGAATCTATGGGGTATTATCAAGAGGAAGATGAGAGACACCAGAGCCAACAATGCAGACGAGCTGAAGGCTGCTATCAAAGCCACCTGCGCTTCATAACACCTCAGCAGGGCCACAGGCTGATCCCTCCATGCCACATTGCCGCATTGATGCAGTAATTGAAGTGAAAGGAGCCGACCAAGTATTGAGGGCATTTACTGTACATAGATTTGAGTAGGACAACATTTCGGATTTTAAAATCATTTTTCAAGCTGTTGTTATAAAGTATTCTAATTTACTGAGATAATGACTTTTGTGTTTTCATTGGCTGTAAGTCATAATCATCAACATTAACAGAAATAAACACGTGAAATAGATCACTCTGCGTGTAATGACTCTATATAATAGATCCCTCTGCGTGTAATGACTCTATATAACAGATTTCTCTGCGTGTAATGACTCTATATAATAGATCCCTCTGCGTGTAATGACTCTATATAATAGATCCCTCTGTGTGTAATGACTCTATATAATAGATCGCTCTGCGTATAATGACTCTATATAATAGATCCCTCTGCGTGTAATGACTCTATATAATAGATCCCTCTGTATGTAATGACTCTATATAATAGATCCCTCTGTGTGTAATGACTCCATATAATAGATCCCTCTGCGTGTAATGACTCTATATAATAGATCACTCTGTGTGTAATGACTCTATATAATAGATCCCTCTGTGTGTAATGACTCTATATAATAGATCCCTCTGTGTGTAATGACTCTATATAATAGATCCCTCTGTGTGTAATGACTCCATATAATAGATCCCTCTGCGTGTAATGACTCTATATAATAGATCCCTCTGCGTGTAATGACTCTATATAATAGATCACTCTGTGTGTAATGACTCTATATAATAGATCACTCTGTGTGTAATGACTCTATATAATAGATCCCTCTGTGTGTAATGACTCTATATAATAGATCCCTCTGCGTGTAATGACTCTATATAATAGATCCCTCTGTGTGTAATGACTCCATATAATAGATCCCTCTGCGTGTAATGACTCTATATAATAGATCCCTCTGCGTGTAATGACTCTATATAATAGATCGCTCTGTGTGTAATGACTCTATATAATAGATCCCTCTGTGTGTAATGACTCTATATAATAGATCCCTCTGTATGTAATGACTCTATATAATAGATCCCTCTGTGTGTAATGACTCTATATAATATATGAGTTTCACTTTTGTATTGAAGAACTGAAATAAATTACCATATTTTTCGGACTATAAGACGCACTTTGTTCCTCCAGAATTTTGGAGAAAAGTTGGGGGGTGCATCTTATAGTCCGATATACATAAATACTGTGGCTGTGGGTGGTGGGGTATGTAGGGGAAGCGACAGCGGTGGAGTAGCGGGGCACAGGAGGCAGCAGCCTGCACTGTGCCCGCTACTAAATAAAATTAATATTCACTGCTCCCCACGCCCATAGGCGTGGGGAGCAGTGAATATTCATTTTCCTTAATAGCCGGCACACTGTGCCTGTAGTGCGACTCCTGGTATGTATGGCCCCCCTCATCCTGGTATGCTTGGCACCCCCTGATCCTTGTAGCACTTCACAAAAAAAAACAAAAAAAAAAAATTACACTCACCTCCTCTCTCCTCCAGCGCTGTGTCCCACTCTGTGCCGGAATAGTCACTGCTCTCCATGAAAGAATATTTTGTGTGCCTGGAGTTTTATGCTTATCCCTGTCTGTGCTACCCTGTTTTTCAGGTGGGTGTACTTCGGTGCACAGTAGCGCCCCCTCTTCCCCGAGTGGGGGAGAACAAGCGGAGGGCTAACTCAGGAGTTAGAACGAGAGTGGAGGCCTCGGCATCCTCACCTTCAGAGGTATCCTGGGGAATAGGGTGAGCTAGGGTGCCCCCTAGTGTTAGGGTCAGGATAGGAACCCCTGATCTGTGGCCACCCAACAGCTGTGTCATGACATGGATCCTTTAACTAAGGCTCTGATCACATCGACAAAATGACACCAACCACGACCGATGGATCCTGTAACTAAGGCTCCGATCACATCTAGAAAGACATCAACAACCACGAGCGATGGATCCTGTAACTAAGGCTCCGATCACATCTACAAGACGTCACCGACCACGAGCGATGGATCCTGTAACTAAGGCTCTGATCACATCTACAAGACGTCACCGACCACGACCGATGGATCCTGTAACTAAGGCTCCGATCACATCTACAAGACGTCACCGACCACGACCGATGGATCCTGTAACTAAGGCTCCGATCTCATCTACAAGACGTCACCGACCACGACCGATGGATCCTGTAACTAAGGCTCCGATCACATCTACAAGACGTCACCGACCATGACCGATGGATCCTGTATCTAAGGCTCCGATCACATCTACAAGATGTCACCGACCACGACTGATGGATCCTGTAACTAAGACTCCGATCACATCTAGAAAGACGTCACCAACCACGAGCGATGGATCCTGTAACTAAGGCTCTGATCACATCTACAAGACGTCACCGACCACGAACTATGGATCCTGTAACTAAGACTCCGATCACATCTACAAGACGTCACCGACCACGAACTATGGATCCTGTAACTAAGGCTCCGATCACATCTACAAGACGTCCACGAGCGATGGATCCTGTAACTAAGGCTCCGATCACATCTACAAGACGTCACCGACCACGAGCGATGGATCCTGTAACTAAGGCTCCGATCACATCTACAAGACGTCACCGACCACGACCGATGGATCCTGTAACTAAGGCTCCGCTCACATCTACAAGACGTCACCAACCACGACCGATGGATCCTGTAAGTAAGGCTCCGATCACATCTACAAGACGTCACCGACCACGAGCGATGGATCCTGTAACTAAGGCTCTGATCACATCTACAAGACGTCACCAACCACGACCGATGGATCCTGTAAGTAAGGCTCCGATCACATCTACAAGACGTCACCGACCACGACCGATGGATCCTGTAACTAAGGCTCCGATCACATCTACAAGACGTCACCGACCACGACCGATGGATCCTGTAACTAAGGCTCTGATCACATCTACAAGACGTCACCGACCACGAGCGATGGATCCTGTAACTAAGGCTCCGATCACATCTACAAGACGTCACCGACCACGACCGATGGATCCTGTAACTAAGGCTCCGATCTCATCTACAAGACGTCACCGATCACGAGCGATGGATCCTGTAACTAAGGCTCCAATCACATCTAAAAGACGTCACCGACCACGACCGATGGATCCTGTAACTAAGGCTCCGATCACATCTACAAGACGTCACCGACCACGACCGATGGATCCTGTAACTAAGGCTCCGATCACATCTACAAGACGTCACCGATCACGAGCGATGGATCCTGTAACTAAGGCTCCGATCACATCTACAAGACGTCACCGACCACGACCGATGGATCCTGTAACTAAGGCTCCGCTCACATCTACAAGACGTCACCAACCACGACCGATGGATCCTGTAAGTAAGGCTCCGATCACATCTACAAGACGTCACCGACCACGAGCGATGGATCCTGTAACTAAGGCTCTGATCACATCTACAAGACGTCACCAACCACGACCGATGGATCCTGTAAGTAAGGCTCCGATCACATCTACAAGACGTCACCGACCACGACCGATGGATCCTGTAACTAAGGCTCCGATCACATCTACAAGACGTCACCGACCACGACCGATGGATCCTGTAACTAAGGCTCTGATCACATCTACAAGACGTCACCGACCACGAGCGATGGATCCTGTAACTAAGGCTCCGATCACATCTACAAGACGTCACCGACCACGACCGATGGATCCTGTAACTAAGGCTCCGATCTCATCTACAAGACGTCACCGATCACGAGCGATGGATCCTGTAACTAAGGCTCCAATCACATCTAAAAGACGTCACCGACCACGACCGATGGATCCTGTAACTAAGGCTCCGATCACATCTACAAGACGTCACCGACCACGACCGATGGATCCTGTAACTAAGGCTCCGATCACATCTACAAGACGTCACCGATCACGAGCGATGGATCCTGTAACTAAGGCTCCGATCACATCTACAAGACGTCACCGACCACGACCGATGGATCCTGTAACTAAGGCTCAGATCACTGATGGATCCGGTCTCTCGGCCTCTGGTCTCCTCCTGGAATCCCCTCAGTGCTGACGTCACACAGATCCTGCTCTGTCTCCAGGAATATAATCTGCGGGGAATGTTCTCTGCTCTGTATATAATGTCTCCTGGGCGCAGGTCTCTGTATAATGGCTGATAACAGAGAGAACAGAGATCCAGGAGAAGTATGAAGTGTCTGCTGCACTGAGGGGGAGGAGCTGTGGTGACGTCATCATTATCACAGGTCCTTCACCTATCTCCTGAGCTCCGCCCCCTGATCACATGGCGGTGACATCACCACAGGTCCTCCAGCTCTCAGTGCAGATCTCCGTCCTGGTTGTGTGCAGCTCTTGCTCTCTGTTATCAGCCGGCAGGACGAGATCCCTCCAGCTGATCCAGTGCTCCTCCCTCCTTCTCCTGAATGACCCCCGGAGGATGGACGAGGACGAGACCACCAGAAGATTATTACACTTCACCCTGGAGATCATCTCCCTGCTGAGCGGAGAGGTAACTCCTCTACATTTCTATCAGCTTTATTGTGTTATGTAACAAGTCCGACATCTATCTGATATGAGAGCATCATGATGTGGGGGCAGAGACCTTGATTCGGTCGCTTACTGGGCTGCTAGCTGCAGTTCTGATGAAATCCCTGTTTATTCTGCTGTAGCTCTAGTAGTGCTCTGAGCTCTGTATAGCTTCACCCACAGCCCTGATTGGCCGCTCTCTGTACACTGTGCATAGGCAGAAAGCTGCCAGTCAGTGGCAATAACTTAGTGACAGATTCCATTTAACCTCTTCATGACATCCACCGTACATGCAGCACCTGATGCAAGCAATCCAGAGTATTAGATCAGCGATCCGGGCAGGAAAAGTTGATGTCCCGTCCAGAGACAAGGTAAACAACAACAAAGAAAGGAAAAATTATTAATTAAATACACATATTTACATAAAAATAAATAAAGTACACTTTTGGTATTGCTGTGTCCGGAACGACCTGACCTATAAAATTGTCCCACTAGTTAACCCCTTCAGTGAACACGGTAAAAAAAAAAAAAAAAGAAGCAAAAAACAATGCTTTATCACCATAGCGCCAAACAAAAAATGTAATAACACGCGATCAAAAAGGCGAATGTAAATAAAAATGGTATCGCTGAAAACACCATCTTGTCCCGCAAAAAACAAGCCGCCATACAGCTCCATCAGCTTAAAAATAAAAAAGTTATAGCTCTCAGAATAAAGCGATGAAAAAAAAATAGTTTTCTATAAAATAGCTTTTATTGTGTAAAAGCGCCAAAACATAGAAAAATGATATTAATGTGGTACCGCTGTAAACGTACTGACCCGAAGAATAAAGCTGCCTCATCAATTTTACCACACGCGGAACAGAATGAAAAAAAAAAACATAAAAAAAATTCTGGAAGTTCTGTTTTTTGTTTATTCTGCCTCCCAAAAATTGAAATAGAAAGTGATCAAAAAATGTCGCGTGCCTGAAAATGGCACCAATAAAAACGTCAACTCGTCCCGCAAAAAACAAGCTGTCACATGACTCTGTCGGCCAAAATATGGAAAAATTATAGCTCTCAAAATATGGCGATGCAAAAACTAGATTTAAAAAAAAAAAATGCGTCTTTTAGTGTGTGACAGCTGTCAATCATAAAAACCCGATATCATTCTGGTATCACTGTAATCGCACCAACCCGAAGAATAAAGCCGTCTAATCACTTATACCGCATGAGGGACGGCGTAAAAAATAAACTCTAGGGTTAGGGTTGTGATGGGGTTAGGGCTGGGTTTGGGGTTAGGGTTGTGATGGGGTTGGGATTTTTTTCAAAAGTAGAAAAAAAAAAGATGACGATATGGCGACTAGTGTCGAGCGCAAGTGCTCGCTACCTGAGTTTGCATCGGGTGCTCGGGTATGCACCGAGTATAGCGGGTGCTCGTGTCTCCGCCCCATATGCATTGTGGCCAAAAAAACCTAACGGGGATTGCCTGCCATGCACAAGCGATCCCCACATGTTTTTTTTTGGGTTTCTAATAACCATGAAACATGCGGGCGGGGACTCGAGCACTCGCGATACATGGTGCATACCCGAGTACCTGCTGCAAAATCATGTAGCGAGCACTAATGACAACTTATTCAATATGATGACCTAATATTATCAAATTCTGTGTCGTACCTCTGGGTTCAAAATGTTCACTATACTCCTTAATAAAATCCTTGAGGGGTCTAGTTTCCAAAATGGGGTCACTTGTGGGGATCAGGGGCTCTCCAAACGCAACATGGCATCGCTAATTATTCATTACATTCAAAAAGTCAAATGGCGCTCCTTCCCTTCCAAGCCCTGCCGTGCGCCCAAACAGTGTTTTTTCCTCACATATGGGGTATCTGCATGCTCAGGGGAAATTGCACAACAAATTTTGGGGTCCATTTTTTCCTGTTACCCCTGCGAAAAAAAAAATTGGGTCTAAAGTAACATTTTTGTGAAAAAAGTTAAATGTTAATTTTTTTCTTCCACATTCCAAAAATTCCTGTGAAGCACCTGATGGGTTAATAAAGTTCTTGAATGTGGGTTTGAGCACCTTGAGGGGTGCAGTTTTTAGAATGGTGTCACTTTTGGGTATTTTCTGTCATATAGACCCCTCAAAGTCACTTCAAATGTGATGTGGTCCCTAAAAAAATGGTTTTGTAAATTTTGTTGTAAAAATGAGAAATCGCTGGTCAACTTTTAACCCTTATAGCTCCCTAACAAAAAAATTTTGGTTCCAAAATTGTGCTGATGTAAAGTAGACATGTGGGAAATGTTATTTATTAACTATTTTGTGTGACATATCTCTCTGATTTAAGGGCATAAAAATTCAAATTTTGAAAATTGCTAAATTTTCCAAATTTTCGCCAAATTTCCCTTTTTTTCACAAATAAACGCAAGTGATATCGAAGAAATTTTACCACAATCATGAAGTACAATATGTCACGAAAAAACATTCTCAGAATCGGGGGATCCGTTGAAGCTCCAGAGTAATTACCTCATAAAGTGACAGTGGTCAGAATTGAAAAAATTGGCCTGGTCATTAACGTGCAGACCACCCTCGGGGGTAAAAGGGGGTTAATATTAATGATATAACTTAATATTCAGAAGAATTAAAGGGGTATTCCCATTCTCCAATGGGATACCAGATATATAGTGTGTTTCATATAAATGATGTGTTTTTTTGTGTAAACTGTGCATTTTATATAAATTGTGAGACCTGCTGACAGGCAGCACAAAAAGGGTTAATCTTCCTCTAACAGGCTTGATCATGTGACCCAACTCTGTTTAATATGCAGAAGCTTCTGGAAAAACGCCTCTGGGCAGTCAGCCAATGACTGCAGCTCTAACAGTCACATGGGAGTGGGAGGAGTTAAATCCTGTGAGGTAGTTAAGGATTGAAGAGGCAGTTGGTGGTCAGACATTTTGAGAAGAGGAAGCCATTTTGTAGGTGAAGGAGTTACCTACCTTCTCCCTGACTGCTGCGCTTAAAAAAGGGACAGACACAATAAGGGGAGCTGATAGTCTTCATATTAGGAAGAATTACCTCAGGGCAGAAACAGAGCACAGCGCTGAGGAAGAAATATTCAGATTTGATGAAACCAGAGGTTTCCATGATCTGCCTGTCTGCAGGTGTACAACAATATTCAACCATGAGTGTCATCCTGTACCTCAGCTCCCTACCGCTTGTGAATAAGGCTATGTGCCCACGATGCAGAAATGAAGCAGAAATTTTCCTGACCATTTCTGCATCTCCCTGGCAGAAAAAACGCATGCAGATTGTGCATGCGGTTTTCCTGCAGAATATATGCGGATTCACATGCAGATTGTGCATGCGGTTTTTCCTGCAGAATACATGCGGATTCACATGCGTTCCCCCATGCATTTCCGCATGTGGATTGACAAGCGCTTTCCAGGCGATTTTAGCATCACTTGGAAAGTGCTTGACAACTAGGTCACACTATATAAATCCATGCAACCGGCATGGATTTATAAAGTGTGACCCGAGAGAGTGGTAAAAATAAAAAATACATGTATACTTTACCCTCCGATGGCCCCCGGTATCCCGCTCATTCCGTTCTCCCTCGCCGGCAACTTTGAATTGAAAGACCTGCCGACGTCAGCGTCACGTGACCCGTCACATGACTCTGATGTCAGCGCAGGTCCTTCAACTCACTGCAAAGTGCCGGGAACCAAGCAGGAGCGCTGCGCGGGCCGACAGAAGGTAAATATACATTTATTTTTTATTTTATCCTTTTTTTACAGATTTTTTAATGGTACCTGGGTGCGGATGAGACTCTCCTCTCCTCCACACCCGGGTACCATCCGCACATTAGAACGCGCCAATTACGCAAGTACAGATGCAGTCTTGCGGAATTGGCGCGTTCTAATGCAAGTCAATGGCGGCGAAAACGCAGCTTTTCCGCAAAATTAATGGACATGCTGCGGATTTTTGAGCGCAGCGTTTACGCTGCGGAAAAATCCGCATCATGGGCACAGCACATGCGGATTTCAATTGGGGAACATTGCTTCCCTTCTACCATGCATTTTTAATGCGTTTCCACGGCGTTTACGCAGCTGCAAAAACGCCGTGGGAACGCATTAAAAACGCATCGTGTGAACTCAGCCTGAGTGTCATCCTGTACCTCAGCTCCCTACCGTTTGTGAATAAGGCTATGTGCCCACGATGCAGAAATGAAGCAGAAATTTTCCTGACCATTTCTGCATCTCCTTGCCGGAAAAATGCATGCAGATTCTATGTGCGTTTTTGAAGTGTTTTTGACGCTTTTTTGATGCGTTTTGTAAACGTTTTTGAAGCCAAATAAAGTTAGTGGGGAAAAAAAAAAGGCCAATAATGTAATTTCCTAGTCAAACCCCTATTCACCATTTTGGAAGTATTCAGGATGCCACAAGAACTGCAGCCCCTGTAATTAATATAAAAAAAATATATACACATACATACTCTATGCAGATATGTACGCGTGTGTATACATGGGCTCCCCCCCACACACACACTCCTCACCCAGTATCCAATTACGGCTCTTTCACACGTCAGAATCTCCGGTACGAATGGTGATGACTTTTTCCACACATACCGGAAACACACACAGACCCATTTCAATGTATGCTTGGTCACGCATACGCTGTACAATAATCTTACATTTCAATGTATTTAAAAAAAAAAAAATGTGTGGGTTCACGCGTATTTTTAATAACCAGCAGAGGGAAAGCAGACGGCTGAGGGCTGATATAGTCTGGGAAGTAGCCAAGGACCATGGCCCCTTCCCTTGCTATTAATATCAGGCCGCAGCAGTTAGCTTAGCCTTTACTGTCCATTCTACAGGGGGACCCAAAAAAAAAAATGACATAGTGTCCCCCTATAAATTGGAGCCAGCAAAGGCTCTGCGGACAGCTGCGACCTGATATTAATAGCCTAGAAAGGGGCCAAGGTTATAGGCCCCCTTCCAGGCTATAATACCAGCCCTCAGCCGCCCCAGATTTGGCGCATCATATTTTTGCGCCAAATCTGACGCTTAGCCTCGTTCTTCCACGCTGCCCTGGTGCGGTGGCAGGGGGTAATAGTAGTGGGGTTCATGTCAGCGCCAGCTGCCATAAAGCCCAGGTTAGTAATGAGGGGCGTCTATAAGACACCCCCATTGCTAACCTACAAAGAGCTAAAAAGAAAAAACACACACTACACCCAGAAAATAATTATTTATTTGAAATAAAACACACAATTTTATTTAATTATAGATTTACAAAAAAAAAATAATTACCTGTCCACGTTCCTGCGATGATCTCCCATGCACAGTTGTCACATCTGGAGATGTGACAGCTGTCATGGCTGCTGTAAGCTCACACTGCCGGGAACACTTCCGCTCCCGGCAGTGTGAGGCACTGACTGAGGTCACCAGAGTGCATTCAGTCAGCGCAGCTCCGGTGACCCCCCTTACGGCCCTGCTGTACCGTGGGAATTTCTCACGGTCAGCAGGGCCGTAAAGGAGGTCACCGGAGCAGCGCTGCCTGAACTCCGGTGAACTCACTTATGCAATGATGGGGCTGCTTTACGGCCCCGTCATTGTAGCGGTGGCAGCGGTTTAGAGCGGTCACATTTTATGTGGCTGCTCTAAACTGGAGATCTTCATGGGACACTCGTGGATTACTATGGAGGGGTAAGGATAAAATTGTGTTTTTTTATTTTATATTTTATTACAGGAGATTGAGGGCTTCGGGGAATTAGGTATATAGGTGAGTATAGGTGTATTTTTTTTATTTTTTACTTTATTTTAGGTGGCGATCGGCGGGAACAGGTAATGTATAAACTAAATTTCTTTAGGCAACCACTGGCCACCAATGAAATGTATTTTTAAAATTAATTGGGGACCAAACAAAAAAAAAATGGGGACTTTAAATTAATAAAAAAAAATAGGTTGCCAAAAAAAAAAAAAAAGGGGGCATACAAAAAATAAAAAATGTATAGGGGCAAAAATATAAACCTATGGGGGCCAAAAATAACATATGGGGCAGTTTTACGGACACATTAGGGCAAT
The DNA here is from genome assembly GCF_046119375.1 of Phyllobates terribilis. Taxonomy (NCBI): domain Eukaryota; kingdom Metazoa; phylum Chordata; class Amphibia; order Anura; family Dendrobatidae; genus Phyllobates; species Phyllobates terribilis. Next base: position 479,339 of record NW_027363019.1, read on the forward strand.
TTTAACAGCAGGATCAGGCTGATGGGAACTACTGCTCCCATCGAGCTGATCCTGCTGCCACTAGTGGACGGGGGACAGACATAGGCCGATGGGAGTAGTAGTGTCACATAGACCTATGTCTGCCTGCACGCAGACACCCGCTGACAACCGCAGACACTGCGCAGAGCCCATGCTGACACCGCGCAGGTTTCCAGCGCAGACACCCGCAGACACCAATCATGACCGGGACATTCAGGTCCATCTTGTACCACCCCAGGTGCTCAGCCATGATCCAGGAAGACAGGAATGGTATGGGATTCTCGTCTTCCTGGATTTATGGGATGGCTGGAACGCCCCCGCATGAGGTCACTTCCCATTTGCTGCAGTCTTGTGTTCCAAAATCGCAGCAAATGCGCTTTAATTCTGCAAGTAGTTTTACATATTTGCAGATTTGAAGCGTTCCAATGCAAGTCAATGGCGGCGAAAACGCAGCGCTTCTGCAAAATAATTGGTGGTGCTGCGTTTTTTTTTCCCCATGAAAAAACGGAAGTGGAAATTTGAGCAGCATGTGCAGAGCACACGCGGATTATCATTGGGGAATATGGCGGACCTTCTACCAAGCGTTTTTGAAGCGTTTCTGCAGCGTTTTTGCTGCTGCTAAACGCTTCAAAAACGCATCGTGGGCACACAGCCTAAGAATTTGACCCATTATCCCCAGTAAAGGGACTTCTGTTTAAGTTCTTTAGGCTTCTTTATGACTGGGGCTCGGGTGCACAGACTACTACCACCATCATCACCCTCTACCTGGAGGCATTTACTGGAAAAATATTATATTGTGGAGTTTAATTTGAGAAGAGAGGACTCTTCTCCTGACAGAAAACTGTCCACAGCGAGATACATTGTATACTGCGAGGAGTGCAGCCCCCTGCCATACACCACATGAGATTACCACACTTGTGCGCACTTAAAGGGGTACTCGCATCTCCAAGATCCTATCCCAATATGTAGTAGGTGTAATAATAGTAATATTAGCAAATGCCTCTAATTAGAAATGTAGTATAGTATTTTTGATTCGCTATCTCTTACCTCATGTGCAGAGCATCGCAGGACCTTAGGTATCCATGGTTACGTCCACTGATAAAATCACAGTTAGCTGGCTAGCTGCTAGTGGTCGTAACCATGGATACCTAAGGTCCTGCGATGCCTGCACATGGGGTAAGAGAGCTAGCCAACCAAAAATACTATACTACATTTCTAATTGAAGGTATTTGCTAATATTATTATTATTATTACACCTACTACATATTGGGATGGGATCTTGGAGATGGGAGGACCCCTTTAACTGAAAAAAAAACTAAAGAAATGAACTGGAATATAAATGAGTGTACATGCAGCATGTAAGAGCGTGTTCACACATGGCCCAAATAGGGTCACTGTGTAATTTTGATCAAAATTAAAGTCAAACTAGTAAGAATTGAAAAAATTGGCCTAATCAGAAAGGTGAAAACAGTCTCGTGGGTGAAAGTGTTAATAGGAACCTGTAATTAGGTTTTGGGTTAGAAAGCCACAACTATTTCATTATCTCTCTGGGGTTTTGTGTTTTACCACTTTTCTCCATACACAGGATTACACAATAGTGAGGAAGACACCGGGGGAGGGTGTGACTCCCATCATCCATCTCCAGGAGTCAGGAGGGCGGAGCCCGGACCCCATCACAGAGCCTCCCCCGCACCCCCCGATACATGAGAGGAAGAAGAAGATCCTAGAGCTCAGCAACAAGATGATTGAGCTGCTGAGCGGAGAGGTGACTGCTGGGACATTATACAGGACCGCACTGGAGGATTCTGGGTGATGACCGGAGAGGTGACTGCTGGGACATTATACAGGACAGCACTGGAGGATTCTGGGTGATGAGCGGAGAGGTGACTGCTGGGACATTATACAGGACAGCACTGGAGGATTCTGGGTGATGACAGGAGAGGTGACTGCTGGGACATTATACAGGACAGCACTGGAGGATTCCGGGTGATGACCGGAGAGGTGACTGCTGGGACATTATACAGGACAGCACTGGAGGATTCTGGGTGATGAGCGGAGAGGTGACTGCTGGGACATTATACAGGACAGCACTGGAGGATTCTGGGTGATGACCGGAGAGGTGACTGCTGGGACATTATACAGGACAGCACTGGAGGATTCTGGGTGATGAGCGGAGAGGTGACTGCTGGGACATTATACAGGACAGCACTGGAGGATTCTGGGTGATGACCGGAGAGGTGACTGCTGGGACATTATACAGGACAGCACTGGAGGATTCTGGGTGATGAGCGGAGAGGTGACTGCTGGGACATTATGCAGGACGGCACTGGAGGATTCTGGGTGATGACCGGAGAGGTGACTGCTGGGACATTATGCAGGACGGCACTGGAGGATTCTGGGTGATGACCGGAGAGGTGACTGCTGGGACATTATGCAGGACAGCACTGGAGGATTCTGGGTGATGACCGGAGAGGTGACTGCTGGGACATTACACAGGACAGCACTGGAGGATTCTGGGTGATGAGCGGAGAGGTGACTGCTGGGACATTATGCAGGACAGCACTGGAGGATTCTGGGTGATGACCGGAGAGGTGACTGCTGGGACATTATACAGGACAGCACTGGAGGATTCTGGGTGATGACGGTGTCGTTGTTGTCAGGTTCCTATAAGGTGTCAGGACGTCGCTGTCTATCTCTCCATGGAGGAGTGGGAGTATCTAGAAGGACACCAGGATCGGTACCAGGAGGTGATGATGGAGGAGCTCCGGCCTCTGACATCACCAGGTGAGAGGAGACTCTTGTTGGCTCCGGTGGATGTGATGACGTCTCTCGGCCTCGTCCTATAATAGATGATTTTTCTCCAGACTTGCTCTGGTTTTCTCTACATTTTCTCACAGCTTTCATTCCCTGATTCTTCTCTTCTGATCTGTGAGTCGCGGTTTCTCCGCTGTCGTCTTCATCAGTCTTGAGTCTTCGTCCTCGGCGGCTTCTTTCAGAATCTTTCACCTTCCTTAGAGCATCGGTCACATTTTGTCTGCAGATTTCCCAATGGAATTTTTCATAAAGTCCCACATTCAATATAACAGCGGATCGTCCTTTGCTTTCCTTATGAGGAGGTCAGAGTTCTCGTTAAGTTCTTTCAGAGCTCGTTGCTCTGATATCATTAGATTATGATATTTCTGTCCTTGAAATTTTGTGTTCTTTTTAATGTAAGTAGTTCATCTTCAATCATTTCCTAGAAAACATCCAAGACTGGTGGACGAGACTTGACCGGATAGTAATAGAGATTTTTTTATAACAAACGATTGAAAGTAACTGTCTGTTGTGTTGAATCGCTGGAGTTTTATGATCAAGAAGTGAACCCCGTTCATCAAAAGTTCCAGTTCTATTGGGAACATCATCATGAGAAACTTCTTGTAACGAGTTCTCCATGTTCTCATTCTGTTCATTGACCATGAAATGACAACGCAAAGTGAAAGTTCTCACAAACTTATTCACATCTAATAAAGTTCTATGAACGTCAAACTCAATTGTCGGGGAGAAGGTTAAGCCTTTGGATAGAACTGTAACTTCAGCCTCTGTTAATTACTGTCACTAAAGAGATGAAGCGTTTTCTTCAAAGGGCTAAAAATATATCTTTATTATTAACAAATAAAAAAAAAACATATAGAGGAATACCATATATATTCATATACAAATACAATATATACAAAAAGTGAGGTACAAGTTCAGGAAGAACAATGGTGGTATACCTGGATATAAAGCTTCGTGTACTGCACTGCTACATCTAAGGCCCAGACCAAAGGTGAAATTATCCTATTAAGTAAATACGAAATATGGGTCCAATTATATGTTAGAGAGTATACTAATGCGTAAAGGTCCATAGCATACATCACATAAGTAATATATAATATCAGTTATTTATATCATTATAATGAAAAAGTTTCTGACTAGAGAAACACTATCACAAGTAAGCATTATACCTCATAGACATAAAGGATATAGTAATAAACATATAAAGTGATAGGTTCAGTCAGTATGCTGGGCAAAGGTGATACAAATAAGCATCAACAGACCAAGTGCAATAGGACACAATAGATAGACATAATGGTAATGTTACCAGCAGTGCAGGAAACCAGGGACCCAACCAGCAAAGGCTAAACAGACAGCTGCCGGCTGATATTAATAGCCTGGGAATTGGATATTGTCCCCCTCCCAGTGCAAGAACACCAGCACTCAGCTGCCCAAGAATTGGCGCATCCATAAGATGCACCATTTCTGGCGCCTAGCCTCGGCTCTTTCCACTTGCTCTGGTGCGGTTACGAGTGGGGTAATACTATTGGGGTTGATGTTAGCTTTGTAATGTTTGCTGACTTCGAGCCCAGGGGTTAGTAATGGAGAGGCGTCTATAAGACACCCCCATTACTAACTCCGTAAGTTTAGTTAAAAAAGCACACACACAGAGCAAAGTCCTTTAATTGAAATGAACACTCCCAGACCCTCTTTTACCCTTTATAAAGATCAAATTAAAATACAAAATAATCCTCACCTGTCCGCCGATAATCCTTATGTGATGCTGTCCAACAAAAATCCCCAGCCGTGCTACATCTGGATTGTTTGATGTGACTGCTCAGCAAGCCAGTAGCGTGAGAATGCTCCTGCAGTGTCTAGCACTGCTCTGACTAAGGTCACCGGAGTTCATAGCCAATGAGCTCTGGTCACCTTACTGACGTCACTGCTCGCTGCACTGACCAGTGTGTCCTGGCTGGCGGGCTGAGCCATCGCTCAACACACCATACAGATGTAGCAGAGCTGGAGTTCGTCACGGGACATCATCAGTATGGATTATCTGCCGACAGTTCAGGATGACTTTGTTTTTTTTTATTTTTCTTTGGATATTATTAAATGGGTAAAAGGGTCGGGAAGTGTTTTGTTCAAATAAAGGACTTTGCTCTGGGTGTTTGTGTTTTTTACTTAAACTGATGGGGGTTAGTAATGTGGGTGTCTTGTAGACGCCTCTCCATTACTAACCTTGGGCTTGAGATCAGCTGACATTACAAAGCTGACATCAACCCCAATATTATTACCCCATTTGCCACCGCACCAGGGAAAGTGGGAAGAGCCGAGGCTAATGGATGCGCCATTTTTTGGGCGGCTGCAGGCTGATGTTATTAGTTTGGGAGGGGGTACAATATGCATGGCCCCTTCCTAGGCTATTAATACCAGCCTGCAGCTGTCTGCCTAGCCTTTTCTGGTTATTAAAAATAGAAGGGGCCCCCACATCATTTTTTTGGGAGGGGGTCACCCCTTGTTAATAACCAGTAAAGGCTACGCAGATGTTAATATTAATCCCCTGGGAAGATCTATGTATATTAATGTTTATTACCCGCTTCCCAGACTATAAGCATCAGCTGTCCGCTTTCCCCCTTTGCTTTTTTTACTTTAAATTCTTTAATTATTAGCTAAATCCATGTACAGCAGCTCCACACGCCCTGCACTGACGATATATCTCACTGACTCATTTCTATCTTTCTAGATCTATAAAAAATGTTTTATTAGTTAGAAAATTAGCCTGAAATGTCAGAGAATGACCGTCTGTAAAAGCTGATGTTATAAACGCGTTTGATGCGGATGTCATACAGATGCGAGACAGGTGAGAGAAGTCGCATCGTACTCGCAAGACAATCATCCTACTGTTCAGGAAGATCCGACCAATTTTATTTCAGCCGATGAGTGCGATCCCTTAAATGCGACATGTTAGTAACGGCTGATTGACGTCAAACTGGCCATAGATATAAGTATTGGGGAGCAGGACTGCAGACTTAAAATACAAAAGGGGAGAAAGGAGGAAACTTAAAATTGGTTTTGTAAATTTTGTTTGAAAAATAAGAAATTGCTGATTAAACTTTTACCAAAAAAAATAAATCTGATGTGAAGTAGACATGTGGTAAATGTTAGTTATTCCATACAAAATAGTTAATACATATCTGGTTAAAAGACATAAAAATTAAAAGTCCAACATTTTTTTTGTAAAATTTTCGATATTTTCATAAATAAACGCAAAAAAAAAGCCAAATCCTAAATTTACCACTAACATGAAGCACAATGTGTCACGAAAAAACAGTTTCAGAATCAGCGGGATCCGTTGAAGCTCCAGAGTTATTACCTCCATAAAGTGACAGAGGTCAGAACTGTAAAAAATTGGCCCGGTCAGGAAGGTGAAAACAGACTGGGGAGTGACGGGGTTAAAGGGATGTTTGTTCAGAAGAATATGTATTATGGAGCTTTTCTGTGGAGTCTGACCAGACAATCTCTCCTTGGCTCCCCGTGTGCATCAGTAAGCGCCCATGACCCCGGTGCCTGCTCTCTAGTTGTCCTTTCTACACATTGATAGGCACTAACCGCTGCGTACCGGGTGCTCCCCACAACACCGTCCTTCCCGGCGCTGTGACTTCATCCGTCAGCCGTACATGTGCCCTTTTTTCCTCCTTCAGAGACAAACGCAGAACTTGCTGCCTATTTTAGTGTTTATATCGAGGCGGATGTTGAGAGTTATCTCTATTTAAAGAAGAATAAGAAAGCGGTAACCCGTCTTTTAATAGATCAGGTTCTCTCCTCTTAGTGATCCCAGAGGATCCTGTCCAGGAGGGAGGCCGTGTCCTCATGATGACATCATGAGATCTCAAAATACAATCACTGGTAAATGGTCACCGTCCTTCCCACCAATCTACATAACGGTGAATTAGGACAGAAGAAACCGATGGATAGAAATGTGGAGCTTTCTCCAGCTCCTCTGTGGTTCCATCCCTGGAAACGAAACTTGGAGAAGTTGTGTTTCTTAGTACGGCTCCTTCATCTGACTGACGAGGGTCTTCTCTGTCCCTCTCCTCAGGGTCCTGATCCTCCGGGTGCAGAGCAGAGAGCATTAGGCTTTGGCCTCGCTGATTATCACTTCATACTTGAGGCCACAATGTGCTGGGTCCTTGGTACCGGTGGTGAGGACCACAACAATGTAATTTATTCCCTGATACATAAACATTAGAATTACTGGTACTGAGAGACGAGTCTCATATATAGACTGATACACGGCAGGTCATGTATTCAGTCTGTGTGTCTCCACAGATGGATCCAGGAGGAGAAATCCACCAGAGAGATGTCCCCGTCCTCTGTATTCACAGGACTGTCCAGAGGAGAATCACAACATCCCGGAGGATCATCAGGTAGATGACACTGAAGTCCCCACAACATCGGACCATGAAGTGATGGGACCTGAGCTCATCTTACATTTTTATTTTTAGGGTGAAGATCTGGTTGATATTAAGGTTGAGGTTATACATGGAGCACAAGACGCGATCGCAATATGGGCCGATCAGCAGGGTGAGGAGGGAGACTGTCATGTCTGTTCTGTGGTCACCTACTACTACTCCCATAATTTCATCATAACATGTGTGGTAGATCGCTCACACGGAGGTAGACACAGGTACACTGTTTCTTTAAAAACTTCTCGTTGGTTTATTAAAATGCAGCATAAACCAACACTGAGTCCATAAAAGAAATCACGGCCCTTTGGCCAAAAAGTTCTCGTTGGTTTATTAAAATGCAGCATAAACCAACACTGAGTCCATAAAAGAAATCACGGCCCTTTGGCCAAAACAGAAAACAAAGCAAAATGGTAACACAAAAGCACAGTCTTTGTGATAGCAGGGATCCACCTGCTGAGAGTTCAGCAACTCCACTTGGTTCAGGAAAAACAAACACAAGATCCTCTCTGGAGCTAGCTTCTCCAGACACTGAACACTGAATGCCTCAGTAGGACTTGTATTTAAATCAAAGACCACACTCTGAGATGGAGATATGGTGAATGACCTCCCACCCTTCACAATGATCATTCACAAAAAACACTCCCTTTTAACATGGAAGTTTAACCTCTTTAAGCAAATAACATGTTGGAGCAAATTTCATGGTTTCAATTCACAGAAGCTAATAGCCTCCGTGAAATATATCTTCCCTCTATCACTTTACCAGTGACTTTGCCACACATGACACAATCTATTCCGTCACTGTGTGTTTCCTACAGATGGATTCAGGAGGAGAAATCCACCAGAGAGATGTCCCTGTCCTCTGTATTCCCAGGACTGTCCAGAGGAGAATCACAATGTCCCGGAGGATCATCAGGTAGACTGTGCTGAGCCCTGTACTGGATCTGTATATAGGGGACATTTCTGATTGAGGTCATAGATGCCACAGATTTTCGTGGTTTCTTGTATTGTGCTGATTGTTACATCTGGTATATCAGGAGGAAGATCCAACTAAGAATAAAGTGAAGGACGAGACAGAAGAAGAAGCGATGACGGGGGGGGATCAGCCGTGTGTGAGTGACGGGAAGGAGGAGATTCCGGTAGATGTTTCCACAGGTATGTAATAATGACCAGCGTGTGATGATGATGATGATGACCGGTGTGTGATATCGTGTGGAGTCTCCGGTGCAGTGAAGCTTTATCCGCTGTCCACATCACAGCAGAAGCGTCCGGTGATGGCGCGGCTGCTCCTGTAGAGTCCGGCTGTGCTCTGATGAATACCGGGGCCGCCTCCACACCTCTTCTTAATGATTTAGGAAGCACATATTAGTTTTCCTTTACCTTCTATAATATTCTTTCCATCCTTTACGTCCATATTTTCCTTACACAAGTCCGTGCTGCCATATAAATGACTGAGCTTGTGCTCCAGGTTATGAATCTCCCCGTCCTATGGATCTCGGTGATGTAGCAGCCACTGCCTGGTGCTGACGAGTGACGACACATGTCACATGTAGAGTCGTCCTACCTGTCGCCTCTGTTTGCCTCCCACTGCCTCCTACATTGAGGCCGGCGTTCTGGTCCCTCCTCATCCAGGCCGGCTGCCCGGTGGCATGAAGACCCCTATGGTAAGTCAGTAAGTGCCGTGCTATGGAGGTGTGGGTCAGACATACTGCTGTCGTCCCTCTGCCACTATGGAGGCCATCTTGGATGTAGGAGGACCAGAACACAGGTCTTAGTCAGAGACAAGCGGAGGACACCAGGTAGGTGACAGTACATGACAGATGTTTAGTCCTCTGTGCCGGGTGGGGAATTGCTTCATCATAAAAGGGATTAGGAGCTCGTATCTACAAACAGCTGCGATGGCCGCATCTAGAGTTGTCGTTATCTTACATCATGTCGGTTTTTGAGATCTGGTTCAATCAACATATAAACATGGAGACTAAATACTGCCCAGAGGGGGCGCCCTTCACCATGCACGGATTATATCCCCTGTCAGCGTCTCATTTATGGTGAATCTTTTAATATGGAGAGATTCACTATATGGAGAATAGTATTGGGCCACACGCATTAATCACTGCATTCTGGCTTCTCCTTCAGGCCCTGTTGTCCCCCCGGTGTATAACATCCAGCCCTGTCCCACCCCCCAGTATATAACATGTGGCTCCTCGGTGTGTATTGGTTACAATTTCAACTGCTGGGTATATAGATCCTGGGGGCATACTCAGGGGGTGATATGTGCAGGAGAGGCCAGATGTTATACAGGGGTTATATTCACAATAACCAGGGTGTACTTTATTATAAGAGCACATTGTGATTTTGGGAACGTCCCTTTAGAAGAATCTTCACTCTCGGTCTCTCCAGACAAGATGTCGTCTAGGAATCGTCCCCCCATCTGAGCCTCTAACTTCAATAAATAATTCTCTTTCCAACAGTAAAATACATAAATTACCAAAAGAAGGTAAGAAGACGTCCTCATCCAGGTTCCGAAAGTTTTAAGTTTTTTTGTTTTTGTTTTTTTTACCAATAAATTGGATGAAATTCTTTTTCTGACAAGAATTGTTACCAAAGAAAGAAACTGCTGCTCAGATTCCCGGCCGTTCCTCCGACATTTATGAATGACATGATAACCGGGTGTCACCGTTCTCCATACATGTGTCCCCACACTTCTGACACTCAGCTCTGATTGGACAATGTAGGGGAACAATGGTAACGCCCAGTTGTCAGTATTTCCTTACATTTATAGGGTGAATAGGAGGAGAACTGCACAGCTTAGTGACCAATAACATTATGACTCCGGAAATGAGAGGACGAGAAAGTAAAAAAAAAATAAATTAAAAATCAATAAAGAAAAAATGTATCTGTAAGGCCGATAATGGGGGAAATGATTTACAGATAAAATGACCAAACAACTTACAATCCTAGAATGTTCTGGTTGGAGGGGACCACCTCCAGGGTCCCCGTATCCAGCCCCCTGCTCAATGCAGGACTCACCATCTCAGACAGATGTCTGTCCGGCCTCTGTTGGATTGTTTTCTCCATTCTTGATGGTTTATTTCTCATTACTGACCTCGCTGTATGAGGAGCTTTTTTGTGGGGGATGAGTTGTATTTCTCATCTTGTTACTTTATCATCTTTATTCTGCTGTTATTTTTTAGAATTTTTCTCTCTTCATGAGCTGCACAAGTTGAGTGATAAAACGACCGTCCACCCTGAGACTGAGAAGTGACTATACGGTTATCATATATAGACTCCCTTCCTTGTGTCCTCCATCTGCCTCCTGTAACGGTGAACCGATGGAGGAAACCTGGCAGTTCCTAATAATAAGGCGCTTACACACAGTCTCCATACAGCCGGTCCCAGAGGTTTCCCGGCTTCCATCTTTTTACCACTGTACAGTGATCTGGACTTACAGCACAGACACCGGGGCTGCTCCACATAGTAGTGCTGGCTGGTAGAGCGAGCTGGCAGAAGAAGGTCGACATGTCAGATCTGACCCAAAGATGGCAGGTACTAGACAATCAAGAAGCGGGACGAGGTCAGAATCAGGAAGCCGAGTAAGAATGGTCCTGTAGATGGAGGCCTAAGTCATCCCGGGGTATTATGGAAGCCAGACAAGGTTACCAAAGACAAACAGGAGCAATGAAAGCAGGTGCAGAATACATCTGTAACTGGTGACGCCCCGCAGACTGCTGGGAGATTAATAGGATGTGGCGCTGCCCTATAGGTCACAGCACAGGAAAGGCAGGGGAGGGTGGGGTAGACGTATTACTGCACTCACCATACCACTGCACTGACCGCCCTGGAAGCCGGGGGAAGGGACCACCGATCTGAGGGGGCAGCGGAGGGCAGAGGACCCCATAGGGGACTGTACAGGGAAATGTGTAGCGTTCAGTCCCGGGGTGGAGGGTCTCTGTAACTGCGGTAATACAACTAATCCAAGCCAATAACAATATATTTATTTCATTTTCTTTTAGGACTTTTCTACAATAAATACTTTGTTTCTTTTCAGACATTTTTGTGTTACCAAATCCTGGCGGCCATAAACCATAAGCGATGTATTGTTACATGGTGACAGTATTCCTCATTGTTCCCATATAATAGACACAACGTCCTGATCAGTCTTTATTACACAAGAATAAGAGGAATAAACTTCATGAATTGTAAGAATAGACGAGATGGAAATAGGAGACTTTGTCCCCGGAGTCTCCACAGAAATCTGTGTATTTCTTCTTCCGTCTCAGGATTCTCGGTTCCGGGGTAAAATCTCTATTCAGTTAGGAAACATTGTTCCATCACTGAGATCGGAGGTGACGGCCGCTACTGATAAGATTCTGTGTAGGGGGAGGGGAGAGGAGGGCGGGGCTAGAGGCTGAGCTCCTCCCATCTACATGGACTCTGACCAGTAGTGACCGTCCTCTCCTATCTCAGTAATGGGACGCGTACACCCGGCGTCAGAGGCTCAATGCAGTGAGGAGGAGAAGCCGCGCGCATGCGGTAGGTTTGTCATGTTCTCAAGCCTCCAAAGCCGTGATGACATGCTAAGTGGGACGACTACTCTGGGGTCACGAACGCCTCATCGACAAATCAAAGGCCTCATAAACTTTAGAAATACAATACTTTTTCTAAAGATCTGTTTGTGTGTTTAATGTAATAGAGATGTTAGGTGGAGAGTTTATATCTGCAGACACATCTGCTGCGGGTTCTGGGGGCACAGGGAACGGACAGTTTCCCTTTAAACATTATTTTTAAGGACATATATTTAGGGTTTCGGGCAGGGGCGGATGTATCACATGTGCACTAGGTTCAGCTGTATATAGACCAAGTAATGTAAGGAGGCTCCAGGGGATAAGGAGGATCCGTGGTGTAGGGAGGCTCCAGGGGATAAGGAGGATCCGTGGTGTAGGGAGGCTCCAGGGAGTAAGGAGGATCCGTGGTGTAGGGAGGCTCCAGGGGGTAAGGAGGATCCGTGGTGTAGGGAGGCTCCAGGGGATAAGGAGGATCCATGGTGTAGGGAGGCTCCAGGGGATAAGGAGGATCTGTGGTGTAGGGAGGCTCCAGGGGATAAGCAGGCTCTGTGGTGTAGGGAGTCTCCAGGGGATAAGCAGGCTCTGTGGTGTAGGGAGGCTCCAGGGAATAAGCAGGCTCTGTGGTGTAGGGAGGCTCCAGGGGATAAGGAGGATCCGTGGTGTAGGAAGGCTCCAGGAGATAAGCAGGCTCTGTGGTGTAGGGAGGCTCCAGGGGATAAGGAGGATCCATGATGTAGGGAGGCTCCAGGGGATAAGGAGGATCTGCGGTGTAGGGAGGCTCCAGGGAATAAGGAGGATCCATGATGTAGGGAGGCTCCAGGGGATAAGCAGGCTCTGTGGTGTAGGGAGGCTCCAGGGGATAAGCAGGCTCCGTGGTGTAGGCAGGCTCCAGGGGATAAGCAGGCTCTGTGGTGTAGGGAGGCTCCAGGGGATAAGCAGGCTCCGTGGTGTAGGGAGGCTCCAGGGAATAAGCAGGCTCCGTGGTGTAGGGAGGCTCCAGGGGATAAGGAGGTTCCGTGGTGTAGGGAGGCGCCAGGGGATAAGCAGGCTCCGTGGTGTAGGGGAGGCTCCAGGGAATACGCAGGCTCTGTGGTGTAGGGAGGCTCCAGGGGATAAGCAGGCTCTGTGGTGTAGGGAGGCTCCAGGGAATAAGCAGGCTCTGTGGTGTAGGGAGGCTCCAGGGGATAAGGAGGCACCATGGTGTAGGGAGGCTCCAGGGGATTAGGAGGATCCATGGTGTAGGGAGGCTCCAGGGGATAAGGAGGCTCTGTGGTGTAGGGAGGCTCCAGGGAATAAGCAGGCTCTGTGGTGTAGGGAGGCTCCAGGGGGTAAGGAGGATCCGTGGTGTAGGGAGGCTCCAGGGGATAAGCCGGCTCTGTGGTGTAGGGAGGCTCCAGGGGATAAAGAGGATCCGTGGTATAGGGAGGCTCCAGGGGATAAGGAGGATCCATGGTGTGGGGAGGCTCCAGGGGATAAGCAGGCTCTGTGGTGTAGGGAGGCTCCAGGAGATATGGAGGATCCATGGTGTAGGGAGGCTCCAGGGGATAAGCAGGCTCTGTGGTGTAGGGAGGCTCCAGGGGATAAGCAGGCTCCGTGGTGTAGGGAGACTCCAGGGGATAAGGAGGATCCGTGGTGTAGGGAGGCTCCAGGGGATAAGCAGGCTCCGTGGTGTAGGGAGGCTCCAGGGGATAAGGAGGATCCGTGGTGTAGGGAGGCTCCAGGGAATAAGGCGGATCTGTGGTGTAGGGAGGCTCCAGGAGATAAGGAGGATCCGTGATGTAGGGAGGCTCCAGGGGATAAGAAGGCTCTGTGGTGTAGAGAGGCTCCAGGGGGTAAGGAGAATCCATGGTGTAGGGAGGCTCCAGGGGATGATGAGGATCCGTGGTGTAGGGAAGCTCCAGGGGATGATGAGGATCCGTTGTGTAGGGAGGCTCCAAGGGATAAACAGGCTCTGTGGTGTAAGGAGGCTCCAGGGGGTAAGGAGGATCCATGGTGTAGGGAGGCTCCAGGGGATAAGGAGGATCCGTGGTGTAGGGAGGCTCTAGAGGATAAGGAGGATCCGTGGTGTAGGGAGGCTCCAGGGGATAAGGAGGATCCGTGGTATAGGGAGGCTCCAGGGGATAAGGAGGATCCATGGTGTAGGGAGGCTCCAGGGGATAAGGAGGATCCGTGGCGTAGGGAGGCTACAGGGAATAAGCAGGCTCCGTGGTGTAGGGAGGCTCCAGGGGATGATGAGGAACCGTGGTGTAGGGAGGCTCCAGGGGATGATGAGGATCCGTGGTGTAGGGAGGCTCCAGGGGATGATGAGGATCCATGTTGTAGGGAGGCTCCAGGGGATGATGAGGATCCGTGGTGTAGGGAGGCTCCAGGGGATAAGGAGGATCCGTGGTGTAGGGAAGCTCCAGGGGATAAGGAGGATCCGTGGTGTAGGGAGGCTCCAGGGGATGATGAGGATCCGTGGTGTAGGGAGGCTCTAGAGGATAACGAGGATCCGTGGTGTAGGGAGGCTCCAGGGGATAAGGTGGATCCGTGGTATAGGGAGGCTCCAGGGGATAAGGAGGATCCATGGTGTAGGGAGGCTCCAGGGGATAAGGAGGATCCGTGGCGTAGGGAGGCTACAGGGAATAAGCAGGCTCCGTGGTGTAGGGAGGCTCCAGGGGATGATGAGGATCCGTGGTGTAGGGAGGCTCCAGGGGATGATGAGGATCCGTGGTGTAGGGAGGCTCCAGGGGATGATGAGGATCCATGTTGTAGGGAGGCTCCAGGGGATGATGAGGATCCGTGGTGTAGGGAGGCTCCAGGGGATAAGGAGGATCCGTGGTGTAGGGAAGCTCCAGGGGATAAGGAGGATCCGTGGTGTAGGGAGGCTCCAGGGGATGATGAGGATCCGTGTTGTAGGGAGGCTCCAGGGGATGATGAGGATCCGTGGTGTAGGGAGGCTCCAGGGGATGATGAGGATCCGTGGTGTAGGGAGGCTCCAGGGGATAAGGAGGATCCGTGGTGTAGGGAGGCTTCAGGGGATAAGGAGGATCCGTGGTGTAGGGTGGTTAATGGAATAAGGAGGCTCCAGAGGATACATGGAGGCCCATTTGCACTACAGGTTGCTCACATACTCGAATCATTCCACTTTCTACCACTGTAGATTTTTCTTCTCAGACATTGGGAGAAGGACTCCCCTGGGTACTGTAATTAGGATTTAACCCTGTAATATGACTTCGGTGCTATTTCATTCTTCTAAGGATTCGTATCATGTCCTTACTGGGGTTGAGCGAGTATGTTCTGTCCGAGTATGCTCGGGCCAAGCTTCGAGTATTTACAGCTGCTCGGTGATAAGGTTAGATCGCTCCCGTGTGCATGATTTGCAACTGTTTGACAGTTTTATTACATGTGAGGAATATGTAAGAAATAGACATTCCTCACATGTAATAAAGCTGTCAAACAGTCGCAAATCATGCACACGGGAGGGATTCAACCTTATCACCGAGCAGCTATAAATACTCGGAGCTCGCCCGAGCATACTCACCGAAAGGGTTAACAGAACATACTCGCTCAACACTAGTCCTTAGGTATACTGTGGACATGATTACGGCGGCCACCTTTATGAGGCCCACCTTTGTGATTAGTCAGTCTCATTTGCATGCAGTAATAAAAGATTAAAACTCAATTTTTAATTGCGTGGACACTTTTCTACACTAAGGGCGAGATAGGAAGCTTGAGAGAGTGAAATGGCACTGGTGGTACATTAAGGGGGTAAATCCTGATGACAGGTTCCCTTTAAGAACTGTCTATTTGCTGTCTAATCTCTGCCACCCCTGACTTGTGCCAATGTCACCAGTTTATAAGTGTTATTCACTTTACTCGTCATTGTGTTAATGTTATGGCATGTAGTTGTCTTCCTTATTACCGGTACTTTGACTGACGAGGGTCTTCATTGTGAGATCCAGAAAATAAATGTGTAAATCTCTTTGGATATGATTTTTTTAACAACATAAATCTGTCTTTCATCCTTATAGGAAATCCCTGTGAGAATAAAGGTTTATCACTAAATTGTAAAAAAGAAGATATATGGGAGCACTCTAATGGAGGAAACCTCATCACCCTTCCTGCACCTTCTGGACTTCACAGCACTTCACTTTCTTATAATCCTCCTAATCATGAGGAATCATCTCCTGAGCAATCTCACATTGTTATCACAATTCCAGGTGACACAGATACAAGATTTCAGTGTGACAAGCAATTTACTAAAAGCTCAGATTTATTAACACACAGAAAACACAAAGGAGAAAAGTCATACTCCTGTTCAGAATGTGGGAAATGCTTTACAAATAAAACAAAACTTGTTATACATCAGAGAAGTCACACAGGAGAGAAGCCATATTCATGTTCAGAATGTGGGAAATGCTTTACAGATAAAGGGAATCTTATTTCACATCAGAGAATTCACACAGGAGAGAAGCCGTATTCATGTTCAGAATGTGGGAAATGCTTTAGACATAAATCAAGATTTATTATACATCAGAGAATTCACACAGGAGAAAAACCATTTTCATGTTCAGTATGTGAGAAATGCTTTACAGATAAAGGGACTCTTATTAGACATCAGAAAACTCACACAGGAGAAAAGCCATATTCCTGTTCAGAATGTGGGAAATGCTTTACATATAAATCAAAATGTGTTAGACATGTGAGAATTCACACAGGAGAAAAGACATTTTCATGTTCGGAATGTGGGAAGGCCTTCACAGGTAAATTAAGTCTTGTGTTGCACAAGAGAAGTCACACTGGGAAGAAGCTGTATTCATGTTCAGAATGTGGGAAATGCTTTACAGATAAATCAAGATTCATTAGACATCAGAGAATTCACACAGGAGAAAAACCATTTTCATGTTCAGTATGTGGGAAATGCTTTAATGATAAAGGGACTCTTATTAGACATCAGAAAACTCACACAGGAGAGAAGCCATATTCATGTTCAGAATGTGGGAAATGCTTTACAGATAAATCAAAATGTGTTAGACATGAGAGAATTCACACAGGAGAAAAGTCATTTTCATGTTCAGAATGTGGGAAGACCTTCACAGGTAAATTAAGTCTTGTGATGCACGAGAGAAGTCACACTGGGGAGAATCTGTATTCATGTTCAGAATGTGGGAAATGCTTTCCAACTAAATCAAGATTTATTATACATCAGAGAATTCACACAGGAGAGAAGCCATTTTCATGTTCAGTATGTGGGAAATGCTTTACTGATAAAAAGACTCTTAATAGACATCAGAAAACTCACACAGGAGAGAAGCCATATTCATGTTCAGAATGTGGGAAATGCTTTGGATATAAAGGGAGTTTTATTAGACATCAGACATTTCACACAGGAGAGAAGCCGTATTCATGTTCAGAATGTGGGAAATGCTTTCCAGCTAAATCAAGATTTATTATACATCAGAGAATTCACACAGGAGAGAAGCCATTTTCATGTTCAGTATGTGGGAAATGCTTTATTGATAAAAAGACTCTTATTAGACATCAGAAAACTCACACAGGAGAGAAGCCATATTCATGTTTAGAATGTGGGAAATGCTTTACACATAAATCAAAATGTGTTAGACATGAGAGCATTCACACAGGAATAAAGCCATTTTCATGTTTGGAATGTGGGAAGTCCTTCACAGGTAAATTAAGTCTTGTGAAACACGAGAGAAGTCACACTGGGGAGAAGCCGTATTCATGTTCACTATGTGGGAAATCTTTTGTAAATAAATCGTATCTTGTTAGACATGGGGGAAGTCATACAGGAAAGAAAGTGTAATCGTGTACACTGTGTGTTTTAAAATTTTTAATAAAATTGCTCAGAATAATCAGTACACTTCCTTTGATAAGTAAGATTGTCATTAATATCTCACTGAATACCAGAACAATTTCTAAAATTTTCCTTTCCCCCATGACCAGCGCCACACGAGAGAGGGAATTCACCCAATAAGGACAGGAAGCGTACTGAATAAGAGGGCTGCACCTCTACCCTGCATCATTTTGGTTTCCTGTCCATGAGGGAACCTGAAGCTGAAGAATCAGGAGAGGAAAGTTAAAGGAGAAACTTACCCAGGCCTTGCCTGGAAGAAAGGCTCCTTGTCTATAGTGCCGTGTCGGGTCCTGGAAGCGCCACCGCTGGTTGCTTGAGGGCTCATGTAGATGCGAGCGCCGAAGTCCTTTTGGATGCCTGCTGGCCCCAACAATGTCCCAGGCTTGCGCATGTGCAGGACGCCCTGGGATTGGTGCGCCCTGATGAAGAGCATGCCGGAGACTTCTGACCTGAAGTGTTGGATTTCACTTCCAGGGGGTCTGGAGAAGGCATGCACAAGGGTGTGCGGGAGTTGCTGTGGCTGGTCCCTCTTTTAAAATCACGCCTGACTGCCAAAAGAGTGGGTTTTCTCTGGCTCTCCTTCCCCACGTGATATGGAGAAACGTCAGTGCCAGGATCAGAGTTTACACAGCAATGGCAGTCTCATGAGTTGCAGAAGTGATAGTACGACCGACCACGAATAATGGTGTGATTTGATCCAGCCCCTGAATCTGGTACCCTTATTAAACTCCAGAATGCTGACTGATCTTTGTGAAATTTCACCATGGTAATTAAGTCCCTTTTTCTTGTCTCTAATTACTAGGAATGGCTTAAGAAATGTGGCACAAAAGAATAAGGAGTGAACCCTTTGTAGGGATAAGTTACCTGACTTGTGGCAGAAAAGACTGTGCAGATTGTATACAGAAAACCGCATGTGAAGAATCCACTAACTTCATGGATTTGAGATCCGTGATCAGGGCACAAGTTAAGAATTCCCTTGAGACCCTTATTCATAAAAAAAGGAATAGAAAGGGAAGGAAAGGGTCCAAAAAATTATCACCTGATTTAGATGAATCTATAAAGTCGGAAGGTGAATGTGGATTGGATTCTTGTTCCTTTTCATTCTTTAATGGCGATACAGGGGGTAGGCCATGCTTTCCTATAAAAGTCGCAGATAGGTTGATTAAGGCTGTGAGAGCTACCATGGGCATCTCGGATGCTAAGACCCCCAAATCCATACAAGAGTTCATGTTTTGTGGATTAGGGCAAAAAAAAGAGGCGCATATTTCTAATTAATGAAAAGATTCAGGCTCTCATTAAGAGAAAAAACAAAGAGAAACGTTTCACTACCATCATCTTCTAAGAGAAGATACCAATTTGATGAGGAGGAAACAAGACTCATGGAATAAGATCCCAAAGCTAGACGTAGCAGTGGCCAATTCATCCAGAAAATCTACCTTGCCTTTTGAGGATGTGGGTATTCTGAAAGATCATCTGGATAGAAAGGTAGATGGTTACTTAAGACACACCTGGGAGTCCTCGGTGGGTGCCCTGAAGCCAGCGGTCTCTACGACCTGTACAGCCAGATCTATGATTATCTGGTTGCAACAACTAGAAGGTCAACCGAAGGATAATGTCCCAAGGGAAAATATCCTGGCTGATGCAGGGAGCAGCAGCTTTTATTGCAGATGCCTCAGCAGACTCAGTGAGGCTGGCAGCCAGGTTAGCGGGCCTCTCTATTGCCACTCGTAGGGCGCTATGGGTAAAAAGTTGGCCTGGGGATGTCCAGTCAAAGACCAAACTGTGTTCAATCCCATGTGATGGGGGCTTTCTTTTTGGTCAAGTTCTGGATGACATCTTGGACAAAGCTGGAGATAAAAAGAAAGGATTCCCCAGTTTGTCTATCCCAGAATACAGGAGTACCTTTTGGAATAGAAGATACGGCTGAAAAAGACCTCCTAGGGATCAGGAAAAATAGGAAGTCAGAAGACTAAAAAAAAGGTTTCATGTTTGGGGGGCCGCCTTCAGGGGGAACGAAGTCTTCCCAGTGATGTCATTCCCCGGAAGGAGGAATGCTTTCCCTCTTCCTCCATGCGTATGAATAAAATTCATCCCATGCCTGGATTCTAGGGATAGTGGAAGCCGACCTAAAATTGGAATTCCAGACTATCCTTCCACCCCTGCGAACCTTCATGGTGACACCTCTCCGAAGGTCTTCCAAGCAATAGTTAGTTTTTGGTCCTCTTGGAGGTACCCATAGAAGAATAAGGAAAGGGATTATATTCCCCCCTTTTCTTGATAAAGAAGCTGGATGGCACTTTCAGAACTATAGTAAATTTGAGAGGTCTGAACAGATTTCTGGTGTATCAACCCTTCAAGATGAAGTCAAAACAATCGGCTGTAAAACTTCTGTTTCTAGGCTGCTACATCGTGAGGACCTGCGCCGCGGTCAGCTGACTGTGACGCGGGTGCCACGTGATGCCGACGCCGCCCCGCCTATCATGACGCGGTATGCATCATCAAAGGTCCTCAAACCTATCGATCAGACTATAGACATCCGTTTTTTTACACACGTGGTGATTAGCGTGGGCACATTTAAAAGGGATCACATTGACACTGACACATACCCCCTGACGAAGGTTCGCTGAAACGCGCGTTGGGGTGGATGTACACCACCCAGCCGTTGGTACGCTCCTGGCTTCCTGTACCCAAGGTAGCTATATATTTTATCTTCATACGGAAATATGACTTATAAACAACCCTAGATGGATGGGAATATTAGAGCAGTGTTATGGATTGGACCATATTTATTTAATCATCGATAATATTGTCGGGCCATAAGGGCTGGCTGTGTGATATGTCCGTTCTCTTTTCTGTACATGGTCATTGGTGTTTACTACTCCTTATGTAATCTAATTGACTTTTAACTTAGATATATTCAATAAACATTTATATATTTTTTTACATCTAAGTAATGTTTATGGGCTTTATGTCGCTATTTTTTCCTTGGTCATTTTTCTTTTTTTTGATCAAAAATAGTTCACTAAGTACCCTATATTTATTATGCAACTTTGCTTTACATTTATATATAATGATGGTAGGGTATGAGATATATTTTTTGTCTTTTGTAGGTTTTGCTTCTTTTTGCTAGTGTGAACATGCTCCTATTTCTTGCATGTCTACCATCTTAGACCTCAGTTCACATTGCTTGTTTTTTGTCTTGTTTGCATTCTGTGCAATTTAAGGGTGTGGCATCCCCTTTGTTGAGCTGATTAGTATATATGTAGCTTACCACGGGCCTAGGTGGTCTGGAGTTGGGACCCGGTCCTATTTGTCTACCCTTTTATATGCATTACTTCAACTTTGATATACAGTAAGGTTTTTAATATAGACAGTATAGGTACCGTCCCAATTTAGGGTCACCTTGCCGCTGGTGGGACGGCTTGTATACTTTTTTTGATCAAAAATAGTTCACTAAGTACCCTATATTTATTATGCAACTTTGCTTTACATTTATATATAATGATGGTAGGGTATGAGATATATTTTTTGTCTTTTGTAGGTTTTGCTTCTTTTTGCTAGTGTGAACATGCTCCTATTTCTTGCATGTCTACCATCTTAGACCTGAGTTCACATTGCTTGGTCCTTATGTAATCTAATTGACTTTTAACTAAGATACACTGTGTGCCGAATTATTAGGCAAGTTGTATTTTAGAGGATTATTTTTATTATTGATCAACAACTATGTTCTCAATTCACCCAAAAGACTCATAAATATCCAAGCTTAATATTTTTGGAAGTTGGAGTGGGTTTTTTTTTAGATTTGGCTATCTTAGGAGGATATCTGTTTGTGCAGGTAACTATTACTGTCCCGAATTATTAGGCAACTTAATAAAAAACAAATATAATCCCATCTTACTTGTTTATTTTCACCAGGTAAACCAATATCAGTGCACAAAATTTAGAAATAAACATTTCTGACATGCAAAAACCAAAATAATTCGTGATCAATATAGCCACCTTTCTTTATGATGAAACTCGGCAGCCTCCATCCATAGATTCTGTCAGTTGCTTGATCTGTTTTCGATCAACATTGCGTGCAGCAGCCACCAGAGTCTCCCAGACACTGCTCCGAGAGGTGTACTGTTTTCCCTCCCTGTTGATTTCACATTTTATGATGGACCATAGGTTCTCTATGGGGTTCAGATCAGGTGAACAAGGGGGCCATGTCATTATTTGTTCTTCTTTTAGACCTTTACTGGCCAGCCACGCTGTGGAGTAGTTGGATGCATGTGATGGAGCATTGTCCTGCATGAAAATCATGTTTTTCTTGAACGATACCGACTTCTTCCTGTACCACTGCTTGAAGAAGTTGTCTTCAGAAACTGGCAGTAGGTCTGGGAGTTGAGCTTCACTCCATCCTCAACCCGAAAAGGTCCCACAAGTTCATCTTTGATGATACCAGCTCATACTCATACCGGAGTGGAGCTCTCTGCCCTTTACTGATCCAGCCTCTGGCCCATCCATCTGGCCCATCAAGGGTTACTCTCATTTCATCAGTCCATAAAACCTTTGAAAAATCAATCTTAATATATTTCTTGAACCATTCTTGAAGTTTTATCTTATGTTTCTTGTTCAAAGGTGGTGGTTTTTCAGCCTTCCTTACCTTGGCCATGTCCCTGAGTATCACACACTTTGTGCTTTTTGATACTCCAGTAACGTTGCAGCTCTGAAATATGGAAAAACTGGTGGCGAATGGCATCTTGGCAGCTTCACGCTTGATTTTCCTCAATTCATGGGCAGTTATTTTGTGCCTTTTTTGGCCAACACGCTTCTTGCGACCTTGTTGGCTATTTTCCATGAAACGCTTGATTGTTCGGTGATCACGCTTCAAAAGTTTGGAAATTTCAAGACTGCTGCATCCCTCTGCAAGACATCTCACAATTTTGGACTTTTCAGAGCCCGTCAAATCTCTCTTCTGACCCATTTTGCCAAAGGAAAGGAAGTTGCCTAATAATTAAGCCCACCTTATATAGGGTGTTGATGTCATTAGACAACACCCCTCCTCATTACAGAGATGCACATCACCAGATATACTTAATTGGTAGTTGGCTCTCAAGCCTATGCAGCTTGGAGTAGGACGACATGTATAAAAAGTATCATGTGATCAAAATACTCATTTGCCTAATAATTCTGAACACAGTGTATATTCAATAAAGATTTATGTATTTTTTACATCTAAGTAATGTTTATGGGCTTTATGTCGCTATTTTTTCCTTGGTAATTTTTCTCAGTTGTTTTTGCGATGCCCTCTCGTTAATCATCCATGAGTCTCCCCGTTGTGGTGGTGTATTAGCTGCGTGATTATGCGGACTCTTCTGTGGTATGTCTTAATGAGAAACGATGCATACTACCATGTTTCAATCCATGCAGAAGCTGAAAAATTCCTGAGAGTGGCCCTATCCATAAACTAGAGAATCAGACATTTTCAGTTCAGGGCCCCGGCCTTTTGGTCTGTCCATGGCTCCGAGAGTATTTACAAAGATCATAGTGGAGATCAGGGCCGGCGTCAGCACCCGGCGCACCCGGGCAAATGCCGGGGCCCTGAGCACACAGAGGGGCCCACTGGCGGTCGCGCACCCCGCTGGGCTATGGGCGGAGGAGAGCGGTGTCAGCACCCGCCCTTCTCCGCCGCTTGCTCAGGGCCCCGGCAGCTGGATACTTACCTCTCCCCGTGCCTCCGCAGATCAGCTGTCTTCCTGCTCTCCGCTCCCTGTGACGTCTCAGGTCAAAGGGCGCGGTGACGTCTTACACCGCGCCCTCCCCTGAGCCGTCACAGGGAGCGGAGAGCGGGAAGACGCCGACAATGCTGGAGATCGGACCCGAGCAGCGAGCGGCGGGCAGCAGGTAGCAGGTGAGGAGAAGGGAGGTGAGTATTTGATTTTTTTTTTTAATGTATGGAGGCATGGGGCAGTATAAAGAGAAGGGGGGGGCATCCTGCATGGGGCATTATAAAGAGGGGGGGTACATCCTTTATGGGGCATTATAAAGGCGGGGGCATCCTGCATGGGGCATTATAAAGAGAGGGGGGGTACATCCTGCATGGGGCATTATAAAGAGAGGGGGGGGGTACATCCTGCATGGGGCATTATAAAGAGAGGGGGGGTACATCCTGCATGGGGCATTATAAGGTGGGGAACAGCCTGCATGGGGCATTATAAAGGGGGGGCCTGTATGGGGCATTATGTGGGGGGTAACAGCCTGCATGGAGCATTATAAGGGGGCACAGCCTGCATGCAGCATTATATGGGGGCCAGTATCCTGTATGGAGTTTTATAAGGGGACCAGTATCCTGTATGGAGCGTTATATGGGGGCCAGTATCTTGTATGGAGCTTTATAAGGGGACCAGTATTCAGTATGGAGCGTTATATGGGGGCCAGTATTCTGTATGGAACCTTATATGGGGGCCAGTATTCCGTATGGAGCCTTATATGGAGGCCAGTATTCCGTATGGAGCCTTATATGGAGGCCAGTATTCCGTATGGAGCCTTATATGGGGGCCAGTATTCCGTATGGAGCCTTATATGGGGGTCAGTATTCCTTATGGGGCCTTATATGGGGGCCAGTATTCCGTATGGGGCCTTATATGGGGGCCAGTATTCCGTATGGGGCCAGTATTCCTTATGGGGCCTTATATGGGGGCCAGTATTCCTTATGGGGCCTTATATGGGGGCCAGTATTCCGTATGGAGTGTTATATGGGGGCCAGTATTCTGTATGGAGCTTTATATGGTGGCCACTATTATGTGTGGAGCGATTCACCGGTTTCTGAGCTATTGTGGAATTTACAATAGATATCACTCATGTAATGTAAGAAGTGAAATCTTTGCATTGTACTATATATATATATATATTTCTCCGCCGTATCTCTGCATCATGAATCGTAGTATGTGTTAAAGGGGCCCACTGAGACTCTTTCGCCCAGGGCCCACAAAAACCTGGAGCCGGCCCTGGTGGAGATGACAGCGAATCTTTGTGAACAGAACACCCTAATAATTCCATACTTAGACTATTTCCTGACGGTAGGCAGATCACTAGAACCCTGCATACAGGGATGGTGGATCGGCACTCCGTTAGCGTGGTGCACGTGGAGTAGAATATGCAGAAAGGAAGTAATTCCCGGCACTCACGTATTCAGTGAATAATTGCTCACTAGATCGCTCACTCAGCTGCACACGGAGGTAGACACAGGTACGCTTTCTTTAAATCTCTTGTTGGTTTATTAGAATGTGGCATAAACCAACATTGAGTCAATGAAAATAAAACAGCCCTTTGGGCAAAACGGGAAAACAAAAAAATAAATTGGTCACGCAAAACACAGTCCTTGTGTTAGCAGGGGTCCACCTGCTCAGAGTCTAGCAACTCCACAAGGTTCAGGTCAGCTCAACACAAACATGTCTGGAGTTTGCCTCCCCAGACTTACTGAACAAGTAATGCCTCAGCAGACCTTGTATTTAGACCCCAGACCGCACCTTCAGGTGGAGATATGGAGAACAACCTCCCGCCCGCTCTATGGTTGTTCTTATAAAGACATACATTTTACAAGTGGTGACTTAACCCTTCTCAGCAAATAACATGCTGAAGGAAACTTAACGGCTTTATTTCACTAAAGCTAATGGCCTCAGGAAAACATATCTCCCCTCCAGCACTTTACCAGTGACTTTGTCACATCTTTTATTTCATTGCCAATTCCAGTGGACATTTCAGCCCGTCCCAGGCTTTTTTCAGCAATGCAGTCATCATACAATCACTAGTTTATAAAGGATTACACCTCAGAAGTGACATCAGATGTAAAACAAAAAACTGCCTACCCGATATAATTCTTCATGCATGAATCCCGTATAACATAAT
The DNA here is from genome assembly GCF_046119375.1 of Phyllobates terribilis. Classification (NCBI taxonomy): domain Eukaryota; kingdom Metazoa; phylum Chordata; class Amphibia; order Anura; family Dendrobatidae; genus Phyllobates; species Phyllobates terribilis. Next base: position 504,928 of record NW_027363019.1, read on the forward strand.
TTATTTTTTATTTTATGTATTTTTTGAATTATTATATTATTCACGGCTACATAGACATTATTGCATTAAATATAATTAATCAAAGCTATATTGGTGAATCATATGCTATACAGAAAGTTTATTCCTTAGAATATTATAGTGTATCAAATCTATTCTATTAGTTATTTTTAAATTAATCCTCTATTAGATTTATTTCTATTCAATTTACTAATATGAAGTTGAAACATGATTATCTCATTATATTATTATTATTATTATTATTATTATATCATACGTAAATTATCTTATGAAAATAACTTCCACTTGGACTGTGTCGAGTATCATCATTGAAATTACATCAAGTAGGGATTCATCAATATTAAATCAGCGCAACAATGTTGTCTAAAACAAAGAAATACTGTATTTTTCGGACTATAAGATGCACCTAGGTTTTAGAGGAAGAAAATAGAAAAAAAAATGTAAGCAAAAAATGTGGTCATGATGCCCTGTTAAGGGGGAGGGGGTCTGCTGCTAACACTGTTATAGGGGTAATATCCCCCAATTCTGTTAATATTCCCCATCCTGGTCTGTATGGCCCCCTCCTTCCTGTTATATGTGGCCCTCATCACCATCCTGATATGCATGGCACCCCTCATCCCCATCCTGGTCTGCATGGCACCCCAATCCCCCATCTTTGTATACATGGCACCCCAATCTCCTATCCTGGTATGCATGGCACCACTTGATCCCCATCCTGATATGCTAGGCACCCATCATCCTGGTAGGCATGGCACACCTCATCCTGGTAGGCATGGCACCCCTCATCCTGGTATGCATGGTTCTCCTCATCTTGGTATGCATGGCACCCCTCATCCCTCTTCTTGGTATGCATGGCACCCCTCATCCTGGTATGCATGGCACCCCTCATCCTGGTATGCATGGCACCCCTCATCCTAGTATACAAGGCGATCCCCTGATCCCCATCACGCTGCACACACAAAAACAAACAATTATAATCACCTCCTCTCTCCTCCAGCGCTACGTCCCACTCTGCTGTCGACACTCACTATGAAAGGCATGCATGGCGTCCCTGCCATGCGCCCTCACAGTGTGAGATGCTGTTCTGGAATAGTTACTGCTCCCTGCGCCAGAACTGTGTGTGTGTGGAGCAGTGACCATTAACTCACACAGTACCTGCAGCACAGCTCCTGCTGCGGACGGCGGTCTTTGTGCCCACTATTAAAGACCATGAATATTCAATACAACCCATGGGAGAGGATTGTAGTGAATATTCATGGTCTTTAATAGCGGGAACATAAACCGGACAGCGGCAGCAGGAGCCGCACTGCGGCTACAGTGTGAGCTTTTTTGAGGAAAATTAATCATTGTTCTCCACGCCCATGGGCGTGTGGAGCAGTGAATATTCATTTTCTTTAGCAGCGGGCACAGTGTAGGCTGCAGCAGGCGGCTCCTGCCTCTTGTGCCCCGCCGCCGCTCCCCTCACCACCCACAGCCATAGGTATATAGTACGGGGCACAGTTTGGACTATAAGACACCCCCACTTTCCTCCAAAATTTTGGTGGAAAAAAGTGCGTCTTATAGTCCGAAAAAATACGATATATTATTTAATCACAAACAAATTTAAGGTAAAAATAAAAGATAAAATTTCATATATTAATATACTAATACGCCTCACTTCATATTACCACCTCTCCTAGGAATTCTAGGAATTATCACCTGTTCCTGCACTTGGTATTTTAATTGTGCGATAGTATGTGTGTTTTTTTTTCCAGAAAATGTGCTGGAAGAGGTAATGGCAATACCAATAAAGGTAATATCTCCGCACCTTATTGTGGATTTGTGCTTATTAATCTTTGCACCAACTGATTGTGTGGTTTCTCCACTATAAGCTAAACCACAGGGACATTTTATCATATAAATCACGTTATTGGAGAGGCAAGTAAAAAAAAACTTTTCTTTTTCGTTGTTGTCCAGTTTGAGAGTCATAAAAAAAAATTCTCCTTTAGCAACATTATTACATTGGAAACATCCCAAAACATGGATATGTACCGTTTTTTCCTACTAGAAATAAAGGTTTGTTTAGATTCTCTCTTTTCACTACCTAGGTCCGCACGCACTAATTTATCTTTAATATTAGTCAACTTTTTGTTAATCAATGGGAGATTCTCAAACTGTGATATCTGAGGATACGCATGATGTCAGATATGCCGATGTTTTTTAACAATATGATCAACTTTTAAATTGATTGGATGATAATCCCTGACAAAAGGTATCCTGTGTGATAATGCACTTCTAGATCTTTTATTAGACAGAGAATCCTCTTTAACTTTCTCTAACAGGTGGCGTGGATAACCTCTCGCCATAAAATCATGTCGCATTTCAGTAAGTCTCTGTTCACAAAGAGATGGTTCGGACACAATTCTACGTATCCTTTGTAACTGTGATTTAGGGATAGCCCTCTTAAGAGAATAAGAGTGCGCACTTTCAAAGTATAAAACACTATTTTTGTCCGTATTTTTTTTTCTATATAAATCTGTATCCAGACTATTATCATTTTTAATAATTGATGTATCTAAAAAAAATTTATTCTTCCCAAATCGTTTGTCGTGGTAAAATTTAATTCATCCCAAATATTATTCAGATATTTTTCAAAATCTTGCATTGCCTCTAGTGTGGCCCCTCCCATATGCAAATGACATCGTCAATATATCTATACCACGTTTTCACGTGTGTTTGAAAATAAAGTATGTTTGTATATAAATCGTTCTTCAAAGAATGCCATATATGCATTTGCATATGGGGGGGCCACATTAGCACCCATCGCCAAACCCCTCCGTTGACAATAGAAAGTGTCCTGAAAGAGAAAATAGTTCTCATTGAGGACTAGAGTAAAAAAAACGATAATGCAATCAATTTGGAAGTGTGTAAATTCATTTCAATTCAAAATCCAATGGATCGCCTCAAGTCCCTTGTGATGTTCTCTAGAAGTGTATAAATTAGCTGCATCAATGGTAACTAATATAGTATCATCTCCACTATCATCAATCATTTTAATTTTTTTCAAAAAAATCTTTAGTATCCAGAAGAAATGCTTTTGTTTTGTTTTTTTTTATTTAATTGAGGAGGATCCTTTCCAACATGATTGATAACGGGGATAATACCGAGTTAGTTGATGCCACAATTGGCCTTGCCGGAGGATCAATTAAGGTTGTATGCACCTTTGGCAGTTTATAAAATACAGGTGTAAGGGGATCTGTCTTCACCAAAAACTCCGCTAATTTATCATCAATAATACCCAGGTTTTTATATTTATTTTATATTTATCAATCATGTTGGAAATTTTCCTCTGAATTTTGGGCAAGGGATCATGGCTCAGTGGTACATAGGTCGTCTGATCTGACAATTGTCACAAGATTTCTTTTTTTTATATTTGTAACGATCCATTACCACCACTGAACCACCCTTGGCTGCCGGTTTAATTTCGATCGAATCGTCATGCGTTAAAGAAGTCAATGTTTGTCTCTCTCTAAAACCCAAATTCATTCTTGGATAAGGACCACTTTGTCTATCTGCATACGTGAATTTTGGGTGGAGAGAAAAAGCTTCTTTGTATTAATCCCAGTTCAGATGCAGTAAAGCATTTCACCTGTAATACAGGTAAAGTGCGCGCAGGTGTAATCACATTTGAAAAATACGTTTTAATCTGACATTACGGAGAAACTTAATGTCCAAATCAAGTTGAAATGTATTAAGTTTGGACATAGCACCAAATGAAAGTCCTTTCTGCAATACTTGCATCTGAATTGCAAAAAAGTTTTTGATGAAATGTTTATAACAAGGGACTCCTCTCTACCCGAGATCTTGTTTGCATCGCAGGTGTAGCTGTGTCGGTGATGGCGACCTGCTCTCCTCCTCTTCTTGTGATGTTCTGCTTCTTTGTTCTCGCGGAAAAAGGACGTGGATTCCTCCAGGATCCTGAGAACTCGCTGCTAGATTCAGATGAATAAAAATCATTCCTAAAACATTGTCTGGGATTTCTAATCCTATTGAAAGTTTGCTCTCGCCATCTATAAACTTTATTATTTAGATAGTCTTCAGTGTCACGAGTAAATTTCCTTCTTTTTCTCTCTTGTAAATCCTTTCAATGAATATCCAGAACAGAATTCAAAGATTCCTTCATAATGGAAAGTTCATCAGATTTCAAACAGGAGGTTAATTGCTCTTCAATATTAGCACTCTGAACTTTAAGGTCAGCGATGGCTTTATGCAATCTGTCAATAGTTAGTAACATCAAATCCATAGAGCATTTATTAAGCACTTGCTCAAAATCATCGCAGAATATATTATCTTCTGAAAACAGCGTCGAGCGTAGGTTAAACCCTTAAGTCCTGCTGTATTTTCTTTTCTCGATAATATTCTACAAGTGTTTCAGCATGCAACTCATATGAAATCAACCTCTTAGTTTCCCCTCTCAAAGTCCCGTCTTTTGAACTCACTTGTTGGGATTTTCAGGAAATCTGTTGATATTGTGGATTGCACCATAATTCTAGCGGCTTCTTCCTAATTGAAAATCCGGCTTGTTGCAGCAATGGTGAAAAATGTGTGCTCGTATCCCAATATGAATACAGGGATGGTGGATCGGTGGTGGTGGTGCACGTGGAGTAGAATATGCAGAAAGGAAGTAATTCCCAGCACTCACGTGTTCAGTGAATAATTGCTCTTTTATTTCATTGCCAATTCCAAAGGATGTTTCAGCCTGTCCCAGGCTTTTTTCAACAATGCAGTCATCATACAATCACTAGTTTATATTAAATTACATTAGATTAGATAAGTCGCATTATTATTATTTATTATTATAGCACCATTAATTTACATGTTTAAAAGGGGTATACATAGCAAACAACAAGTACAATAATTGGAAAAAAAACAAGTCAGCGACTGGTACAGGAGGAGAGAGGACCCTGCACGCGAGGGCTCACAGTCTACAAGGGATGGGTGAGGATACAGTAGGTGAGGGTAGAGCTGATCGTGCAGCAGTGTGGTGGAGCAAGGGTTACTGCAGGTTGTAGTCTTTTCGGAACAGGTAGGTCTTCAGGCTCCTTTTGAAGATTTCCACGATGCGATTGTGGGAAGAGGACATAAGAGGGGAGTAGAGAATGAGATCTTGTGAGGATCAGAGGTTGCGTGCAGGTTTGTACCGGGAGACTAGGTCACAGATGTATGGAGGAGACAGGTTGTGGATGGCTTTTTATGCCATGGTTAGGGTTTTGAACTGGAGTCTCTGGGCAATGGGGATCCAGTGAAAGGATTGACAGAGAGGAGAGGCTGGGGAATAGTGGGGGGACAGGTGGATTAGTCGGGCAGCAGAGTTTAGGATAGATTAGAGTGGCAGAAGGGAGGCTACAGAGCAGGAGGTTGCAGTAGTCGAGGCGGGAGATGATGAGGGCATGCACTTGTGTTTTTGCAGATTCGTGGTTCAGGAATGTGCGGATCTGGGAAATATTTTTGAGCTGGAGTCAGCAGGAAGTGGAAAGGGCTTGGATAAGAGGTTTGAAGGAGAGATCAGAGTCAAGGGTTACCCCGAGGCAGCGAGCTTGCGGGACTGGGGAGAGTGGGCAGCCATTGACTTTGATAGATGGGGGGTTGAGTGAGATGGTGGAAAGATGATGAATTCAGTTTTATCCATATTAAGTTTTAGAAATCTAGAGAAGAAAGATGAAATAGCAGACACACATTGGGGGATTCTGGTTAGTAAGTAGGTGATATCAGGTCCAGAGAGGTAGATCTGTGTGTCATCGGCATAGAGGTGATACTGAAAGCCGTGAGACTTTATGAGCTGTCCCAGGCTGAAGGTGTAGATGGAAAAGAGCAAGGGTCTTAGAACTGAGCCTTGGGGAACACTGACAGATAGGGGGCGAGGTGAGGAGGTGGTGTGGGAGTGGGAGATGCTGAATGTCCAGTCTGTTAGGTATAAGGAGATACAAGATAGGGCCAAGTTTGTGATGCCAAGAGATGAGAGAGTCTGTAGTAGGAGGCATAGGTGGATTATAATAAGGGCAATCTGGGCTACCACCCGGGGCCCGGGCCTCCAGGGGGCCCATGGCCAATTTGCCCTCATAATGTTTTCAGCAGCGGGGGACCGTACTGTGCCTTAGAAACCGGCCGCATCAGGGAGACAATGCCCCGTCTCATGCTGCACATAACACATCTGCATCTCTGGCTGCTATGGGCATAAAAGGGAACAAACTTATGGTGTGGCACCCATGCTCCCCTGACCTCAACCCCATTGAGAACCTCTGGAGCATCATCAAAAGGAGTGTCTATGATGGCGGGAGGCAGTTCACATCTAAGCAACAGCTCTGGGAGGGTATTCTGTCCTCATGCAAAACAATTAAAGCAGAAACCATCCAAAACCTGACAAATTCAATGGACGAGAGAGTTCAGAAGCTCCTTTCGAACAAGGGGTCCTATGTGCAAATGTAACATCACCTAGAATAAAGTTTTGAGCTGAAAACTGTTTGATTTCAGTTTGTAATAACCTGCTAATGCTTATAATTTCAAAAATGACCATTTTTTTGCTTTTTATTAAAATGAAAAGGTTGAAAACTCTGCTGTGCATAATAATTTGGAACATGCATTTTGAGTGCAGTTTGAGTTTTTTATTTTTTAAAAATATACTGTTCTCATAGGCAGTTTGTACAAAAACCTTTCAATTGTACTCTAATAGTTATTTGACTGGAAAATTACAATGACTGCAATCCATATAGGTAATTTGGGAAAATCTGAGAAAATATTATTTGCATAATAATTTGGAACACAGTGTATACTACCCCATCCTGGTCTATGCCCCCCTCCCCATCCTGGTATATACTCCTTTATCCTGGTATATACTACCCCATCCTGGTCCATGGCCCCCCCTTATCCTGGTTCCCCATCCTGGTATATGCTCCCCAAGCCTGCTCCCCCATCCTGGTATATACTCCTCCATTCTAGTGTATGCTTCCTCATCCTGGTATATGCTCCCCCATTCTGGTCCATGCTCCCCCCCCATCCTGGTATATGCTCCCCCATCCTAGTCACCCATCCTGATATGTACTCCCCCATCCATAAATAAATGAAAAAAAAAAAAAAGACTCCTACTTCCTTTTCCACCTCTCCACTGCAGCGCATCGCCTGCGCTATTTCACTAACAATTGCACCGGAATCGGCGCCCACGCATAGCGCGATATCCGTTTTCATTTTAATGAATACAATTGTGCAGAGTGTATTCAACCAAATGCCGCCAGACTATGCGCATGCGCATGCCACGCTGTCCATTTTGTTGAAGACACTGTGCATATTTGTCTTCACTAAAATGCCGCCAAAAATCGCGCTATGTGCAGGCGCCGATTTTGGCGCCACACTCTTCCCCCGGCCTCTCCAGAGATGACCGGACCGAACAAGTATGTGTTTATGGTGCTGGAGATCGCGGTATGCGCTCAGTGCTTATGCATACCGCGATCTCTGGCTCCGCACTCCTCTTCCCTGTCTGGGATGTGGATGCGTCTTTCTGTCTGCGGCCGGACTGTGCAGGTATTGCACTGGCGCAGTCTATAGAGGCTTCTGACAGAAGGAAACTTCCCTGATTGTACTATAGATACCAGTCATGTATTGTCATATAGACTGTACAGGGCCATACCTAGGGGAATCGGGGGGGGGCACGTGACCTGGGTACATTCGTCAGGGGGGGCGCCTTCGGGCCACCTCATGCGATGGTCAGAGGTTTCTCCCAGGCAGCTGCATTTTGCATTCGACCATTCTCTGAGCTGGCTGTGGAACTGACAGTCGATCAGAGTAGGGAGCTATGTACGGGCTCATACTGTATATAGGGAGCTATGTGCGGGCTCATACTGTATATAGGGAGTTATGTGGGGGCTCATACTGTATATAGGGAGCTATGTGCGGGCACTTATTGTATATAGGGAGCTATGTGCGGGCACTTATTGTATATAGGGAGCTATGTGCGGGCACTTATTGTATATAGGGAGCTATGTGTGGGCACTTATTGTATATAGGGAGCTATGTGCGGGCTCTTGCTGTATATAGGGAGCTATGTATGGGCTCTTACTGTATATAGGGAGCTATGTGGGGGCTCATACTGTATAAAGGGAGCTATGTGCGGGCACTTATTGTATATAGGGAGCTATGTGTGGGCTCTTACTGTATATAGGGAGCTATGTATGGGCTCTTACTGTATATAGGGAGCTATGTGGGGGCTCATACTGTATAAAGGGAGCTATGTGCGGGCTCTTACTGTATATAGGGAGCTATGTATGGGCTCTTACTGTATATAGGGAGCTATGTGCGGGCTCTTACTGTATATAGGGAGCTATGTGCGGGCTCTTACTGTATATAGGGAGCTATGTACGGGCTCTTACTGTATATAGGGAGCTATGTACGGGCTCATACTGTATATAGGGAGCTATGTGGGGGCTCATACTGTATAAAGGGAGCTATGTGCGGGCACTTATTGTATATAGGGAGCTATGTGCGGGCACTTATTGTATATAGGGGGCTATGTGCGGGCACTTATTGTATATAGGGAGCTATGTGCGGGCACTTATTGTATATAGGGAGCTATGTATGGGCTCTTACTGTATATAGGGAGCTATGTGGGGGCTCATACTGTATAAAGGGAGCTATGTATGGGCTCTCACTGTATATAGGGAGCTATGTGGGGGCTCATACTGTATAAAGGGAGCTATGTGCGGGCACTTACTGTATATAGGGAGCTATGTGCGGGCTCTTACTGTATATAGGGAGCTATGTACGGGCTCTTACTGTATATAGGGAGCTATGTACGGGCTCATACTGTATATAGGGAGCTATGTGGGGGCTCATACTGTATAAAGGGAGCTATGTGCGGGCACTTATTGTATATAGGGAGCTATGTGCGGGCACTTATTGTATATAGGGAGCTATGTGCGGGCACTTATTGTATATAGGGGGCTATGTGCGGGCACTTATTGTATATAGGGAGCTATGTGCGGGCACTTATTGTATATAGGGAGCTATGTGCGGGCACTTATTGTATATAGGGAGCTATGTATGGGCTCTTACTTTATATAGGGAGCTATGTGGGGGCTCATACTGTATAAAGGGAGCTATGTATGGGTTCTCACTGTATATAGGGAGCTTTGTGGGGGCTCATACTGTATAAAGGGAGCTATGTGCGGGCACTTACTGTATATAGGGAGCTATGTGCGGGCTCTTACTGTATATAGGGAGCTATGTACGGGCTCTTACTGTATATAGGGAGCTATGTGCGGGCACTTATTGTATATAGGGAGCTATGTGCAGGCTCTTATTGTATATAGGGAGCTATGTGCGGGCTCTTACTGTATATAGGGAGCTATGTATGGGCTCTTACAGTATATAGGGAGCTATGTGGGGGCTCATACTGTATAAAGGGAGCTATGTGCGGGCACTTACTGTATATAGGGAGCTATGTGTGGGCTCTTACTGTATATAGGGAGCTATGTATGGGCTCTTACTGTATATAGGGAGCTATGTGGGAGCTCATACTGTATAAAGGGAGCTATGTGCGGGCACTTATTGTATATAGGGAGCTATGTGCGGGCTCCTATTGTATATAGGGAACTATGTGCGGGCTCTTACTGTATATAGGGAGCTATGTGGGGGCTCATACTGTATAAAGGGAGCTATGTGCGGGCTCCTATTGTATATAGGGAGCTATGTGCGGGCTCTTACTGTATATAGAGGGCTATGTGGGGGCTCATACTGTATGTAGGTGGCAGTGCGGGGGCTCATACTGTGTGTAGGGGGCTGTGTGTTGGCTCAAAATGTATGTATACGGCTGTGTAGGGGCTCATACTGTATCTAGGAAGCTATATGGGGGCTCATACAGTATATAGGGGGATGTCAGCATACTTAAAACTGCTCAATATTATGTCATACAATTAATATTATTTTTTATTATTTTATTAATATTATTAATATGGAGCAGAATTAATTTCAGCCTATTGGTTCGGCTTCCACAACAGTCATGGTCTCTCTTGTGGCCCCTTGGGAAAAATAATCAACCACCGCTGCTCTATTCTGTATAGCGCTATGTTATGTATAGTGCTGTACATAATGGAAAAAATTCCGTAATTTTCCGTCTACAGATGTGATCAAAGCATCTGTGTGTTACTCACATGACCTATCACATGATCTATCAAAAGGGATCATGTGACATGTCACGTGATACATCAGGTGCCCAGGGGGGGGCCCACGCCTTCTAAACTGCCCGGGGCCCTGACTACTCTTAATCCACCCCTGGTAGGAGGGAATGGTCTACTGTGTCAAAGGCAGATGACAGGTCCAGAAAGAGAAGGGCAGAGTAGTGTCGCTTGGATTTGGCGGTCAGTAGGTCGTTGGTGGCTTTAGTCAGGGCAGTTTCAGAAGAATGGTGCGGTCGGAAGCCAGATTGGAGGCGGTGAAAGAGGGAGCAGGAGGAGAGGTGGGAGGACACCTCAAGATGGACGTGTTGTTCCAGTAGTTTTGAGGCATAGTGGAGAAGTGATATGGGGCGATAGCTAGACAGAGAGGATGGGTCAAGGGATGGATTTTTGAGGATGGGTGTGATCGAGGCATGTTTGGAGCATGAGGGGAAGACACCAGTTGCTAGTGACAGGTTGAAGAGGTGGGTTAGGGTTGGGATGAAGACTGCAGGTTTGGGATGAGGTGGAACGGGATTGGGTCAAGTTCACAGGTGGTGAGATGTTACTTGGAGAGGAAAGTTGATCTTCTGTGATGGCGGAGAAGCTGGTTTTGGAGGAGGAGAGTTGAGTAGATATGAAGAGGGACTGTGGGGACTTATGGCATTATATGAAATTTTATCTAATAGAGGAGGATTAATTTAAAAAGAACTAATAGAATAGATTTGATGCACTATTATATTCTAAGGAAAAAAACTTTCTGTATAGTAGTATATGATTCATCAATATAGCTTTGATTAATTGTATTTAATGCAATAATGTCTATGTAGCTGTGAATAATCTAAAAAATATATATAGTTTTGTTTTATGTATTTTTTTAATTATGTTATACGAGATTTATGCATAAAGAATTTTATTGGGTAGGTCGTTTTTTTGTTTTACATATGATGTCACTTCCAAGGTGTAATCCTTTATAAACTAGTGATTTTATGATGTCTAGTAGATGTGATCAGAGTCTTCGTTACAGGATCCATCGGTCGTGATCGGTGACGTCTTGTAGATGTGATCGGAGCCTTAGTTACAGGCCCATCGGTCGTGATCGGTGACGTCTTGTAGATGTGATCGGAGCCTTAGTTACAGGATCCATCGGTCGTGATCGATGACGTCTTGTAGATGTGATCGGAGCCTTAGTTACAGGATCCATCGGTCGTGTTCGGTGACGTCTTGTAGATGTGATCGGAGCCTTAGTTACAGGATCCATCGGTCGTGGTTGGTGACGTCTTGTAGATGTGATCGGAGCCTTAGTTACAGGATCCATCGGTCGTGGTCGGTGACGTCTTGTAGATGTGATCGGAGCCTTAGTTACAGGATCCATCGGTCGTGGTCGGTGACGTCTTGTAGATGTGATCGGAGCCTTAGTTACAGGATCCATCGCTCGTGGTCGGTGATGTCTTGTAGATGTGATCGGAGCCTTAGTTACAGGATCCATCGCTCGTGGTTGGTGACGTCTTGTAGATGTGATCGGAGTTTTAGTTACAGGATCCATCGGTCGTGGTTGGTGACGTCTTGTAGATGTGATCGGAGCCTTAGTTACAGGATCCATCGGTCGTGGTCGGTGACGTCTTGTAGATGTGATCGGAGCCTTAGTTACAGGATCCATCGGTCGTGGCCGGTGACGTCTTGTAGATGTGATCAGAGCCTTAGTTACAGGATCCATCAGTCGTGGTTGGTGTCATTTTGTCGATGTGAGCCTTAGTTAAAGGATCCATGTCACGACACAGCTGTCAGGTGACTAGGGATCAGGGGCTCCTATCCTGACCCTAACACTAGGGGGCGCCCTAGCTCACCCTATTCCCCGGGATACCTCTGAAGGTGAGGATGCCGAGGCCTCCACCCTCGCTCTAACTCCTGAGTTAGCCCTCCGCTTGTTCTCCCCCACTCAGGGAAGAGGGGCGCTACTGTGCACCCACCCGACAAACAGGGCAGCACAGACAGGGATAAACAGAAAACTCCAGGCACACAAAATATTCTCTCATGGGGAGCAGTGACTATTCCGGCACAGAGTGGGACACAGCGCTGGAGGAGAGAGGAGGTGAGTGTAATTGTTTATTTTTTTTCTGTGAAGTGCTGCGAGGATCACGGGGTGCCAAGCATACCAGGATGAGGGTGGCCATACATACCAGGAGTCGCACTACAGGCACAGTGTTCCGGCTATTAAGGAAAATGAATGTTCACTGCTCCTGAATATTCATTTTCTTTAGTAGCGGGCACAGTGTAGGCTGCTGCAGGCTGCTGCCTCCTGTGCCTCACTACTCCGCCGCTGTCGCTTCCCCTATATACCCCACCACCCACAGCAACAGTATTTATGTATATCGGACTATAAGACGCACCCCCCCACTTTCCTCCAAAATTCTGGTGGAAAAAAGTGCGTCTTATAGTCCGAAAAATCTGGTAATTTATTTCAGTTCTTCAATACAAAAGTGAAACTCATATATTATATAGAGTCATTACACACAGAGGGATCTATTATATAGAGTCATTACACACAGAGGGATCTATTATATAGAGTCATTACACACAGAGTGATCTATTATATAGAGTCATTACACACAGAGTGATCTATTATATAGAGTCATTACACACAGAGGGATCTATTATATAGAGTCATTACACACAGAGTGATCTATTATATAGAGTCATTACACACAGAGGGATCTATTATATAGAGTCATTACACACAGAGGGATCTATTATATAGAGTCATTACACGCAGAGTGATCTATTATATAGAGTCATTACACACAGAGGGATCTATTATATAGAGTCATTACACACAGAGTGATCAATTTCACGTGTTTATTTCTGTTAATGTTGATGGTTATGGCTTACAGCCAATGAAAACACAAAAGTCATTATCTCAGTAAATTAGAATACTTTATAACAACAGCTTGAAAAATGATTTTAAAATCCGAAATGTTGTCCTACTGAAATGTCTGTTCAGCAAATGCCCTCAATACTTGGTCGGGCTCCTTGTGCATCAATGCGGCAATGTGGCATGGAGGCGATCATCCTGTGGCATGGAGGGATCAGCCTATGGCCCTGCTGAGGTGTTATGGAAGCCCAGGTGGCTTTGATAGCAGCCTTCAGCTCGTCTGTATTGTTGGCTCTGGTGTCTCTCATCTTCCTCTTGATAATACCCCATAGATTCTTTATGGAGTTAAGGTCAGGCGAGTTTGCTGCCAATCAAGCACAGTGATACTGTTGTGTGTAAACCAGGTATTGGTACTTTTGGCCGTGTGGACAGGGGCCAAGTCCTGCTGGAGAATGAAATTTCCATCTCCAAAAAGCTTGTTGGCAGAGGGAAGCATGAAGGGCTGTAAAATGTCCTGGTAGACGGCGGCGCTGACTTTGGTCTTGATAAAACACAGTGGACCTACACCGACAGATGACATGGCTCCCCAAACCATCACTGATTGTGGAGACTTCACACTAGACCTCCAGCAGCTTGGATTTTGGCCTCTCCACTCTTCCTCCAGACTCTGGGACATTGATTTCCAAATAAAATGCAAAATTTACTTTCATCTGAAAACAACACGTTGGACCACTGAGCATGAGTCCAGGTCTTTTTCTCCTTGGCCCAGGTAAGACGCTTCTGGCGTAGTCTATTGGTCATGAGTGGCATGACACAAGGAATGCGGCACTTGTAGCCCATGTCCTGGATACCTCTGTGTGTGGTGGCTCTTGAAGCAATGACTCCAGCAGCAGTCCACTCCTTGTGAATCTCCCCCACATTTTTGAATGGCCTTTTCTTAACAGTCATTTCAAGGCTGCGGTTATCCCGGTTGCTTGTGCACCTTTTCCTACCACACTTTTTCCTTCCACTCAACTTTCCATTAATATGCTTGGATACAGCACTCTATGAACATTGAACAGCCAGCTTCTTTAGCAATGACTTTTTGTGGCTTGCCCTCCTTGAGTGTGTCAATGACTGCCTTCTGGACATCTGTCAAGTCAGCAGTCTTCCCCATGATCGTGGAGCCTACTGAAACAGACTAAGGGACATTTTATACGCTTAGAAAACCTTTGCAGGTGTTTTTTGTTAATTATTTTAATTTATTGAGATAATGACTTTTGTGTTTTCATTGGCTGTAAGCCATAATCATCAACATTAATAGAAATAAACGCTTGAAATAGATCCCTCTGTTTGTAATGACTCTATATAATATATGAGTTTTACTTTTTGTATTGAAGAACTGAAATAAATTTACTTTTTGATGATATTCTAATTTTGTGAGAAGCACCTGTAGATGCAACCACAACCCCTTTTTGAAGTATAGGAACCGGTTCACAATTATCTCCACCTCCAGGAAAACAGCGAGATAAGGCATCCGCCTTAATGCCCTTGTTCCCCAGCCTTTACGTGACAGTGACAAAAAAGTTAAACCTGGTAAAGAATAACGCCCATCTTGCTTGTCTGGGCGTTAGACGTTTTGCAGACACTAGATATACCAGATTCTTATGATCCGTGATTAGCATAACCGGATGAAATGTCCCCTCCAAAAAATGACGCCACTCCTCAGAAGCCCACTTGATTGCCAACAGTTCTCTGTTACCAATGTCATAATTTCTCTCAGCGGGCGACGTCATTTACCAGGACACGCACCCTGCGACAAAACAGCCCCCACCACCACTTCAGACGCGTCAACTTCTACAATGAATGGCTGAGTGACGTCAGGCCATATGCGAATCGGCGCAGATGCAAAACACTCCTTTAGGGTATTAAATGCCTCCCTGGCTGGACTGGACCATTTAGAATAGTCTGTCCCTTTCCTGGTCCTATCCGTCAGAAGTTTGGCTACTACAGAAAAGTTTTTGATGAACTTGCGGTAGTAGTTGGCGAAACCCAAAAACCTTTGTAACGCCTTTAAATCCTCAGGACGCTTCCAATCCAGTACCTCCTGAATTTTTGCCGGATCCATGCGAAAACCGGTGGACGATAAAATATAACTCGACTTTGACTTCCGGGTCAGGCCCTGGCTGAGAGGCGATAAGAAGAAATAGCTCCGCAGCCCCGGCAGATTTCACCCCCTCAAAGCAGTAAAAACTGTTAAGAAAACATAGGATCAAAAGCACAGAACAGTGAGAAGCAGATTAACCAGCCGATGGAACGTTATCTCCTCCGCAGCAGTAAAACCCCGGTGAGTGGTATGACGGGAGATTCAGGAGATATCCAAAATGGACACCAATGAAGATTCTCAGTGTGCCTTGCCGTTATCACAGACGCCAGCACAGAAGCCAAGAGGGGAGGAATTGTGTACAGACTCCCAGCAGGAGATGGGGGTGAGAGAAGATGGGAGAGGACAGAGAGAGTCTGGCCAGCTAATGGGAGAGATGCAGGCAGACTTCAGCAGTATAAACTACAAAGAACTTACTGAATCAGTAATCGAACACCTCACCCCACAGATAAGAGTTTCCCTTGAGAATGCAATGAAACAGACGCTGATGGGTCTTAAAGAAGACATCTCACAACAAGAAGTGAGAATAGAGGAGGCAGAAGGCAGAATTGGGCGCCTGGAGGATATAAATGAACAGGCTGATAAAGACATCAGTTTACTGCAGAAGCAAGTTCATATTTTGGTAGATCGCATTGAAGATCTTGAAAACAGATCACGTAGGAATAATTTAAGGGTCGTTGGACTCCCGGAGACTATCAAGCCCAGACAACTTCAGAGAATATTTGAAGATGATTTACCAGAGGCTCTGGGAATAACCTCTCACAGGACGGTAGAAAGGGCGCACCGAATAGGCCCTCAAAGACTGAACAATACGCCAGAGACAAACCAGAGACCAAGGCAAGCAATAGCCAAGTACTTGGACTTTAACGATAAGGAAAACATTCTGCGAGCGTTTAGACGTCGAAGAGAGCCGTTAACTTTTCAAGGACACAAAATTATCATTTTCAATGACTATTCTGTGGAGGTTAATAAACGGCGCAGAATGTTCAGTGACTGTTGTTCCAGACTATTTAAAAATCATATACAGTTCCAATTACTGTACCCGGCCATATTGAAAGTAAGGCTCACAGATGGCTCAACAAAAAGCCTTCAAAATCCGAAGGATGCAGAAGAGTACATATCGAAGCTGCTGAGGAAAAACGGACAAGATGAAACAGAGGTCGGAACATCGCCGAAGCAGGGGAGAAAAGCAGAACAAAGTACAGAGAGAGAAGAGGAATCCGAAAATTGGAGGATGAGCCCACAGACCCAAAGGCAAAGAACACCCAGACATCACAAGATAATCCAGGAAGTGGATATTGAAGCAGATAAGTAATACACTATGGAGGGGATGAAGCAGGGAGAAGGACACTTTAATGAGACTGGCGACCCAAGGACTCTCCTATTTGTAGTCACTTGAGGGGGTGACCACTTAAAGAACTTAGAGGTGGTTTAACCAAAGAAATATTGCCGGGGAGGAGCTTGTGGGGGAATAAGCCAGAAAAAGGAAGTCACAGAAAAATGCTATTGAGTGATTGTTTGTTGTTGGTTGTTAACTTGTTTTTTGTTCAAAGGGGAGACATGCAGGAACACAATGTAAGTCAGAGCAAAATTGTGATTATTTGGTGTGAGCAGCCAACATATAATCAAAAATGAAAATATCATAGTATGCCTATTGTATCATGGGGTGTAAAGGGGCTTAGAGCCCCGACTAAAAGAATGATGGTTCTGCGACATGTAAAGAAACTAGAAGCAGATATTGCATTATTGCAGAAACGCATTTGAGAAATGAAGATATGTTTAGGATGAAAAAATTGTGGGTGGGAGAGGTGTATGGTTCAGAGGGGGTGGGAAGAAAGGCAGGTGTTCTAATATGGCTGCACAAAAATCTACCGTACAAAGTAACGCAGGTAGAACGGGATACAGATGGAAGGTACATAATGCTAAAGCTAGAAAGAAATGAGGAAGAAATTGGTGGAATCAATATATATGCGCCCAACACAGAGCAAAAACCTTTTTTTGAACAACTACGTTTTAAAACACAACAAAGAACATGATAGTAGGAGGAGATTACAACAACACACAGTCTATAGAGGAAGATCGACTGAGTCACGTGAGGACAAGAGGGGGAAAGCTAGTGCGAAATCAACTCTATTGGCAGAGTTCATAGAGGACACAGATTTGTCGGATATTTGGAGGTTGGAATCACCCAATGAACGAGAATTTACACACTTTTCCCACCCACATCAAACTTGGTCTAGAATTGACTATATATTGGTGAGTAGAGGGCTACTAGACAGATGCAAAAAGTCAAAAATTGAGGAAATGGTGATTTCGGATCATGCGCCAATCTCTCTAAATTTAATTCAGCAATATCCAAGGGGAACGGACTACATATGGAGATTCCCATCGTTTCTTCTTGGAGACGAGCGATTTAAAGTGATATTACAGCAATGGTGGGAGGAGTATTCTTACCACAATTCGGTGGATGGTCTGAAACCACAAACATACTGGGAAGCAGGAAAGGCGGTCCTGAGAGGGCAACTAATAGCGTATGTGCATACATTACAAAAACCAACCAACACTAAATATGAGGAATTTAGTAGGAAATTAAGGGAGAAATGCTTGCACTTTCAACAACAAAAAACAGCTAAAAATAGGGATGAATGGAGGGAGGCCAAAAGGGATTTTGACATATGGGCGGAAAAAAAAGAATTATTTAGAAAGACGCAAATGGAAATAGAGTTGAGGAGATTTGGAGATAAAGCAGGAAAGCTATTAGCAAACTTGGCAAAGGGCAAGAAGGGAAAGAGTAATATCTTAAAGCTTAAGACAAGAGAGGGTTTAATGGTGGATAACCCTAGGGAAATAAACTCAACCCTGCGGGAGTATTATGCTAACTTATATTTAGAAGAGGCCAAGGGCACAAGTAGGGGTGAGGACTTTCTAAAAAAAATTAACATACCTTGTGTCTCAGAGCCACAGTTAAATATGCTAAATGCTCCCATTACAGAGGGGGAAGTGAAGAGTACCATTGGGGGATTGCCAGCTGGAAAAGCACATGGGCCGGATGGGTTCACGGGCGATTTTTATAAGGTCATGTCCCAACAAATAACCCCTACTTTGACTGCATGGTATAACGAATTGTTACAGGGGGGGGGATCTGTTGGTGGGCACTAATGTGGCTCATATTAGCTTAATACCAAAAGAAGGGAAAAGTGTGGAGGACCCAGCATCTTATAGACCTATATCCTTGATAAATCAAGATGTTAAAATAATATCCAAACTCATGGCAAACAGATTAGCAGAGATACTCCCAACATTAGTAACACCCGCACAGGTGGGCTTTGTGAAAGGTAGGAGTGCAGTTACTAATGTAAGACGTACATTGTTAGCCATAGATGCAATAAATAAAGAAGAAAACAGTCGAGGTAAGCCGGCTCTGGTTACACTAGACGCAGAGAAGGCCTTTGATAAGGTGAAGTGGAGCTGGGTAGGTCAAGTTTTGGACAAAATTGGGCTTGTGGGAAACTTCAGAAATGTTATAAAAGCCCTATATGCTAACCCCGCAGCAAGAATTCAAACCCCAGGTCATTTATCGGCAAATTTCCCTCTTGAAAAGGGAACACGTCAGGGATGTCCTTTGTCCCTGCTAATGTTTGATCTGGAATTAGAACCCCTTGCGCGATACCTAGAACAACATGAAGTTTATGAAGGGATACCAATAGAGGGCATGAAGCTTAAGGCCTCGTATTTCGCAGACGATATCAAACTTTCCTCCAGTCATCTCCAAAATTCAACAGGAATTAGAACGGTGGCAAAATTTGCCTTTGAGTCTATTGGGCAGGATTCACCTTTTAAAAATGATGAGTTTTCCGAAACTCATGTATCCACTGCAGACCATTCCTGTTCTCCTAAAACATGTAGATGTGCAGAAAGTATACTCGGCTATTAGGAAATTTATATGGAGAGGTCGAAGACCTCGTATAAAACTGAATACACTGATGACTTCCAGGGAAGAGGGAGGGGTAAACTTGCCAGACATAAGAGGATATAATCTAGCGTGTATTTCCCGTCACATAGTAGATTGGTTTAAAGACACTAGTGGGTTCTCTGATACGGTCCTGGAAAAATCGTATGCGTACCCGTGGAACTTAGTCGCCTTATTACACACGCCACAAAGCCTAATGCCTAAAAAAATAAAAAACTCAATAGTGTATCGGGATACAATAGCTACATGGAAGGAATTTAGGAGAAAACTTAAATTATCATGGAGAATATCCAGAGATTTACCCATATGGGGAAATCCTGTGTTCCAACAAATAGCAGAGAACAAACTATTTCAGGAATGGAGGGTGAGGAGGATCCATAAAATAGCTAATCTACTACATGAAGAAGAAAATAGGTGGCTGAGTAGGGAAGAGGTAATATTAAAATTCAAGCTAAGTGAACAACAATTCCAACAATTCGGACAAATAAAAGGGACAATTATGATGCATTTGATAAATGTGAGTGAAGAGACGAGAAGGAATGCAATGGATAATCTATTATTTGACCGAACAGGTACATGCAATTGACACGCCCCTGGGCCGGTGTTGCGCTGCGTTGCGCACGCGTGAGCTTACCCGGAGCCGGATCTGTTGAGGGTTGTAGTCTCGTGGCGGTGACCCGGTCCGTGCCCAGGGAGTCAGACTAAGCGGCGCTGTATCAGCGGTAGATGTAGGACGACTACGCCACCCGTTGAATGCAGCTATGGAGCTGCCGCTGCAGGGCAGACCGCTGAGGCCGGTGGTAGGATAGTGCAGCGTAGATGGTATAACCCCCAACGGGAGGGGTATGGCCTCAGGGCAGCCGACGTGGATGATGGGGGTAGCAGGAATCACTCAGAGACGATGCGGTGTGATTCAGGGTCTTTACTGGTGACAAAGATAGACCCTCCCGGAGTACTGGCTAGCGATCGGGGCCTGGTCAGTCCTTGAGCAGATGGGATCTCCCCTGGCCAGGCGGAGTTGTAGGCCTCCCAAACTGACAGTACTCTTCTGGCTACCTTGCTAGAGGCGGGTATAAGTAGCCCACGTCCCTGAGTGTACCGTGTGGTGCTCACCCGTATGGCCGGTGACTCGGGGCCTTCTAGTAGCTTCCGCTCCATGACGGCGGTGCTGGTCCCATGCGTGTGACCGTGCCTTCGGGTTTCTTGGCCAGAGGACCTGAAATCCCCTGCCTGACGGATTCTGCTGCTGGGTAGGAGTTAGTCCCCACAGCCTCGGACTCCGGGTCCGGTAAGAAATCTTCTCAGTCAGGGCGAGCTCTGCAGCTGCCAGCCCCTGACTCCTTGTAACACTGCTCCCACAGAGCTCCTGTTGTTTCTTCCCATTGCTGCTTCTCTTCTCTGTCTCTACTTCTGGCATGCATAGGATCCCTGACCAAGAGACCTCCCACCTGCTCTCAGACGTAATATCTCTATCACTGTGGCAACCAGACCCCTGGGGTGCCACATTCCCCCCTAGTGAAATTTAGTACTCCGGGACTAAACATATTTTTTAGAAAAAACATAACAAGGTATAAACAATAATAATACAATAAGAAAAACACATAAAGATGGTTACGGCGTGTCTGCAACCGGGTGCAGTTTTGAAGAAAAGCAAGGTGTCCATTTCACCAAAACAGGGAGTCGTAACCAGGTAGGGGTCTGTCCTGCCCCGAGTCCTTAACAGTCTTTAGTCCATTCCTAGGTTACGCTCCAACCATGTACAAGGATTCCCGGTAAATCCACCAAGGACTCCTATAAATAACTAGAAACACATAATTATTTACAGGATATGGCCGCTCTCAGTCCTCGGTCAGTGGGGATAAGGAATGGCTGCTCACAGTCCTCAGCCTGGTTTAAGATAGGGGCACATGGGGAACAATTCACTAATCCCAACGGGGACCATATTTTAATTAGCAGCAGTCCTTGTACCCTTACGGGTAACTATTTACAGCTCTTTATTCACGCTACTTCCCTTCAGTAGCTATGTCCTCTTTGTGCTCCCTCCTGAGGGTAGTCCTCAGACCCGTCCGGGTCCTCTTGGCCTTCCTCGTATTGGTAGTACTGCAGCTCCTCCTCGGTTAGCTGGGTTAGTATCTCTGCGACAGTCCTCCTCCCAGGTGGCCAGGACTTTACCTCCCTTTGGGCTGCCCCGGTTAATTGGGCCACCAGGATGCTCACTTTTTGCTCCTCTGTGAGGGGGTACACCTGGAAGAGGCTATCCAGCTTTTCTCTAAAGTCATGCAGGGTATGTGACTCCCCTGAGTACTGGGGTAGCCAGGCTGCCCCCGGGATATAGGGCATGGTGAAAGGCATGACTGCAGCAGCGCTGGCGCTGGCGGGGGTTGAGGCAGTGAAGCTCTCCTCCGTATCCGACATCCTTCTCCCCCCTAGTGGACCGTGGCCTACCTTGCGATGATCCTCTTCCGTAGGCCGCGGCTCCGCAGTGGATCGTCAGGGTTGAGGACCTTCCGTCGCGCTCCTGTGACGTCGGCGTCTGCTGGGCTCCTTCCAGGACCTTACGCAACTTCCGGACGTGAGGCGGGGCTTCAGTTCTCGCGCGCTTTCGGAGTCCACGCCCCTCTTCTTCCCGCGCGGCGTCCTCAAGATGGCGTCCAATGGCGGGAAAACTCCACGTATGGCGGGAAGAAGGCTGAAGATGGCGCCGGATGGCGGGAAAACTCCACCGATGGCGGGAAGAAGGCTGAAGATGGCGCCGGATGGCGGGAATCTTCACCGATGGCGGGAAGAAGGCTGAAGATGGCGCCGGATGGCGGGAATCTTCACCACTGGTAAGTTTGAACAGTCTTTTTCAGGCACGCAGTACCCGGTGGTTGCGGGCACGTCATCCTGCCGACTACGCCAAAAGTTGACGCGCCCCTGGGCCGGTGTTGCGCTGCGTTGCGCACGCGGGAGCTTACCCGGAGCCGGATCTGTTGAGGGTTGTAGTCTCGTGGCGGTGACCCGGTCCGTGCCCAGGGAGTCAGACTAAGCGGCGCTGTATCAGCGGTAGATGTAGGACGACTACGCCACCCGTTGAATGCAGCTATGGAGCTGCCGCTGCAGGGCAGACCGCTGAGGCCGGTGGTAGGATAGTGCAGCGTAGATGGTATAACCCCCAACGGGAGGGGTATGGCCTCAGGGCAGCCGACGTGGATGATGGGGGTAGCAGGAATCACTCAGAGATGATGCGGTGTGATTCAGGGTCTTTACTGGTGACAAAGATAGACCCTCCCGGAGTACTGGCTAGCGATCGGGGCCTGGTCAGTCCTTGAGCAGATGGGATCTCCCCTGGCCAGGCGGAGTTGTAGGCCTCCCAAACTGACTGTACTCTTCTGGCTACCTTGCTAGAGGCGGGTATAAGTAGCCCACGTCCCTGAGTGTACCGTGTGGTGCTCACCCGTATGGCCGGTGACTCGGGGCCTTCTAGTAGCTTCCGCTCCATGACGGCGGTGCTGGTCCCATGCGTGTGACCGTGCCTTCGGGTTTCTTGGCCAGAGGACCTGAAATCCCCTGCCTGACGGATTCTGCTGCTGGGTAGGAGTTAGTCCCCACAGCCTCGGACTCCGGGTCCGGTAAGAAATCTTCTCAGTCAGGGCGAGCTCTGTAGCTGCCAGCCCCTGACTCCTTGTAACACTGCTCCCACAGAGCTCCTGTTGTTTCTTCCCATAGCTGCTTCTCTTCTCTGTCTCTACTTCTGGCATGCATAGGATCCCTGACCAAGAGACCTCCCACCTGCTCTCAGACGTAATATCTCTATCACTGTGGCAACCAGACCCCTGGGGTGCCACACAATATATACGCAATATACAGAAATCTGAAAGGCATCCTTGGAAAAATAGACATAGAGAAAACATTCAGATCCTGGGCCAAACAAATAGAGGGTGAGGAAATCGGGAAAAAAATGCTGGCGGGTTGGCAGGCAGTACGGAAAAACATCTTAAGTGAGGTTTGGAGAGACACACAATTTAGGATTTTGCACAGAGCTGTACTGGCCTTCAACATACCAGTATCTAGAACAATGAGGGATCGTCTGGTACATTGTCCAAAATGCAAACTCGGAAAATCTGATCTGTTACATGGACTCTGGGGATGCCCTAAAGTACAGGAATTCTGGGAAGATATATGTAGCACCCAGAGGAAGATGGGGGATAACTCGGTACCCGGGCCTTTAGCCTGACCTTCAGGGATGTCGCGGTGGTCGGCTCCCGGGCTCGTACCCTGGGGTCTCTCCTAAAATAGGGGTTGATTTAGTAAAAGAAATAGTTTGTGACGCCACCTGCTGTTTCTGGTGAGGATCACCAGCGCTGCGCAGTCCACTGAGGCTGATGATAGGGCAGCTTGATGGTATTGCTCTCCACAGGTAGAGCTGGGCCTCAGGGCAGTATAGGTACGGGGATGAAGGACAAAGAGACTCCGCCGGGCCAGAGCAAGTACAGGGACGGACACAATAGTCACTTCAGTACCTTTTACTGGTGGAATTTCAGGCACTCCCCGGAGCACTGTAGGGTGAAGGGTGTATGTCTGGATCCTCCCCAATGAGCAGGTTTTGGGCCTCCTGGTTCTGGCTTCTGCGTAGTAAGTTTCTGACCTGCCTGGAGCTAGGCCTAACTTTGTCTCTGTCCTGCGCTGGCTGACCTTGTGGTAGAGCCTTCTCTTGGATTGCACGCTCCCGACTTACGGGGCCTATGTGTCTCCTGGCTCTGGTACGTATCAGCACTTTAGCGATCCTGGGACCTGTAGTTCTCCAGGGATTCCGGTTTCTCTTGCTGGGTCGTGGAGATCCCAGCAAGCTTCGGACCCGGTGTCCGGTAACTGATTCTCCTTCTGGGGTGAGCTAGTTAAGCTCCTCTGCCCCCTATGTACTAACTCTCTACTCCTTCGCCTTCGGCCTACTCGAGCCCTCAATAGGCTACTCACACAAACGGCAGCGTGCCGCGTTTCACCGATCTTTTGGCGCCGGCACACCTACAGCTCACCTCACTGAGCTACACCGAGTCTTGATCTGGATAAGCTCCACTGCAGACTGACCTCTCTCAGGCTTCTTTACTGCAGGAACTCTCTCAACAGGTTTGCTCTCTGTCAGTTCCAGTCTAGACTAGACTAACGGCTGCCTGGCCCCACCTTCCCTTATATATCTCCCTAAGGAGCTCCCTCTGGTGGTCTGAGGTGGAAGGTGGAGATGTGTGAATGGTTATGGGGGCCTCTTGTGGAGGAATCCTTAAATACACCCTTCTGGGTCTGTGATGCCAAGCACAGCTGGGCTTCACATATAAAACATATGATGGAAAATATAGATATTGGGAACATATCATTGCACCCATTACCGTTCCTCTTCCATTACTGGAAAGGAGAAGAAGCCCCACAACAAAAAGGAAAGGACACATTAACTCCAATGTTCCACTTAATTTGTACGATAGCCAAAAGAAGCCTATTAAAGGATTGGTTGAGCGATTCCATTCCAAATCGGAAAGTTATAATGGGACAAATGAAAACTTTGTTTCACTTAGAATGGTTGGAAGCCGAGCGTAACAAGGAAAAGAGTATAAAATCGCTCATAATGAAATGGAAAAGCTTCTTACTTAGACATTACACAAACCAAGAACTTCAGGGAATTATGAAACCCTTTGAACAGACCAGTTGGTCCATACTGGAAGACTTGGGTGGAACATTGGGGAAGTGGAAAATAGTTGATCTGAATGTTGATGGAAAAGGTGGAAGGGAAACAGGTTAAGACGTAGTATAAAATATGGATACAGACTAAATATTCAATAATGTTTAAGGGACTAAGAAGAAGACGAAAAGAAAGGAGAGGTGCACACAAGAAATATACAAGTGTTTCCTGCATGTTGGGGAAGAGGGACGGCAATGGGGAGGGGTTTTGTTTTTTTTCTTCAATGTTTACTTTGTACTTAGACCATACAATTAGTAAGGTGATAATCAAAACTGAAATGATGAATACTTAAGCTAAGAATAATGCATTGGAATGTACATTTACATACTTATGTTATATGTTAAAATCAATAAATAATATTATTTAACAAAAAAAAAATTCCGCCACTATTTCAGTCATAGGAATCTCATTCAAAAATTGTAATAAAACTAATAGAATTAAGAAGTATAAATAGAAATTAAATAAATTCATGAATATATTAAACAGAGGTACTCTAGAAATAACTTATTAAAGAATCAATTGAATCTTAATATGACATAATTTTATACTTACACTCCATGATTTGATGAAATAACACATATCTTAGGGTATTTGACCCTCATTGCAAAACAGGAGTTCTAGTAGGCTAGGTAAAAAAGGCTTTATTCTGTAAGTATAAGAGAAGCTTTCCACAGAGCTTCACTATTGGGAGGACATGTCTTCCTGCTATATCATTTTGTGGTAGGTGAGACAGAAGCAGGGGCGGACTGGCTCACCGGAGGATCGGGAAAACCCCCAGTGGGCCCCTGGTCCTGATGGCCACGCCCCCAAGCCCCACCCCCTACCCCCCTGGGACCTGTACTAGTCAGCAGTCGGCTTTCTATAATACCCGGCTATTACTGCGCTGAAACAGCGGAGAACAGTTTATCATATATTATAAGAAATACAAGTGTTCTGCCTGCGGCCCTCCTGGAAATCCCGTACTCCCCCCTGGTTGTATCTGAGTTATAGGCTCAGAACCTGCAGACCACTAATATAATGGCCGTCCTAGTCCAACCATTAGTGGGATTCCAGACATTGCCTAATTTGTATCACATGAACGGCAATAAATCATCTCCAGCTGTAATGTACTGATACATATATGCCGATAAGAATGTAAAGAGTCATAAAGAGAAGAACAATAGAAACTGAAATGATACAACGGCTTCTGCTTCTGACGTCTAATTGTGGAAAAGTATTTCACTAAATATAAGAGGATTTAATTATATATATATATGTGTCTATACTGTGTATATATATATATTATAGAATGTTATCACTTCATGTAATCCACTTATATACATTCTAATCCATATATATATATATATACATACAGCCTTGACTCTTACAAAACTAAAGGGTTTTTCCCAAAATTCTAAGTTGTCCCATATCAATAATAAAACTTACTAATCGTTTGGGGTCCAACCACTGGCCCCCTTAGCAATCCAGACAATGGGTCCCTAGATCCCAGGAACCAGGCTCTGCATAACCCTGTAGTGAATGGAGTGGAGGTGTACATGCTAGACCACAACTTTATTCATTGTCTATAAGACTGTCAGATTACAGCCCCGACTATTCCCTACAGTCCCATAGGGCAGAGGTCCCCAACCGCCGGTCCGCGGACCAGGACCGGGCCGTTGGGGTTTTTCAGCCGGTCCGCGGGGAGAGGGGGCCCCTCCAGCCTCCAGCAGGGCCGCCATCAGGGCATGACTGCCCTGACTCCAGTATGGGGCCCGGCCGGTAGGAGCCCCCTCGGAGCCCCCCTCTTGTGCGTCTCTCTCCTCATGGGGCCCCCGGCCGCATGCTAAGCGCCGGGTCCGGGACATCTTAGCGCTGCGCTGCTGCGGCAGCACCTTCATGATTCCCCTGACTTCCGGTCATGTGACGGCGCCGTCACATGGCCGGAAGTCAGGAGAACCTGGTGTCAGCGATTTGGACGAGCGCCAGGATTCTGCAGGGATCGCATGGGGGTAAGTATAACAAGTTTTATTTTTTTTTAAATACAATTAACTAGGAGTGGGGGGAATGGGAGATGCACATGGGGGGAGGGGAGAGATGAGAGATGCACATGGGGGAGGGGAGAGATGAGAGATCCACATGGGGGGGAGGGGAGAGATGAGAGATGCACATGGGGGAGGGGAGAGATGAGAGATCCACATGGGGGGGAGGGGAGAGATGAGAGATGCACATGGGGGAGGGGAGAGGTGAGAGATCCACATGGGGGGAGGGGAGAGATGAGAGATGCACATGGGGGGAGGGGAGAGATGAGAGATGCACATGGGGGGAGGGGAGAGATGAGAGATGCACATGGGGGGAGGGGAGAGATGAGAGATGCACATGGGGGAGGGGAGAGATGAGAGATGCACATGGGAGGGAGGGGAGAGATGAGAGATGCACGGGGGGGGTGAGAGATGCACGGGGGGATGAGAGATGCACGGGGGGTGGATGAGAGATGCACGGGGGGGTGAGAGATGCACGGGGGGATGAGAGATGCACGGGGGGGATGAGAGATGCACGGGGGGTGGATGAGAGATGCACGGGGGGGATGAGAGATGCACGGAGGGTGGATGAGAGATGCACGGGGGGTGGATGAGAGATGCACGGGGGGGATGAGAGATGCACGGAGGGGATGAGAGATGCACGGGGGTGAGCTGCACATGGGGGGGTGAGAGATGCACATGGGGGGGTTATGTTTACATAACTTTGTTGCCTTATGAAGGGCGGGGGGGGCCCCCAAAAATTTCTTGCACAGGGGCCCACTACAGTCTGTGTCCGCCCCTGGGATGAAGTAAATGCAGCTGAACAGCAGCTGTCAGGACAGCTGCCCTGTCCTGCTGCAGGGCGTGATGGGGCCTCAGTGATGCGGCTCCTGGCACAGCACATTATGTGGGGCTCCTGGCATAGCTCCTGGCGGGGACCTGGTCTACACTATATGATAAGTATGCACTAAACTCCAAATCCCTCCATTACCCCGCCCCCATATGACCAAAGCCCCGCCCACCCCACCCCCTCCTTGCTGGGCCATGGAAAAATGATCTTGCTTCAAGCCGGTCCCTGGTGCAAAAAAGGTTGGGGACCACTGCCATAGGGAATAAATGACGATTTTTGGAATAACCTTTTTAATCTAAGCAGCTTTAAATGTTTATTGGAATCTCGCACGTCCTGTCTGCCGTGTAAGTGAGCGCAGCTCTAATAATCGTGAACATCCCAAAATCCAGAGAGCGCTTGCGGCCGATGAAAGCAGAGGGGAGAGGGAAAGCGCGCACTTGATTTTGGAGTGATACTGGATGGAAGGGGGCATTATAGAATGTAGCGGACCACCTCTTTAAGCTTAAAAATAATCATTCTCAGAATTTTATCGTCCTGTAAACAAGAGATGTCAAGAAAAATGACCGTCTATGTGCACACAATGATGTGTTACTGATAGGGATGTGTGGATCCATGGATGTTCAGGTTCAGCAGATTCTACCAAGCTACAGTTAAAAGTTTGGTTTTGGACCGAACTTGACCCCGAACCCAATAGAAGTCAATAGGGACCCTAACTTCAGTGCTTAAAAAGGGCTGCAAAATGTTCATAGTAAGGGCTAAGGGGCTGCAAAAGGAAGCCAAATGGGGGTAAGTGCAGGACAATTGCCCTGAAAACAAATGTTGATAGGAAAATGACTTAAAATAACACAATAAAAAAAAAAGAAACAATTATAATCTTGAACCAGGAGGCAGAGGTCCAAGTGAAGCAGGAGGTTGAGGAGGAGGAGGAGGTGGAGGTGGCGGTGTAGGTGGGAAAAGTGGAGGAGGAGTAGGTAGCCAAAACTGTATTTTTTTTTGTTTTTTTTAGGGGGTACTCTGAAAACAGGCAGTGTAATAATCTGCGAGCCACTCTCTCTCTGAAAACAGGCAGTGTAATAATCTGCGAGCCACTCTCTCTCTGAATACAGGCAGTGTAATAATCTGCGAGCCACTCTCTCTCTGAATACAGGCAGTGTAATAATCTGCGAGCCACTCTCTCTCTGAATACAGGCCGTGTAATAATCTGCGATCCACTCTCTCTCTCTGAATACTGGCCGTGTAACACTCTGCAGTTTTTTGGGTTGAAAACAAAGCGGAGAGCATCAAATAGATGTGTCAGTTTTGCTGGTGGTGGTGAATGTAGCTGCTGCGGGGAGAGAAAGGCCGTGGTCGATCTGTGTCGGCTACGTGCCCAAATGAAACACCTTCCTTTGCTGCAAGTAGGCGACAGGATGCTCTGTGTAATTTCGTAGGCCCGAGTATCGTTGGGTGAATGGTGAGGCCAGAACAAGTAGAAGTGGTTTTAGGTTGGTTGGCTGAGAGTGCCTTCAGTCCCATTGCTTTGTCTTCCACCTAATCCCCTGCTGAAAGCGCAGATTTGGCACCTGCGGCTCATGGGCATCTGTCTTCCACCTCACCCCCTGGCAAGCAGTCTGAGCCCCAAGTCATGCAGCGGTGTCTTCCGCTTTTTGATGACTGCTGGCTGTGGTTCCGTGGGCCATCCATCTGGCCCTGGCCAACAATTGGAAGAGATTGAGTGCACTGATGCCCAACCACTTGTTTTATTGGAGGATGAGTACGTGGGATGGGTGGTGTAAACGGTCAGCAGACCGCTGCAGCCCATCTCTGATGATGCTGACGATGAAACACTGTGCCAACTACTGCTGCAGCTTCCTGCAGTGTGCACACCGGCATGGAGGGCAGGGGTGAAGACTGGGGGGAACATCATGTGGGGGATTATTGTTATTATTTATTTTTAGAGCACCATTGATTCTATGGTGCTGTACATGAGGAGGAGTTACATACAAACACAAATAGAAATTGCAATGAACAAACTAATAGTGACGGACAAGTACAAAGGGGAGAGGACCCTACCATTGCGGCCTTACGTTCTACAGGATAATGGGGAAGGATAGTAGTCTTGGGGGGTGCAACAGCTCTGCTGTTGGTAAGGTGGCAGTGGGGTCATTGCAGGCTGTAAGCTGTTCTGAAGACATGGGTTTTAAAGTTCCGCTTGAAAGTTCCAAATGAGGGGATAATCGGATGTGTTGGGCCACAGAATTCTACAGGATGGGGAATACTCGGGAGAAGTCTTGCAGGCGATTGGATGAGGAACGTACGATTGTGGAGGAGAGAAGGAGGTCTTGGGAGGACCAGAGATTACGTGGTGGGAGATATCAGCAGATTAGTTCAGAGACAGGGGCGGACCTACCGCTGGTGCAGCTGCACCGGAGCCTGGCCGTGCAAGGGTGCAGGGGGGCCCTTACCGGGCGGTTAATATTGAGGGCAATCTGGCCTGCTTCTCGGAGCCCCAGGTTCTGGGGGGCCCATGGCCAGATTGCCCTCTCATGTGCGGCGAGCAGCGAGCGATCCCTCCAGCTCCGCTGCTGACAGAAGGAAAATGGCAGTGGAGCTGAGGAATCCGTTCTCTGCTTCCTGCCCGGCGCTTCCTCCCTGACACAGGCTCGTACAGCTTGATGACGTCATCAAGCAGCTCGGGCCTGTGTAAGGGAGGAAGTTACCGGCAAGAAGGAGGATGCTGCAGGAGCGTGCTGAGAGGTAAGTTGTGTTTTTTGTTTTGTTTTTTTTTTGTACTGATACACTGGGGAGAGGAACAGGAGAATGAGGGGAGGTGGGGGGAGAGCAATGATGGGCAGAGCAATGATGGGCTGATCAGTGATGGGAAGAGCAGTGATGAGCAGAGCAGTGATGGGCAGAGCAATGATGGGGACAGCAATGATGGGAGAGCAATGATGGGAGAGCAATGATGGGAGAGCAATGATGGGGACAGCAATGATGGGGACAACAATGATGGGGACAGCAATGATGGGAGAGCAATGATGGGAGAGCAATGATGGGAGAGCAATGATGGGCATAGCAGTGATTGGCAAAGCAATGATGGGGAGAGAAATGATGGGCAAAGCTATGATGGGGACAGTGGGGATGAGCAGAGCAATGATGGGGATGGGGAAAGCAAAGATAAGGATGGTGGGGATGGGGAGAGCAATGATGGGGATGGTGGGGATGGGGAGAGCAATGATGAGGATGGTGGGGATGGGAGAGCAATGATGAGGATGGTGGAGAAGGGGAGAGCAATGATGGGGATGGTGGGGATGGGTAGAGCAATAATGGGGATGTGAGAATGGTGGGGATTGGGAGAGCAATGATGGTGCTGGGGAGAGCAATGATGGGGGTTGCTGGGAGAGAGCAATGATGGGGGTGCAGTGCTGGGAGAGAGCAATGATGGGGTACTGGGAGAGAGCAATGATGGGGGTGCCGGGAGAGCAATGATGGGGGTGCTGGGAGAGAACAATGATGGGGTGCTGG
Source organism: Phyllobates terribilis (assembly GCF_046119375.1). Lineage (NCBI taxonomy): Eukaryota > Metazoa > Chordata > Amphibia > Anura > Dendrobatidae > Phyllobates > Phyllobates terribilis. The sequence continues at coordinate 536,173 of NW_027363019.1, forward strand.
GAAAGAGCAATGATGGGGGTGCTGGGAGAGAGCAATGACAGGGGTGCTGAGAGAGAGCAATGATGGGGGTGTTGGGAAAAAGCAATGATGGGGTGCTCGGAAAGAGCAATGATGGGGGTGCTTGTAAAGAGTAATGACTGGGGTACTTGGGGAGAGCAGTGATGGGGGTGCTGGGAGAGAGCAATGATGGGGGTGCTGGGAGGGAGCAATGATGGAGGTGCTCGGAAAGAGCAATGACGGGGGTACTTGGGGAGAGTAGTGATTGGGATGCTGGGAGAGAGCAATGATGGAGGTGCCTGGAAAGAGCAATGACGGGGGTACTGGGAGAGAGCAGTGATGGGTGTGCTGGGGGAGAGCAATGATGAGGGTGCTGGGAGAGAGCAGCGATGGGGGTTTCACTTTGCTTGTACTGTAAAACCTGGTATATTTTCCGTGTGCACATAGCCTTACAGTTAATTGGGGAGAGTCACAGAGACTGAATAATTTATACTATTGGCCGGTGGAGATTATAGTTAATGGGGGGCACAGTGCTGCTTATCACTTTATATTTTGATTACTAAGTGGCTAATAGTATATTAATGGGGGGGGTCTACATATCTGTATTCAGGGGCGCAGTGTGGGGGAAACACGTGTATATATACAATATATGTGACCTTGTTATTTTCTAGACTGGAGATCATCGTGACAAGACGAGTCGTGGCTGGGAGATGTCGACATGAAGGTCCGACCAGATGGAGAAGAAACAGCAGAAACCGGCTCTGATCAGATGAGACGACAGCGGTAAGGGCCTGGATGTAAATATTATTCTATATCTGCACTGTGTGACTTGGAGTGATAATGTTATCTGTAAAATCCCTTAGGCTGCATTCTCACATTTGTGTGAAATATCCATGTGCTGAAAGATTTTTTTATTGGATGGTCCACAGACTCGTAGAGTTTTATAGGTCCATTCACAAATCCATGAAAATCATGGATCTGAGAATAAGATCTGTGAGGGTCAGAGAATGTCCAGTTGTGATCTGATTTTGAGGATCAGAATAGGACATGCTCAATGCAGGAATGTAGCCTTATTATGTATAGCACAGTCAGGCTTGGACTGGCCCACAGGAGAACAGGAGAATCTTCCGGTAGGCCCTTGTGCAAGAGTGCACGGTCGGCGTCACAAGTGCCGGGGCCCTGAGCAGGCGGGGGGGCCACTCACTGTCGGGCACCCCGCTGCGCTATGGGACCCGTGAGCGGAGGAGAGGAGTGTCAGTGCCCACTCCCCCTCGCTCGCTCAGGGCCCCGGCAGCCGGCGGCACAATACTTGCCTCTTCCCAGGCCTCTGCAGCAGCTCCTGTCTCTTCTGCGTCCTCTGACTGTGATGTCTCAGGTCAGAGGGCGTGGTGACCGCTTTCCACCGCGCTCTATCCTGAGCCGTCACAGCGCAGAGCAGGAAGAGGCTGGCGACGCGGGTGAGGGGTCTGGAGCAGCGGCAGCAGGTGAGAAGTGTGGTGAGTATTTCATTTTTTTTAATGTATGGAGGCATGGGGCATTATAAGGGATGGGGGTGTGACATACTGCAAGGGGCATTAAAAGGGAGGAAATTAAATACTGCATGGGGCATTATAAGGGAGGGGGGGTGACATCCTGCATGGGGCATTAAAGGGGGGGAGTGACATCCTGCATGGGGCATTATAAGGGGGGGAGTGACATCCTGCATGGGGCATTATAAGGGAGGGTGTGTGTGACATCCTGCATGGGGCATTATATGGGGGGGGAGTGACATCCTGCATGGGGCATTATAAGGGGCGGGGGTGTGACATCCTGCATGGGGCATTATATGGGGGGGGAGTGACATCCTGCATGGGGCATTATAAGGGGCGGGGGGTGACATAATGCATGGGGCTTTATAAGGGGGCGACATCCTTCATGGGGCATTATAAGGGGGGTGACATCCTGCATGGGGCATTATAAGGGGGGCAACATCCTTCATGGGGCATTACAAGGGGGGTGACATCCTGCATGGGGCATTATAAGGGTGGGTGACATCCTGCATGGGGCATTATAAAGGGGGAACAGCCTGCATGGGGCATTATAAGGGGGGAACAGCCTGTGTGGGGCATTATGTGGGGGGAACAGCCTGCATGAGGCATTATGTGGTGGGAACAGCCTGCATGGAGCGTTATATGGGGGTCAGTATTCTGTATGGAGCTATATATGGGGCCAGTATCCTGTATGGGGCCTTATATGGGGGCCAGTATTCTGTGTGGAGTGTTTCGCCGGTTTCTGAGCTATTGTTGAATTTACAATAGATATCACTCATGTAATGTAAGAAGTGAAATCTTTGGCATTGTACTATATATATATATATATATATATATATATTTCTCTGCGGTATCTGTGCATCATGAATCGTAGTATGTGTTAAAGGGGCCACTGAGACACTTTTGCCCGGGGCCCAGAAAAACCTGGAGCCGGCCCTGCAAGAGTGTCCACCACCCTCTTATATGAGCAGCACTTGGCACAATATAATTGACTATCTACAGACAAAGGCAGAATCTTATTCATTTACCAATCTACCCCGTTCATTGTTATATATATTAGTAATTGAGAATAACGTCATATTTGCATGAAGCTGAAACGTGGGGCCCTGGAGTTGGATAGTGGGGGCCACTTGGCACCACAGTCAGACTCTGCTTGTGTCTCTTGTATTCGGGGGCTCTGTGTCCGGTCTTCAGTCTTCGATCAGGTAGTTTGTTGTGCAGGACATATACTATTTTAGTGCCCTGCCCCCATCACAGAGATTGACCCCCGTAACACTTGTAATGTAACTTGGGACAGGAGCTGACATTATGATACCACAATGGGTGGAGATAGACGTGGTCTGCCGTCTGTAAATGGCGCCCCCATAATTCCTGGTTCTACTTCAGGAATATTGAGGGTAGTAATGGCCACTTCCATCATTGTAACTGTGTAAAAAAAAAAAAGTCAAGACAAAAAAACTCACATGACACTTTTATTTTCTTTCTTTTTATTTTTTTATTGGTATAGCAATAAGCAACATTGTAATAAAAATATTACTGGCCCCTTAAGAAATTAAACTCTGATCACAATGACTCTCAGATCAGGCTCCATAAAGACCACAGAACTGGCTGTGGTCATTGAGGACTGGCTGAGAGCCATTGAAGCCAGAGATCCAGAGGAAGGCGAAGAAACCCCCCGGAGAGCTCTGCCTCAGGGGGGAAAAAAATTCCTTCCTGACCCCAGTGGTGGCGATCGGATATTTCCCTGGATCACGTCTGTCCTGCTGCATATTGCTGTATATCTACATGTATTATAAGCTCAGGCAAAGGAAAAGACAAATACACCCTGCTCAAGAGGAGCTTACAATCTAATATACAGACTGCTCCTGAGGGCATGCAGAATAATGTACACCCTGTCCAAGGAGCTTACAATCTAATATACAGTGTACAGACTGCTCCTGAGGGCATGCAGAATAATGCACACCCTGTCCTAGGAGCTTAAAGCCTAATATACAATATACAGACTGCTCCTGAGGGCATGCAGAATAATGCACACTCTGTCCTAGGAGCTTAAAGCCTTATATACAGTATACAGACTGCTCCTGAGGGCATGCAGAATAATGCACACCCTGTCCTAGGAGCTTACAGCCTAATATACAATATACAGACTGCTCCTGAGGGCATGCAGAATAATGCACACCCTGTCCTAAGAGCTTACCATCTAATATACAATATACAGACTGCTCCTGAGGGCATGTAGAATAATGTACACCCTGTCCTAGGAGCTTACAATCTAATACAGTGTGGGGTGCACACATGTGTCCTCTTCAACAAAGTGTCCTGTTCGACAAGTGTCTGACAGTCATTTCAATGGCAACCAACTAATGTCCATCCATCTCTTCTATCTTCACACTGGTATAACATCTCTGCTTGCTGGATCTATGTCATCTGCTGAACTCTCATTTTGAAACTATTTCTATGGTATAACATCTCTGCTTGCTGGATCTATGTCATCATCTGAACTCTCATCTTGAAACCATTTCTATGGTATAACATCTCTGCTTGCTGGATCTATGTCATATGCTGAACTCTCATCTTGAAACCATTTCTATGGTATAACATCTCTGCTTGCTGGATCTATGTCATCTGCTGATCTCTCATCTTGAAACCATTTCTATGGTTTAACACCTCTGCTTGCTGGATCTATGTCATCGGCTGAACTCTCATCTTGAAGCCATTTCTATGGTTAACCATCTCTGCTTGCTGGATCTATGTCATCTGCTGAACTCTCATCTTGAAACCATGTCTATGGTATAACATCTCTGCTTGCTGGATCTATGTCATCTGCTGAACTCTCATCTTGAAACCATTTCTATGGTATAATATCTCTACTTGCTGGAGCTATGTCATCTGCTGAACTCTCATCTTGAAACCATTTCTATGGTATAACATCTCTGCTTGCTGGATCTACGTCATCTGCTGAACTCTCATCTAGAAACCATTTCTATGGTATAACATCTCTGCTTGCTGGATCTTTGTAATCTGCTGAACTCTCATCTTGAAACCATTTCTATGGTATAACATCTCTGCTTGCTGTATCTATGTCATCAGCTGAACGCTCATCTTGAAACCATTTCTATGGTATAACAACTCTGCTTGCTGGATCTATGTCATCAGCTGAAATCGCATCTTTAAACCATTTCTATGGTATAACATCTCTGCTTGCTGGATCTATGTCATCTGCTGAACTCTCATCTTGAAACCATTTCTATGGTATAACATCTCTGCCTGCTGGATCTATGTCATCTGCTGAACTCTCATCTTGAAACCATTTCTATGGTATAGCATCTCTGCTTGCTGGATCTATGTCATCTGCTGAACTCTCCTCTTGAAACCATTTCTATGGTATAACATCTCTGATTGCTGTATCTATGTCATCTGCTGAACTCTCATCTTCAAACCAATTCTATGGTATAACATCTCTGCTTGCTGGATCTGTGTCATCAGCTGAAATCTCATCTTGAATCCATTTCTATGGTATAGCATCTCAGCTTGCTGGATCTATGTCATCTGCTGAACTCTCCTCTTGAAACCATTTCTATGGTATAACATCTCTGCTTGCTGGATCTATGTCATCAGCTGAAATCTCATCTTGAAACCATTTCTATGGTATAACATCTCTGCTTGCTGGATCTATGTCATCAGCTGAACTCTCATCTTGAAACCATTTCTATGGTATAACATCTCTGCTTGCTGGATCTATGTCATCTGCTGAACTCTCCTCTTGAAACCATTTCTATGGTATAACATCTCTGCTTGCTGGATGTATGTCATCTGCTGAACTCTCATCTTGAAACCAATTGTATGGTATAACATCTCTGCTTGCTGGATCTATGTCATCAGCTGAAATCTCATCTTGAATCCATTTCTATGGCATAGCATCTCTGCTTGCTGGATCTATGTCATCTGCTGAACTCTCATCTTGAAACCATTTCTATGGTATAGCATCTCTACTTGCTGGATCTGTGTCATCTGCTGAACTCTCCTCTTGAAACCATTTCTATGGTATAACATCTCTGCTTGCTGCATCTATGTCATCTGCTGAACTCTCATCTTGAAACCAATTCTATGGTATAACATCTCTGCTTGCTGGATCTGCGTCATCTGCTGAACTCTCATCTTGAAACCATTTCTATGGTATAACATCTCTGCTTGCTGGATCTATGTCATCTGCTGAACTCTCATCTTGAAACCATTTCTATGGTATAACATCTCTGCTTGCTGGATCTTTGTCATCTGCTGAACTCTCCTCTTGAAACCATTTCTATGGTATAACATCTCTGCTTGCTGGATCTTTGTAATCTGCTGAACTCTCATCTTGAAACCATTTCTATGGTATAACATCTCTGCTTGCTGTATCTATGTCATCAGCTGAACGCTCATCTTGAAACCATTTCTATGGTATAACATCTCTGCTTGCTGTATCTATGTCATCAGCTGAACTCTCCTCTTGAAACCATTTCTATGGTATAACATCTCTGCTTGCTGGATCTATGTCATCAGCTGAACGCTCATCTTGAAACCATTTCTATGGTATAACATCTCTGCATGCTGGATCTATGTCATCTGCTGAACTCTCATCTTGAAACCATTTCTATGGTATAGCATCTCTGCTTGCTGGAGCTGTGTCATCTGCTGAACTCTCCACTTGAAACCATTTCTATGGTATAACATCTCTGCTTGCTGGATCTATGTCATCTGCTGAACTCTCATCTTGAAACCAATTCTATGGTATAACATCTCTGCTTGCTGGATCTGCGTCATCTGCTGAACTCTCATCTTGAAACCATTTCTATGGTATAACATCTCTGCTTGCTGGATCTATTTCATCTGCTGAACTCTCATCTTTAAACCATTTCTATGGTATAACATCTCTGCTTGCTGGATCTACGTCATCTGCTGAACTCTCATCTAGAAAACATTTCTATGGTATAACATCTCTGCTTGCTGGATCTATGTCATCTGCTGAACTCTCATCTTGAAACCAATTCTATGGTATAACATCTCTGCTTGCTGGATCTGCGTCATCTGCTGAACTCTCATCTTGAAACCATTTCTATGGTATAATATCTCTACTTGCTGGAGCTATGTCATCTGCTGAACTCTCATCTTGAAACCATTTCTATGGTATAACATCTCTGCTTGCTGGATCTACGTCATCTGCTGAACTCTCATCTAGAAACCATTTCTATGGTATAACATCTCTGCTTGCTGGATCTATGTCATCTGCTGAACTCTCATCTTGAAACCATTTCTATGGTATAACATCTCTGCTTGCTGGATCTTTGTAATCTGCTGAACTCTCATCTTGAAACCATTTCTATGGTATAACATCTCTGCTTGCTGTATCTATGTCATCCGCTGAACGCTCATCTTGAAACCATTTCTATGGTATAACAACTCTGCTTGCTGGATCTATGTCATCAGCTGAAATCGCATCTTTAAACCATTTCTATGGTATAACATCTCTGCTTTGCTGGATCTATGTCATCTGCTGAACTCTCATCTTGAAACCATTTATATGGTATAACATCTCTGCCTGCTGGATCTATGTCATCTGCTGAACTCTCATCTTGAAACCATTTCTATGGTATAGCATCTCTGCTTGCTGGATCTATGTCATCTGCTGAACTCTCCTATTGAAACCATTTCTATGGTATAACATCTCTGCTTGCTGTATCTATGTCATCTGCTGAACTCTCATCTTCAAACCAATTCTATGGTATAACATCTCTGCTTGCTGGATCTGTGTCATCAGCTGAAATCTCATCTTGAATCCATTTCTATGGTATAGCATCTCAGCTTGCTGGATCTATGTCATCTGCTGAACTCTCCTCTTGAAACCATTTCTATGGTATAACATCTCTGCTTGCTGTATCTATGTCATCAGCTGAAATCTCATCTTGAAACCATTTCTATGGTATAACATCTCTGCTTGCTGGATCTATGTCATCAGCTGAACTCTCATCTTGAAACCATTTCTATGGTATAACATCTCTGCTTGCTGGATCTATGTCATCTGCTGAACTCTCCTCTTGAAACCATTTCTATGGTATAACATCTCTGCTTGCTGGATGTATGTCATCTGCTGAACTCTCATCTTGAAACCAATTGTATGGTATAACATCTCTGCTTGCTGGATCTATGTCATCAGCTGAAATCTCATCTTGAATCCATTTCTATGGCATAGCATCTCTGCTTGCTGGATCTATGTCATCTGCTGAACTCTCATCTTGAAACCATTTCTATGGTATAGCATCTCTACTTGCTGGATCTGTGTCATCTGCTGAACTCTCATCTTGAAACCATTTTTATGGTATAACATCTCTGCTTGCTGGAACTATGTCATCAGCTGAACTCTCCTCTTGAAACCATTTCTATGGTATAACATCTCTGCTTGCTGCATCTATGTCATCTGCTGAACTCTCATCTTGAAACCAATTCTATGGTATAACATCTCTGCTTGCTGGATCTGCATCATCTGCTGAACTCTCATCTTGAAACCATTTCTATGGTATAACATCTCTGCTTGCTGGATCTATGTCATCTGCTGAACTCTCATCTTGAAACCATTTCTATGGTATAACATCTGCTTGCTGGATCTATGTCATCTGCTGAACTCTCCTCTTGAAACCATTTCTATGGTATAACATCTCTGCTTGCTGGATCTTTGTAATCTGCTGAACTCTCATCTTGAAACCATTTCTATGGTATAACATCTCTGCTTGCTGTATCTATGTCATCAGCTGAACGCTCATCTTGAAACCATTTCTATGGTATAACATCTCTGCTTGCTGTATCTATGTCATCAGCTGAACTCTCCTCTTGAAACCATTTCTATGGTATAACATCTCTGCTTGCTGGATCTATGTCATCAGCTGAACGCTCATCTTGAAACCATTTCTATGGTATAACATCTCTGCTTGCTGGATCTATGTCATCTGCTGAACTCTCATCTTGAAACCATTTCTATGGTATAGCATCTCTGCTTGCTGGAGCTGTGTCATCTGCTGAACTCTCCACTTGAAACCATTTCTATGGTATAACATCTCTGCTTGCTGGATCTATGTCATCTGCTGAACTCTCATCTTGAAACCAATTCTATGGTATAACATCTCTGCTTGCTGTATCTATGTCATCAGCTGAATGCTCATCTTGAAACCATTTCTATGGTATAACATCTCTGCTTGCTGGATCTATGTCATCAGCTAAAATCTCATCTTGAATCCATTTCTATGGTATAGCATCTCAGCTTGCTGGATCTATGTCATCTGCTGAAATCTCCTCTTGAAACGATTTCTATGGTATAACATCTCTGCTTGCTGGATCTATGTCATCAGCTGAAATCTAATCTTGAAACCATTTCTATGGTATAACATATCTGCTTGCTGGAACTATGTCTTCAGCTGAACTCTCATCTTGAAACCATTTCTATGGTATAACATCTCTGCATGCTGGATCTATGTCATCTGCTGAACTCTCATCGTGAAACCATTTCTATGGTATAACATCTCTGTTTGCAGGATCTATGTCATCAGCTGAACTCTGATCTTGAAACCATTTCTATGGTATAACATCTATGCTTGCTGGATCTTTGTAATCTGCTGTACTCTCATCTTGAAACCATTTCTATGGTATAACATCTCTGCTTGCTGGATCTATGTCATCAGCTGAACTCTCATCTTGAAACCATTTCTATGGTATAGCATCTCTGCTTGCTGGATCTATGTCATCTGCGGAACTCTCCTCTTGAAACCATTTCTATGGTTTAACATCTTTGCTTGCTGGATCTATGTCATCTGCTGATCTCTCATCGTGAAACCATTTCTATTGTGTAACATCTCTGCTTGCTGGATCTATGTCATCTGCTGATCTTTCATCTTGAAACCATTTCTATGGTATAACATCTCTGCTTGCTGGATCTATGTCATCAGCTGAACGCTCATCTTGAAACCAGTTCTATGGTATAACATCTCTGCTTGCTGGATCTATGTCATCAGCTGAAATCTCATCTTGAAACCATTTCATTGGTATAACAACTCTGCTTGCTGGATCTATGTCATCTGCTGAACTCTCATCTTGAAACCATTTCTATGGTATAACATCTCTGCTTGCTGGATCTATGTCATCTGCTGAAATCTCATTTTGAAACCATTTCTATGGTATAACATCTCTGCTTGCTGGATCTATGTCATCAGCTGAAATCTCATCTTGAATCCATTTCTATGGTATAGCATCTCTGCTTGCTGGATCTATGTCATCAGCTGAAATCTCATCTTGAAACCATTTCTATGGTATAACATCTCTGCTTGCTGGATCTATGTCATCAGCTGAATGCTCATCTTGAAACCATTTCTATGGTATAGCATCTCTGCTTGCTGGATCTATGTCATCTGCTGAACTCTCCTCTTGAAACCATTTCTATGGTATAACATCTCTGCTTGCTGGATCTATGTCATCTGCTGAACTCTCATCTTGAAACGAATTCTATGGTATAACATCTCTGCTTGCTGGATCTGCGTCATCTGCTGAACTCTCATCTTGAAACCATTTCTATGGCATAACATCTCTGCTTGCTGGATCTGTGTCATCTGCTGAACTCTCATCTTGAAACCATTTCTATGGTATAACATCTCTGATTGCTGGATCTATGTCATCTGCTGAACTCTCATCTTGAAACCATTTCTATGGTTTAACATCTCTGCTTGCTGGATCTATGTCTTGTGCTGAACTCTCATCTTGAATCCATTTCTATGGTATAGCATCTCTGCTTGCTGGATCTATGTCATCTGCTGAACTCTCATCTTGAAACCATTTCTATGGTATAACATCTCTGCTTGCTGGATCTATGTCATCAGCTGAACTCTCATCTTGAAACCATTTCTATGGTATAACATCTCTGCTTGCTGGATCTATGTCATCTGCTGAGCTCTCATCTTGAAACCATTTCTATGGTATTACATCTCTGCTTGCTGTATCTATGTCATCTGCTGAACTCTCATCGTGAAACCATTTCTATGGTATAACATCTCTGCTTGCTGGATCTATGTCATCAGCTGAACTCTCATCTTGATACCATTTCTATGGTATAACATCTCTGCTTGCTGGATCTTTGTCATCTGCTGTACTCTCATCTTGAAACCATTTCATTGGTATAACATCTCTGCTTGCTGGATCTTTGTAATCTGCTGAACTCTCATCTTGAAACCATTTCTATGGTATAACATCTCTGCTTGCTGTATCTATGTCATCAGCTGAATGCTCATCTTGAAACCATTTCTATGGTATAACATCTCTGCTTGCTGGATCTATGTCATCAGCTAAAATCTCATCTTGAATCCATTTCTATGGTATAGCATCTCAGCTTGCTGGATCTATGTCATCTGCTGAACTCTCCTCTTGAAACGATTTCTATGGTATAACATCTCTGCTTGCTGGATCTATGTCATCTGCTGAATTCTCATCTTGAAACCATTTCTATGGTATAACATCTCTGCTTGCAGGATCTATGTCATCAGCTGAACTCTGATCTTGAAACCATTTCTATGGTATAACATCTCTGCTTGCTGGATCTTTGTAATCTGCTGTACTCTCATCTTGAAACCATTTCTATGGTATAACATCTCTGCTTGCTGGATCTATGTCATCAGCTGAACTCTCATCTTGAAACCATTTCTATGGTATAGCATCTCTACTTGCTGGATCTATGTCATCTGCGGAACTCTCCTCTTGAAACCATTTCTATGGTTTAACATCTTTGCTTGCTGGATCTATGTCATCTGCTGATCTCTCATCGTGAAACCATTTCTATGGTATAACATCTCTGCTTGCTGGAACTATGTCATCTGCTGATCTCTCATCTTGAAACCATTTCTATGGTATAACATCTCTGCTTGCTGGATCTATGTCATCAGCTGAACTCTCATCTTGAAACCATTTCTATGGTATAACATCTCTGCTTGCTGGATCTATGTCATCTGTTGATCTCTCATCTTGAAACCATTTCTATGGTATAACATCTCTGCTTGCTGGATCTATGTCATCAGCTGAACGCTCATCTTGAAACCAGTTCTATGGTATAACATCTCTGCTTGCTGGATCTATGTCATCAGCTGAAATCTCATCTTGAAACCATTTCATTGGTATAACATCTCTGCTTGCTGGATCTATGTCATCTGCTGAACTCTCATCTTGAAACCATTTTTATGGTATAACATCTCTGCTTGCTCGATCTATGTCATCTGCTGAAATCTCATTTTGAAACCATTTCTATGGTATAACATCTCTGCTTGCTGGATGTATGTCATCTGCTGAACTCTCATCTTGAAACCAATTGTATGGTATAACATCTCTGCTTGCTGGATCTATGTCATCAGCTGAAATCTCATCTTGAATCCATTTCTATGGCATAGCATCTCTGCTTGCTGGATCTATGTCATCTGCTGAACTCTCATCTTGAAACCATTTCTATGGTATAGCATCTCTACTTGCTGGATCTGTGTCATCTGCTGAACTCTCCTCTTGAAACCATTTCTATGGTATAACATCTCTGCTTGCTGCATCTATGTCATCTGCTGAACTCTCATCTTGAAACCAATTCTATGGTATAACATCTCTGCTTGCTGGATCTGCGTCATCTGCTGAACTCTCATCTTGAAACCATTTCTATGGTATAACATCTCTGCTTGCTGGATCTATGTCATCTGCTGAACTCTCATCTTGAAACCATTTCTATGGTATAACATCTCTGCTTGCTGGATCTTTGTCATCTGCTGAACTCTCCTCTTGAAACCATTTCTATGGTATAACATCTCTGCTTGCTGGATCTTTGTAATCTGCTGAACTCTCATCTTGAAACCATTTCTATGGTATAACATCTCTGCTTGCTGTATCTATGTCATCAGCTGAACGCTCATCTTGAAACCATTTCTATGGTATAACATCTCTGCTTGCTGTATCTATGTCATCAGCTGAACTCTCCTCTTGAAACCATTTCTATGGTATAACATCTCTGCTTGCTGGATCTATGTCATCAGCTGAACGCTCATCTTGAAACCATTTCTATGGTATAACATCTCTGCATGCTGGATCTATGTCATCTGCTGAACTCTCATCTTGAAACCATTTCTATGGTATAGCATCTCTGCTTGCTGGAGCTGTGTCATCTGCTGAACTCTCCACTTGAAACCATTTCTATGGTATAACATCTCTGCTTGCTGGATCTATGTCATCTGCTGAACTCTCATCTTGAAACCAATTCTATGGTATAACATCTCTGCTTGCTGGATCTGCGTCATCTGCTGAACTCTCATCTTGAAACCATTTCTATGGTATAACATCTCTGCTTGCTGGATCTATTTCATCTGCTGAACTCTCATCTTTAAACCATTTCTATGGTATAACATCTCTGCTTGCTGGATCTACGTCATCTGCTGAACTCTCATCTAGAAAACATTTCTATGGTATAACATCTCTGCTTGCTGGATCTATGTCATCTGCTGAACTCTCATCTTGAAACCAATTCTATGGTATAACATCTCTGCTTGCTGGATCTGCGTCATCTGCTGAACTCTCATCTTGAAACCATTTCTATGGTATAATATCTCTACTTGCTGGAGCTATGTCATCTGCTGAACTCTCATCTTGAAACCATTTCTATGGTATAACATCTCTGCTTGCTGGATCTACGTCATCTGCTGAACTCTCATCTAGAAACCATTTCTATGGTATAACATCTCTGCTTGCTGGATCTATGTCATCTGCTGAACTCTCATCTTGAAACCATTTCTATGGTATAACATCTCTGCTTGCTGGATCTTTGTAATCTGCTGAACTCTCATCTTGAAACCATTTCTATGGTATAACATCTCTGCTTGCTGTATCTATGTCATCCGCTGAACGCTCATCTTGAAACCATTTCTATGGTATAACAACTCTGCTTGCTGGATCTATGTCATCAGCTGAAATCGCATCTTTAAACCATTTCTATGGTATAACATCTCTGCTTTGCTGGATCTATGTCATCTGCTGAACTCTCATCTTGAAACCATTTATATGGTATAACATCTCTGCCTGCTGGATCTATGTCATCTGCTGAACTCTCATCTTGAAACCATTTCTATGGTATAGCATCTCTGCTTGCTGGATCTATGTCATCTGCTGAACTCTCCTATTGAAACCATTTCTATGGTATAACATCTCTGCTTGCTGTATCTATGTCATCTGCTGAACTCTCATCTTCAAACCAATTCTATGGTATAACATCTCTGCTTGCTGGATCTGTGTCATCAGCTGAAATCTCATCTTGAATCCATTTCTATGGTATAGCATCTCAGCTTGCTGGATCTATGTCATCTGCTGAACTCTCCTCTTGAAACCATTTCTATGGTATAACATCTCTGCTTGCTGGATCTATGTCATCAGCTGAAATCTCATCTTGAAACCATTTCTATGGTATAACATCTCTGCTTGCTGGATCTATGTCATCAGCTGAACTCTCATCTTGAAACCATTTCTATGGTATAACATCTCTGCTTGCTGGATCTATGTCATCTGCTGAACTCTCCTCTTGAAACCATTTCTATGGTATAACATCTCTGCTTGCTGGATGTATGTCATCTGCTGAACTCTCATCTTGAAACCAATTGTATGGTATAACATCTCTGCTTGCTGGATCTATGTCATCAGCTGAAATCTCATCTTGAATCCATTTCTATGGCATAGCATCTCTGCTTGCTGGATCTATGTCATCTGCTGAACTCTCATCTTGAAACCATTTCTATGGTATAGCATCTCTACTTGCTGGATCTGTGTCATCTGCTGAACTCTCATCTTGAAACCATTTTTATGGTATAACATCTCTGCTTGCTGGAACTATGTCATCAGCTGAACTCTCCTCTTGAAACCATTTCTATGGTATAACATCTCTGCTTGCTGCATCTATGTCATCTGCTGAACTCTCATCTTGAAACCAATTCTATGGTATAACATCTCTGCTTGCTGGATCTGCATCATCTGCTGAACTCTCATCTTGAAACCATTTCTATGGTATAACATCTCTGCTTGCTGGATCTATGTCATCTGCTGAACTCTCATCTTGAAACCATTTCTATGGTATAACATCTGCTTGCTGGATCTATGTCATCTGCTGAACTCTCCTCTTGAAACCATTTCTATGGTATAACATCTCTGCTTGCTGGATCTTTGTAATCTGCTGAACTCTCATCTTGAAACCATTTCTATGGTATAACATCTCTGCTTGCTGTATCTATGTCATCAGCTGAACGCTCATCTTGAAACCATTTCTATGGTATAACATCTCTGCTTGCTGTATCTATGTCATCAGCTGAACTCTCCTCTTGAAACCATTTCTATGGTATAACATCTCTGCTTGCTGGATCTATGTCATCAGCTGAACGCTCATCTTGAAACCATTTCTATGGTATAACATCTCTGCTTGCTGGATCTATGTCATCTGCTGAACTCTCATCTTGAAACCATTTCTATGGTATAGCATCTCTGCTTGCTGGAGCTGTGTCATCTGCTGAACTCTCCACTTGAAACCATTTCTATGGTATAACATCTCTGCTTGCTGGATCTATGTCATCTGCTGAACTCTCATCTTGAAACCAATTCTATGGTATAACATCTCTGCTTGCTGTATCTATGTCATCAGCTGAATGCTCATCTTGAAACCATTTCTATGGTATAACATCTCTGCTTGCTGGATCTATGTCATCAGCTAAAATCTCATCTTGAATCCATTTCTATGGTATAGCATCTCAGCTTGCTGGATCTATGTCATCTGCTGAAATCTCCTCTTGAAACGATTTCTATGGTATAACATCTCTGCTTGCTGGATCTATGTCATCAGCTGAAATCTAATCTTGAAACCATTTCTATGGTATAACATATCTGCTTGCTGGAACTATGTCTTCAGCTGAACTCTCATCTTGAAACCATTTCTATGGTATAACATCTCTGCATGCTGGATCTATGTCATCTGCTGAACTCTCATCGTGAAACCATTTCTATGGTATAACATCTCTGTTTGCAGGATCTATGTCATCAGCTGAACTCTGATCTTGAAACCATTTCTATGGTATAACATCTATGCTTGCTGGATCTTTGTAATCTGCTGTACTCTCATCTTGAAACCATTTCTATGGTATAACATCTCTGCTTGCTGGATCTATGTCATCAGCTGAACTCTCATCTTGAAACCATTTCTATGGTATAGCATCTCTGCTTGCTGGATCTATGTCATCTGCGGAACTCTCCTCTTGAAACCATTTCTATGGTTTAACATCTTTGCTTGCTGGATCTATGTCATCTGCTGATCTCTCATCGTGAAACCATTTCTATTGTGTAACATCTCTGCTTGCTGGATCTATGTCATCTGCTGATCTTTCATCTTGAAACCATTTCTATGGTATAACATCTCTGCTTGCTGGATCTATGTCATCAGCTGAACGCTCATCTTGAAACCAGTTCTATGGTATAACATCTCTGCTTGCTGGATCTATGTCATCAGCTGAAATCTCATCTTGAAACCATTTCATTGGTATAACAACTCTGCTTGCTGGATCTATGTCATCTGCTGAACTCTCATCTTGAAACCATTTCTATGGTATAACATCTCTGCTTGCTGGATCTATGTCATCTGCTGAAATCTCATTTTGAAACCATTTCTATGGTATAACATCTCTGCTTGCTGGATCTATGTCATCAGCTGAAATCTCATCTTGAATCCATTTCTATGGTATAGCATCTCTGCTTGCTGGATCTATGTCATCAGCTGAAATCTCATCTTGAAACCATTTCTATGGTATAACATCTCTGCTTGCTGGATCTATGTCATCAGCTGAATGCTCATCTTGAAACCATTTCTATGGTATAGCATCTCTGCTTGCTGGATCTATGTCATCTGCTGAACTCTCCTCTTGAAACCATTTCTATGGTATAACATCTCTGCTTGCTGGATCTATGTCATCTGCTGAACTCTCATCTTGAAACGAATTCTATGGTATAACATCTCTGCTTGCTGGATCTGCGTCATCTGCTGAACTCTCATCTTGAAACCATTTCTATGGCATAACATCTCTGCTTGCTGGATCTGTGTCATCTGCTGAACTCTCATCTTGAAACCATTTCTATGGTATAACATCTCTGATTGCTGGATCTATGTCATCTGCTGAACTCTCATCTTGAAACCATTTCTATGGTTTAACATCTCTGCTTGCTGGATCTATGTCTTGTGCTGAACTCTCATCTTGAATCCATTTCTATGGTATAGCATCTCTGCTTGCTGGATCTATGTCATCTGCTGAACTCTCATCTTGAAACCATTTCTATGGTATAACATCTCTGCTTGCTGGATCTATGTCATCAGCTGAACTCTCATCTTGAAACCATTTCTATGGTATAACATCTCTGCTTGCTGGATCTATGTCATCTGCTGAGCTCTCATCTTGAAACCATTTCTATGGTATTACATCTCTGCTTGCTGTATCTATGTCATCTGCTGAACTCTCATCGTGAAACCATTTCTATGGTATAACATCTCTGCTTGCTGGATCTATGTCATCAGCTGAACTCTCATCTTGATACCATTTCTATGGTATAACATCTCTGCTTGCTGGATCTTTGTCATCTGCTGTACTCTCATCTTGAAACCATTTCATTGGTATAACATCTCTGCTTGCTGGATCTTTGTAATCTGCTGAACTCTCATCTTGAAACCATTTCTATGGTATAACATCTCTGCTTGCTGTATCTATGTCATCAGCTGAATGCTCATCTTGAAACCATTTCTATGGTATAACATCTCTGCTTGCTGGATCTATGTCATCAGCTAAAATCTCATCTTGAATCCATTTCTATGGTATAGCATCTCAGCTTGCTGGATCTATGTCATCTGCTGAACTCTCCTCTTGAAACGATTTCTATGGTATAACATCTCTGCTTGCTGGATCTATGTCATCTGCTGAATTCTCATCTTGAAACCATTTCTATGGTATAACATCTCTGCTTGCAGGATCTATGTCATCAGCTGAACTCTGATCTTGAAACCATTTCTATGGTATAACATCTCTGCTTGCTGGATCTTTGTAATCTGCTGTACTCTCATCTTGAAACCATTTCTATGGTATAACATCTCTGCTTGCTGGATCTATGTCATCAGCTGAACTCTCATCTTGAAACCATTTCTATGGTATAGCATCTCTACTTGCTGGATCTATGTCATCTGCGGAACTCTCCTCTTGAAACCATTTCTATGGTTTAACATCTTTGCTTGCTGGATCTATGTCATCTGCTGATCTCTCATCGTGAAACCATTTCTATGGTATAACATCTCTGCTTGCTGGAACTATGTCATCTGCTGATCTCTCATCTTGAAACCATTTCTATGGTATAACATCTCTGCTTGCTGGATCTATGTCATCAGCTGAACTCTCATCTTGAAACCATTTCTATGGTATAACATCTCTGCTTGCTGGATCTATGTCATCTGTTGATCTCTCATCTTGAAACCATTTCTATGGTATAAAATCTCTGCTTGCTGGATCTATGTCATCAGCTGAACGCTCATCTTGAAACCAGTTCTATGGTATAACATCTCTGCTTGCTGGATCTATGTCATCAGCTGAAATCTCATCTTGAAACCATTTCATTGGTATAACATCTCTGCTTGCTGGATCTATGTCATCTGCTGAACTCTCATCTTGAAACCATTTTTATGGTATAACATCTCTGCTTGCTCGATCTATGTCATCTGCTGAAATCTCATTTTGAAACCATTTCTATGGTATAACATCTCTGCTTGCTGGATGTATGTCATCTGCTGAACTCTCATCTTGAAACCAATTCTATGGTATAACATCTCTGCTTGCTGGATCTATGTCATCAGCTGAAATCTCATCTTGAATCCATTTCTATGGTATAGAATCTCTGCTTGCTGGATCTATGTCATCAGCTGAAATCTCATCTTGAAACCATTTCTATGGTATAACATCTCTGCTTGCTGGATCTATGTCATCAGCTGAACGCTCATCTTGAAACCATTTCTATGGTATAACATCTCTGCTTGCTGGATGTATGTCATCTGCTGAACTCTCATCTTGAAACCATTTCAATGGTATAGCATCTCTGCTTGCTGGATCTATGTCATCTGCTGAACTCTCCTCTTGAAACCATTTCTATGGTATAACATCTCTGCTTGCTGGATCTATGTCATCTGCTGAACTCTCATCTTGAAACGAATTCTATGGTATAACATCTCTGCTTGCTGGATCTGCGTCATCTGCTTAACTCTCATCTTGAAACCATTTCTATGGCATAACATCTCTGCTTGCTGGATCTGTGTCATCTGCTGAACTCTCATCTTGAAACCATTTCTATGGTATAACATCTCTGATTGCTGGATCTATGTCATCTGCTGAACTCTCATCTTGAAACCATTTCTATGGTTTAACATCTCTGCTTGCTGGATCTATGTCTCGTGCTGAACTCTCATTTTGAATCCATTTCTATGGTATAGCATCTCTGCTTGCTGGATCTATGTCATCAGCTGAACTCTCATCTTGAAACCATTTCTATGGTATAACATCTCTGCTTGCTGGATCTATGTCATCTGCTGAGCTCTCATCTTGAAACCATTTCTATGGTATTACATCTCTGCTTGCTGTATCTATGTCATCTGCTGAACTCTCATCGTGAAACCATTTCTATGGTATAACATCTCTGCTTGCTGGATCTATGTCATCAGCTGAACTCTCATCTTGAAACCATTTCTATGGTATAACATCTCTGCTTGCTGGATCTATGTCATCTGCTGTACTCTCATCTTGAAACCATTTCTATGGTATAACATCTCTGCTTGCTGGATCTATGTCATCTGCTGAACTCTCATCTTGAAACCATTTCTATGGTTCAGCATCTCTGCTTGCTGGATCTATGTCATCTGCTGAACTCTCCTCTTTAAACCATTTCTATGGTATAACATTTCTGCTTGCTGGATCTATGTCATCTGCTGAACTCTCATCTTGAAACGATTTCTATGGTATAACATCTCTGATTGTTGGAAGTGTGTCATCTGCTGAACTCTCATCTTGAAACCATTTCTATTGTATAACATCTCTGCTTGCTGAATCTGTGTCATCTGCTGAACTCTCATCTTGTAACCATTTCTATGGTATAACATCTCTGCTTGCTGGATCTATGTCATCAGCTGAACTCTCATCTTGAAACCATTTCTATGGTATAACATCTCTGCTTGCTGGATCTATGTCATCTGCTGAACTCTCATCTTGAAACCATTTCTATGGTATAGCATCTCTGCTTGCTGGATCTATGTCATCTGCTGAACTCTCCTTTTGAAACCATTTCTATGGTATAACATCTCTGCTTGCTGGATCTATGTCATCTGCTGAACTCTCCTCTTGAAACCAATTCTATGGTATAACATCTCTGCTTGCTGGATCTGCGTCATCTGCTGAACTCTCATCTTGAAACCATTTCTATGGTATAACATCTCTGCTTGCTGGATCTGTGTCATCTGCTGAATTCTCATCTTGAAACCATTTCTATGGTATAACATATCTGCTTGCTGGATCTATGTCACGTGCTGAACTCTCATCTTGAAACTATTTCTATGGTATAACATCTCTGCTTGCTGGATCTATGTCATCTGCTGAACTCTCATCTTGAAACCATTTCTATGGTATAACATCTCTGCTTGCTGGATCTATGTCATCTGCTGAACTCTCATCTTGAAACCATTTCTATGGTTTAACATCTCTGCTTGCTGGATCTATGTCATCTGCTGAACTCTCATCTTGAAACCATTTCTATGGTTCAGCATCTCTGCTTGCTGGATCTATGTCATCTGCTGAACTCTCCTCTTTAAACCATTTCTATGGTATAACATCTCTGCTTGCTGGATCTATGTCATCTGCTGAACTCTCATCTTGAAACCATTTCTATGGTATAACATCTCTGATTGCTGGATCCGTGTCATCTGCTGAACTCTCATCTTGAAACCATTTCTATGGTATAACATCTCTGCTTGCTGAATCTATGTCATCTGCTGAACTCTCCTCTTGAAACCATTTCTATGATATAACATCTCTGCTTGCTGGATCTATGTCATCAGCTGAACTCTCATCTTGAAACCATTTCTATGGTATAACATCTCTGCTTGCTGGATCTATGTCATCTGCTGAACTCTCATCTTGAAACCATTTCTATGGTATAGCATCTCTGCTTGCTGGATCTATGTCATCTGCTGAACTCTCCTCTTGAAACCATTTCTATGGTATAACATCTCTGCTTTCTAGATCTATGTCATCTGCTGAACTCTCATCTTGAAACCATTTCTATGGTATAGCATCTCTGCTTGCTGGTTCTATGTCATCTGCTGAACTCTCCTCTTGAAACCATTTCTATGGTATAACATCTCTGCTTGCTGGATCTATGTCATCTGCTGAACTCTCATCTTGAATCCAATTCTATGGTATAACATCTCTGCTTGCTGGATCTGCGTCATCTGCTGAACTCTCATCTTGAAACCATTTCTATGGTATAACATCTCTGCTTGCTGGATCTGTGTCATCTGCTGAACTCTCATCTTGAAACCATTTCTATGGTATAACATATCTGCTT
The DNA here is from genome assembly GCF_046119375.1 of Phyllobates terribilis. Classification (NCBI taxonomy): domain Eukaryota; kingdom Metazoa; phylum Chordata; class Amphibia; order Anura; family Dendrobatidae; genus Phyllobates; species Phyllobates terribilis. The sequence continues at coordinate 557,400 of NW_027363019.1, forward strand.
GCTGGATCTATGTCACGTGCTGAACTCTCATCTTGAAACCATTTCTATGGTAAAACACCTCTGCTTGCTGGATCTATGTCATCTGCTGAACTCTCATCTTGAAACCATTTCTATGGTATAACATCTCTGCTTGCTGGATCTATGTCATCTGCTGAACTCTCATCTTGAAACCATTTCTATGGTTATCTCTGCTTGCTGGATCTATGTCTCGTGCTGAACTCTCATCTTGAAACCATTTCTATGGTATAGCATCTCTGCTTGCTGGATCTATGTCATCTGCTGAACTCTCATCTTGAAACCATTTCTATGGTATAACATCTCTGCTTGCTGGATCTATGGCATCTGCTGAACTCTCATCTTGAAACCATTTCTATGGTATAACATCTCTGCTTGCTGGATCTATGTCATCTGCTGAGCTCTCATCTTGAAACCATTTCTATGGTATTACATCTCTGCTTGCTGCATCTATGTCATCTGCTGAACTCTCATCGTGAAACCATTTCTATGGTATAACATCTCTGCTTTCTGAATCTATGTCATCGGCTGAACTCTCATCTTGAAACCATTTCTATGGTATAACATCTCTGCTTGCTGGATCTATGTCATCTGCTGAACTCTCATCTTGAAACCATTTCTATGGTATAACATCTCTGATTGCTGGATCTATGTCATCTGCTGAACTCTCATCTTGAAACCATTTCTATGGTTCAGCATCTCTGCTTGCTGGATCTATGTCTTCTGCTGAACTCGCCTCTTTAAACCATTTCTATGGTATAACATCTCTGCTTGCTGGATCTATGTCATCTGCTGAACTCTCATCTTGAAACCATTTCTATGGTATAACATCTCTGATTGCTGGATCTGTGTCATCTGCTGAACTCTCATCTTGAAACCATTTCTATGGTATAACATCTCTGCTTGCTGAATCTATGTCATCTGCTGAACTCTCATCTTGAAACCATTTCTATGGTATAACATCTCTGCTTGCTGGATCTATGTCATCAGCTGAACTCTCATCTTGAAACCATTTCTATGGTATAACATCTCTGCTTGCTGGATCTATGTCATCTGCTGAACTCTCCTCTTGAATCCATTTCTATGGTATAACATCTCTGCTTGCTGGATCTATGTCATCTGCTGAACTCTCATCTTGAATCCATTTCTATGGTATAACATCTCTGCTTGCTGGATCTATGTCATCTGCTGAACTCTCGTCTTGAAACCATTTCTATGGTATAACATCTCTGCTTGCTGGATCTATGTCATCAGCTGAACTCTCATCTTGAAACCATTTCTATGGTATAACATCTCTGCTTGCTGGATCTATGTCATCAGCTGAACTCTCATCTTGAAACCATTTCTATGGTATAACTACTCTGTTTGCTGAATCTATGGCACCTGCTGAACTCTCATCTTGAAGCCATTTCTATGGTATAACATCTCTGCTTGCTAGATCTTTGTTATCTGCTGAACTCTCATCTTGAAACCATTTCTATGGTTAAATGTGTCTGCTTGCTGGATCTGTGCTCTGTTATTTGATGCATTGTATTCATTAGTCTCTGTCTGTCCTTCCATCATTGTAGACTTTATCTGATGGTGAAAGGTGTTATACTGTGTCAGGCATAGTGTGTTAGGTCTGTGTCTTTGATCAGCTATCCACTCCCTGGTGAGCTGAGCAGCTGCCAATTTAGTCACAAGCAGCTGCCACAATCCCTCTCACCTGATGCTACAGTCCTTCCTATAAATCTAGATGCATCATAAGAGGTGCACACACGTGTCCTCTTCAGCAAAGTGTCCTGTTCAACAAGTGTTTGACAGTCATTTCAATGGCAGTCATTCAGGGCAGGAGTCAGGTAACCGACACTTTATACTCTCTTCTAACTATGTACTTTACTCCTGCATCCATATTCCGGTGTCCTTTTTTTCATCCACATTGACCACCCTATCCCCCCTCCATCACCACTCATCCATATCTGCCCCTCTCTCCTTCCCTCTCCTATGTACAGCTCCCATGCTCTTTTGAACTTCCTGAAAAATCTCACTCTATCTTATCCAAAGGTATTGCACAGGAAATCATGTCACAAATCCGAAAACTATCTGCTCTTTCTCTTTTAACTGCTACTACTCATTTCAGGGGATATCTCTTCTAGCCCCGGACCACCCTCCACCAACCTCAACCTCTCCCTTACCTCACATCGAAACCCTGCTAATCTTATTAACATCAGCTGTACTCCTTCATCTACCTCCTTCAATTGCGCACTGAGGAATCCACGCTCTATATGCAACAAGCTTCCTTTCCTGCACAATTACTTTCTGACCAACTCTCTCAATCTGCTGGCCCTCACTGAAACCTGGATCCAGGATTCTGACACTGTCTCCCCTGCTGCTATTTCTCATGGCGGCCTGCATTTTTCCCATTCCCCGAGACCTGAAAACAGACTTGGTGGTGGGGTCGGCATACTCCTGTCCCCACATTGCACCTTCCAGGTCATCCCCCCCAGTACCATCACTCTCATTCCCTTCTTTTGAGGTACACACAATCAGGCTCTTCCATCCCTTCTCCCTCAGAGTAGCGGTCGTATACCCTTCCCCAGGCTCACCCACCCAGTTCTTTGACCATTTTTCTGCCTGGCTGCTTCACTTCATGTCCTCAGATTTACCAACCCTTATCCTGGGAGACTTCAACATCCCCATAAACAGCCCCACATCCTCATCCGCATCCCAGCTTCTATCTTTAACCACTTCTCTTGGCCTCTCACAGCTATCAACCTCTGAGACACACAAAGATGGAAACACCCTTGATCTGGTATTTGTCCGGCTTTGTTCAATCCCCCACCTAAATAACTCTCCTCTCTGATCATAACATTCTCTCCATCACACTCACAAATCCTCGCCTGCCCCAGCACACTCCTACCTATCACACATTCAGAATTCTACAAGCCATTAACCCTCATACACTTACAGACTCCCTTCACTCATCACTGTCCCCAATCTCCTCTTTTTCCTGTCCTGATCTGGCTGTAAACCACTACAATGACACCCTCAGATGCACGCTGGACCAAGTAGCGCCCATCACCCTCAGAACCTCTAAACACAGAGCAAAACAGCCCTGGCTCACACCGCAAAGCCGATTTCTCCAGCGTTGCTCTAGAAGTGCCGAACGCCTATGGAGGAAAACTCGCACACTAGAAGACTTTATCCACTACAAATTTATGTTAAAAACATATAACTCTGCCCTTCAAAGCGCAGGCCCCCATCACGGACATTTGTGCCGAGTACTTGGCCTCCTACTTCACAGAGAAAATAGACACCATCCATCAGGAAATCAGCTCCCAGCCACCAAGAGCCGTGACTCCCATCCCTCCCCACATCCCCTCTGCATCACTCTCCACATATGACCCAGTCACAGAAGACAAAGTCTCCAGGCTCCTCTCTTCTTCCCATCCCACTACATGCACCACTGACCCCATCCCCTCACATCTACTCCAGTCTCTTTCTTCAGTAGTCACTACTCGCCTAACTAAAATCTTCAACCTCTCCCTCTCTTCTGGTATCTTCCCCTCCTCCTTCAAACACTCCATCATTACTCCATTATTAAAAAAGCCCTCTCTTGACCTTTCCTGCACAAACAACTACAGACCAGTCTTCAATTTTCCCTTCATCTCTAAACTCTTGGAGCGCCTGGTCTACTCCCGCCTTACCAGTTACCTCTCCACTCACTCTCTTCTAGACCCATCACAGTTCGGCTTCCATCCCCTATATTCTACAGAAACTGCACTCATCAAAGTAACCAATGACCTTCTGACAGCAAAATATAATGGTGACCCTCATTCTTCTTGACCTCTCTGCAGCCTTTGACACCGTTGACCACCACCTCCTACTCTCTACGCTCCACTCAATCGGCATTAAGGACACTGCTCTCTCCTGGTTCTCCTCCTACCTATCTGACCGCTCTTTCAGTGTATCGTTCGCTGGCTCCACTTCTTCCCCTCTTCCTCTCACTATTGGGGTTCCTCAGGGTTCAGTCCTTGGCCCTCTTCTATTCTCTCTCTACACAGCCCCAGTTGGACAGACCATCAGCAAACTTGGTTTTCAGTACCATCTTTATGCTGATGACACACAACTATACACCTCATCCCCTGACCTTACCCCCGCTGTACTACAGAACACCAGTGACTGTCTGGCCGCAGTTTCTAACATCATGTCTGCTCTCTACCTGAAACTCAACCTTTCCAAAACTGAACTTCTTCTACTCCCGCCGTCTGCTCACCTCTCTAAATCTGCCATCTCTCTCTCCGTGTGTGGCACCACAATAATGCCGAGCCAGCAGGCGCGTTGTCTGGGCGTTGTGTTTGACACCAATCTCTGCTTCACCTTCCACATACAATCTCTTGCCCACTCTTGTCGCTTGCACCTGAAGAACATCTCTAGAATCCGCCACTTTATCACCTTGAAAACAACAAAAACCCTCACTGTTGCCCTGATCCACTCCCGCCTCGACTACTGTAACTCTCTATTAATTGGCCTCCCCCTCACTCGACTTTCCCCCCTCCAGTCCATCTTTAATGCTGCTGCCAGGGTCATCTATTTGGCTAACCGTTACTCAGACTCCTCCGCTCTGTGCCAGTCATTGCACTGGCTGCCCATGAATTATAGGATCCAATTTAAATTGCTTGTTCTCACCCACAAAGCTCTCCACAGTGCGGCACCACCCTACATCTCTTCCCTCATTTCTGTTTATCGGCCTACCCGTTCTCTACGCTCCGCAAGCGACTTTCGACTAACATCCACACTAATCCGTACCTCCCACTCCCTGCTTCAAAACTTCTCCTGAGCTGCACCTATTCTTTGGAATGCTCTACCCCAAGAAATTAGGATGAACCACAATTTACACAGTTTTAGGCGCTCCCTAAAAACACACTTGTTTAGGGCGGCCTATCACCTTCCCTAATCGAAGTCCTTTTATCTTCTTATAGCCCATCCCTTATTTCTCCACACAACTCTCCACCGAACCAAAAAGCACCACAAATACTGGCTGGTGATGAGCTCATGCAGCCTTTATCTATCCCTCATCCCCTCAAGATGGCTGGACCATCCTTGCAAATAAGCCATTGTACTTTGTGTCACCCCCACCTCATTGTAGATTGTAAGCTCTTACGAGCAGGGTTGCCATTATTTTTGCTGTAATTATTGTATTATCTTTAGCTATGTTACTTATGACTGTTGTATATGAACCTGTGAATTGTTAAGAGCTGCGGAATATGTTGGCGCTATATAAATAAAGATTATTATTATTATATTATACAGGCTGCTCCTGAGGGCATGCAGAATAATGTACACCCTGTCCTAGGAGCTTACAATCTAATATACAATATACAGGCTGCTCCTGAGGGCATGCAGAATAATGTACACCCTGTCCTAGGAACTTACAATCTAATATACAGTATACAGACTGCTCCTGAGGGCATGCAGAATAATGCACATCCTGTCCTAGGAACTTACAATCTAATATACAGTATACAGACTGCTCCTGAGGGCATGCAGAATAATGTACACCCTGTCCTAGGAGCTTACAATCTAATGTACAATATACAGACTGCTCCTGAGGGCATGCAGAATAATGCACATCCTGTCCTAGGAACTTACAATCTAATATACAATATACAGGCTGCTCCTGAGGGCATGCAGAATAATGCACACCCTGTCCTAGGAGCTTACAATCTAACATACAGCATACAGACTCCTCCTGAGGGCATGCAGAATAATGCACACCCTGTCCTAGGAGCTTACAATCTAATATACAATATACAGGCTGCTCCTGAGGGCATGCAGAATAATGCACATCCTGTCCTAGGAGCTTACAATCTAATATACAGTATACAGACTGCTCCTGAGGGCATGCAGAATAATGCACACCCTGTCCTAGGAGCTTACAATGTAATATACAATATACAGGCTGCTCCTGAGGGCATGCAGAATAATGTACACCCTGTCCTAGGAGCTTACAATCTAATATACAGTATACAGACTGCTCCTGAGGGCATGCAGAATAATGCACACCCTGTCCTAGGAGCTTACAATCTAATGTACAATATACAGACTGCTCCTGAGGGCATGCAGAATAATGTACACCTTGTCCTAGGAGCTTACAATCTAATATACAGTATACAGACTGCACCTGAGGGCATGCAGAATAATGTACACCCTGTCCTAGGAGCTTACAATCTAATATACAGTATACAGACTGCTCCTGAGGGCATGCAGAATAATGCACACCCTGTCCTAGGAGCTTACAATCTAATGTACAATATACAGACTGCTCCTGAGGGCATGCAGAATAATGTACACCTTGTCCTAGGAGCTTACAATCTAATATACAGTATACAGACTGCACCTGAGGGCATGCAGAATAATGTACACCCTGTCCTAGGAGCTTATAATCTAATATACAGTATACAGACTGCTCCTGAGGGCATGCAGAATAATGCACACCCTGTCCTAGGAGCTTACAATCTAATATACAATATACAGACTGCTCCTGAGGGCATGCAGAATAATGCACACCCTGTCCTAGGAGCTTACAATCTAATATACAATATACAGACTGCTCCTGAGGGCATGCAGAATAATGCACACCATGTCCTAGGAGCTTACAATCTAATATACAATATACAGACTGCTCCTGAGGGCATGCAGAATAATGCACACCCTGTCTTAGGAGCTTACAATCTAATATACAGTATACAGACTGCTCCTGAGGGCATGCAGAATAATGCACACCCTGTCCTAGGAGCTTACAATCTAATATACAATATACAGACTGCTCCTGAGGGCATGCAGAATAATGCACACCCTGTCCTAGGAGCTTACAATCTAATATACAATATACAGACTGCTCCTGAGGGCATGCAGAATAATGTACACCCTGTCCTAGGAGCTTACAATCTAATATACAATATACAGGCTGCTCCTGAGGGCATGCAGAATAATGCACACCCTGTCCTAGGAGCTTACAATCTAATATACAATATACAGGCTGCTCCTGAGGGCATGCAGAATAATGCACACCCTGTCCTAGGAGCTTACAATCTAATATACAATATACAGACTGCTCCTGAGGGCATGCAGAATAATGCACACCCTGTCCTAGGAGCTTACAATGTAATATACAGTATACAGGCTGCTCCTGAGGGCATGCAGAATAATGTACACCCTGTCCTAGGAGCTTACAGTCTAATATACAATATACAGACTGCTCCTGAGGGCATGCAGAATAATGTACACCCTGTCCTAGGAGCTTACAGTCTAATATACAATATGCAGACTGCTCCTGAGGGCATGCAGAATAATGTACACCCTGTCCTAGGAGCTTACAGTCTAATATACAATATACAGACTGCTCCTGAGGGCATGCAGAATAATGTACACCCTGTCCTAGGAGCTTACAATCGAATATACAATATACAGGCTGCTCCTGAGGGCATGCAGAATAATGTACACCCTGTCCTAGGAGCTTACAATCTAATATACAGTATACAGACTGCTCCTGAGGGCATGCAGAATAATGCACACCCTGTCCTAGAAGCTTACAATCTAATATACAGTATACAGACTGCTCCTGAGGGCATGCAGAATAATGCACACCCTGTCCCAGAAGCTTACAATCTAATATACAATATACAGGCTGCTCCTGAGGGCATGCAGAATAATGTACACCCTGTCCTAGGAGCTTACAATCTAATATACAATATACAGGCTGCTCCTGAGGGCATGCAGAATAATGCACACCCTGTCCTAGAAGCTTACAATCTAATATACAATATACAGACTGCTCCTGAGGGCATGCAGAATAATGCACACCCTGTCCTAGGAGCTTACAATCTAATATACAGTATACAGGCTGCTCCTGAGGGCATGCAGAATAATGTACACCCTGTCCTAGGAGCTTACAATCTAATATACAATATACAGACTGCTCCTGAGGGCATGCAGAATAATGTACACCCTGTCCTAGGAGCTTACAATCTAATATACAATATACAGGCTGCTCCTGAGGGCATGCAGAATAATGCACACCCTGTCCTAGAAGCTTACAATCTAATATACAGTATACAGGCTGCTCCTGAGGGCATGCAGAATAATGTACACCCTGTCCTAGGAGCTTACAATCTAATATACAATATACAGACTGCTCCTGAGGGCATGCAGAATAATGCACACCCTGTCCTAGGAGCTTACAATCTAATATACAATATACAGGCTGCTCCTGAGGGCGTGCAGAATAATGCACACCCTGTCCTAGGAGCTTACAATCTAATATACAGTATACAGGCTGCTCTTGAGGGCATGCAGAATAATGTACACCCTGTCCTAGGAGCTTACAATCTAATATACAATATACAGGCTGCTCCTGAGGGCATGCAGAATAATGTACACCCTGTCCTAGGAGCTTACAATCTAATATACAATATACAGACTGCTCCTGAGGGCATGCAGAATAATGCACACCCTGTCCTAGGAGCTTACAATCTAATATACAGTATACAGGCTGCTCCTGAGGGCATGCAGAATAATGCACACCCTGTCCTAGGAGTTTACAATCTAATATACAGTATACAGACTGCTCCTGAGGGCACGCAGAATAATGTACACCCTGTCCTAGGAGCTTACAATCTAATATACAGTATACAGACTGCTCCTGAGGGCATGCAGAATAATGCACACCCTGTCCTAGGAGCTTACAATCTAATATACAATATACAGACTGCTCCTGAGGGCATGCAGAATAATGCACACCCTGTCCTAGGAGCTTACAATCTAATATACAGTATACAGACTGCTCCTGAGGGCATGCAGAATAATGCACACCCTGTCCTAGGAGCTTACAATCTAATATACAATATACAGACTGCTCCTGAGGGCATGCAGAATAATGCACACCCTGTCCTAGGAGCTTACAATCTAATATACAGTATACAGACTGCTCCTGAGGGCATGCAGAATAATGCACACCCTGTCCTAGGAGCTTACAATCTAATATACAGTATACAGACTGCTCCTGAGGGCATGCAGAATAATGTACACCCTGTCCTAGGAGCTTACAATCTAATATACAATATACAGACTGCTCCTGAGGGCATGCAGAATAATGCACACCCTGTCCTAGGAGCTTACAATCTAATATACAGTATACAGACTGCTCCTGAGGGCATGCAGAATAATGCACACCCTGTCCTAGGAGCTTACAATCTAATATACAATATACAGACTGCTCCTGAGGGCATGCAGAATAATGCACACCCTGTCCTAGGAGCTTACAATCTAATATACAGTATACAGACTGCTCCTGAGGGCATGCAGAATAATGCACACCCTGTCCTAGGAGCTTACAATCTAATATACAATATACAGACTGCTCCTGAGGGCATGCAGAATAATGCACACCCTGTCCTAGGAGCTTACAATCTAATATACAGTATACAGACTGCTCCTGAGTGCATGCAGAATAATGTACACCCTGTCCTAGGAGATTACAATCTAATATACAATATACAGACTGCTCCTGGGGGCATGCAAAATAATGTACACCCTGTCCTAGGAGCTTACAATCTAATATACAGTATACAGACTGCTCCTGAGGGAATGCAGAATAATGCACACCCTGTCCTAGGAGCTTACAATCTAATATACAATATACAGGCTGCTCCTGAGGGCATGCAGAATAATGCACACCCTGTCCTAGGAGCTTACAATCTAATATACAATATACAGACTGCTCCTGAGGGCATGCAGAATAATGCACATCCTGTCCTAGGAGCTTACAATCTAATATACCATATACAGGCTGCTCCTGAGTGCATGCAGAATAATGTACACCCTGTCCTAGGAGCTTACAATCTAATATACAATATACATTCTGATCCTGAGGGCATGCAGAATAATGTACACCCTGTCCTAGGAGCTTACAATCTAATATACAATATACATTCTGATCCTGAGGGCATGCAGAATAATGCACACCCTGTCCTAGGAGCTTACAATCTAATATACAATATACATTCTGATCCTGGGGGCATGCAGAATAATGCACACCCTGTCCTAGGAGCTTACAATCTAATATATAATATACATTCTGATCCTGGGGGCATGCAGAATAATGCACACCCTGTCCTAGGAGCTTACAATCTAATATACAATATACAGGCTGCTCCTGAGGGCATGCAGAATAATGCACACCCTGTCCTAGGAGCTTACAATCTAATATACAATATACCTACTGCTCCTGAGGGCATGCAGAATAATGCACACCCTGTCCTAGGAGCTTGCAATCGAATATACAGTATACAGACTGCTCCTGAGGGCATGCAGAATAATGCACACCCTGTCCTAGGAGCTTACAATCTAATATACAGTATACAGACTGCTCCTGAGGGCATGCAGAATAATGCACACCCTGTCCTAGGAGCTTACAATCTAATATACAATATACAGACTGCTCCTGAGGGCATGCAGAATAATGTACACCCTGTCCTAGGAGCTTACAATCTAATATACAATATACAGACTGCTCCTGAGGGTATGCAGAATAATGCACACCCTGTCCTAGGAGCTTACAATCTAATATACAATATACAGACTGCTCCTGAGGGCATGCAGAATAATGCACACCCTGTCCTAGGAGCTTACAATCTAATATACAATATACAGACTGCTCCTGAGGGCATGCAGAATAATGTACATCCTGTCCTAGGAGCTTACAATCTAATATACAATATACAGACTGCTCCTGAGGGCATGCAGAATAATGCACACCCTGTCCAAGGAGCTTACAATCTAATATACAATATACAGACTGCTCCTGAGGGCATGCAGAATAATGTACATCCTGTCCTAGGAGCTTACAATCTAATATACAATATACAGACTGCTCCTGAGGGCATGCAGAATAATGTACACCCTGTCCTAGCAGCTTACAATCTAATATACAATATACAGGCTGCTCCTGAGGGCATGCAGAATAATGCACACCCTGTCCTAGGAGCTTACAATCTAATATACAATATACAGACTGCTCCTGAGGGCATGCAGAATAATGTACACCCTGTCCTAGGAGCTTACAATCTAATATACAGTATACAGACTGCTCCTGAGGGCATGCAGAATAATGCACATCCTGTCCTAGGAGCTTACAATCTAATATACAGTATACAGACTGCTCCTGAGGGAATGCAGAATAATGCACACCCTGTCCTAGGAGCTTACAATCTAATAAACAATATACAGGCTGCTCCTGAGGGCATGCAGAATAATGCACATCCTGTCCTAGGAGCTTACAATCTAATATACAATATACATTCTGATCCTGAGGGCATGCAGAATAATGCACACCCTGTCCTAGGAGCTTACAATCTAATATACAATATACATTCTGATCCTGGGGGCATGCAGAATAATGCACACCCTGTCCTAGGAGCTTACAATCTAATATACAATATACAGGCTGCTCCTGAGGACATGCAGAATAATGCACACCCTGTCCTAGGAGCTTACAATCTAATATATAATATACATTCTGATCCTGGGGGCATGCAGAATAATGCACACCCTGTCCTAGGAGCTTACAGTCTAATATACAATATACATTCTGATCCTGAGGGCATGCAGAATAATGCACACCCTGTCCTAGAAGCTTACAATCTAATATACAATATACCTACTGCTCCTGAGGGCATGCAGAATAATGCACACCCTGTCCTAGGAGCTTACAATCTAATATACAATATACAGACTGCTCCTGAGGGCATGCAGAATAATGTACACCCTGTCCTAGGAGCTTACAATCTAATATACAGACTGCTCCTGAGGGCATGCAGAATAATGTACTCCCTGTCCTAGGAGCTTACAATCTAATATACAATATACAGACTGCTCCTGGGGGCATGCAGAATAATGCACACCCTGTCCTAGGAGCTTACAATCTAATATACAATATGCAGACTGCTCCTGAGGGCATGCAGAATAATGCACACCCTGTCCTAGGAGCTTACAATCTAATATACAGTATACAGGCTGCTCCTGAGGGCATGCAGAATAATGTACACCCTGTCCTAGGAGCTTACAATCTAATATACAGTATACAGACTGCTCCTGAGGGCATGCAGAATAATGCACATCCTGTCCTAGGAGCTTACAATCTAATATACAATATACAGACTGCTACTGAGGGCATGCAGAATAATGTACATCCTGTCCTAGGAGCTTACAATCTAATATACAGTATACAGGCTGCTCCTGAGGGCATGCAGAATAATGTACACCCTGTCCTAGGAGCTTACAATCTAATATACAATATACAGACTGCTCCTGGGGGCATGCAGAATAATGCACACCCTGTCCTAGGAGCTTACAATCTAATATACAGTATACAGACTGCTCCTGAGGGCATGCAGAATAATGCACACCCTGTCCTAGGAGCTTACAATCTAATATACAGTATACAGGCTGCTCCTGAGGGCATGCAGAATAATGCACACCCTGTCCTAGGAGCTTACAATCTAATATACAGTATACAGACTGCTCCTGAGGGCATGCAGAATAATGCACACCCTGTCCTAGGAGCTTACAATCTAATATACAGTATACAGGCTGCTCCTGAGGGCATGCAGAATAATGCACACCCTGTCCTAGGAGCTTACAATCTAATATACAATATACAGACTGCTCCTGAGGGCATGCAGAATAATGCACACCCTGTCCTAGGAGCTTACAGTCTAATATACAATATACATTCTGATCCTGAGGGCATGCAGAATAATGCACACCCTGTCCTAGAAGCTTACAATCTAATATACAATATACCTACTGCTCCTGAGGGCATGCAGAATAATGCACACCCTGTCCTAGGAGCTTACAATCTAATATACAATATACAGACTGCTCCTGAGGGCATGCAGAATAATGCACACCCTGTCCTAGGAGCTTACAGTCTAATATACAATATACATTCTGATCCTGAGGGCATGCAGAATAATGCACACCCTGTCCTAGGAGCTTACAATCTAATATACAATATACAGACTGCTCCTGAGGGCATGCAGAATAATGTACACCCTGTCCTAGGAGCTTACAATCTAATATACAGTATACAGACTGCTCCTGAGGGCATGCAGAATAATGTACACCCTGTCCTAGGAGCTTACAATCTAATATACAATATACAGACTGCTCCTGAGGGCATGCAGAATAATGTACACCCTGTGCTAGGAGCTTACAATCTAATATACAGTATACAGGCTGCTCCTGAGGGCATGCAGAATAATGCACACCCTGTCCTAGGAGCTTACAATCTAATATACAGTATACAGACTGCTCCTGAGGGCATGCAGAATAATGCACACCCTGTCCTAGGAGCTTACAATCTAATATACAGTATACAGGCTGCTCCTGAGGGCATGCAGAATAATGCACACCCTGTCCTAGGAGCTTACAATCTAATATACAATATACAGACTGCTCCTGAGGGCATGCAGAATAATGCACACCCTGTCCTAGGAGCTTACAATCTAATATACAACATCTGAATGTAGCTTAGCGAGGGGTGGTTGCGGTGGAGCGCGGTCACAGGAGGCCGGTGTCGGCGGGCCCTGGGCTCTCATAAGATGTCGGCGCCTTTGAGCAGAGTAGCTTTTCCCATTTATTGCCCTGCAGTGGGCTTTGGGAAAATGGACGCTTGAGGCGGCGCATGCATCTCCCGAGATCTCAATCTGCACATGTGTCACCTCCAGCAGCCATTTTCCCAAAGCGTATTGCAGGGCAATCTATAGGAAAGGGGACTCTGCTCACCGGCGCCGACATCTTATGAGAGCCCAGGGCCCGCAGCATCGCCCCACTGCTGTCGTCGCCGACTGCCTAAAGCAGTGGCCCTGCCTCCTGTGACCCCGCTCCACCACCGCCGCCCCCTGGTAACCTACTGTTAAACGGACTATAAGGGGCACCACCATTTTATTAAAAAAAAATGATTTTCCACCCCAAAATTTGGGGTGCGTCTTATAGTCTGCAAAATATGGCAATGGCAATGCAAGACTATGCGCTTGTCGAAAAATTGGACCGCGCTTTGACATCGGAGTGTGGTCCGATTTTCACCGACTTGCAGAAGGGAGAAGGTGAGAAACCTTTTCTTTCTCCTCTCCATGTCCGAGAAAACCTGATACCACTCTGATGAAAGTCTGATCAGAGTCTGTCCCTCTATTATACCAGGTGCCGCTGCTTCAATTCTGCTCTTGATTTCCTGTGGTTCCAGTTCTGGTCTTCCTGCTGCCATCAAGCCACGGCGTTCTCCGTTGTTTCTGCTCGGCCGTCCTGCTGCGCCGCCGTCATCTGTCCGTGCTTCATTACTGCTGCTCCTCTGAACTAGATGAGACATAACACCTATCATTACAAAAAAGAGGATTCAATGATAGGTCCTATCTAAGGAATCATCCTGATGCACAAGAGAGAACACGTCGCTCAGAGATGTTTGCTGAGATTTTTTTAGGGGTAAATGATGAAGTTCTAAACTTCAACACAAACTCCGCACAGCTACACAATGTGTGAACAGGGCCTTAGTGTTAAGTGAAGAGCTACCTACATAGACTTGTCTCCCTCAAGATGCCGCCTCTGGGACACAAGATGGTTCAGGATTAGAACTTTACACATTCTGTACCAATTGTGATGTCATGTGATATCTATGATGTCATGTGCCCTGTGATGTCATGTCCCTGTGATGTCATAATAACTGTCACTGCTGTGTTATGTATCGAGTTTCCAACATCAACGAAGAGTTGAATTAGTAAAATGAAATCACCGGCTGCAAATAACCACCAGCCTCATTATTAATTGAGTCATGACGCAGATAATAACCGAAACATTTCCACTCTTTTATTCTAATCCGCGTCACCTACTGCTCTATGACCTAAAGGGAAACACCGGCGCCATCCTGCAACTCCTGATCACCATAAACCGTCAGCTCCCGGTCACTCCTGATCCAGCAGGACCATGAGAGCGGATAATGGAGAACTGGACCCGTCTGCTATTAAATGGATGTTCTGAAAACGCTAGGTTCTGACAACATTAATGGCAAAGCTGCCCAAAAATGGAGCCAAATGGGGGGGTGTCAGCTGGCGCTCCCCTTTCTATATGCTTTTATTAGAGCACATGGGTGTCATAGAGGGCAAAGCCAGCCGATTGCTGAGGGTCTTCAAGACCAGTGACACATGATCAGGTGATGGCCAGCAAGTCCTCATTTAGGGAAGGGTTTGTCCAGATTGGTAGCCCCTGTTAGGCCGGGCTCACACTGCTTTACTAAAGCCCCCAAATGATTTTCCATGGAATCTGCTCAATAACATTTTTTTGTAAATCATAGACTCATTCTAACAATCCCAGCACGGGACACAGGATCCAGCGCCATCTGCTGAGATTTTCAGGTTAATGATGCAGTTCTGAATCCCACTACTAGCCCCCCATCTATACAATGTATGAGTGAGGTCATAGGTGAAGAGTTCCCGACCTGGACTTGTCACCTTCCAGCAGTCAGCCTGGAATGACACAAGATGGCTCAGGAGTTACACTCTGTACATTCTATACCAATTGTGATGTCATAGGATGCCTATGATGTTTATGTGCTTTGTGATGTCATCAGAACTGCCTGTTTAACCCCTTCCAACCCAATGACATACTTTGATTTTGTGAACAGGTTATTTGGATGCAACGACGCAGACAATGAAGGGACAATAGTAATCATCCAAAACTATAACTATAGGGACACATACACACACAGCTGACACCAGAAGTTTCCATCCACTATATAAAAAGACGCAGGTTTTTCTCAATATCTGACATGAAATCAGAATAAACCTTTCCCGTTTTAGGTCAATTAGGATTTTACCATCATTTTTAATATTTGCCAAATGCCAGAATAATGAGAGAGAGGGAAGGTTTTAAGGCATTTTTATGACTTACTGATTCCAGTGATTCAGCTCCAGGTGCGATATCACAGTGTTCAGGATCCAGCAGGATGGATCAGTGTTCTGGTCAGTATGAGGAGTGAGCCGCTGTCTGCAGCTGGAGAGATTCAGTGACCCGTGCACTGCTCTCCCGGGATGTCTAATGCTGGGAGGAGCAGTCAGCAGCACTCAGCGCACTAGCACATGACATGCTGCAAGCACGGCAGCTCACACGTGTCACTGATTACTATTCACCGCTCCTCCCAGCATTAGACATCCCGGCAGAGTACGGGAGTCACTGGATCTGTTCTGCTGCAGTGCAGACAGCAGCTCACTTCAGGGACTGACTGATCGCTGATCAATAATGCTGGATCTCTGCCTCTGCGATACCGCACCTGGAGCAACCAGGGAGAGCGGTGCTGCTGCTGGTAAGTCTAATAGTGATTGGCAGCATCGCAGCCAATCAGTGTTAGTTTTGTTTGTGGCCTCTTCCCCGTGCTGACAGCAGAGCTGAGGTAATGAGCCATGATGTGCTGAGTAACAGCGCTCCTCCCTAACTGTGTCACAGGCTGACAGTGAGAAGCACAGGGAGATGGATGGCCGCCTGCTACATCACTCACCAAAGGTCAGATATATGTAGCTGAGCAGGATTATCACATAACTAAGTGACCCCCATCAACACCAACAGTGAGGGGCTTTACTCATTGGTGATAGAGGGTGAGAGGGCTCAGTCACTAAGGGAGGATTTCCCTCAATGTTTTGTTTCACCCCCGACTGACTGAGCCTTCCCTGTATTACCCCTGAGTGCCCCTGTATCAACCCTGACTGGTATAATGTCCCCATTTTGGTATAATGTCCCCCATCCTGGGCTCCATGCTATAACCATGTCCCCCTTCTGGTATAATGTCCGCCATTCTGGTGTAATGTCACTCATCCTGGTATATTGTCCCCATCTTAATATACTGTAATGTTCCCAGCCTGGTATCTTATCTCCCATCCTGAAATAATGTCCTTCATTCTGATAGAATTTCCCCATCCTGATGTAATGTCTGCCATCCTTATGTAATGTCCGTCACC
Source organism: Phyllobates terribilis (assembly GCF_046119375.1). NCBI lineage: Eukaryota > Metazoa > Chordata > Amphibia > Anura > Dendrobatidae > Phyllobates > Phyllobates terribilis. The sequence continues at coordinate 574,457 of NW_027363019.1, forward strand.
CGGATGTAATGTCCGTCATCCTGATATAATGTCCGCCATCCTGGTATAAGGTCCGCCATCCTGGTATAAGGTCCGCCATCCTGGTATAAGGTCTGCCATCCTGGTATAAGGTCCACCATCCTGGTATAAGGTCCGCCATCCTGGTATAAGGTCCGCCATCCTGGTATAAGGTCCGCCATCCTGGTATAATGTTCCCCCAGCCGGTAGCTGACTTCTGCGGGCCGCCAACACCTGCTGCTTGCCTCTGATTGGCTGGCAGCACGTCTTGAAGTGCAGGGAGCCGGCGGGTCTCTGCGTCACAATACATTTCAGCAGAATGTGTGTCAGAGAATGCACATCCAGGTGAAATTGGTGTCGTCGGGCCACGCACAAGCATGGGTCTGGTCCCGGTTGTACCCTCTATGACCGCGATCATTACGCCCCTGCTTGTTTTGTATGTTTTAATATAACAGTAACAGTATTGCAGTATATAGTGGAAATAATGATCCCATATGAATCCAGCCTAATGCTGGATATCACAGGAGCATCAAGATGGGTGCGCGCAGCTGAATGGTCACCATACAGGCACATGCCCGCTGTATGTTGCGTGTGCACAGCTGAATGGTCACCATACAGGCACATGCCCGCTGTATGTTGCGTGCGCACAGCTGAATGGTCACCATACAGGCACATGCCCGCTGTATGTTGCGTGTGCACAGCTGAATGGTCACCATACAGGCACATGCCCGCTGTATGTTGCATGTGCACAGCTGAATGGTCGCCATACAGGCACATGCCCGCTGTATGTTGCGTGAGCACAGCTGAATGGTCACCATACAGGCACATGCCCGCTGTATGTTGTGTGTGCACAGCTGAATGGTCACCATACAGGCACATGCCCGCTGTATGTTGCGTGTGCACAGCTGAATCGTCACCATACAGGCACATGCCCGCTGTATGTTGCGTGTGCACAGCTGAATGGTCACCATACAGGCACATGCCCGCTGTATGTTGTGTGTGCACAGCTGAATGGTCACCATACAGGCACATGCCCGCTGTATGTTGCGTGTGCACAGCTGAATGGTCACCATACAGGCACATGCCCTCTGTATGTTGTGTGCGCACAGCTGAATGGTCACCATACAGGCACATGCCCGCTGTATGTTGTGTGTGCACAGCTGAATGATCACCATACAGGCACATGCCCGCTGTATGTTGCGTGAGCACAGCTGAATGGTCACCATCCAGGCACATGCCCGCTGTATGTTGCGTGTGCACAGCTGAATGGTCACCATACAGGCACATGCCCGCTGTATGTTGCGTGTGCACAGCTGAATGGTCACCATACAGGCACATGCCCTCTGTATGTTGTGTGCGCACAGCTGAATGGTCATCATACAGGCACATGCCCACTGTATGTTGCGTGTACACAGCTGAATGGTCACCATACAGGCACATGCCCGCTGTATGTTGTGTATGCACAGCTGAATGGTCACCATACAGGCACATGCCCGCTGTATGTTGTGTGTGCACAGCTGAATGGTCACCATACAGGCACATGCCCGCTGTATGTTGCGTGCGCACAGCTAAATGGTCACCATACAGGCACATGCCCGCTGTATGTTGCGTGCGCACAGCTGAATGGTCACCATACAGGCACATGCCCGCTGTATGTTGCGTGCGCACAGCTGAATGGTCACCATACAGGCACATGCCCGCTGTATGTTGCGTGTGCACAGCTGAATGGTCACCATACAGGCACATGCCCGCTGTATGTTGCGTGTGCACAGCTGAATGGTCACCATACAGGCACATGCCCGCTGTATGTTGTGTGTGCACAGCTGAATGGTCACCATACAGGCACATGCCCGCTGTATGTTGTGTGTGCACAGCTGAATGGTCACCATACCGGCACATGCCCGCTGTATGTTGCGTGCGCACAGCTGAATGGTCACCATACAGGCACATGCCCGCTGTATGTTGCGTGCGCACAGCTGAATGGTCACCATACAGGCGCATGCCCGCTGCTTGTTGTGTGTGCACAGCTGAATGGTCACCGTACAGGCACATGCCCGCTGTATGTTGCGTGCGCAAAGCTAAATGGTCACCATACAGGCACATGCCCGCTGTATGTTGCGTGCGCACAGCTGAATGGTCACCATACAGGCACATGCCCGCTGTATGTTGTGTGTGTGCACAGCTGAATGGTCACCATACAGGCACATGCCCGCTGTATGTTGTGTGTGTGCACAGCTGAATGGTCACCATACAGGCACATGCCCGCTGTATGTTGCGTGTGCACAGCTGAATGGTCACCATACAGGCACATGCCCGCTGTATGTTGCGTGTGCACAGCTGAATGGTCACCATACAGGCACATGCCCGCTGTATGTTGTGTGTGCACAGCTGAATGGTCACCGTACAGGCACATGCCCGCTGTATGTTGTGTGTGCACAGCTGAATGGTCACCATACAGGCACATGCCCGCTGTATGTTGCGTGCGCACAGCTAAATGGTCACCATACAGGCACATGCCCGCTGTATGTTGCGTGCGCACAGCTGAATGGTCACCATACAGGCACATGCCCGCTGTATGTTGCGTGCGCACAGCTGAATGGTCACCATACAGGCACATGCCCGCTGTATGTTGCGTGTGCACAGCTGAATGGTCACCATACAGGCACATGCCCGCTGTATGTTGTGTGTGCACAGCTGAATGGTCACCATACAGGCACATGCCCGCTGTATGTTGTGTGTGCACAGCTGAATGGTCACCATACAGGCACATGCCCGCTGTATGTTGTGTGTGCACAGCTGAATGGTCACCATACCGGCACATGCCCGCTGTATGTTGCGTGCGCACAGCTGAATGGTCACCATACAGGCGCATGCCCGCTGTATGTTGCGTGCGCACAGCTGAATGGTCACCATACAGGCGCATGCCCGCTGCTTGTTGTGTGTGCACAGCTGAATGGTCACCGTACAGGCACATGCCCGCTGTATGTTGCGTGCGCAAAGCTAAATGGTCACCATACAGGCACATGCCCGCTGTATGTTGCGTGCGCACAGCTGAATGGTCACCATACAGGCACATGCCCGCTGTATGTTGTGTGTGCACAGCTGAATGGTCACCATACAGGCACATGCCCGCTGTATGTTGCGTGTGCACAGCTGAATGGTCACCATACAGGCACATGCCCGCTGTATGTTGTGTGTGCACAGCTGAATGGTCACCGTACAGGCACATGCCCGCTGTATGTTGCGTGCGCAAAGCTAAATGGTCACCATACAGGCACATGCCCGCTGTATGTTGCGTGCGCACAGCTGAATGGTAACCAAACAGGCACATGCCCGCTGTATGTTGCGTGTGCACAGCTGAATGGTCACCATACAGGCACATGCCCGCTGTATGTTGCGTGTGTACAGCTGAATGGTCACCATACAGGCACATGCCCGCTGTATGTTGCGTGTGCACAGCTGAATGGTCACCATACAGGCACATGCCCGCTGTATGTTGCGTGTGTACAGCTGAATGGTCACCATACAGGCACATGCCCGCTGTATGTTGCGTGTGCTCAGCTGAATGGTCACCATACAGGCACATGCCCGCTGTATGTTGAGTGTGCACAGCTGAATGGTCACCATACAGGCACATGCCCGCTGTATGTTGCGTGCGCACAGCTGAATGGTCACCATACAGGCACATGCCCGCTGTATGTTGCGTGTGCACAGCTGAATGGTCACCATACAGGCACATGCCCGCTGTATATTGTGTGTGCACAGCTGAATGGTCACCATACAGGCACATGCCCGCTGTATGTTGCGTGTGCACAGCTGAATGGTCACCATACAGGCACATGCCCGCTGTATGTTGCGTGTGTACAGCTGAATGGTCACCATACAGGCACATGCCCGCTGTATGTTGCGTGTGCACAGCTGAATGGTCACCATACATGCACATGCCCGCTGTATGTTGCGTGAGCACAGCTGAATGGTCACCATACAGGCACATGCCCGCTGTATGTTGTGTGTGCACAGCTGAATGGTCACCATACCGGCACATGCCCGCTGTATGTTGCGTGCGCACAGCTGAATGGTCACCATACAGGCACATGCCCGCTGTATGTTGCGTGCGCACAGCTGAATGGTCACCATACAGGCACATGCCCGCTGTTTGTTGTGTGTGCACAGCTGAATGGTCACCGTACAGGCACATGCCCGCTGTATGTTGCGTGCGCAAAGCTAAATGGTCACCATACAGGCACATGCCCGCTGTATGTTGCGTGCGCACAGCTGAATGGTCACCATACAGGCACATGCCCGCTGTATGTTGCGTGTGCACAGCTGAATGGTCACCATACAGGCACATGCCCGCTGTATGTTGCGTGTGCACAGCTGAATGGTCACCATACAGGCACATGCCCGCTGTAAGTTGCGTGTGTACAGCTGAATGGTCACCATACAGGCACATGCCCGCTGTATGTTGCGTGTGCTCAGCTGAATGGTCACCATACAGGCACATGCCCGCTGTATGTTGTGTGTGCACAGCTGAATGGTCACCATACAGGCACATGCCCGCTGTATGTTGCGTGCGCACAGCTGAATGGTCACCATACAGGCACATGCCCGCTGTATGTTGCGTGTGCACAGCTGAATGGTCACCATACAGGCACATGCCTGCTGTATATTGCGTGTGCACAGCTGAATGGTCACCATACAGGCACATGCCCGCTGTATGTTGCGTGTGCACAGCTGAATGGTCACAATACAGGCACATGCCCGCTGTATGTTGCGTGTGCACAGCTGAATGGTCACCATACAGGCACATGCCCGCTGTATGCTGCGTGTGCACAGCTGAATGGTCACCATACAGGTACATGCCCGCTGTATGTTGCGTGTGCACAGCTGAATGGTCACCATACAGGCAGATGCCCGCTGTATGTTGCGTGTGCACAGCTGAATGGTCACCATACAGGCACATGCCCGCTGTATGTTGCGTGTGCACAGCTGAATGGTCACCATACCAGCACATGCCCGCTGTATGTTGCGTGTGCACAGCTGAATGGTCACCATACAGGCACATGCCCGCTGTATGTTGCGTGTGCACAGCTGAATGGTCACCATACAGGCACATGCCCGCTGTATGTTGCGTGTGCACAGCTGAATGGTCACCATACAGGCACATGCCCGCTGTATGTTGCGTGTGCACAGCTGAATGGTCACCATACAGGCACATGCCCGCTGTATGTTGCGTGTGCACAGCTGAATGGTCACCATACAGGCACATGCCCGCTGTATGTTGCGTGTGCACAGCTGAATGGTCACCATACAGGCACATGCCCGCTGTATGTTGCGTGTGCACAGCTGAATGGTCACCATACAGGCACATGCCCGCTGTATGTTGCGTGTGCACAGCTGAATGGTCACCATACAGGCACATGCCCGCTGTATGTTGCGTGTGCACAGCTGAATGGTCACCATACAGGCACATGCCCGCTGTATGTTGCGTGTGCACAGCTGAATGGTCACCATACAGGCACATGCCCGCTGTATGTTGCGTGTGCACAGCTGAATGGTCACCATACAGGCACATGCCCGCTGTATGTTGTGTGCGCACAGCTGAATGGTCACCATACAGGCACATGTGTGTCACCCTGGCCTGGATGCCACAAGTGTAAATAAAGCTGTGTCTGAGAGCAAGGGGGAGGTTCTCTAGTCAGGGGAACATTAGCATGCAATGCCTCCTGTCTCAGGCCAGTAGGGGGAGCAGGTTGCCCCTATAAAAGCTGGTGCTGGGGGCAGGGTTAGTGAGAACTGGATGGCCTGTCTCAGCACTGAGACGTGTCCCAGAGTGGAGCAGGGACAGAAAGTTGATTGCACCTAAGAGGAAGTGTGGCAGTAGGAGAGCCACCAGCCAGAGACGAGAGGCGAAGAGAGCCTGTCTTGGCAAATCAGAGACTGACCTTACCAGACTTTGGTGTCTGAGGCTGGAAGGATTCCACATCCCCCAGCAGAGAACCAGTCCGCAAGGGACTGTATATTCCTTGGCCTAAGAAGCCTGGAGGCCCTGCCACAACAGAAGGGACCAGTAAAGCCGTACAAGGCTGGGAGCAGAAAGCAACCCACGCCGCAGGCCATACAGGCGAGAATTACACGGAAAGCTTGGAAACGTGGGCTGTTACCCTATAAGAAGGAGATAGCCAGAAGGAGCACAGAAAGCACGGTAGGCCTACACCCTCACCCTAACCAGGGCCAATTTCCCCGTTGCTCTCAGACATCCAGGTCCCCTCCTAGCTGGGACTGTTTATGGGTCAGTTTACCTGTTTCAGTAAAGACCCTGGACTGCAACCTATTGTCTGTGTGCTCCTTCGCGCCTCCAGCACTACCGGTACTGGGACTCTCATCACCATCACTCCCACCATCCACTACACTGCCCTGGGGCCGCACTCTTCCCGTGGGGAGTCACACCATCCCAGCTGCATATATCATCAGCCCCAGCGGTCTGCCCTGCAGCGGCGGTTCCTAATGACCGCAAATTCACGGGTGGCGTAGTCGGACATAATCAATAACACATAACGGACTACCACTGGCCTGACCACCCTGAGCCACGGAACCGGGTCGCCACTACTACCCCCATTGTTCCCCTATCGCCCGGATCCGCGTGCCCCACGGCCCAGGGAGCGAGTCAGCTTTGGCGTAGTCGGCAGGATTTCGTGCCCGCAACCACCGGGTACTGCGTGCCTGAAAAAGACTTTTGTAACTTACCTGTGGCGAAGTTTCCCGCCGTCCGGAGTCGTTTCCCGCCATCTGGAGCCGATTCCCGCCATCAGACGCCATCTTGGACCGTTTCCCGCCGTCTTCTGCTGTCTTCCTGCTATCCGCAGCTGCTTCCCGCCATCGGACGCCATCTTCAGGACGCCGCGCGGGAAGAAGAGGGGCGTGGACGCCGAAAGCGCGTGAGACCCGAAGCTCCGCCCCACGCACCGACGCTGCGCAAGGTCCTGGAAGGGAGAGAGAGCGACGCTGACGTCATCAGGACGCGACGCCAGGTCCTCGTCCATAGCAGCAGCAGCGGAGCCGCGGCCTACAGAAGAGAATCGTCGGAAGGTAGGCCACGCTTAACTAGGGGGGAGGAAGATGTCGGACACAGAGGCGCCCACTACCACCAACGCAGCTGCAGCAGCGGTGATGCCCTTTTCCCTGCCCTACATCCCTGGAGCGGCCTGGCTGCTCAAATACTCAGGGGAGCCCCATGCCCTAACTGACTTTAAAGAAAGGCTGTACAGTTTGTTCCAGGTTTACCCCCTGACAGAGGAGCAGAAGGTCAGCATATTGACAGGGCAGTTAACTGGCGCAGCCCAAAGGGAGGTAAAATCATGGCCCACTGAGGAGAAAAGGACTGTGAAGGGTATTCTGGCCCGGCTGCGGGGTACCTTTGACACACGTACCTCCGCTGAGATTAAAATGAGGTTCTATGGATGTAAGCAGCGGGCACAGGACAGCATCAGAGACTATGCCCTAAATCTGCAGGAAGCCTTGAGGGCTATTCAACAAACTGACCCTGGCAGTGTGCAGGAAACGGATAAGCTGCTAACAGAACAATTCATAGAAGGTCTGCTGTCAAGCGCCCACAGGGCCCAACTGCGCCTCATGTTCTTTCAGAACCCCGACCTGACCTTTGCCCAATTTAAGGACAGGGCCATAAGGGTGCTCCGTGAATCTGCAACCAGTGGCGCTATAAACCCCCGGCGCCCTGCTCTCACCTACCACCAGGAGGCGGCACCCTCCTCTATGGACCCCGTGGGGGCTGATGCACAGGCCCTGAACCAAGCCCCGTCGAAAAACCTGCACCACCAAGTCCAGGAGCTGACCAGGAGCGTCGCGGCGTTGACCAGGACCGTCCAGGCGTTACAAGTGGACCCATCAAGACCCATCGAGCTGGCTTCAAGTCCGGAGGATGTCCCGTGGCGTCGACAGAGGAGGATCCCGTCGTTCCAAGGGAGGCCCACAGACCGCTACGCAGAGGATGGACTGCCCATTTGCCGTCGATGCAACCAGCCCGGACACATTTCCAGGTACTGTCATTTAAACGGGTCCAACCTGGGGCAGAGGGCCAACCCCCAGGCATAAGATCACCAGGCCCTTATAATTGGCGTGATAAGTACGTTGGGGGGCGCCCGGTTTTACCCGTGGTGCTGGACGGTATCCCCATGAGCGCCTCGCTGGATACTGGGTCACAAGTAACCACTATCCCTTATGTACTTTTTAAGCAGTATTGGACTGATGCTGATATCACACGGTATCCAGACAGTAACTTGAGCATCATCGCCAGTAATGGCTTACCCGTGCCGCAGATGGGGTTCAAGGAGATGACCATTAAAATTGGTAAAGTTGAACTGCCGGCACAGGGAGTGATTATTGTGGACATTGACCGTCGTGAAAGTCACCCTAAAATAACTGTGGGTACTAACGTAATTGAAAATTGTCTTTCAGAGGTAATTGTAATTCTACAACAGGTGGCGGTGAATGCTAGTTCCAGCCAACAGAGAGTCCTCAACAAGGAGATAAAAGCCCTGATGAGACGGCAGCAGGTAGAACTGTCTGGTGGTGAGATCGGTAGCGTAAGACTGAGTGACCCATTCCCCATTTCCATGCCTCCCAAAAGTGAAATGATGATCTGGTGTCGGACTGCAATCGGGTTGAGAGGTAGAGACTACCAAGCCATGGTAGTGTAGCACCCTGAGGATTCGGCTGCTACAGGGGTATTGCACCTCAACCCAGAGGTGTGATATTCCACTCCCGGGTAAGGATGGAGTGTGGAGCTGAGCTCAGAAAGCTGCATGCACTACACACATCCCATTTCCGAGGAGCAGACCAACGGTACTCCCACTTAGAAATGTGCAGGTACGACCGAGTCTGTTCCTGGTTGGAGTGGGAGGGGGGTGGTACATCCCAGTAGTGTAGGGGCAGATAGGGGGAGCAGCCTGGGTAAAGGTAGGAGCTCATTGGGTGCTGGTCACCTGAGCTCACACATAGAGGGAGTATATAAGGTGGGCACCATCTTAGATCAGGGTCTTTGCAGAGGAGTCTTTTGCAGAAGGCTGGTCAGTCTGTCAGTCTTTTGCAGAGCAGTGGAGGAAAGCAGAGGAGCAGAGCAGCCCCAGCCCAAGAGTGAGAGAGGAGAGCAAGAAAGACCCAGAGGGGGAGAAAGAAGGAACTCTGAGACCCCAAATACAATCACAGGGTGAAGAGTTAGCAACAGGGTACCGGATCCCAAACTGGTGGGGGCTACAGCATACCTCAGCCAGAGACCGGAGGCCGTGGGCAGCATCTGCCACGGCCACCCACCATATCCACCCGGAAGGCAGACCACGCGTAGGGTCAGGGAACCCAGAGTCAAGGGTTACCAACAGAAGGCCCAAGGGAGCCGGACATAGGTGGATCCCTGGTGGGGAAGGCCAGAGACGAGGACAGGACAGAACGGGAGCTCAGAACCACGCTCCAGAACTACTTGGGGGTTGGCCGAGTCCAGGACCTGGTGGACGCAGCACGGCTCGGGTGGTCACTCAAGGCCGGAGTGACCGGAACATCTGCAGTAAGTAAAGAACCCTGAACTGCACAACCCGACTCTGACTCTCATTACCATCATCCCTGCACTTCCACAACCACCATCCTCTGCACCTGACCCCCTGAGGCTATACCCCTCCCGTTGGGGGTTATACTACCTAGCTGCACAAACACCATCAGCCTCTGCGGACCCTGCTGCAGCGGCGGCCGTAGTGACCGCAATTCAACGGGTGGCGTAGTCGACATAAAGAACTTTAGTAACATCAGTAAGGACTGCCACACACTGAGCTTGACACCCTGGGCACGGACCGGGTCACAGCCACTCGGAGACTACAACCCTCATCTGATCCGGCTCCGGGTATCCCCAACAACACTGGCCCAGGGGGCGCGTCAACTTTGGCGTAGTCGGCAGGATAACGTGCCCGCAATAACCGGGTACTGCGTGCCGAGATCGGGAGTGTGCACAGACCGCGCTGGAGGGCCTCGCACGGAGGATGGCCCGGGTGCAGCGAGAGACGTTAGCGGAGTGGAGCTGAGAGATGGCCCAGCAGACAAGAACCCGTCAGCGGAGCACGCCACCCGAGACGAGGAGACAGACCGCCTCTGAGGATGGCGCAGGAGGACTGAAGGCCGGAGACGGCGCCGAGAAGGGAGCCGAACGAATGGAGGCAGGTAAAGGGGACGTCACTACCCCGAGCCGGGAAACCGCGTGCCTGCCCCAGCTCCCCGTCGCAGAGCCCGAAGTACCCCCTGCCGTGCCCGTCGCTGCAACGTCACCGCCGCAGACTAGGCCTCAAACGGGAGCCGCGACCCCTGTGACGTCACACGCCTCGACCCCGAGCGTGGCCAAGCAGGAAATACCACCGGCCTGGTCGCAAGGCCTAGTACCCCCGGGCGACGCAATACCAACAGCGCCCCCTACCTCCGCGGAGCCCCCGGCCTGGTCGCAGGGCCAAGTAACACAGGGCGCCGCCGTTCTTACGGTGCCCTTTACTTTCAAGGTGCCCCAGGCCTGGTCGCAAGGCCTGGTTAACCCGGGCGCCGCTACCACCACGGCGCCCATAACACCTAAAGTACCACACCTGGGTGAGGACCTGTTCGCCCAGCATACGTGCCCGGATGGGCAGCCCTTCGTATGGCCCCAGGAATACATCCAGCTGGAGCTGCAAAAAGCAAGGGCCATGTGCGAACCCCTGATCCCGGCTCCAAAGCCCATGAAGAGGATCTCGCCCCCGCTAGAAGAGACCCAGTTTGAGTGGGATCCCACCGGAGAAGACCTCATGGGGTTCACTCAGGAGACTCGGGCAGCCGCAGCGGAGCGTGCAGAGTGCTGCCGCCAGCAGCTCGAGGTCTTTGAGAGGGAGCGGAGAGAGAGGCGGGTCCGGGAACAACAAGCCCAAATAAAGAGCGCGGAGCAGAAGAGCCGGGCCAGGAGGAGTCCCCGTGCAGCTCATGGTCCCCCTTCCACCGGGACTGTGATCAAGTTTAATATGCAGCACGGGTGGGGCTTCATCCGAGATCACCGCACCCCAGGCGACGTCTTCGTGACAAGAAGAGACGTTGAGTCCCACCTACCGGAGGGACACAGAGGTCGTGACCTTTATATAGGGGACGAGGTCACCTTCACCCGGCACAAGTGTGCCAAAGGACCCTACGCCCTCAATGTGCATCGCCTGACGGAGGAGGAGCTGCGGTGTGAGGAGGAGCAAGAGGACCCGGACGGGTCTGAAGCTAAAGTTAATCACAAAGAAAGAGCAGGAGGACGTCGTCGTTGAGTACAGCAGAGTAGAAGCTGTATATAGTTGCCCGTCGGGGCACAGTGAACCGTTGCTGCTAATATAGTCCCCGTTGGGACCAGAGAACTGAACTGTTAACCCGTGTGTCCCTTAACCCCACTGACCGAGGACTGAGAGCGGTCATCCCTTTCCTAATACCTGGCCGAGGACTGAGAGCGGCCATATCCCCTTGTATATAGTTGCGCTTCCTAAAGCGCCCCCTACCGGTTTTATAGGAAACCGTGTTTCTTTAAGAGACTGTCGCACTTTACCCGGTCACAAGTTGCACAGTGACCGGAGGAACCAGAAGACAAGAGAGTTTATATGAAAAGTTTATGCTGATATATATGGTGTTTTATATGTTTTATATGTTTATGTTTATGAAAAAAATTGTATGTTTTGGATGTTGTTTATATCTTACAGCCCGAGGACGTGCTGTGATTTACCAGGGGGGAATGTAGCACCCTGAGGATTCGGCTGCTACAGGGGTATTGCACCTCAACCCAGAGGTGTGATATTCCACTCCCGGGTAAGGATGGAGTGTGGAGCTGAGCTCAGAAAGCTGCATGCACTACACACATCCCATTTCCGAGGAGCAGACCAACGGTACTCCCACTTAGAAATGTGCAGGTACGACCGAGTCTGTTCCTGGTTGGAGTGGGAGGGGGGTGGTACATCCCAGTAGTGTAGGGGCAGATAGGGGGAGCAGCCTGGGTAAAGGTAGGAGCTCATTGGGTGCTGGTCACCTGAGCTCACACATAGAGGGAGTATATAAGGTGGGCACCATCTTAGATCAGGGTCTTTGCAGAGGAGTCTTTTGCAGAAGGCTGGTCAGTCTGTCAGTCTTTTGCAGAGCAGTGGAGGAAAGCAGAGGAGCAGAGCAGCCCCAGCCCAAGAGTGAGAGAGGAGAGCAAGAAAGACCCAGAGGGGGAGAAAGAAGGAACTCTGAGACCCCAAATACAATCACAGGGTGAAGAGTTGGCAACAGGGTACCGGATCCCAAACTGGTGGGGGCTACAGCATACCTCAGCCAGAGACCGGAGGCCGTGGGCAGCATCTGCCACGGCCACCCACCATATCCACCCGGAAGGCAGACCACGCGTAGGGTCAGGGAACCCAGAGTCAAGGGTTACCAACAGAAGGCCCGAGGGAGCCGGACATAGGTGGATCCCTGGTGGGGAAGGCCAGAGACGAGGACAGGACAGAACGGGAGCTCAGAACCACGCTCCAGAACTACTTGGGGGTTGGCCGAGTCCAGGACCTGGTGGACGCAGCACGGCTCGGGTGGTCACTCAAGGCCGGAGTGACCGGAACATCTGCAGTAAGTAAAGAACCCTGAACTTCACAACCCGACTCTGACTCTCATTACCATCATCCCTGCACTTCCACAACCACCATCCTCTGCACCTGACCCCCTGAGGCTATACCCCTCCCGTTGGGGGTTATACTACCTAGCTGCACAAACACCATCAGCCTCAGCGGACCCTGCTGCAGCGGCGGCCGTAGTGACCGCAATTCAACGGGTGGCGTAGTCGACATAAAGAACTTTAGTAACATCAGTAAGGACTGCCACACACTGAGCTTGACACCCTGGGCACGGACCGGGTCACAGCCACTCGGAGACTACAACCCTCATCTGATCCGGCTCCGGGTATCCCCAACAACACTGGCCCAGGGGGCGCGTCAGTAGAACCCGTGTACTCAGACAGCAGGCCCACCATTTTGACAGCCCGGGGGGTGGTTGATGTCCGTCATGGCAGGGTGCCCGTCCGCATCCTCAACATTGGGGAGAGGGAAGTACACTTACCCAGGTACTCTACACTCGCCAAACTGTTTGTCATCGAACACAAAGCTATCAGGGCCGTGGAACCCTTGCCTCCATCTCCACAGGCGGAGGGTAATGGCTCCCAGAAACAAAAGGAGGACTGGTGCCAGAAACTCCATGTGGGTGCTGACTCCACTCCCCTGCACCAAAAACAAGGAGTCTATCGGGTGGTACAGGAGTACGAGAGAGTCTTTAGTAAGCACCCGCTAGACTTCGGCCGAGTAAAGGGGATAGAACACCACATCCCCACAGGGAACCACCCACCGATAAAAGAAAGACACAGACCTGTACCCCCTGCACATTATCAGAACGCAAAGGGCATGCTAAGAGAGATGAAAGAAGCTGGGGTCATTAGAGACAGCTGTAGCCCCTGGGCAGCCCCCTTGGTTCTGGTCAAAAAGAAAGACAGCACCATGAGAATGTGCGTGAACTATAGACAAATCAACTGTATCACTCACAAAGACGCATATCCGCTGCCTAGAATAGAGGAGTCTTTAGCCGCACTAAAATCAGCTAACTTCTTTTCTACTTTGGACATTACTAGCGGGTACTGGCAGGTTCCTGTGGCAGAGGCTGACAAGGAGAAGACCGCCTTCACCACCCCGATGGGACTGAGTGAGTTCAACTGTATGCCCTTCGGGCTCTGCAACGCACCAGGGACCTTCCAGAGGCTGATGGAATGCTGTCTAGGGCACCGAAACTTCGAGACGGTCCTCCTTTACCTGGACGACGTGATCGTCTATTCGAAGACCTACGAGGACCACCTAAAGCACCTGGCCGAGGTGTTCGAAGCCCTGGCAGGCTATGGCCTGAAGGTAAAACCATCGAAGTGTCACCTGCTGAAACCAAAGGTCCAGTACCTAGGGCACGTGGTAAGCGCGGAAGGAGTGGCCCCCGACCCTGACAAGGTCACGGCAATCAAGAGCTGGCCAAGCCCCTCGAACATCAAAGAGGTGAGACAGTTTCTCGGGTTGGTAGGCTACTACCGAAGGTTCATCCCCGGGTTCACTAAGATGGCAGCTCCTATGCAGGACCTCCTGATCGGACAGTCTAAGTCCAGAAGTCAAAAGCCACCCTTCAAGTGGGATAAACCGGAAGAGGAGTCCTTCCGCCAGTTGAAGATGGCCCTCACGGGGGATGAGATCCTGGCCTACCCTGATTATGGCCAGCCTTTTATTCTCCACACGGACGCCAGTAATGTGGGACTGGGAGCCGTACTGTCCCAAAACCAACAGGGCAGAGAACGGATGATTGCGTACGCCAGCCGGAAGCTGAGGCCCACCGAGAGGAACCCGGAGAATTACAGCTCCTTCAAGCTAGAATTCTTGGCGGTGGTGTGGGCCGTGACGGAACGCTTCAAGCATTACCTGGCCTCTGCAAAGTTCACCGTGTACACGGACAACAACCCGTAGACACACCTGGACAATGCAAGACTGGGTGCCCTGGAACAGCGGTGGATGGCCCGTCTCTCCAACTATGACTTCGTGATCAAGTACCGGGCAGGCAAAACCAACGCCAACGCGGACGCTCTATCAAGGATGCCTCACTTACCTGAAGGTGACGAAAACCCAGAAGAGCTGGAGGAGGTAGAACTTCCCGCGTTTCACCGGTATGGAGCCGCTCAACACTCTCACTGCGTGAAGGAGGAGGATCTAACAACTGTGATGATGAATCCCCTACCTCACCACAGCTGGGCCGAGACCCAAGATAGTGACCCTGCAGTCCGCCTGGTGAAAGATCTGCTGACCCGGGAAGACGCCCTCCTAGATCCAGATGCCCCAGAGGAAGCCAAGCAGCTATGGAAGGAGAAGAGCAAGCTGTTCCTCTACGAAGGCAAGTTGTGCAGAAGGATTGTCAACCACCGGACGCACGAGCTGACCTGGCAAGTCGTGGTCCCAAGGCGGGATGCAGCTATGGTCCTGGGGGCTTACCATGACAGAGCGGGACACTTCGGTTGGAAGAAACTGGAGTTCCTACTAAGAGGAAGGTTCTTTTGGGTCGGCATGAGAGGAGCTGTAGAAAAATGGTGCAGAAACTGTGGCCCTTGTCACCTAAGGAGGAAGGACCGTACCAGCCAGAAGACACCCTTGAGTCCCATCGTCACCACGCAGCCTCTTGAGCTGGTAGCTCTGGACCACGTCAAATTGCCTCCAAGCCGGTCTGGATACATCTATGCCCTGACAATCGTGGACCACTATTCCCGTTTTCTAGTGGTGGTCCCGGTAAAGGACTTGACAGCCCAAACAGCGGCCAGAGCCTTCCAGCAATATTTCTGCCGTCCACACGGGTATCCGGAACAGGTCCTGACTGACCAGGGTCCAGCGTTCGAGGCTGAAATCTTCCAGGAGTTCTGCAACCTCTATGGCTGTAAGAAGATTCGGACGACGCCTTACCACCCCCAAACCAACGGGATGTGTGAGAAGATGAACAATATAGTCATTGATCTCCTGAAGACGTTGCCCCTGGAGGAACGCAGCCTGTGGCCAGAAAAACTGCCGGACCTGATAGACCTATACAACAATATCCCGGTGAATGCTACAAACTGCACCCCGGCTTACCTGATGCGAGCTAGACCAGGTAAGCTGCCCGTAGACCTGGAGATGGGAGTCCTAATACCTGAGGACACCTCCCCGGATGCGGACTGGGATACGGAAAGGCAACTGCAGTACAAGAAGGTACAGGAGAGTGTGGAGAAGAGCCTGGCCCAGGTGAGAGAGAGGCAAGAAAAACTCTTTAATCAACACGCCCCTGCTGGTACCCTAGAACCTGGTGAGCAAGTCCTAAAGCAAAAAAGAAGGCTACATAAGTTGGACGACCAGTGGGAAAGGGAACCCTACACCGTACTGCAGTCTGACCACGACAACCCAAAGGTGTGCATAATCACCAAGGACGGAGGAGAAACCACTAGTGTCGTCTCCAGAGACCACCTCAAAAGATGCCCCGAGCAACTCTGTAGTGCAGAAGAGGATCAGAGTGACCTTGAACCCGCAGAGGACAAGGAAGAAATGATCAGCACCGTTATCGGAGAGTTCCCTCAGTCCTGGACTCGCATAAATGATGCCATAGTGGTACCTGTCCTGCATTTCCTGCAACCGGCACAGCAACAACCAACACCAGAGCCGGAAGGTGAAGAGGAGCAAGCGGTTCCAGAGGCAGAAGAGCCTGTACCAGCAGCCCAGGAGAGTCAACCCTCTGCTGACAGTGAGCCTGCCATGCCTGCGGTAAGCCAAAGGACCCGCAGACAGCTGCCTGCCCTACCTGTACACCCAGCTGGTAGCTGTACCCCTAACGCTAGTGGGGAAAGCCAGGTTGGTCCACCACCAGACAGTGGGTTAAGGAGATCAACCAGGAGCACAAACGGGCAGATACCCGCTCGCTGGAGAATATAGAGTGTACTAAAATTGTAAATAACCCTGTTGCCAAGTGTTGAATTGTTTGCCAAGTTACATGCCTGTTTGGTAATTCTGTGTTTCAGTTTCTTGCAGTTACCGTAAGGACTCACAGGTTATGGACTTTTTATAACCGGGACCTTGTATGGACTGCGTTCGGAGCCTGACCAAGGAATGAACTAAGACTGTAAAAGACTTGGGGTAGGACAGACCC
This sequence comes from Phyllobates terribilis, assembly GCF_046119375.1. NCBI lineage: Eukaryota > Metazoa > Chordata > Amphibia > Anura > Dendrobatidae > Phyllobates > Phyllobates terribilis. The sequence continues at coordinate 591,206 of NW_027363019.1, forward strand.
CCACCTGGTTAAGGCTCCCGTTGTTCTGGTGATATGGACACCCGGTCACAGACCACACTGTGACCTTAAGAACTCAATTTGTGCGTCGTCTGTCTATTAATGTTTTATTGTTATGCATATTGTCTTTGTTTATTGTTTAGTCCCGGAGTACTAAATTTCACTAGGGGGGAATGTGTCACCCTGGCCTGGATGCCACAAGTGTAAATAAAGCTGTGTCTGAGAGCAAGGGGGAGGTTCTCTAGTCAGGGGAACATTAGCATGCAATGCCTCCTGTCTCAGGCCAGTAGGGGGAGCAGGCTGCCCCTATAAAAGCTGGTGCTGGGGGCAGGGTTAATGAGAACTGGATGGCCTGTCTCAGCACTGAGACGTGTCCCAGAGTGGAGCAGGGACAGAAAGTTGATTGCACCTAAGAGGAAGTGTGGCAGTAGGAGAGCCACCAGCCAGAGACGAGAGGCGAAGAGAGCCTGTCTTGGCAAATCAGAGGCTGACCTTACCAGACTTTGGTGTCTGAGGCTGGAAGGATTCCACATCCCCCAGCAGAGAACCAGTCCGCAAGGGACTGTATATTCCTTGGCCTAAGAAGCCTGGAGGCCCTGCCACAACAGAAGGGACCAGTAAAGCCGTACAAGGCTGGGAGCAGAAAGGAACCCACGTCGCAGGCCATACAGGCGAGAATTACACGGAAAGCTTGGAAACGTGGGCTGTTACCCTATAAGAAGGAGATAGCCAGAAGGAGCACAGAAAGCACGGTAGGCCTACACCCTCACCCTGACCAGGGCCAATTTCCCCGTTGCTCTCAGACATCCAGGTCCCCTCCTAGCTGGGACTGTTTATGGGTCAGTTTACCTGTTTCAGTAAAGACCCTGGACTGCAACCTATTGTCTGTGTGCTCCTTCGCGCCTCCAGCACTACCGGTACTGGGACTCTCATCACCATCACTCCCACCATCCACTACACTGCCCTGGGGCCGCACTCTTCCCGTGGGGAGTCACACCATCCCAGCTGCATATATCATCAGCCCCAGCGGTCTGCCCTGCAGCGGCGGTTCCTAATGACCGCAAATCCACGGGTGGCGTAGTTGGACATAATCAATAACACATAACGGACTACCACTGGCCTGACCACCCTGAGCCACGGAACCGGGTCGCCACTACTACCCCCATCGTTCCCCTATCGCCCGGATCCGCGTGCCCCACGGCCCAGGGGGCGAGTCACATGCTCGCTGTATGTTGCGTGTGCACAGCTGAATGGTCACCATACAGGCACATGCCCGCTGTATGTTGCGTGTGCACAGCTGAATGGTCACCATACAGGCACATGCCCGCTGTATGTTGCGTGTGCACAGCTGAATGGTCACCATACAGGCACATGCCCGCTGTATGTTGCGTGTGTACAGCTGAATGGTCACCATACAAGCACATGCCCTCTGTATGTTGCGTGTGCACAGCTGAATGGTCACCATACAGGCACATGCCCGCTGTATGTTGCGTGTGCACAGCTGAATGGTCACCATACAGGCACATGCCCGCTGTATGTTGCGTGTGCACAGCTGAATGGTCACCATACAGGCACATGCCCGCTGTATATTGCGTGCGCACAGCTGAATGGTCACCATACTGGCACATGCCCGCTGTATGTTGCGTGTGCACAGCTGAATGGTCACCATACAGGCACATGCCCGCTGTATGTTGCGTGTGCACAGCTGAATGGTCACCATACTGGCACATGCCCGCTGTATGTTGCGTGTGCTCAGCTGAATGGTCACCATACTGGCACATGCCCGCTGTATGTTGTGTGTGCACAGCTGAATGGTCACCATACAGGCACATGCCCGCTGTATGTTGTGTGTGCACAGCTGAATGGTCACCATACAGGCACATGCCCGCTGTATGTTGCGTGTGCACAGCTGAATGGTCACCATACAGGCACATGCCCGCTGTATGTTGCGTGTGAAGTGGTCTCCACTCCTGAGCCAATTCCACACACGTGGACCCTGCTGTGGACGTACTGGTACTGTATGTTCATCTGTGCCAAGGGATTAATATATTTCTAATTGATTTTATGTATGTGCCTGGGGACAGGAGCACCCTGGCACCGGCTGTCTTAAAAAAGGCACGGAACAAATGCATTCATATTAAAACCATTTTTACATGCAGAAAAAGTTGCAATTTGTACAAAATGATATTACTATGCAACATTTGACCCACTGGATGTCAGCTCTTTTTTAGCATTGAGAAGTGTGCTACCATGCTTAAAATGTTCTGCTTAAATAATTTGCACCAAATGTATCATTAGTGACGAAATGTGATAAATATGGAATAATGGAGTTGAAGTGAGTACAAAAGATTTTGCTCAAATTCTGCCATTTCTGATAAATGTGAACCATTGTGTTTTTATGTTACACCACAATACTAGCATATTTTATCTCACAATTGGTGGGCTTGTATTATTTCTATGTAGTTACATATTGGGCCCCAGGAATAATTTCCTCTGGTGGGCCCAAGGCTCAGCAGTACGAGGCTGCACCTGAGTATGGAGCTAGCATTGGAGCGCCCCCCTTTGCTCTGCAATCTTGCCCCTCTGTCCGATACACTGTGACTGGCAGCTGCCTACAGGCCTGTGTCTAGTGTCTCTGAGGGGGCAGCAGCCGCCTACAGGCCTGTGTGTAGTGTCTCTGAGGGGGCAGCAGCCGCCTACAGGCCTGTGTCTAGTGTCTCTGAGGGGGCAGCAGCAGCCTACAGGCCTGTGTCTAGTGTCTCTGAGGGGGCAGCAGCCGCCTACAGGCCTGTGTCTAGTGTCTCTGAGGGGGCAGCAGCCGCCTACAGGCCTGTGTCTAGTGTCTCTGACGGGGCAGCAGCTGCCTACAGGCCTGTCTAGTGTCTCTGAGGGCAGCAGCAGCCGCCTACAGGCCTGTGTCTAGTGTCTCTGAGGGGGCAGCAGCTGCCTACAGGCCTGTGTCTAGTGTCTCTGAGGGGGCAGCAGCTGCCTACAGGCCTGTGTCTGGTGTCTCTGAGGGGGCAGCAGCTGCCTACAGGCCTGTGTCTAGTGTCTCTGAGGGGGCAGCAGCTGCCTACAGGCCTGTTCCTGGTGTCTCTGAGGGGGCAGCAGCTGCCTACAGGCCTGTGTCTAGTGTCTCTGAGGGGGAAGCAGCCGCCTACAGGCCTGTGTCTAGTGTCTCTGAGGGGGCAGCAGCTGCCTACAGGCCTGTGTCTAGTGTCTCTGAGAGGGCAGCAGCAGCCTACAGGCCTGTGTCTGGTGTCTCTGAGGGGGCAGCAGCTGCCTACAGGCCTGTGTCTAGTGTCTCTGAGGGGGCAGCAGCCGCCTACAGGCCTGTGTCTAGTGTCTCTGAGGGGGCAGCAGCTGCCTACAGGCCTGTGTCTAGTGTCTCTGAGGGGGCAGCAGCTGCCTACAGGCCTGTGTCTGGTGTCTCTGAGGGGGCAGCAGCTGCCTACAGGCCTGTGTCTAGTGTCTCTGAGGGGGCAGCAGCCGCCTACAGGCCTGTGTCTAGTGTCTCTGAGGGGGCAGCAGCTGCCTACAGGCCTGTGTCTAGTGTCTCTGAGAGGGCAGCAGCAGCCTACAGGCCTGTGTCTGGTGTCTCTGAGGGGGCAGCAGCTGCCTACAGGCCTGTGTCTAGTGTCTCTGAGGGGGCAGCAGCCGCCTACAGGCCTGTGTCTAGTGTCTCTGAGGGGGCAGCAGCCACCTACAGGCCTGTGTCTAGTGTCTCTGACGGGGCAGCAGCCGCCTACAGGCCTGTGTCTGGTGTCTCTGAGGGGGCAGCAGCCGCCTACAGACCTGTGTCTAGTGTCTCTGAGGGGGCAGCAGCCACCTACAGGCCTGTGTCTAGTGTCTCTGAGGGGGCAGCAGCCGCCTACAGGCCTGTGTCTAGTGTCTCTGAGGGGGCAGCAGCTGCCTACAGGCCTGTGTCTAGTGTCTCTGAGGGGGCAGCAGCTGCCTACAGGCCTGTGTCTAGTGTCTCTGAGGGGGCAGCAGCCGCCTACAGACCTGTGTCTAGTGTCTCTGAGGGGGAAGCAGCTGCCTACAGGCCTGTGTCTAGTGTCTCTGAGGGGGCAGCAGCCGCCTACAGGCCTGTGTCTAGTGTCTCTGAGGGGGCAGCAGCCGCCTACAGGCCTGTGTCTAGTGTCTCTGAGGGGGCAGCAGCTGCCTACAGGCCTGTGTCTAGTGTCTCTGAGGGGGCAGCAGCTGCCTACAGGCCTGTGTCTGGTGTCTCTGAGGGGGCAGCAGCTGCCTACAGGCCTGTGTCTAGTGTTTCTGAGGGGGCAGCAGCTGCCTACAGGCCTGTTCCTGGTGTCTCTGAGGGGGCAGCAGCTGCCTACAGGCCTGTGTCTAGTGTCTCTGAGGGGGCAGCAGCCGCCTACAGGCCTGTGTCTAGTGTCTCTGAGGGGGCAGCAGCTGCCTACAGGCCTGTGTCTAGTGTCTCTGAGAGGGCAGCAGCAGCCTACAGGCCTGTGTCTGGTGTCTCTGAGGGGGCAGCAGCTGCCTACAGGCCTGTGTCTAGTGTCTCTGAGGGGGCAGCAGCCGCCTACAGGCCTGTGTCTAGTGTCTCTGAGGGGGCAGCAGCCACCTACAGGCCTGTGTCTAGTGTCTCTGAGGGGGCAGCAGCCGCCTACAGGCCTGTGTCTAGTGTCTCTGACGGGGCAGCAGCCACCTACAGGCCTGTGTCTAGTGTCTCTGAGGGGGCAGCAGCCGCCTACAGGCCTGTGTCTAGTGTCTCTGACGGGGCAGCAGCCGCCTACAGGCCTGTGTCTAGTGTCTCTGAGGGGGCAGCAGCCGCCTACAGGCCTGTGTCTGGTGTCTCTGAGGGGGCAGCAGCTGCCTACAGGCCTGTGTCTAGTGTCTCTGAGGGGGCAGCAGCCGCCTACAGGCCTGTGTCTAGTGTTTCTGAGGGGGCAGCAGCCGCCTACAGGCCTGTGTCTAGTGTCTCTGAGAGGGCAGCAGCTGCCTACAGGCCTGTGTCTAGTGTCTCTGAGGGGGCAGCAGCCGCCTACAGGCCTGTGTCTGGTGTCTCTGAGGGGGCAGCAGCCGCCTACAGGCCTGTGTCTAGTGTCTCTGAGGGGGCAGCAGCCGCCTACAGGCCTGTGTCTGGTGTCTCTGAGGGGGCAGCAGCTGCCTACAGGCCTGTGTCTAGTGTCTCTGAGGGGGCAGCAGCCGCCTACAGGCCTGTGTCTAGTGTCTGTGAGGGGGCAGCAGCCGCCTACAGGCCTGTGTCTAGTGTCTCTGAGGGGGCAGCAGCCGCCTACAGGCCTGTGTCTAGTGTCTCTGAGGGGGCAGCAGCCGCCTACAGGCCTGTGTCTGGTGTCTCTGAGGGGGCAGCAGCTGCCTACAGGCCTGTGTCTAGTGTCTCTGAGGGGGCAGCAGCCGCTTACAGGCCTGTGTCTAGTGTCTCTGAGGGGGCAGCAGCTGCCTACAGGCCTGTGTCTAGTGTCTCTGAGGGGGCAGCAGCCGCCTACAGGCCTGCGTCTAGTGTCTCTGAGGGGGCAGCAGCCTCCTACAGGCCTGTGTCTAGTGTCTCTGAGGGGGCAGCAGCCGCCTACAGGCCTGTGTCTAGTGTCTCTGAGGGGGCAGCAGCTGCCTACAGGCCTGTGTCTGGTGTCTCTGAGGGGGCAGCAGCCGCCTACAGGCCTGTGTCTAGTGTCTCTGAGGGGGCAGCTGCCTACAGGCCTGTGTCTAGTGTCTCTGAGGGGGCAGCAGCAGCCTACAGGCCTGTGTCTAGTGTCTCTGAGGGGGCAGCAGCCGCCTACAGGCCTGTGTCTAGTGTCTCTGAGGGGGCAGCTGCCTACAGGCCTGAGTCTAGTGTCTCTGAGGGGGCAGCAGCCGCCTACAGGCCTGTGTCTAGTGTCTCTGAGGGGGCAGCAGCCGCCTACAGGCCTGTGTCTAGTGTCTCTGAGGGGGCAGCAGCCGCCTACAGGCCTGTGTCTAGTGTCTCTGAGGGGGCAGCAGCCGCCAACAGGCCTGTGTCTAGTGTCTCTGAGGGGGCAGCAGCCGCCTACAGGCCTCTGTCTAGTGTCCCTGAGAGGGCAGCAGCTGCCTACAGGCCTGTGTCTAGTGTCTCTGAGGGGGCAGCAGCTGCCTACAGGCCTGTGTCTGGTGTCTCTGAGGGGGCAGCAGCTGCCTACAGGCCTGTGTCTGGTGTCCCTGAGGGGGCAGCAGCCGCCTACAGGCCTGTGTCTAGTGTCTCTGAGGGGGCAGCAGCTGCCTACAGGCCTGTGTCTAGTGTATATGAGGGGGCAGCAGCTGCCTACAGGCCTGTGTCTAGTGTCTCTGAGGGGGCAGCAGCCACCATCAGGCCTGTGTCTAGTGTCTCTGAGGGGGCAGCAGCCGCCTACAGGCCTGTGTCTAGTGTCTCTGAGGGGGCAGCAGCCGCCAACAGGCCTGTGTCTAGTGTCTCTGAGGGGGCAGCAGCCGCCTACAGGCCTGTGTCTGGTGTCTCTGAGGGGGCAGCAGCCGCCTACAGGCCTGTGTCTAGTGTCTCTGAGGGGGCAGCAGCCGCCTACAGGCCTGTGTCTAGTGTCTCTGAGGGGGCAGCAGCTGCCTACAGGCCTGTATCTAGTGTCTCTGAGGGGGCAGCAGCCGCCTACAGGCCTGTGTCTAGTGTCTCTGAGGGGGCAGCAGCCGCCTACAGGCCTGTGTCTAGTGTCTCTGAGGGGGCAGCTGCCTACAGGCCTGTGTCTAGTGTCTCTGGGTGGGCAGCAGCAGCATTCTGACACCCCTTTCAGACAGCTCCAACAAGCGCCTGGGGCAAGATGTTCATCTCACCTCATGACAGAAGCAGCCCTGGTTGACATATAGAGAATGAGTAGAAGGAATGATGGTGCAGAGAACCGGTACAGTACAGACCAAAAGTTTGGACACACCTTCTCATTTAAAGATTTTTCTGTATTTTCTTGACTATGAAAATTGTACATTCACACTGAAGGCATCAAAACTATGAATTACCACATGTGGAATTATATACTTAACAAAAAAGTGTGAAGCAACTGAAAATATGTCTTATATTCTAGGTTCTTCAAAGTAGCCACCTTTTGCTTTGATGACTGCTTTGCACACTCTTGGCATTTTCTTGATGAGCTTCAAGAGGTAGTCACCGGAAATGGTCTTCCAACAATCTTGAAGGAGTTCCCAGAGATGTTAGCACTTGTTGGCCCTTTTGTCTTCACTCTGCTGTCCAGCTCACCCAAAACATTCTCGATTGGGTTCAGGTCTGGTGACTGTGGAGGCCAGGTCATCTGGCGTAGCACCCCATCACTCTCCTTCTTGGTCAAATAGCCCTTACACAGCCTGGAGGTATGTTTCGGGTCATTGTGCTGTTGAAAAATAAATGATGGTCTAACTAAACGCAAACCGGATGGAATAGCATGCCGCTGCAAGATGCTGTAGTAGCCATGCTGGTTCAGTATGCCTTCACACCTCCTCCTCCATGCTTCACGGTGGGAACCAGGCTTGTAGAGTCCATCCTTTCACCTTTTCTGCGTCGCGCAAAGACACGGTGGTTGGAACCAAAGATCTCAGATTTGGACTCATCAGACCAAAGCACAGATTTCCACTGGTCTAATGTCCATTCCTTCTGTTCTTTAGCCCAAACAAGTCTCTTCTGCTTGTTGCCTGTCCTTAGCAGTGGTTTCCTAGCAGCTATTTTACCATGAAGGCTTGCTGCACAAAGTCTCCTCTTAACAGTTGTTGTAGAGATGTGTCTGCTGCTAGAACTCTGTGTGGCATTGACCTGGTCTCTAATCTGAGCTGCTGTTCACCTGAGTTTTCTGAGGCTGGTGACTCAGATAAACTTATCCTCAGAAGCAGAGGTGACTCTTGGTCTTCCTTTCCTGGGGCGGTCCTCATGTGAGCCAGTTTCTTTGTAGCGCTTGATGGTTTTTGCAACTGCACTTGGGGACACTTTCAAAGTTTGCCCAATTTTTCAGACTGACTGACCTTCATTTCTTAAAGTAATGATGGCCACTCGTTTTTCTTTACTTAGCTGCTTTTTTTCTTGACATAATACAAGTTCTAACAGTCTATTCAGTAGGACTATCAGCTGTGTATCCACCTGACTTCTGCACAACACAACTGATGGTCCCAACCCCATTTATAAGGCAAGAAATCCCACTTATTAAACCTGACAGGGCACACCTGTGAAGTGAAAACCATTTCTGGTGACTACCTCTTGAAGCTCATCAAGAGAATGCCAAGAGTGTGCAAAGCAGTCATCAAAGCAAAAGGTGGCTACTTTGAAGAACCTAGAATATAAGACATATTTTCAGTTGTTTCACACTTTTTTGTTAAGTATATAATTCCATATGTGTTAATTCATAGTTTTGATGCCTTCAGTGTGAATGTACAATTTTCATAGTTATGAAAATACAGAAAAATCTTTAAATGAGAAGGTGTGTCCAAACTTTTGGTCTGTACTGTATATACCGTATTTTTCAAACTATAAGACGCACAGGACCATAAGACTCACCTATGTTTTAGAAGAGGAAAATAAAAAAATAAAAATTTAAGCAGAAAAAGGGGTCATGATGCACTTTTAAGGGGGGAGGGAGTCTTCTGCTGACACTGGCATAGGGGTAATGTCCCCCAATTCTGACAATATCCCCCATCCTGGTATATATGCCCCCCCCCTTCCTTTTATACGTGGTCCCCATCCCCATCCTGGTATGCCTGGCATCCCTCCATCCTGGTATGCATGGCACCCCTCATCCTTATCCTGGTATGCATGGCACCCCTCATCCCTGTCCTGGTATGCATGGCACCCCTCATCCCTATCCTAGTATTAATGGCACACCTCATCCCTATCCTGGTATGCATGGCACCCCTCATCCCCATCCTGGTATGCATGGCACAGCAATCCCCATCCTGGTATGCATGGCACCCCTCATCCCTATCCTGGTATGCATGGCACCCCTCATCCCTGTCCTGGTATGCATGGTACCCCTAATCCCTATCCTGGTATGCATAGCACCCCTCATCCCCATCCTAGTATGCATGGCACAGCAATCCCCATCCTGGTATGCATGGCACCCCTCATCCCTGTCCTGGTATGCATGGCACCCCTCATCCCTGTCCTGGTATGCATGGCACCCCTCATCCCTGTCCTGGTATGCATAGCACCCCTCATCCTTATCTTGGTATGCATGGCACCCCTTATCCTTATCCTGGTATGTATGGCCCCTCATCCTTATCCTGGTATGTATGGCCCCCTCATCTTTATCCTGTTATGTATGCTCCCATCAGGGTTATCCTGGTATGCATGGCACCCCTCATCCTTACCCTTGTATGTATGGCCCCCTCATCCTGATCCTAGTATGCATGGTCCCCCTAATCCCCACCAGGCTACACATAAAAAAATAAACACTCCTACTCACCTTTCTTCTCTTCTCCAGCGCTGCATCCTGTCTGCCTGCACTGATCTCTCCATGTGGGCCGCGCATGACGTCACTGCCATGCGCGGCTCACATGGAGAGATCAGCTGCCGGAAGTCACTGCTCCCCACGCCAGAACTGTGGGCGCAGGGAGCAGTGACTTCATGCTCCTTAATAGCCGGCACGCAGCGTAGCCGCAGCGCGGCTCCTGCTGCTGCCGGGCTATTGCCTGTGTCCACTTATTAAAGTGCATGAATATTCACCCCTCTCCACTCCCATGGGCGTGGAGAGAGGTTGAATATTCATGCCCTTTAACAGCGAGCACAGGTGATTCCGGCAACAGCAGGAGCCGCGCTGCGGCTACACTGTGTGCCGCTATTAAGGAGCATGAATATTCACTGCTCCCCACGCCCCATGGGTATAGGGAGCAGTGAATATTCATTTTCTTTAGCAGCGGGGACAATGTAGGCTGCAGCGGGCGGCTGCTGCCTCCTGTGCCCCGCTCCTCCGCCATTACCGCTCCCCCCACACCCCACACAGTGTATATATATCCCCCCCCCCCCAACATTCGGACTATAAGATGCACCCCCCATTTTCCTCCAAAATTTTGGAGGAAAAAAGTGCTTCTTATAGTCCGAAAAATATGGTAACTGTATGTGGGAGATTTACTGTAATCAGTGTGAAAGAAATAAGGAGTTGATGCTCATGGCAACAAATCAGATTAAATATCTAATTTTTCAATTTTACAGAGAATCATTTGCAAAAAAAGTAATTGATAGCTTTGGCCACCATGACATATTTCCTCTGCACTTCTTTTATATAATCTCCCCCTATCTTTCCAGTTGTTTGACATAGTTGAAACAGAGCTTTAATGTAATTGGACGGAGTATTGTTACTATCTTCAGATGTTTCTTCATCTAATTCTGCTGGTTTTGCGGAGCCGATGTCGGTGCATCTTACATTCCATTGATAATGACAAACCGGTGCTGATGTATCAGACGGTTAGGCGCGTCCACAGACGTCATCACTGAGAAGAAACCCGCATGGATTCCGGAACAGTGTGTCAGCGCAGCCTGAATGCTCTCAAAAAATTGCAGACTGGCATCTAAACATTTAGATTGTGAGCCCCAATGGGGACAGCGACAATAATGTCTGGAAAGCGCTGTGGAATTAGTGGTGCTATATAAGTGAGTAAAATAAATAAAAAATGTGAACTTATTATTTCACCAGTCTGCAATTGTTTTTAGATCCTTCAGGGTGCGCTGACACACTGTTCCGGAATCCATGCTGATTTCTTTTCAGTGATGAGGTCTGTGGACATGGCGAACCATCTGATTAAATCAGCACTAGTTTGTAATTATTAATGGAATTTAAGATGCACCGACACACTGTTCCAGAAGCTGTGACAAAGAACGCCAGATCGTTAAAAACGCGTAGCACTGTCCACCTACCCCCCATACCCTTTCCTCATGGGTGTAATTTATAACATGGAGTAATTAAAAGCATCTTTTTCCTTGGAGCTGGATACCACATCTTCTGTGACATCATTACTGAGGCCGGAGCTCCACTGCTCCTGGATGTACGGCCGCCTTTGTGATTAGTCAATCTCATTTATGTATGATACTGAAATATTAAAAAGTAATTGTTAATTACGTGGACACTTTTCTACACTGAGAGCATGATAGGAAGCTTGAGACAGTGAAATGGCACTGGTGGTACATTAAGGGGGTAAATCCTGATGACAGGTTCCCTTTAAGAACTATTTGCTGTCTAATCTCTGCCACCCCTGACTTGTGCCAATGTCACCAGATTATAAGTGTCATTCACTTTACCCGTCATTGTGTTTATGTTATGGCATGTAGTTGTCCTCCTTATTCCCGGTACTTTCACTGACGAGGGTCTTTATTGTGAGATCCAGAAAATACATTGAGAAATCTCTTTTGTGTTGAAGAAAAAAGTCACATCTAATCTATCTTTCCTCCTTATAGGAAATCCTTGTGAGAATAACGGTTTATCACTAAATTGTAAAAAAGAAGCTATCACGAAGCACTCTAATGGAGAAAACCTCTTCACCCTTCCTGCACCTCCTGGACTTCACAGCACTTCACCTTCTTATAATCCTCCTGATCATGAGGAGCCCTCTCCTGATCAATCTCACATTGTTACCACTATTCCAGGTGACACAGTGGATAAAAGATTTCAGTGTGACAAGCAACTTACTAAAAGCTCCGATTCTTTAACACAAAGAAAGCACAAAGGAGAGAAGCCATACTCCTGTTCAGAATGTGGGAAATGTTTTACATGTAAATCAAAATATGTTATATATGAGAGAATTCACACAGGAGAGAAGCCGTTTTCATGTTCAGAATGTGATAAATCCTACACAGATAAAGCGGATCTTATTATACATCAGAGAATTCATACAGGTGAGAAGTCGTATTCATGTTCAGAATGTGGGAAAGTATTGGCACCCCTGCAATTCTGTCAGATAATACTCAGTTTCTTCCTGAAAATGATTGCAATCACAAATTCTTTGGTATTATTCTCTTCATTTAATTTGTCTTCAATGAAAAAAACAGAAAAAGAATTGTCTTAAAGCCAAATTGGATATAATTCCACACCAAACCTAAAAAAGGGGGTGGACAAAAGTATTGGCACCCTTTGAAAAATCATGAGATGCTTCTCTAATTCGTGTAATTAACAGCACCTGTTACTTACCTGTGGCACCTAACAGGTGTTGGCAATAACTAAATCACACTTGCAGCCAGTTAACATGGATTAAAGTTGACTCAACCTCTGTCCTGTGTCCTTGTGTGTACCACATTGAGCATGGAGAAAGGAAAGAAGACCAAAGAACTGTCTGAGGACTTGAGAAACCAAATTGTGAGGAAGCATGAGCAATCTCAAGGCTACAAGTCCATCTCCAAAGACCTGAATGTTCCTGTGTCTTCCGTGCGCAGTGTTTTCAAGAAGTGTAAAGCCCATGGCACTGTGGCTAACCTCCCTAGATGTGGACGGAAAAGAAAAATTGACGAGAGATTTCAACGCAAGATTGTGCGGATGGTGGATAAAGAACCTCGACTAACATCCAAACAAGTTCAAGCCGCCCTGCAGTCCGAGGGTACAACAGTGTCAACCCGTACTATCCGTCGGTGTCTGAATGAAAAGGGACTGTATGGTAGGATACCCAGGAAGACCCCACTTCTTACCCCAAGACATAAAAAAGCCAGGCTGGAGTTTGCCAAAACTTACCTGAGAAAGCCTAAAACGTTTTGGAAGAATGTTCTCTGGTCAGATGAGACAAAAGTAGAGCTTTTTGGCAAAAAGCATCAACATAGAGTGTACAGGAAAAAAAAAAGAGGCATTCAAAGAAAAGAACACGGTCCCTACAGTCAAACATGGCGGAGGTTCCCTGATGTTTTGGGGTTGCTTTGCTGCCTCTGGCACTGGACTGCTTGACCGTGTGCATGGCATTATGAAGTCTGAAGACTACCAACAAATTTTGCAGCATAATGTAGGGCCCAGTGTGAGAAAGCTGGGTCTCCCTCAGAGGTCATGGGTCTTCCAGCAGGACAATGACCCAAAACACACTTCCAAAAGCACTATAAAATGGTTTTAGAGAAAGCACTGGAGACTTCTAAGGTGGCCAGCAATGAGTCCAGACCTGAATCCCATAGAACACCTGTGGAGAGATCTCAAAATGGCAGTTTGGAGAAGGCACCCTTCAAATATCAGGGACCTGGAGCAGTTTGCCAAAGAAGAATGGTCTACAATTCCAGCAGCGCATTGTAAGAAACTCATTGATGGTTACCGGAAGCGGTTGTTCACAGTTATTTTGGCTAAAGGTTGTGCAACCAAGTATTAGGCTGAGGGTGCCAATACTTTTGTCCGGCCCTTTTTTGGAGTTTTGTGTGAAATGATCTAGGATTTGATTTTTGCTTCATTCTCTTTTGTGTTTTTTCCTTGCAAGCAAATTAAATGAAGAGAATAAGACCAAAGAATTTGTGATTGCAATCATTTTCAGGAAGAAACTGAGTATTATCTGACAGAATTGCAGGGGTGCCAATACTTTTGGCCACCACTGTAAATCACACCTTGTTGCACATGAGAAAATTCATACAGGAGAAAAATCATTTTCATGTTCAGAATGTGGGAAATGTTTTATATATAAATCATATCTTGTAAAACATGAGAGAAGTCATACAGGAAAGAAACTGTAATTATGTTCACTGTGTTTCATAAATTTAATAAACATTGCTCAGCATAAATAAGTACACCCCCTTTGATAAGTAAGATTTTATTTACTATCTCACTAAATACATTTCTAAAATTTTGCCAGCATTGAATTTCATATAACATTTTTGTTGTAATCAAAACATGAAAGTAATAATATAACTCTCATTACAAAATCTTCAGTTTTACTCAAATTAGTTGGTGCAAAAATGAGTACACCCCACATCAAAAGCTACTACATCTATTATTTTGTATGGCCTCCATAATTTTAAAGGACGGCACTAAGTTTTCTAGGCCTGGAATGAACAAGTTAGTGACAATACTATATCTATCTTTTATCTCTTTTTTGATAACGAGCTCTTAGAGCCTGGATGCTGGATGGAGCGATGACAACTTGTCTCTTCAGAATTCCCCATAGGTGTTTGGTTGGGTTCAGATCAGGAGACACTTGGCCACTGAATCACTGTCACCCTGTTCTTCAGAAATGCAACAGTGGCCTACCAAGGGAACAGAGTGATGGCAGCATCTTTTCTTCCACTACAGAGTAACGCTGTTGCCGGCGCCCTCGCATGGTGTCCCCTTCTCCCTCCATGCAAAGACGCTTTCTCGCCGCTCTGGCCGTGGGCGTGGTTCCTGGCGCTCTTCTTGTCCTCTGTTCCTGTAAATGCGTTGCAACTCCTGGTGCTGTCTAGTATGCGCTTGTTTCCCTGTTCTTAAGGGGCAGTGCGCGCCTTATGCTAAATGCATTTAGCATAAGTAGTACACCTACAAGATGGCTCCCAACCAATAGCTGGGAGGCATCTTGTATAAAAGACTCACTCTCCCCTTAGCAAGGTGTACTGCTAGTGACTTGTGAGGTCCCCTGGTCTTGGGGTGACCAGGGTCCTGAGTCCGTAAACCACTGGTCCCGCTGTGGCCAGAGTCCTGTACCCGAATCCCTGGTCCTAGAGTGGCCCGGGCCTAAAACCTCGTCCCCTGGTCCTGGAGCAGCCAGTGCCTGAACCCTCATCCCCTGGTTCTGGAGTGGCCGGCGCTTGTACCATCGTTCCTTGGTCCTGTAGAGATCAATGCCTGTACCCTCGTACCCTGATCCTGGAGTGTCCAGTGCCTGAACCCTCATCCCCTGGTTCTGGAGTGGCCAGTGCCTGTACCATTGTCCTCTGGTTCTGGAGAGTCCAGTTCCGGTACCATCATCCCCTGGTCCTGAAGAGGCCAGTGTCTGTACCCTTGTCCCCTGGTCCTGTAGCGGCCAGTGCCTGAACCCTTATCGCCTGGTTCCAGAGCAGCCAGTGGCTGTACCCTCGTCCCTTGGTCCCGGAGCAGCCAGTGCCTGAACCCTTGTCAAATGGTCCTGGTTCTGCCAGAGCCCTGAACATTGTCCCCTGGTCCTAGTGTGGCCATTCCTGTTCCTGAAGTCCCCTGGTCACAGTGCGTCCAGTGTCTGAACATTCCCCTAAGTCTCCATGTCAGTGATCCTGGACTGTATCTACTAAGTCTGAATGGAGCCGTAATCAGTGTCAGCTAAGCTGACCCCTGGGATCAGCAGCTACTGCCGGACACCACCCTGGAGTTGTACTTGGCAGCTACCTGCCGCACAAGCCTGACCTCACCACTAGAGGCTCCAGTGAACACCAAAGTAGCTGCTTAGTTACGCCCCTCCAGGGTCGGCCCGGTGGGTCCAGAAATCCACTTGCACCACAAATGGGCGTAACAAAGCAGAACATCTGTGAATTCATGATGTCATCAATGACCTGTAGCTCCCCGACACCAGCAGCGCTCATGCAGCCGCACATGAGGACACGGCCACCACCAGGTCTCTCTGTAGACACCATGCATTCTCATTGTATTCCTCACCTTTGAGACAGTTTTGAAGCCATCAGTTCCAAACACATTTATCTTGGTCTCATCACTCCAGAGTATAAAGTCCCAGGAGTCTTCATATGTTTCCGCATGTGTCCTGGCAGATTGTAGGGCGGCTTTTTTGTGCATGGGATTTAGGAGAGGCTTTCTATGTGGACAACACCCATGTCTGCCATTCCTCTATAGAAAACATTGTCTGCTTTCAGCTCATCTCTCAATGCTTGGTGAGATCCTTGGGAAGTGCTCGGAGGGAAAATCACAGTTGGGAAGGAATGGATGGAATTTATTAAGTTACTGATAATCCAGCACCTGTTTTCCAGTGTGAATAAAAACAAAAACTTATATGAAAAAATACAAATTAAAATCGTAGAAACATTAAAAAGCAATGTGCACACTGTGCGTTTTTGATGTGTTTTCGCTGCGTTTTTTCCGCTCGGAAATGCACCAAAAGCGCTAGGTAATCCGTGTGCCAGCTAATGCAATGACAATCCTGAAGTGCTGTGCACATGATCAGGAATTATCTTGACCGGATTGTCATTGCGTTTAAATCTGCAGCATGGCAATTCTTTGTGCGTTTCTGCAGCGTTTTTCACCCATAGACTTGAATTGAGTCAGTCAAATCTGCAGCAAAAATTCAGGTATGAATATATTTGCGGATTTGCTGCGGATGTTTGCTGCATATTTGACTGACTCAATTCAAGTCAATGAGTCAAAAACGCTGCAAAACCGCACAAAGAATGGACCATGTAAGACTACTCCTCCCATCATCCGATGGCCGATCCCGCTGATAACAGTGGGAGCAGGCGCAGCTGAGGGGAGACTGGGACTGTGCGTGGGGAGCAGCGACCATTCACTCTCCTTAATAGTGCGCACACTGTACCCGCAGCACGGCTCCTGCTGCCGCTTTGTGGTCTGTGTGCCGCTATTAAAGACCATGAATATTCACTACAACCCATGGGAATATTTTTTTTACTGTGGATACAGCTGAATTTCACCCACCAAAAAAATGACAAAGTGGGCTACTATAGCTTGCACTGCCACATTAGCAAATGAAAAAAAAAGTTTTGTTGTGCTCTGCTGAGTCTGCATATAGCTGAATTTCAACCCCACAAAATCAAAAGGTGGGCTCCAAGGGCTTGCTAGTGACGCGCCCCTGGGCCTGTGTCGCGCTGCGCTGCGCATGCGGGAGCTTACCCGGAGCCGGATCTGTGGAGGGTTGTAGTCTCGTGGCGGTGACCCGGTCCGTGCCCAGGGAGTCAAACTAGACGGCAGTCCATTAGTAGTAAATGGTTGATGACTACGCCACCCGTTGAGTGCAGCCAGGGGGCTGCTGCTGCAGGGCAGACCGCTGAGGCCGATGGTGGGATTGTGCAGCGTGATAGTATAACCCCCAACGGGAGGGGTATGGCCTCAGGGCAGCCGACGTGGATGATGGGGGTAGCAGGAACCACTCAGAGACGGTACGGTGTAGTTCAGGGTCTTTACTGGTAACAACAAAAGACCCTCCCGGAGTACTTGCTAGCGGATGGGGCCTGGTCAGTCCTTGAGCAGATGGGATCTCCCCTGGCCAGGCGTAGTTGTAGGCCTCCCAAACTGACTGTACTCTTCTGGCTACCTTGCTAGGAGCTGATGTAAGTAGCCCACGTCCCTGAGTGTACCGTGTGGTGCTCACCCGTATGGCCGGTGACTCGGGGCCTTCTAATGGCTTCCGCTCCACGATGGCGGTGCTGGTCCCACGCGTGTGACCGTGCCTTCGGGCTTCTGGGCCAGAGGACCTGAAATCCCCTGCCTGACGGATTCTGCTGCTGGGCAGGAATTAGTCCCCACAGCCTCGGACTCCGGGTCCGGTAAAAAGTCTTCTTAGTCAGGGCGAACTCTGCAGCTGCCAGCCCCTGACTCCTTGTAACTGCTGTTTCTTCCTATGCTGTCTCTACTTCTTCTCTTCTTCTACTCACTCACCCTGCCTCAGCCCCAGGTTTATATAGGGGAAGTTCTTCCCCTCCCAAGACTGGGCAGGAGGTGTGGCATGCACAGGATCCCTGACTAAAGGACCTCCCACCTGCTCTCAGACATAACATTACGTTACTGTGGCAACCAGACTCCTGGGGTGTCACATTCCCCCCTAGTAAAATTTAGTACTCCGGGACTAAACACATTTAGAAAACATAACAAGGCAAAACATTAATAATACAATAAGAAAACACATAAAGATGGTTACGGCGTGTCCGCAACCGGGTGCAGTCTCTGAAGAAAGCAAGGTGTCCATTTCACCAACACAGGGAGACGTAACCAGGTAGGGGTCTGTTCTTCCCCGAGTCCTTGACAGTCTTTAGTCCATCCTGGGTTACGCTCCAACTATATACAAGGATTCCCGGTAAATCCACCAAGGATTCCTAAAAACAACTAGAAATACAAAATTACACACAAGCAACTATAGACAGGTAAACATTATAAAATAGCTTAAACATTTAGATCCTCCAACGTGCGGGTAACTGGCCTCTAGTGGCCCTAGTGGACCTACGGAGCTGACTGTCTGGCCCTGAACTACAGGGTGTAGGAGCTGTCAAGGGTAAACTGGGCAGCTGTCTACCGGCTCTTTGTCTCACTAGGGGTACGGCAGGCTCACTATAAGCAGAGGGTTGATTCTCCTGTTCTACTTGTGTGGAGTCTTCTGCCTCCTGGACCGGCTGTTCTTCCAGCTCTACCCGTTGCTCCGTAGGTTCTTGGGATGATGGTTGGAGGAAGGTGAGTACGGGTACCACAACTGCACCATTGACTTGAGTCCAAGACCGAGGGAAGTCCCCGAGCACGGTACTAACCATATCTTCCCTTTCTCCCACGGGTCGATGGTCTTCTTGTTCCTCTTCAGGGTTCCTCAGTTGTTCGGGACACTTCTTCAGGTGGTCCCGGGATACAATGGCTGTGGTTTCCCCTCCGTCTTTACTGATGGTACAGACCTTCGGGTTCTCGTGGCTTGAGGGCAGTACGGTGTACGGGTCCTTCTCCCACTGGTCATCCAACTTGTGGAGCCGTCTTTTCCTCTTCAAGACCTGCTCTCCGGGTACCAGGGGAACAGCGGGAGCATACTGGTTGTAAGTCTTCTCTTGTCTTTCCCTAGCCTGACAGAGACTTCGCTCCACGCTCTCCTGTACTCTCCGGTACTGCTGCTGCCTCTCTGTGTCCCAGTCTGTTTCTGGTGAAGTGTCCTCAGGTGTCAGGACTCCCATTTCCAGGTCAACAGGTAACTTACCAGGTCTCGCCCTCATTAGGTAAGCCGGGGTACAGTTGGTGGAACCTACCGGGATGTGGTTGTATAGGTCCACCAGATCGGGCAACTTCTCAGGCCACAGACTGCGTTCTTCCAGGGGCAATGTTTTTAGAAGATCCATTACCACCTGGTTCATTTTTTCACAAAGTCCATTAGTTTGCGGATGGTAGGGTGTCGTCCTTATCTTCCGGCAGCCATACAGATTGCAGAATTCCTGGAAGACCTCCGCTTCAAAGGCAGGTCCCTGGTCCGTCAGCACTTGGTCCGGGTACCCGTGTGGACGGCAGAAGTGCTGCTGGAAGGCCCTAGCTGCTGTTTGAGCCGTTAAGTCCTTGACGGGGACGACAACCAAGAACCGGGAGTAATGATCCACGATGGTTAACGCGTAGACGTAGCCACTTCTGCTTGGGGTCAGTTTTACATGATCCAAGGCTACCAGTTCCAACGGTTGCCGGGTGACGATGGACTGCAGGGGAGTCTTCTGGCTGGCCCGGTCCTTCCTTCTCAGATTGCACGGGCCACAGTCTCTGCACCACTTCTCGATGGTTCCCCTCATGCCTACCCAGTGGAACCGCTCGCGCAGCAGGAACTCCAGCTTTTTCCACCCGAAGTGTCCAGCTCCGTCGTGGTATGCCTCCATCACCATGGCTGCGTCTCTTCGGGGCACCACTACTTGCCAGAGTAGTTCATGCGTCCGGGAGTTGACCATTCTGCGGCACAACTTCCCCTTGTAAAGGAATAGTCGACTCTTCTCCGCCCATAGTTGTTTGGCTTCCTCCGGAGCGTCTGGTTCAAGGCGAGCCTCCGGCCGAGTCAGCATCTCCTTCACCAGTCGGACGGCAGGGTCGCTGTCTTGCGTTTCCGCCCAGTTGTAGTGGGGTAAGGGGTTCAACGTAGCAGCCTGCTTACCCCTTACCCGGTGGGAATACTGGATAGTCCCATGACGGTGGAACGCAGGGAGTTCAACTTCTTCCAGTCCCTCCGGATCTTCTCCTTCGTCCGGCAGGTTGGGCATCCTGGACAGGGCGTCCGCGTTAGTATTGGAGCGTCCTGCCCGGTATTTGATTGTGAACTCGTAGTTGGACAGACGGGCCATCCACCTCTGCTCCAGGGCACCGAGTCTTGCCGTGTCCAGGTGTGTCAACGGGTTGATTGCAGCGGCGGCAGATGGGTCGTCCGTCCTCGCTGTATCGGTCACTGGGTCTTCCTCTGGCCGGTGGGGTCCTCCTTGGTCGACGCCACGGGATGTCCTCCGGTCCGGATGCCAGCTGGATCTTCCCTGGGGTGGAAACCTGTAAAGACTGCACAGTTCGGGTTAGCGCAGCAACGCTCTTAACTAGCTCTTGGACCTGATGGTGTAGGTCTGGAGCCGGGTCATTGTCCAAAGCCTGCGCATGAGCTCCCACAGGCCCTGTCGACAAGGGCGCCGCCTTCTGGTGGTAAGTGATAGCTGGGCGCCTGTGGGTCACAACGCCACCCGGTGCTGGTTCTCGGAGCACCCGGATAGCTCTATCCTTGAACTGTGCAAAGTCCAGATGGGGATCCTGTAAGGCCATTGCCCGCAACTGGGTTCGGTGGGCATTGCAATATAAACCCTCTATAAATTGTTCAGTCAACAGCCTGTCCTCGTTTCCCACCCCATCAGGGTCGGTCTGCTTTATGGCCCTCAGGGCCTCTTGTAGGTTTAGTGCATAGTCCCTTATACTCTCATGCGCTCGCTGCTTGCACCCGTAGAATCTAAGCTTGATCTCGGCTGAGGTGCGGGTATCGAAGGTGTCCCTCAGCCGGGTTAGTATCTCTGCGACAGTCCTCCTCCCAGGTGGCCAAGATTTTACTTCTCTTTTGGCTGCCCCGGTTAGTTGGGCCACCAGGATGCTCACTTTTTGCTCTTCTGTGAGGGGGTACACCTGGAAGAGGCTATCCAGCTTTTCTCTAAAGTCATGCAGGGTATGTGACTCCCCTGAGTACTGGGGTAGCCAAGCTGCTCCCGGGATATAGGGCATGGTGAAGGGCATAACTGCAGCAGCGGTAGCGCTGGCGGGGGTTGAGGCAGTGAAGCTCTCCTCCGTATCCGACATCTTCCTCCCCCCTAGTGGACCGTGGCCTACCTTGCGATGATCCTCTTCCGTAGGCCGCGGCTCCGCAGTGGATCGTCAGGGTTGAGGACCTTCCGTCGCGCTCCTGTGACGTCGGCGTCTGCTGGGCTCCTTCCAGGACCTTACGCAACGTCCGGACGTGAGGCGGGGCTTCAGTTCTCGCGCGCTTTCGGAGTCCACGCCCCTCTTCTTCCCGCGCGGCGTCCTCAAGATGGCGTCCAATGGCGGGAAAACTTCGCGGATGGCGGGAAGAAGGTAGAAGATGGCGCCGGATGGCGGGAAACCTCCACGGATAGCGGGAATCTTCACCACTGGTAAGTTTGAACAGTCTTTGCTTTTCAGGCACGCAGTACCCGGTGGTTGCGGGCACGAAATCCTGCCGACTACGCCAAAGTTGACGCGCCCCTGGGCCTGTGTCGCGCTGCGCTGCGCATGCGGGAGCTTACCCGGAGCCGGATCTGTGGAGGGTTGTAGTCTCGTGGCGGTGACCCGGTCCGTGCCCAGGGAGTCAAACTAGACGGCAGTCCATTAGTAGTAAATGGTTGATGACTACGCCACCCGTTGAGTGCAGCCAGGGGGCTGCTGCTGCAGGGCAGACCGCTGAGGCCGATGGTGGGATTGTGCAGCGTGATAGTATAACCCCCAACGGGAGGGGTATGGCCTCAGGGCAGCCGACGTGGATGATGGGGGTAGCAGGAACCACTCAGAGACGGTACGGTGTAGTTCAGGGTCTTTACTGGTAACAACAAAAGACCCTCCCGGAGTACTTGCTAGCGGATGGGGCCTGGTCAGTCCTTGAGCAGATGGGATCTCCCCTGGCCAGGCGTAGTTGTAGGCCTCCCAAACTGACTGTACTCTTCTGGCTACCTTGCTAGGAGCTGATGTAAGTAGCCCACGTCCCTGAGTGTACCGTGTGGTGCTCACCCGTATGGCCGGTGACTCGGGGCCTTCTAATGGCTTCCGCTCCACGATGGTGGTGCTGGTCCCACGCGTGTGACCGTGCCTTCGGGCTTCTGGGCCAGAGGACCTGAAATCCCCTGCCTGACGGATTCTGCTGCTGGGCAGGAATTAGTCCCCACAGCCTCGGACTCCGGGTCCGGTAAAAAGTCTTCTTAGTCAGGGCGAACTCTGCAGCTGCCAGCCCCTGACTCCTTGTAACTGCTGTTTCTTCCTATGCTGTCTCTACTTCTTCTCTTCTTCTACTCACTCACCCTGCCTCAGCCCCAGGTTTATATAGGGGAAGTTCTTCCCCTCCCAAGACTGGGCAGGAGGTGTGGCATGCACAGGATCCCTGACTAAAGGACCTCCCACCTGCTCTCAGACATAACATTACGTTACTGTGGCAACCAGACCCCTGGGGTGTCACACTAGCTTTATCGCATTAGCAAGTGAAAAAATTTTTTGGTGCATACAGCACAATACAAGCCGTGCACAACACTGTTCTGTGGCATGGGCCCTGCTGTTTCTGTCTGAATCTCAGTAATTGCACAATAAAAATAAAAATGTGCTGCAAGGTCGATTTCACAGGTACACAGCAGAGGACTTATCTACACTATCTGACTTCCAAACAAGCGCCCATCTATCTAGCTAATATCTCTCATTAGGAGCAGCGTCTATCACCGGCAGTGTGACGTGCATAAAATGGCGCTGAGGGAACATGACCGCTCATTATATAGAGAGGACATGTGATTTCAGCAGCCAATGGCAGAAGCCCTTGTATCTAGACAGTGCGGATGCTTCCTGCGCTCTGATTGGCTAGCCGCGTTTTCCTCAAAGTTACAGGAAAAAAAAATTACAAGCGCGCCGCTGATCTGACCTGTTCTGAGCTCTCCCCAGCCCCTCCACTCATCTAACACGTCCCCCTGCTCATCATACACAGGCACTATGCTAGACAAACTGTTAAAAACGCTGTAGCTGCCCCGCAATTGTGGCGCCCCTGAGGGTTCGGCCGCCACAGGAATGCTGCACTTCTTTAATGGAGTGTGGTGTTCCTCCTCTGAGGTAAGTCCTGTGTGATGGTAGTTACCTGCTTTTGGCATCCAACACCACACATTTCCACCAGAGGGAGCTAGTATGCACTAGTGCTGCTCCCCTGGTTACAGGGAGACTGGGGAACACAAAGTAGTAGGAACCAGTTAGTGGGTGTGGGTGGAGGAACAGTTAATTAGTTACACTTCTAATTTCTGATATATTAGAATGCCTTCTTGAATCTTGGGTCCTTCGTCCTTCAGCCCTGTGTGGGTTCAAAGCTGGTCCTGTGTGGACCTGTCCAGCCCTGCAGACCTGTGTGGTCTCAAGCAGACTTGCTGTCAAGTGGTCGTACTGTGCTGTCATGAACTGTGTGAAAAGTGACTTCCCTCCGGGAGCGCAGATCCTGTGTGGGCCTGCACCGGCATGGGACACAGCCCTCGTACCCCAATCCATGGGACGAGAGGTAGGTTGCAGACAAGGAATGTCTCAACCCGACCAAGGACCAGGATCAAGAAGGCCCGGGAGCTTTAGAGTGGGGCTCCCTAGCAAATGGGTCCCGGGGAGGATGCAGACGGAGCGGAGTTCGCCACCTGTCATCTCCTACCTGATCTATTCAGAGGGATTCCGGCTGCAAGAGAGGTACCGGCCCCCGACACCCGACCTCGTACTCTATGTCCAGGATGGGAAAGCCCGGTTAGGCCCTGAGGATCCCGGCGGGCCTCGGCTGGAGAGGAATTGCCACCCGAGCCCTAGATCTGAGAGGAGCTCAGAGGGAGACCTGGCCTATCCACACACGCACAGACGGGAGAGGGTAAAGTCTTTAGTGCAGGAACACTGTACAGTAGGGACGCTGCCAAACACTGGACTTCCTCGGAGGTAGTCGAACCCTCGTCCCTGGTGGCCGCAGGACTCCGCGAGGAGCAGGGAGAAGCCTTGCGCTGCTTATAAGAACTGTGTTAAAGCCTTGGAAATTCATCCCTTTGGCCTCCGGACTGTTCATTACGCGCCATACCACGCGACACGGTGCCCGCGTCCCTACTCCCGCACTATTACCCTCCTTCATCCCGGCCCTGCCTGCCCTGAGGCCCTGCTCCGCCTGTGGGGAGCGGTGAGAACTTTAGCCGCCATGACATCGGGCCTCAGCGGACTGCTAGCGGCGCTGGTGGCGCATCACCAGACACCACAGGTGGCGTAGTCGACAATTACTACTCCACCCGGAATAGCCCTAACATCATTTTTAATGTGACGGCCCTGGGCACGGAACGGGTCAAGGCCACGACTGCATCCCCCTTCAACATCTGACCCAGCTTCGAGTACCCCATCATCCCAGGGCAGGGCTTGAGAGGCGTCACATCACTGGCGTAGTCGGCAGGATATCGTGCCCGCAGCAACGGAGAAAAGTGCCCATTGCTATCGGGTACTGTGTGCCTTACACCTTGGACTGTTGTTTTACACTTAAAATGGCGCCCGCCCAAGAAGAACAGGCGCCATCACGCAGTGAAAAGACTGTCTTTGTATACCTCCCATCGTGGGCTGGGCTCCCGCTTGGCGCCGAAAAATGTGACTGCCCCTTCCAACAGAGACTGTCCGCGGGGTAATGCCCGTCAAACTGGATGGGCTGAACGAAGGCGGGCCTGTCAACATGCCGCCCAGGAACCGCCCCGAAAGAGAAGGAAGGAGCAAAGCAGCAAGGTGCGGCCATTGCAGATGGAGTTTGGCGCTGAATGGAGAAGGTCATGGATGACCCCACGGAAGCATGCCATGCGACTGTTGCACCCAGTCCAGGCCCTTCACCCGGAGGAGAGTCTAGAGGCAGTGCATTGACACCGGAGGACTTCGCGTTCTTACACCAGGAGGCTCCAGAGCTTGCAAGGAGACAGGAAGAGGCCCAGGAGGCGGCGACGGCTGCGTGGAAGGCAGAGATGCTGCAGTGGATCCGAGACCGCCGCCGAGGAGAAGAGGCTCCTGAAGCAGTCGGCCCGGAGGTCGAGGTGGAAACCGACCTGACGGCAGGTGAGGAAGCAACCCCTGCCCCGGCTGCGGAGCCCTCGGAGCTGATTCTAGACCTGATGACGGAGTACATCCATCCCCGAGCCGTCACCTGGGAGCAGGCATTGGCTCCTGAGCTGCAAGCGGCAGCTGTCGGCGGGGATTTGCACTGCCCCCAAAGCGTTCCAACGGAGGTGCCTGGAGTAGCGGAGGAGACCACCGACGCCAACCCGGACTGGTCCGCGATTATGGAGGACTTGCCGCAGCCCGTGCTCATACCGCTACCTGCACCGGCGGTGACCTGGCCCGAGGCCGAAGAGTGGGCCTGGGAAAACCAGGGGGGCGACTTGATAGGTTTCCCCTGGGAGACCACCGCGGAAGCGCAGAGGAGGAGCCGCTGGTGTAGTGAGCAGGTTTCCCAACTAGCCAGGGAGCAACGCTGCGAGCGCCTGGAGGTCCGGACCAAGGCTTCCAAGGATCGGGCGCGACAGGAGGAGGCTATCCATCCCGGTCCCCGGTATGAAGGCAAGGTCGTGAGATTCCACCATGAGGCGGAGTGGGGGTTTATTCGGTGTCCCCTCTTCCGTGAAGATGTGTTCTTCAGCCGGCGGGACGTCGAGCCACGCCTTAAAAAGGGACACCCCGGTCAGAACCTCGCCCCGGGTGAAATAGTTACTTTCGCTCGCCACCAGGGGGAGCGTGGGTGGTACGCCCTGGACGTACACAAAGTGTCCGGGAGCGAGGCCACCACCTCCTCAGCCTCGGGTGATCGGCTGCCCTCTGTCGGGAGGAATGAGCCTTTCCCTCCACGTGAGCCCCAAGTCTAAGGTAGCCCCGGCTGCTGCTGTTACTGTTTAAAGTTTTACTGTGTGCTGCTATATTTCTATTGCTGTGTGATCTTTACTTTATAGAGACTTTGGTCCCTGCGGACTATGGCAGGCGGCGGACTTCCATGTATATAGTTATGCACCTATTTAGGTGCTCCCTATTGGTTTTATATAAAACTGTGCCTTTTATTACCTCAAGACCTCAGAAGCAAAACCTGTCTGGGTGGCACGTGTGGGGGTCCAAATCCGGATCTTCATGCCCTGCAGCCACCCCAGGGCCCACGTAGAGGGTTTAGGGCAGGTCCCTCTTGCTACTGAACTGCCGTGTTACATCACTGGCGTATTTCAAAAACTAAAGAAAAGGATGCACAGCCCCTATCACAAATTTAGGGTGCGTCATGATGTACCCAAACATTTAAACCAAAACCAAGAGAAACAGGAAGGTACATATGTAGAAATGCGCACACCTCAATACATATTAAGTAAAAAAATATATAAGCTTTATTATACACTTTTAAAAACACTAAAAGACAACACACATGATTAACAACACCCAAATACCACAATGCATGATTGGCAGTATACAGAATATAGATATAATAAATAATTTAAATTCATATAATAATCACATATCACAGTACTCCAATATTACTCAATATACACTGTAAGCCCTCATTATATATCAGCCCAAACCGTGGACAAACCTTGCATATAGCAATTGCAACTGCATGAATCTGTGTCCCTCAAGCATAGTCCAAATAAACAGTACCACAGTCAAATCAAATGCATATAAGTAATTATATCACTGCCCAATAACCAGATGAGGGTTGATTGGTAAAACCAATCATTGCATATACATAGCCATATCACCACTTATGGATCATGTGTGGATCGATTGATAAGCCCCGCGCGTATCGCTGTGTAACACAGCTTCATCAGCTTCCGCTGCCTAAATCAGGAAGTCTCATGCTTTAATTTATATTTTTGCACTTTTATATCTATCTTTTTATAATTTTATACCTTTGCACTTTTATATTGTTATGCAACGTTATAAGAAATGTGCCTCCCATAAAGGGATGATAGTTTTACTTGTTATATAAAAAGAATTTTGCTGGGTGATATTCCTTTGCAGCCCGTGGACGTGCTGTGTTTTACCAGAGGGGAATGTGGCGCCCCTGAGGGTTCGGCCGCCACAGGAATGCTGCACTTCTTTAATGGAGTGTGGTGTTCCTCCTCTGAGGTAAGTCCTGTGTGATGGTAGTTACCTGCTTTTTGCATCCAACACCACACATTTCCACCAGAGGGAGCTAGTATGCATTAGTGCTGCTCCCCTGGTTACAGGGAGACTGGGGAACATAAAGTAGTAGGAACCAGTTAGTCGGTGTGGGTGGAGGAACAGTTAATTAGTTACACTTCTAATTTCTGATATATTAGAATGCCTTCTTGAATCTTGGGTCCTTCGTCCTTCAGCCCTGTGTGGGTTCAAAGCTGGTCCTGGTCCTGTGTGGACCTGTCCAGCCCTGCAGACCTGTGTGGTCTCAAGCAGACTTGCTGTCAAGTGGTCGTACTGTGCTGTCATGAACTGTGTGAAAAGTGACTTCCCTCCGAGAGCGCAGATCCTGTGTGGGCCTGCACCGGCATGGGACATAGCCCTCGTACCCCAATCCATGGGACGAGAGGTAGGTTGCAGACAAGGAATGTCTCAACCCGACCAAGGACCAGGATCAAGAAGGGCCGGGAGCTTTAGAGTGTGGCTCCCTAGCAAATTGGTCCCGGGGAGGATGCAGACGGAGCGGATTTCGCCATCTGTCATCTCCTACCTGATCTATTCAGAGGGATTCCGGCTGCAAGAGGGGTACCGGCCCCCGACACCCGACCTCGTACTCTATGTCCAGGACGAAAAAGCCCGGTTAGGCCCTGAGGATCCCGGCGGGCCTCGGCTGGAGAGGAATTGCCACCCAAGCCCTAGATCTGAGAGGAGCTCAGAGGGAGACCCGGCCTATCCACACACGCACAGACGGGAGAGGGTAAAGTCTTTAGTGCAGGAACACTCTACAGTAGGGATGCTGCCAAACACTGGACTTCCTCGGAGGTAGTCGAACCCTCATCCCTGATGGCCGCAGGACTCCGCGAGGAGCAGGGAGAAGCCTTGCGCTGCTTATAAGAACTGTGAGTAAAGCCTTGGAAATTCATCCCTTTGGCCTCCGGACTGTTCATTACGCGCCATACCACGCGACACGGTGCCCGCGTCCTTACTCCCGCACTATTACCCTCCTTCATCCCGGCCCTGCCTGCCCTGAGGCCCCGCTCCGCCTGTGGGGAGTGGTGAGAACTTTAGCCGCCATGACATCGGGCGTCAGCGGACTGCTAGCGGCGCATCACCAGACACCACAGGTGGCGTACTCGACAATTGCCACTCCACCCGGAATAGCCCTAACATAATTTTTAATGTGACGGCCCTGGGCACGGAACGGGTCAAGGCCACGACTGCATCCCCCTTCAACATCTGACCCGGCTTCGAGTACCCCATCATCCCAGGGCAGGGCTTGAGAGGCGTCACACAATCACGTTCCCGAACTTATTCGCCGAATGTTGCCGATTTTCCCGAATTTAAGTAAAAATGCTCGCCTTTCCGATCACGAATCCGAATGTGCCACATTTGTGCCAAATTTAACTTTTGAGATCGGATTTCGAACATATTCAGTCATCACTACCCACTTATCCAGAACTGAAATTGAACCCCCTTTAGCTGTAGCTCTAATTACTTTATTAGGTTTGAGCTCAGAGCCGTATTTGGCATTCATGCTGCCCTAGGCGCTTTAAGTGGTCACGCCCCCTACTGGTAAGTCAAACTAAAAGTGCCCATACCCTCTAGGTCCCCTCCACCGGATACACTTAAACACGTACACCCATTATAATCTATGGGGCTGAGCACATGTCCGTGTATTCACACGGACCGGACGTCCGTGTGACCCACCCGTGGACATGTCTGTTTTTTTCCGGCAGAACAGACGTCAATACGTCCTGCACACAGATGACAAAGTGTGACATCCGTGTGCCACATACCAGAATAGAATGCAGAATAGAAATGACAAATGTTTAGGTGTTAGATGGCAAAGATCGAGATAGATGAAAAATATCAGTGAGATATATAATTAGTGCCGTGTGTGTAGTTTACTGTACTTGTATTTAGCTAAAAAATAAATGAAAAAAGCAACGTGGGGTCCCCCTTATTTTTGATAACCAGCCTAGGTAAAGCAGACAGCTGCTGGCTGATATTATCAGGCTGGGAGGGTCCTCAGTTGTTGAGCCTTTTCGAGCCTAAAAATACCAGCCCGCAGCCACCCCAGAATTTGTGCATCTAATGTGATTAATAAAGACTTCCTTACACTATAGTTCACCAATTTATTGAACAAAAAAAAATTCCCTGCAGGTCCGCAGGAATCCATCGAATCCGATATAGTCCAGAAATGGAAACCTGAAAAACATAAAACTAGAGAAATAAAAACAAGAAACAGTCCCTCGTTCACCAATTTATTACCAAACATTTTCCCACAGAGCTCGGATGTCGTCCATGCTCCCTGAAACTGGCTCTGGCGTCTGTGAATAGACGTAAAGTGACCGCTATCCACAGGCGCCAGGTACAGACTACAACTCTCATCAGAGCAGGTGTGTCTCGCTGAGCACAGTGTGAGCCAGCAACTCTTTAAGGTGCATCTACACTGGCCAATAATCGGCCGATCTACAAGCAAAAAACGTAGTTACTTACCGGTAACGGGATTTCTGAGAGCCCATGAAGGCACCACGGAGAGTAGGAATTCGCCCTTCAAGGACAGGAAACCTACAGATAAAAGGGCGGTACCTCTCTCCCGCATCAGTTGTTTACAGAGCATGAGAGGACCACCAGGTTAGTGACACGAAATTTTACAATTTAAGACCTCGTCAGACACACCACATGGCTACAACAAGTAACCACTAAGTGTGCGCACCCACACGTGAAGAGAGGGAATGTACGGGTGCCGTCATGGGCTCTGAGAAATCCCGTTACCGGTAAGTAACTGCGTCTTTCTCCTTCCCCCATGACGGCACCACGGAGAGAATTACAGAGAAGTGACTCATTAGGGGGGGGACCACAGCTTCCAGAACCCTTCTCCAGAAAGTAAGATCCGAAGAAGAGGTTAAGTCAAGCCGGTAGTGATTAAAGAAGGTAGAGGGGGAAAACCAGGTTGCAGCTCTACTTATCTGCTCTATCGTAGCACCGGCCTTCTCCGCCCAGGAGGCTGCCACCGCTCTCGTTGAGTGGGCCTTCAGTTTCTCCGGGCCAGCTTCTCCCCGTGAGGAGTAAGATAGTGTGATGGCCTCCCTTATCCATCAGGCCAGCGTGCCCTTAGAAGCTTTCTTCCCCTTACGAGGGCCCTGAACGTAAACAAAGAGAGAACTATTCTGCCTACACTCGTGTCGCCTCTAGATATTGGATTAGGCATCTTCTGACGTCTAGTGTATGCAAGACCTTCTCTTTCGTGTTCCTAGGGTTAGGGCAGAAAGAAGGAAGGGTGATTTCCTGGGACCTGTGAAATCTTGACGCCACTTTTGGTAGATAGGCAGGGTCGGTTTTCAGAATAACCCTATCCTCCAAGATTTGTGTGAAGGGGGAGCCTGCCGATAAAGCCTGAATATCACTAACCCTATGTGCGGATGTGAGAGCTACCAAGAGTGCTGTCTTTAGGGACAGAATTTTTAGGGATGCTTCCGACGGGTTCAAAGGGGGCCTCCGTTAAAGCTGAAAGGACCAAGTTTAAATCCCAGGGTGTAGTATTTCGGGATGGGATCTAGCTGATGCCTTAATAAACCTAGATACCCATCTATCCCTAGCCAGGTCAAAATTATAGAGCGCTCCCAGGGCCGCAACTTGAACTTTTAAGGTACTTGTGGCCAGACCCTGCTCCAACCCCCTCTGTAAAAATTCCAGGATGGCTGTGAATGGAACCTCCCTACCCAACCTGGAACCTGAGACTGAAAGGAATTTCTTCCAGGTTTTCCCCGTACAGCTTGGTGGTGACTGGTTTTCTACTTTGAAGTAGTGTGGTGATAAGATTTGGGGAGAAACCTTTGTCTTTCAGAAGAGCCCTCTCAAATTCCAGGCTGTCAAGTATAAGCTTGATGCCCGAGGATGGAGGACTGGACCCTGAGAAAGAAGGTCCGGGAGCTCCCGAAGAACCCATGGGTCGGAGATTGATATCCTCCTCTTCCATGAAAACCATGCCCTCTTTGGCCAAAAGGGGGCTATCAAGATTACCCTTGCTTCCTCTTCTCTGATTTTCCTCATTACAGCTGGAATCAGAGCGGTCGGAGGAAAAGAGTAAGCTAGAGGGTAATTCCATGGGATCATGAAGGCATCCATGGCTACGGGGTTCCCTTTGGGATCTAGGGCGTAAAAAGAGCGTGTGTTTTTGTTCTGATTGTTGGCGAACAGATCTATGGAGGGCCGGCCCCACCTTTGTACAATCTGCCGAAAAACAGCTTGACTTAATTCCCACTCGCCCTGCTTCAGCTGTGTCCAACTCAGAAAGTCTGTGGTGCGATTTTCTATCCCTTTTATGTGTAGAGCGGATAGGGATTGTAAGTTCCCCTTGGCTAAGTGAAAGATGACCTCTGTCGTCTGCATTAGGGAATGGGACCGTGCACCCCCCTGGTGGTTCAGGTATGCCACTACTACTTGGTTGTCTGAAAAGACCCTCACGTGATGACCCTGTAGCGTATGCATGAATTCCCGGAGTGCCTGCTCTACTGCTAGGAGCTCCTTCATGTTTGAGGACATTAGTTTTAGGCATTCTGTCCAGACCCCCTGAGCTACCAGATTGTTGAGGTGAGCCCCCCAGCCTTGCATCTGTGGTCAAGATTTGCGGTGTTGGGATTGTCCAAGGAATCCCCCGGGCTAGATTGTCTATGTCCCCCCACCACTCTAGGGGAAGTATGGTTTTTGCAGATAGCGTTAAAAGCCCTTCTAAACGCCCTTTTAGGGCTTTTTCTGCCTCTAGGATTTCCCACTGAAGGGTTCTGGTATGTATTTATGCCCATTGGACGGCCGGAAAGCATGCTGTCAGGGAACCTAGTAGGGACATGGCTTTCCAAAGGGACATAGACGGGTGGGACTTTGCCCGAGATATCTGGCTTAGGATTTATTGAATTTTCCCTGAGGGGAGACGACACTCCTGACCTTTTGAATCCAGCACGATGCCTAGATATTCCTGTATTTGGCATGGTTCTGTTTTGGAACTTTCCAGATTCAAAAGCCATCCTAAGCGAGTCAAGAAATCCATGACCTTTTTCAGATGGGATTTGCAGTCTAGGAAGGAGCTGCCTATTATCAGGAAGTCGTCTAGGTATGGGACGAGCAGGGTGTTCTGTTCCCTTAGATGAGCCATCACCTCTGCAACAACTTTGGTGAAGATCCTTGGGGCTATGGCGATGCCGAATGGGAGGGCTGTATATTGGTAGTGTTCGACCACTCCATCTATAGGAACTGCTACCCTGAGGAACTTCCGGTAGTCTTAGTGTATCGGGACGTGATAATAAGCGTCCTTTAAGTCCAGGACGGCCATGAAACAACCGGGAAACAGCATTCTTACTGAAGATTTTATTGTTTCCATTTTGAAGGCTTCCACCTTCAACAGTTTGTTCAGTTTTTTTAGATTCACAATCGTCCTATATGTCCCATCTGTTTTTTTTTCTCAGGAATAATGGAGAATAGAAGCCCATGCCATCCCCCCCCCCCCCCCCTGAAGGACTGCCTTCCTTACCAGTCCCTGGATTTCCTGCTCCAAGGCCAGTTGCTCCTCATTTGAAGACCTTTCGGGGGTTATAACAAAGTTTTGCTGAGGGAATTTGAGGAACTGCAGTTTCAGGCCCGATTGTATTATGCTCAGAATCCATGAGCTGTTGGATATTAGCTCCCAGGCCGGGAGAAAACTTGATAGCCTTCCCCCCACCCGGGGCAAATCTTCATTGGGGGGCCTTTCTGTTATCCCTGGAGGGCTTGTTAAATAGGAATCCCTTGGTCTTCCTTCTCCTGTCTTCCCATCTATCCTGTTCTTTAGGGGGCTTCCTACGTATAAACCTTCTACTCCGAAAAGGTTTCCTGTAAGTAGTGTTAGACAGGATAGGAAACCGCTTCTTATTGTCCCCTGCCTTATATCTAAGATATCATGAAGGGCGGACCCAAATAGAAACTCGCCCTCACAGGGGATGGAGCACAACCTAGACTTAGTCTACAGATCCCCGGGCCAACATTTGAGCCAGAGGGCTCGTCTAGCCGCGTTAGCAAGCCCTGCTGCTCTAGCACCTAACCTGACGGAGTCCGCCGAGGCGTCAGCCAGGAAGGCCGCTGCCCATTTCATTATCGGGATAGATTCAAGGATTGTGTCTCTCGATGTTTTTTGCCTCAGTTGTGATTCAAGCTGATCCAGCCAGACCATTAGTGACCTGGCCATACACGTGGCAGCTACCGCAGGTTTTAACCCCCCTCCAGCGGCTTCCCAGGAACCCTTTAGGAAGGTGTCTGCCTTTTTATCCATGGGGTCTTTTAAGACGCCCATGTCCTCAAATGGAAGGGAGTATTTCTTTGAGGCCTTGGATATGGCGACATCTAGTTTTGGTGCTTTCTCCCAAAAGGAACATACTGGGTCCTCAAACGGGTACTTTCATTTGGGGGAAAGGAAGCCCTTCCTCTCCGGTCTTTTCCACTCTTTCTTAATCAGCGAGTGAACATGTTCGTTGAGTGGAAAAGATCTCTTTTTTTGTTCTAGACTGCCGAACATCACGTCTTGTATGGATTTTTTAGGCCGGGTATCTGTTAATCCCATGGTAGATCTGACAGCCTTGAGGAGGCTGTTTCCTCGATAGGGAAACAGCTTCGTCCTCCTCTATCTGAAGATGAGGAAGAGGAGGAAGAGATGGAAGTGTCTGAATCTCCGCCATCCTCAGAACTGCTAGACCTGGACTTGGGGGATATGTTTTTAGTTTTCCTTAACCTTTTGCCCCCCTGAAAAGATTTAATGGTGTTTTCGACATGCGATTTAATAAGGTCTCTAAGTTCAGAGGCAAATCTCGGGGTTCCCTCGCATATAGTCTGCTCAATGCAGGAGCTGCAGAGTCTCTTATCCCAAGTAGTGGGCAAGGTTTCAGTGCATAGTGCACAAGTCCTATTTTTTGTTTTCCCTGTACTCTTTTTTCCCTATAGGAGACAAAAAGAGAGAGAGAGCAAGGGCCCCTAGTTACAAAGTGGACTTTCACGAAGCTCACTTACCAACCAGACGGAAGAGCGGGTACCGATTCAGGAGGTGGAGCCATCTTTGCAGACGGAGTCCTCCTGGAAGAAGCTGAGGTGGAGTCCTAGCTGCGCTGCGACGATCTGCCAGAGCGCCCGCTTCCACTGTTCCGGTCCTGGTGTCCCGTCTCTTCTTTCGTTGGGTTGGCGGTGGTGGTGGCGACTGAGGAGGTAGCTCTTGCTTCATTCAGGGGCGCCCGGGGCACGTGCAGGAGGGAGGGACACCCGCACCTGTGCAGACTGGCTATCCAGTCATGCATTGCGGCGCCGCGTCATCCAAGGGCACCCCGCGCGCACACCCAGAAGTTGAAATGCATGCCGCCGCGCCGCACTCTCACCTCCGCAACCAGGGGGGTCCAGCACAGTCCTCGACGGCCCCGACAGGCCCTGCCTCTTCGTCCGGACCCCCCTCCGCACATCCCAAGGGCCCACTGACCGCAGCGGTGGCGCATCAGGACACCGCACCAGCCGAGGCAGGGGATCCCGCTGCCTGGATCGGACAGGCCGGGCCTGGCATCCCACGACGTTCATCTTCTGGCACCCCACAGGTATGCCTCCTCCGGACTATAGGGTCCCGTCAAGGACAGGAAACCAACTGATGTGGGAGAGAGGTACCGCCCTTTTATCTGTAGGTTTCCTGTCCTTGAAGGGCAGATCACCTCTCTCCGTAGTGCCATCATGGGGGAAGGAGAAACATTAGTTTGTCAGGGGAAATAATTAAGCTTAAATATCACTGTTCTGGGCAGCAGGTCATCCTGTGTAAACGTGCTGCCGAGAACAGTGCTGTTCTCTGCTCACAGAACGATCATATTAAGGTTCACAGGTGATTAAACGACTGCCGATTGGCTTCATATAACCAGTCGGTGGGCATTTTGGCTGCGTTAGTCCAGTGTAAATGCAGCCTTAGGTCCCGGCACCTTATAGGAGACGTCTTCTCCGGTTGCTCACATCCTTTTTCCCCTTCACGCATGACGGCACACCCGCTTCAGTTGGTTTCCTGTCCTTGATGGGAGACCTCATGAAGTATCAGGCGGCTCACCAGGATAAAGATCCACTTACCCAGGCCTGTCCCGGCGGTGGAAGAGAAGGCTGGTGTTCCGTGGCGCCGGCCTTTAGGGCCTGGTAGCGCCGTCCACAGGTTCCCTGGGGACCTGCTGCATGTGGGGGCAGAGGTCCTGGGCTTCTGTGCACCGCGGCGCCACCCTCCCCCTGCAGCGCACATGACCAGGAGTGAGCGGTCACGTGCCTCTGACGTCGCCGGGCATGCTGGGCAGGGCGTGCCCCGGTGTTGTTGGCGGCGGCGCCGGAAGTAAGATGGCGGCGCCCTGTGAATTGCCGGCCGTATAGCCGTATAGCCCAGTGGCTGACGTTGGCAGGAGGAGACCGCAGGGATTTGGTGGCTGACCCCGCCCTCCTCCCTATATAAAGGTGCACCTACGGTCAGAACACTGCTCAAGGAGTCCGCCATAATGTTAGACATGGAGCAGCAGCAGCTGTCGCCACAGCCACAGTCGTTACCAACCTCATCACCACCTCCATCTGCTCGCCGTTCCAGAGGGTCCAGCGGTAAAAGCAGCAGCTGTCCCAGTCAGAGAAGTAAAGCTTCTCAGGACTCCACGGTCTCCAGGAAGGATGCGTCGCGTATCCTGAAACAGTCTTCAATTCCGGTATCCGCAATGGCGGGGTGAGTGATCTTCGTGAATGTCACTATATATATTTGCTACTGGGCCTCCTGTTGTGTGTTTAATCACCAGGAGGAGCCCAGGAAAGTTACCGACGAGAAGCGGAACAAGGAATGTGCAATATGCAAAGGTCAGTCATCAGATCAGAGGTAGAGGGTTCCCTTAAAACAATTTTAAGGAAAAGAAGGAAGGTCATATCCGATTCTTCTTCTGGTTCTGATTCTTCGGTGTTGTCAGGGGGACAGTGTTGCAGTGAAGCTTCATCCTCATCCTCCTCGGACAGTGATGGGGGGGGCATGCTTCCCCATAGAAGACACCGATAAATTGATAAAAGTCATCAGAACCACTATGGGGTTAAAGGAGGATAAATCCGTAAAATCCCTAGAAGACATTATGTTTTGAGGGTTAGAAGAGAAGAAAAAACGCACCTTTCCGGTAAATGCAAAGGTCCAGGCACTTATTAATAGAGAATGGAGGAAGCCGGAGAAAGTAGGGGCCTTGCCTTCATCCTCAAAAAGGAAATATCCCTTTGAGCTTAAGGACTCTGAAAATTGGGACAAGGTGCCAAAAATTGACGGTGCTGGATCTAGGTCATCTAAGAGATCAGCACTCCCCTTTGAGGACTCAGGGGTGCTTAGAGACCCCTTGGATAAGAAGGCAGATACTTTCCTAAAACATACTTGGGAATCAGCAGCAAGTGGCCTAAAACCAGCTATTGCAGGAACATGTACTGCCTGTTCCCTGATGGTCTGGTTGCAGCAGTTGGAAAATCAACTAAAAGACAAAATACCTTAAGAGACAAAATGCCTTCCTGGCAGATACTTCTGCCAATTCTGTTAAGCTCGCCGCTAGGTCAGCCAGTCTGTCAAACGAGGCAAGACGAGCTCTGCTGCTCAAGGGATGTCCTGAGATTTACAATCAAAGTCTAGGCTGTCTTCCATACCTTGTGGCGGTCAATTTCTCTTTGGGAAGAAGTTGGAAGACGTCCTTGAAAAGGCGAGCGACAAAAAATGAAGATTCCCTGGGTTTTCAGCAGACACCAGTAGAACCTATTTTCGGAGGGGGAAATTTAATAGAGGTCGCCCCTCGGGGGAGAAAAGGAAATTGGATTTCAAGAACAGAAAAGAGGATATAAGTTCGGTGGTCCCTCCTCCACCTCCAAAAAGCCTCCACAATGACGCCAGGCCACATTTTGTCCAGGCCTGGAAAAACATCTCGAGTTCCTGGGTCCTCAACATATTAAAGGGATGGACTGAAGATTCAATTCCTTCAGCAACCACGGCAAATATTTGCGATGACCCCGGTAAGGAAGTTCCCGGACGAACAGCTGGCTCTGGAATCAGAGATCCTTACCCTTTTGGAGAAGCGAATGCTATGCGAAGCTCTGGTCAGTCAGAAAGGAAGGGGATTTTATTCCCCTCTCTTTCTAATAAAAAAACGGACGGTTCTTTCAGGACTATTATAAATTTAAAAGGCCTCAACCGTTTCATAAACAACCATACAATCAAGATGGAATTCAGCAATAAAGCTTCTGTTTCAAAATTGTTTAATGGCAGTGACAGATCTGAAAGACGCGTATAATCACGTCCCCATTCACCCAGATGACCAACAGTATCTAAGGTTGCGCTTTACATCCAAGGAAGGTGCAGGCACTTCCAGTTCTGAGCTCTCCCCTTCAGGTTGTCGATTGCCCCAAGGGTGTTCACCAAACTAATAGCTGAAGTAACGGTCTTTCTTCGCATTCAAAACACGGTCATAATACCGTATCTGGACGACTTCCTTATAGTAGGGAATTCAGAGAGCCATTGTGTTTCGCGGCTGAAAGAAGTCATGATGACCTTGCAGAACCCTGGGCTGGATAGTGAACACACAAAAATCAAGACTAGAACCCACTGGACCCCTAAAGTTAAATTTGACCTGTCCATCCACCACAAGAGGGAGTTTCTGGTATGTAAGGAGAGATGTAACTTTCCTTCTAAATACCCTTTTAAAATTTTTGTGCTGACAAGATTTCCCACTAAAGGACTCTTGTGTAAAATTGAGCCCACTTGACTGCCGGAATGCACAATGTTAGAGTACCTAGCAGGGACAGTGCTTTCCTCAAGGACATATCTGAGGTCCGTATAGCTGCAGAGACCAACTTTGTGAC
This sequence comes from Phyllobates terribilis, assembly GCF_046119375.1. Classification (NCBI taxonomy): domain Eukaryota; kingdom Metazoa; phylum Chordata; class Amphibia; order Anura; family Dendrobatidae; genus Phyllobates; species Phyllobates terribilis. The sequence goes on from NW_027363019.1 coordinate 628,981, forward strand.
TTTGTCTATCTTGCTGTCAGATAGAATACAAGTCTGACACTCGGAGTTTAGAGAAAACCCTAGAAAGGTCTGGACCCTTGTGGGACACAACAGTGCACAACATCATCATGACCGATGTGAGCAACTCAGGGAGGGGGGTACACCTGGGAAACCACATAACTCAGGGCTCTTGGTCAGTCCTAGAGGAAAAAGGGTAGTCAAACTTAAAATAGCTATAGGCAGTGTGGAACGCTTTAGAGGGCTTCCTCCCTTTACTCCGGGACAGTCATGTTCGGGTTATGTCGGACAACAGAAGCACCGTGGCTTACATAAACCACCAGGGGAGAACAAGATCTCATTCCCTTCTGGAAGCAGTAAGCAGACTTTTTCAAGTAGCGGAGCAAAATCTCCTATCTCTTTCAGCACTACACATACGTGGCATAGAAAATACAAGGGCAGACTTCCTAAGCCGCAACAAGTTAAGGCAGGGGGAATGGGCCCTGAACCCCAGAGTATTCCGGCAGATAGTACAGCTAAGGGTCTGCCAGAAACAGATTTGTTCGCCGACAAAAACAACAGAAAGGTAGAGAAGTTCTGCTCACTAGATCCAAGGGGAAACCCATTGGTGATAAGACGCCCTCCAGATTCCCTGGGGTTTCAAGTTGGCCTACGCCTTCCCTCCAATAGCTATGATACCTCTTGTAGTGAGGAAGATCAGAAAGGATCGAGCAAGAGTGATCCTCATTGCCCCCTTTTGGCCGAAGAGACCATGGTTCTCCCTCCTGAGAATGATGTCCCCATCAGACCCATGGATCCTTCTGGAAATCCCAGACCTTCTGGCACAGGGACCAATATTCCACTCTCAAGTAAAGGGTTTCCACCTTGCAGCTTGGAATTTGAGAGGGCAATATTGAGGGGTAGAGGTTTTTCGTCAGGATTAGTTTCTACTCTGTTGAGGAGTAGGAAGCCCATAACCACCAAAATCTATGGTAGAACATGGAGGAAGTTTTTAGATTTCCTAGGGGAGCCGTTAAGCCAAAAACCTCCAATTAATTCCATCCTGGAGTTTTTAAAAAAGGGGTTTGAGTTGGGTCTAGCTACCAGTACGCTCAAAGTCCAGGTTTCAGCCCTAGGAGCGTTGTATAACTGCAAACTCGCAGCCAATAAATGGGTTGCAAGGTTCATTAAATCTTGTGATAGATCTAGGCCGGTCTCAATACCCAAAGTTCCCCCATTGGACCTGAATTTGGTGCTTGAGGCTCTAACTGAGGAACCTTTTGAACCAATCCAGGAGATGTCTGCAAAATACATTACTCTCAAAACAATTCTTTTGGTGGCTTTGACATCTGCCCGTAGAGTAAGCGATTTACAAGCCCGATCCATAAATCCTCCATATACAAAAGTATTTGACGATAGAGTAGTATTAAGGCCTGACCCAGCTTACCTCTGTGAGAGAAAAGAATCCATCTTGTTTGTCTGTGGTATCCATTTTGTCTTCACTCTTATGTAATGGTCATCAGGTAACACTGAGGGGCAGTGAGGTTTCACATTACTGTTCACTCCCCTATGGTTACTATTGGTTCATAGGTCAGAGGGAACTATTCCTTTGTCTCTGACCCTATTTAAAGTGTCACATGTGTTAATAAAGCAGAAGTCTTTTTCTAGTGCACCATTCCTGGCTGTGCTGTACTGATTTCCCGAGCACTCATAAAACAAATCTTATTAATTTGGAGTTCGGAAGGCATAGAAGAGAGCGTATTTCGCTCACACCTCCCTAAGGTAGTGCTCAAATTTCATAGATCTCAGTAAATTGTTCTGCCCTCCTTTTGTGATAACCCAAAGACCCTAGGGGAACAAGAGTTTCATAACCTTGATGTTAGAAGGGCCCTATTACAATATATACATGTAACTAGCCAGTGGAGGCGAGGCCAATCACTGTTTGTAGCTTTCCAGGGGAGTAGGAAGGGTTATGGGGTGACCAAATGGACTATAGCCAGATGGATTAGGGAGGTCATTTCCTTAGCCTATTCGGCAAGTGACACCCCGATCCTTGACAGCATCATAGCTCACTCCACCAGAGCCATCGCTACCTCTTGGGCGGAAAAGGCAGAGGTATCGATAGATCAAATCTATAAGGCCGCTACCTGATCGTCACCATCTACCTTCTTCAAACACTATCGGTTGGATCTATCCTACCTTACTGACTTAACCTTTGCTAGAAGGGTGCTGCAAGAGGTGGTCCCTCCCTTCATAATAATAATTTTTATAGAGCCAGCATATTCCGCAGCACTTTACAATTTTAGGGGGGGCTTGAATAGACAAAAAGACATTACCAAATAAGCATAACTCAGATATTAAAAGGAGTGAGGGACCTGCTCGCAAGCTTACAGTCTATGAGGAATTAGGGGGGAGGAGGGGGTGGGACACAATGTAAAACATACAAATATTGTATAATACAGCCATAATATGCTAAATAGGGTAAGTACAAAGCACTACATGAACTGGTCGCCTGCCAGTGTGTGTACAGTACAGACTGAGGCTATTCAGTGCATGGATGGGATGAACATGATTTTGAAGATAATTTTAATATGGGCCAAACTGAGACAGTTAGACAAGTGTGTTAAGGCGATAGGCCAGCCTAAAGAAATGGGTTTTTAGGGCATGCTTAAAGCTGTGGGTATTGGGAATTAATCGAATTGTCCTGGGTAGTGCATTCCAAAGAATTGGTGCAGCACGTGAGAAATCTTGGAGACGGGAGTGGGAGGTTCGGATTAAGGAGGATTTTAGTTTGAAGTCATTAGCAGAACGGTGGGCACGTGTAGGGTGGTAGACTGAGATGAGGGAGGAAATGTAGAGTGATGCTGAATCGTGGAGAGCTTTGTGGGTAAGAGTGACAAGTTTATATTGAACTCTGTATTGGATAGGCAACCAGTGCAATGACTGGCACAGGGAAGAGGCATCGGTGTAGCGGCTGGCGAGGAATATGATCCTGGCTGCTGCATTCAGGACAGATTGGAGAGGGGAAAGTTTAGAAAGTGGGAGACCGATTAGTAAAGAGTTGCAATAGTCCAGACGAGAGTGAATAAGAGCTACAGTAAGACTTTTTGCTGAGTCAAAGGGAAGAAAAGTTCTGATTATAGAGATGTGTTTGAGGTGTAGATGACACGAGAGAGCAAGTGATTTTATGTGAGGAGTGAAGGAAAGATCTGAATAGAGTATGACCCCAAGACAGCGGGCTTGTTGCTGGGGAGTAATTGTGGAGCCACAAACGGGAATGGCATTTTTTTCACCAAAAGTCTCTCAGGTGTGCCATCATGGGTGAAGGGAAAACACCAAGGTTACTTACCGGTAGCCGGCTTTTCCAGAACCCATGACGGCACCCGTATATTCCCCCCCTTCCTTCTTTCTCACCATATGGGTGTGCACGTTTGTTGGGTGTTATAGAATGTGGTGTTGGATTTTGTGCATAACTCTTGCTATGAAGGCCCTTCAATGCTCTGTAACCAACTGAAGCGGGGGAGAGGAGCCGCCCCTTTTATTTCAGATGGTTTCCTTTCCTTGGTGGGCGGATCTTCTCTCTCAGGTGTGCTGTCATGGGTTCTGGAAAAACTAACTACCGGTAAGTAACCTTGGTGTTTCTTCTTCAGCTGCCCCTGATTCCAGGGTAAGTTTTCACATCCGCAGCTCGTCTCCACACACGTCCCTTTTCTTCGGTCTTCTGCAGCACATGCCGACACTGCCCGTAAAAATAAGGGTCATTATAATGCCGCCTGAATAAAAATAGCTGCCCCTGCTGTGCCCCTGAATAAATAATGAATCCATACACAAAAGATAATATCCACGCTGTCCCTCTTATGATACATGACCTCCTCTTCTATAAAATATTGCCTCCACACCGTCCCTCCCCCTGAACAATAATTGTCAAACCATCACCCCTTAACAACTATGACCTATACACTGTCCATCCTACACACTACACCTACATTATGTCCTATAGCCTCCACAGTCCCCATCTGCAGTGCCCCTCCCCACAATGCCCCCTCTCCATACTGTACTCCCTCCATACTGTACCTACACAATGTCCCTCCATATACACTACCTCCCATACTGTGTCCCATCTCCACATTGTACTCCCTCCATACTGTGCCTACACAATGTCCCTCCGTATACACTGCCTCCCATACTGTGCCCCCTGTCCACACTGTACTCCCTCCATACTGTGCCTACACAATGTCCCTCCGTATACACTGCCTCCCATACTGTGCCCCATCTCCACACTGTACTCCCTCCATACTGTGCCTACACAATGTCCCTCCGTATACACTACCTCCCATACTGTGTCCCATCTCCACATTGTACTCCCTCCATACTGTGCCTACACAATGTCCCTCCGTATACACTGCCTCCCATACTGTGCCCCCTGTCCACACTGTACTCCCTCCATACTGTGCCTACACAATGTCCCTCCGTATACACTGCCTCCCATACTGTGCCCCATCTCCACACTGTACTCCCTCCATACTGTGCCTACACAATGTCCCTCCATATACACTGCCTCAAATACTGTGCCCCATCTCCACACTGTACTCCCTCCATACTGTGCCTATACAATGTCCCTCCACATACACTGCCTCCCATACTGTGCCCCATCTCCACACTGTACCCCCTCCATACTGTACCTACACAATGTCCCTCCATATACACTGCCTCCCATACTGTGCCCCCTCTCCACACTGTACTCCCTCCATACTGTGCCTACACAATGTCCCTCCATATACACTGCCTCCCATACTGTGCCCCATCTCCACACTGTACTCCCTCCATACTGTGCCTACACAATGTCCCTCCGTATACAGTGCTTCCCATACTGTGCCCCCTCTCCACACTGTACTCCCTCCATATTGAGCCTACACAATGTCCCTCCGTATACACTGCCTCCAATACTGTGCCCCCTGTCCACACTGTACTCCCTCCATACTGTGCCTACACAATGTCCCTCCGTATACACTGCCTCCCATACTGTGCCCCCTCTCCACACTGTACTCCCTCCATACTGTGCCTACACAATGTCCCTCCGTATACACTGCCTCCCATACTGTGCCCCATCTCCACACTGTACTCCCTCCATACTGTGCCTACACAATGTCCCTTCGTATACACTGCCTCCCATACTGTGCCCCCTCTCCACACTGTACTCCCTCCATACTGTGCCTACACAATATCCCTCCGTATACACTGCCTCCCATACTGTGCCCCCTCTCCACACTGTACTCCTTCCATACTGTGCCAACACAATGTCCCTCCGTATACATTGCCTCCCATACTGTGCCCCATCTCCACACTGTACTCCTTTCATACTGTGCCTACACAATGTCCCTCCGTATACACTGCCTCCCATACTGTGCCCCATCTCCACACTGTACTCCCTCCATACTGTGCCTACACAATGTCCCTCCGTATACACTGCCTCCCATACTGTGCCCCATCTCCACACTGAACTCCCTCCATACTGTGCCTACACAATGTCCCTCCATATACACTGCCTCCCATACTGTGCCCCATCTCCACACTGTACTCCCTCCATACTGTGCCTACACAATGTCCCTCCGTATACACTGCCTCCCATACTGTGCCCCATCTCCACACTGTACTCCTTTCATACTGTGCCTACACAATGTCCCTCCGTATACACTGCCTCCCACACTGTGCCCCATCTCCACACTGTACTCCCTCCATACTGTGCCTACACAATGTCCCTCCGTATACACTGCCTCCCATACTGTGCCCCATCTCCACACTGTACTACCTCCATACTGTGCCTACACAATGTCACTCTGTATACACTGCCTCCCATACTGTGCCCCATATCCACACTGTACTCCCTCCATACTGTGCCTACACAATGTCCCTCCGTATACACTGCCTCCCATACTGTGCCCCCTCTCCACACTGTACTCCCTCCATACTTTGCCTACACAATGTCCCTCCGTATACACTGCCTCCCATACTGTGCCCCATCTCCACACTGTACTCCCTCCATACTGTGCCTACACAATGTCCCTCCGTATACATTGCCTCCCACACTGTACTCCCTCCATACTGTGCCTACACAATGTCCCTCCATATACAGTGTCTCCCATACTGTGCCCCATCTCCACACTGTACTCCCTCCATACTCTGCCTACACTATGTCCCTCCGTATACACTGCCTCCCATACTGTGCCCATCTCCACACTGTACTCCCTCCATACTGTGCCTACACAATGTCCCTCCGTATACACTGCCTCCCATACTGTGCCCCATCTCCACACAGTACCCCCTCCATACTGTGCCTACACAATGTCCCTCCGTATACACTGCCTCCCATACTGTGCTCCATCTCCACACTGTACTCCCTCCATACTGTGCCTACACAATGTCCCTCCGTATACACTGCCTCCCATACTGTGCCCCCTCTCCACACTGTACTCCCTCCATACTCTGCCTACACTATGTCCCTCCGTATACACTGCCTCCCATACTGTGCCCCATCTCCACACTGTACTCCCTCCATACTGTGCCTACACAATGTCCCTCCGTATACACTGCCTCCTATACTGAGCCCCCTCTCCACACTGTACTCCCTCCATACTGTGCCTACACAATGTCCCTCCGCATACACTGCGCCCCATCTCCACACTGTACTCCCTCCATACTGTGCCTACACAATGTCCCTCCGTATACATTGCCTCCCATACTGTGCCCCATCTACACACTGTACTCCCTCCATACTCTGCCTACACAATGTCCCTCCGTATACACTGCCTCCCATACTGTGCCCCCTCTCCACACTGTACTCCCTCCATACTGTGCCTACACAATGTCCCTCCGTATACACTGCCTCCCATGCTGTGCCCCCTCTCCACACTGTACTCCCTCCATACTGTGCCTACACAATGTCCCTCCGTATACACTGCCTCCCATACTGTGCCCCATCTCCATACTGTACTCCCTCCATATTGTACCTACATAATGTCCCTCCGTATACACTGCCTCCCATACTGTGCCCCATCTCCACACTGTACTCCCTCCATACTGTGCCTACACAATGTCCCTCCGTATACACTGCCTCCCATACTGTGCCCCATCTCCACACTGTACTCCCTCCATACTGTGCCTACACAATGTCCCTCCGTATACACTGCCTCCCATACTGTGCCCCATCTCCATACTGTACTCCCTCCATATTGTACCTACACAATGTCACTCCGTATACACTGCCTCCCATACTGTGCCCCATCTCCACACTGTACTCCCTCCATACTGTGCCTACACAATGTCCCTCCGTATACATTGCCTCCCATACTGTGCCCTATCTCCACACAGTACCTCCATACTGTGCCTACACAATGTCCCTCCGTATACAGTGCCTCCCATACTGTGCCCCATCTCCACACTGTACTCCCTCCATACTGTGCCTACACAATGTCCCTCCGTATACACTGCCTCCCATACTGTGCCCCATCTCCACACTGTACTCCCTCCATATTGTACCTACACAATGTCCCTCCGCATACACTGCCTCCCATACTTTGCCCCCTCTCCACACTGTACTCCCTCCATACTGTGCCTACACAATGTCCCTCCGTATACACTGCCTCCCATACTGTGCCCCCTCTCCACACTGTACTCCCTCCATACTGTGCCTACACAATGTCCCTCCGTATACACTGCCTCCCATACTGTGCCCCATGTCCACACTGTACTCCTTCCATACTGTGCCTACACAATGTCCCTCCGTATACACTGCCTCCCATACTGTGCCCCATCTCCATAGTGTACTCCCTCCATACTGTGCCTACACAATGTCCCTCCGTATACACTACCTCCCATACTGTGCCCCATCTCCACACTGTACTCCCTCCATACTGTGCCTACACAATGTCCCACCGTATACACTGCCTCCCATACTGTGCCCCATCTCCACACTGTACTCCCTCCATATTGTACCTACACAATGTCCCTCCGCAGACACTGCCTCCCATACTGTGCCCCATCTCCACACTGTACCCCCTCCATACTGTGCCTACACAATGTCCCTCCGTATACACTGCCTCCCATACTGTGCCCCATCTCCACACTGTACTCCCTCCATACTGTGCCTACACAATGTCCCTCCGTATACACTGCCTCAAGTACTGTGCCCATCTCCACACTGTACTACCTCCATACTGTGCCTACACAATGTCCCTCCGTATACACTGCCTCCCATACTGTGCCCCATCTCCACACTGTACTCCCTCCATACTGTGCCTACACAATGTCCCTCCGTATACACTGCCTCCCATACTGTGCCCCATCTCCACACTGTACTCCCTCCATACTGTGCCTACACAATGTCCCTCCGTATACACTGCCTCCCATACTGTGCCCCATCTCCACACTGTACTCCCTCCATACTGTGCCTACACAATGTCCCTCCGTATACACTGCCTCCCATACTGTGCCCCCTCTCCACACTGTACTCCCTCCATACTGTGCCTACACAATGTCCCTCCGTATACACAGCCTCCCATACTGTGCCCCCTCTTCACACTGTACTCCCTCCATACTGTGCCTACACAATGTCCCTCCATATACACTGCCTCCCATACTGTGCCCCCTCTCCACACTGTGCTCCCTCCATACTATGCCTACACAATGTCCCTCTATATACACTGCCTCCCATACTGTGCCCCATCTCCACACTGTACTCCCTCCATACTGTGTCTACACAATGTCCCTCAGAATACACTGCCTTCCATACTGTGCCACATCTCCACACTGTACCCCCTCCATACTGTGTCTACACAATGTCCCTCCATATACACTGCCTCCCATACTGTGCCCCATCTCCACACTGTACTCCCTCCATACTGTGCCTACACAATGTCCCTCCGTATACACTGCCTCCCATACTGTGCCCCCTCTCCACACTGTACTCCCTCCATACTGTGCCTACACAATGTCCCTCCGTATACACTGCCTCCCATACTGTGCCCCATCTCCACACTGTACTCCCTCCATACTGTGCCTACACAATGTCCCTCCGTATACACTGCCTCCCATACTGTGCCCCATCTCCACACTGTACCTCCATACTGTGCGTACACAATGTTCCTCCGTATACACTGCCTCCCATACTGTGCCCCATCTCCACACTGTACTCCCTCCATACTGTGCCTACACAATGTCCCTCCGTATACACTGCCTCCCATACTGTGCCCCATCTCCACACTGTACTCCCTCCATACTGTGCCTACACAATGTCCCTCCGTATACACTGCCTCCCATACTGTGCCCCATCTCCACACTGTACTCCCTCCATACTGTGCCTACACAATGTCCCTCCGTATACACTGCCTCCCATACTGTGCCCCATCTCCACACTGTACTCCCTCCATACTCTGCCTACACTATGTCCCTCCGTATACACTGCCTCCCATACTGTGCCCCATCTCCACACTGTACTCCCTCCATACTGTGCCTACACAATGTCCCTCCGTATACACTGCCTACCATACTGTGCCCCATCTCCACACAGTACCCCCTCCATACTGTGCCTACACAATGTCCCTCCGTATACACTGCCTCCCATACTGTGCTCCATCTCCACACTGTACTCCCTCCATACTGTGCCTACACAATGTCCCTCCGTATACACTGCCTCCCATACTGTGCCCCCTCTCCACACTGTACTCCCTCCATACTCTGCCTACACTATGTCCCTCCGTATACACTGCCTCCCATACTGTGCCCCATCTCCACACTGTACTCCCTCCATACTGTGCCTACACAATGTCCCTCCGTATACACTGCCTCCCATACTGAGCCCCCTCTCCACACTGTACTCCCTCCATACTGTGCCTACACAATGTCCCTCCGCATACACTGCGCCCCATCTCCACACTGTACTCCCTCCATACTGTGCCTACACAATGTCCCTCCGTATACACTGCCTCAAGTACTGTGCCCATCTCCACACTGTACTACCTCCATACTGTGCCTACACAATGTCCCTCCGTATACACTGCCTCCCATACTGTGCCCCATCTCCACACTGTACTCCCTCCATACTGTGCCTACACAATGTCCCTCCGTATACACTGCCTCCCATACTGTGCCCCATCTCCACACTGTACTCCCTCCATACTGTGCCTACACAATGTCCCTCCGTATACACTGCCTCCCATACTGTGCCCCATCTCCACACTGTACTCCCTCCATACTGTGCCTACACAATGTCCCTCCGTATACACTGCCTCCCATACTGTGCCCCCTCTCCACACTGTACTCCCTCCATACTGTGCCTACACAATGTCCCTCCGTATACACAGCCTCCCATACTGTGCCCCCTCTCCACACTGTACTCCCTCCATACTGTGCCTACACAATGTCCCTCCATATACACTGCCTCCCATACTGTGCCCCCTCTCCACACTGTGCTCCCTCCATACTATGCCTACACAATGTCCCTCTATATACACTGCCTCCCATACTGTGCCCCATCTCCACACTGTACTCCCTCCATACTGTGTCTACACAATGTCCCTCAGAATACACTGCCTTCCATACTGTGCCACATCTCCACACTGTACCCCCTCCATACTGTGTCTACACAATGTCCCTCCATATACACTGCCTCCCATACTGTGCCCCATCTCCACACTGTACTCCCTCCATACTGTGCCTACACAATGTCCCTCCGTATACACTGCCTCCCATACTGTGCCCCCTCTCCACACTGTACTCCCTCCATACTGTGCCTACACAATGTCCCTCCGTATACACTGCCTCCCATACTGTGCCCCATCTCCACACTGTACTCCCTCCATACTGTGCCTACACAATGTCCCTCCGTATACACTGCCTCCCATACTGTGCCCCATCTCCACACTGTACCTCCATACTGTGCGTACACAATGTTCCTCCGTATACACTGCCTCCCATACTGTGCCCCATCTCCACACTGTACTCCCTCCATACTGTGCCTACACAATGTCCCTCCGTATACACTGCCTCCCATACTGTGCCCCATCTCCACACTGTACTCCCTCCATACTGTGCCTACACAATGTCCCTCCGTATACACTGCCTCCCATACTGTGCCCCATCTCCACACTGTACTCCCTCCATACTCTGCCTACACTATGTCCCTCCGTATACACTGCCTCCCATACTGTGCCCCATCTCCACACTGTACTCCCTCCATACTGTGCCTACACAATGTCCCTCCGTATACACTGCCTACCATACTGTGCCCCATCTCCACACAGTACCCCCTCCATACTGTGCCTACACAATGTCCCTCCGTATACACTGCCTCCCATACTGTGCTCCATCTCCACACTGTGCCTACACAATGTCCCTCCGTATACACTGCCTCCCATACTGTGCCCCCTCTCCACACTGTACTCCCTCCATACTCTGCCTACACTATGTCCCTCCGTATACACTGCCTCCCATACTGTGCCCCATCTCCACACTGTACTCCCTCCATACTGTGCCTACACAATGTCCCTCCGTATACACTGCCTCCCATACTGAGCCCCCTCTCCACACTGTACTCCCTCCATACTGTGCCTACACAATGTCCCTCCGCATACACTGCGCCCCATCTCCACACTGTACTCCCTCCATACTGTGCCTACACAATGTCCCTCCGTATACATTGCCTCCCATACTGTGCCCCATCTCCACACTGTACCTCCATACTGTGCGTACACAATGTTCCTCCGTATACACTGCCTCCCATACTGTGCCCCATCTCCACACTGTACTCCCTCCATACTGTGCCTACACAATGTCCCTCCGTATACACTGCCTCCCATACTGTGCCCCATCTCCACACTGTACTCCCTCCATACTGTGCCTACACAATGTCCCTCCGTATACACTGCCTCCCATACTGTGCCCCATCTCCACACTGTACTCCCTCCATACTGTGCCTACACAATATCCCTCCGTATACATTGCCTCCCATACTGTGCCCTATCTCCACACAGTACCTCCATACTGTGCCTACACAATGTCCCTCCGTATACAGTGCCTCCCATACTGTGCCCCATCTCCACACTGTACTCCCTCCATACTGTGCCTACACAATGTCCCTCCGTATACACTGCCTCCCATACTGTGCCCCATCTCCACACTGTACTCCCTCCATATTGTACCTACACAATGTCCCTCCGCATACACTGCCTCCCATACTTTGCCCCCTCTCCACACTGTACTCCCTCCATACTGTGCCTACACAATGTCCCTCCGTATACACTGCCTCCCATACTGTGCCCCCTCTCCACACTGTACTCCCTCCATACTGTGCCTACACAATGTCCCTCCGTATACACTGCCTCCCATACTGTGCCCCATGTCCACACTGTACTCCTTCCATACCGTGCCTACACAATGTCCCTCCGTATACACTGCCTCCCATACTGTGCCCCATCTCCATAGTGTACTCCCTCCATACTGTGCCTACACAATGTCCCTCCGTATACACTACCTCCCATACTGTGCCCCATCTCCACACTGTACTCCCTCCATACTGTGCCTACACAATGTCCCACCGTATACACTGCCTCCCATACTGTGCCCCATCTCCACACTGTACTCCCTCCATATTGTACCTACACAATGTCCCTCCGTATACACTGCCTCCCATACTGTGCCCCATCTCCACACTGTACTCCCTCCATACTGTGCCTACACAATGTCCCTCCGTATACACTGCCTCAAGTACTGTGCCCATCTCCACACTGTACTACCTCCATACTGTGCCTGCATAGCACCCCATTTCTCATCCTGGTATGCATGGCACCCAATCCCTCATCCTAGTATGCATGGCACCCCTCATCCCTATCCTGGTATGCATGGTACCCCTCATCCCTATTCTGGTATGCATGGCACCCCTCACCCCCCAATCCTGGTATGCATGGTCCCCTCACCCCCCAGTCCTGGTATGCATGGTTCCCTCACCCCCCAATCCTGGTATGCATGGTCCCCTCACCCCCCAATCCTGGTATGCATGGTCCCCTCACCCCCCAATCCTGGTATGCATGGTCCCCTCACCCCCCAATCCTGGTATTTGTGGTACCCCTCATCCTGGTATGCATGGTCCCCTCACCCGCCAGTCCTGGTATGCATGGAACCCCTCATCCCCCAATCCTGGTATGCATGGAACCCCTCATCCCCCAATCATGGTTTGCATGGTCCCCTCACCCCCCAATCCTTGTATGCATGGTCCCTTCACCCCCCAATCCTGGTATTTGTGGTACCCCTCATCCTGGTATGCATGGTCCCCTCACCCCCCAGTCCAGGCATGTGTGGTACCCCTCACCCCCAAATCTTGGTATGGGTGGTACCCCTCACCCCCCAATCCTGGTATGCATTGTCCCCTCACCCCCCAATCCTGGTATGCACGGTCCCCTCACCCCCCAATCCTGGTATGTGTGGTACCCCTCATCCTGGTATGCATGGTCCCCTCACCCCCCGCTCCTGGTATGTATGGTCCCCTAACCCCATAATCCTGGTATGCATGGTACCCCACATCCTCCCAATCCTGGTATGTGTGGCCCCCTCACACCCCAATCCTGGTATGTATGGTACCCCTCATCCCTTTCACGCTGCACACATACAAAAAATAAACACTTGTACTCACCTTTCTTCCCTGTGCTCCAGCGCTGAGGTGTCCTGTTCTGCCGGAGGCCGGGGTAGGAGTGTGGCACCGGAGTACGCGCGTGCCCATACCCCGCTGTCTGGCGCCATTTTGTTGAAGACACACTGCAAATGTGTCTTCAGTAAAATGGCGCCGGATAGCACTATGCGCATGCGCCGATTCCGACGCCTCACTCCTGCCCGTCTCCGGCAAAGAGAGGCGCCGCGGCAACACTCCTACTGGTCAGGTAAGTATGTAAGTATGGCGCCGGAGATCGCGGTATGCATTCAGTGTCTACGCATACCGTGATCTCCGACGCCACACACTCTTCTTACCTGTAACGGCTCCATGCGGTCTTCTGTCTGGAGCCAGATTGCACAGGCGTGTCGCGCTTGCGCAGTCTATAAAGGCTTCAGACAGAGACACGCATCTCCCGTTATATTATAGATATCCACCACACCATCGCCCCTTAACAACTATGACCTATACACTGTCCATCCTACACACTATACCTACGTTATGACCTATAGCCTCCACTCTGTCCCCATCTTCAGTGCCCCTCCCCACAATGCGCCCCATCTTCACACTGTACTCCCTCCATATTGTGCCTACATAATGTCCCTCCTATATACTGCCTCCCATACTGTGCCCTTACTGAATATTCAGCTCCACTTAGGAGCACTTAGCTTCCCCTCATTTATGTCGCTATATCACACAGCTAGTACCACATGTACCTCCCAAATACAGCCAGCACCCCATGTACCAACCATAACAGCAAACATCCCATGTACCCCCACACAGCAAACACCCTATGTAGTCCCTACCCAGTTAACACCCTATGTAGCCAGCACCCCATGAGAAGCCAACGTGCCATGTACTCACAACACAGCCAGCGCACCATGTACCCCCCACACAGCCAACGTGCCATGTATTCACCACACAGCCAACATCCTCATTTACTCACCACCCCAATGTACTCCCCATACAGGCAGCACCCCATATACAGCCTGCACTCCATGTATCCCCCACATGTAGCATATAGCTCAACATGCCCTGCCCATATACAGCCTGCACCCCATGTACCCCCAGTGTTTGTTTTCCACCACACATAGCAGTTAGTCCAAAAAATTTTACAGTCTTGTGAAAAGTATTTGCCCCCTTCCTGATTTCTTTTTTTTTGCATGTTTGTCAAACTTAAATGTTTCAGATCACAAAACAATTTTAAATAAAAGACAAAGATAACACAAGTAAACACAAAATTAAGTTTTCAAATGAAGATCTTTATTATTAAGGGTCAAAGAAATCCAAACCTACAGGGCCCTGTGTGAAAAAGCGATTGCCCCCATAAAACATAAGTTAACTGTGGTTTATAACATCTTTGGGAAGCTGAGTACAATTTCTCTAGCCACACACAGGGCTGATTACTGCCACACCTTGCTTCAGTTAAGGTCAGTGTTCACTCCACCATTAGAAAGAGACTGGGCAAAAATGGCATGCATGGCAGAGTTCCAAGACAAAAACCATTGCTAAGAAAAAAGAACATAAAGGCTCATTTCAGTTTTGCCAGAAAACATCTTGATGATCGCCAAGACTTTTGGGAGAATACTCTGTGCCCTGACGAGACAAAAATGTAACATTTTAGAAGGTGTATGTCCTATTACATCTGGCGTAGAAGTAACACAGCATTTCAGAAAAGTAACATCATTCCAACAGTAAAATATGGTGGTGGTAGTGTGATCGTCTGGGGCTGTTTTGCTACTTCTGGACCTGGAAGACTTGCTGTGATAAATGGAACCATGAATTCTGCTGTCTACCAAAAATTCCAGAAGGAGAATGTCCGGCCATCTGTTTGTGACCTCAAGCTGAAGCAAACTTGAGTTATGCAGCAGGACAATGATCCAAAACACACCAGCAAGTCTACCTCTTATAGGGGTTTTACTCACTTGGATGCGAAGGGAGGAAAACAGTGAGCATGTTCCTTTAAGAGTCCATGTCGGTTTATTGCTTCATAAACAGACAAGCAAGAAAAAGAAAACAAACAGCCTTTAGTTCAGACAAACAAAGTAAAGTGTCCTTAGCAGGTCTCTGCTTAATCAGTCCTGTGGGCACAAAGGTTGTGTAATGTCCAGTATCCTGGCTCGGTCAGGAGCCAACCACACACAGAAGGCCTTCTCCCTCCAAACACACAGACAATGTGCCAAATAGCCTCCATTTTATAGGCTGTTAACCACACCCAGAGGTGAGGTATGTGGGTTGTTGGACCCGTCCATTCTCTCCTAACAACCCGTAAGCCGGCTCCCAGGTGCACCAATTAGTCCTCTTAGTGCGTGGGTACACTAGAGAAACACTCCGGGCTACATCACAGAGACCAGCCATCTCTGTGACACATACTTCCCATAGATTATGTGACCATTAGCCACCTTACATACCTCCCCCCTCTGCCTAAAGCCATGGGGCTTGGCACCTTCTACCACTAGACAGGGGATTCTCGAGAGGGCATCAGCATTACCATGTAGCTTCCCTGCTCTATGTTCTACATGATCGTTGAAATACTGAAGGGCTAAAAACCAGCGGGTGACCTTGGCATTTTTCCTTTTTGTTTCCCTCATCCGAGTGAGGCTTGGTCGGATACCAGTCTAAATTTTCGACCTAGCAGATAGTACCACAACGTTTACACCACCCACTTTATGGTCAAGCACTCCTACTCTATGACCGCATAATTTTTCTCGCAGGAGGACAGCTTCCTACTCAGGTAGAGGACAGGGTGCTCCTCCCCGTGTATCTCTTGGGAAAGGACAGCTCCTAAACCCACATCTGAGGCATCTGTCTGGAGTAAAAACTCTCTTGAAGTCAGAGGCAACAATGACCGGTTGCCTACATAGACCCACTTTCATTTCTTTAAAGGTCGTCTCCGCCTTTGCAGTCCATGGCTGATTTTGTCCCCTTAAGAAGGTCATTCAGGGGTATGGCCATCATGGCGAAGTTTGGGATGAACCTTCTGTAGTATCCCACGATCCCCAGGAAGGCTCTAACCTGTTTTTTTTGACAGGGGTCTCGGCCAGGTTTAGATTGCCTCCACTTTACTCATTTGGGGTTTGATCTCACCTCTACCAACGACATAACCTAGGTATTTGGCTTCTTCTTTCCCCATAGCACATTTCTTGGGGTTTATTCAAAACCCCGCCTTCAAACACCACCTGGACTTTTTCCAGATGACTCTGCCAGTCCAAGCTGACGATAACAATATTGTCCAGGTATGCCGCAGCGTATTGTTTATGGGGTGCAAGAATTCAATCCATAACTCTCTGGAAGGTTGCAGGGGCCCCTTGCAGTCCAAACAGCATCTGGATATACTGGAAGCATCCATCCGGCGGGGAAAACACAGTCTTCTCCTTGGCTCCCTGTGCCATGGGGATCTGCAATATCCCTTCATCAAATCCAAGGTGGTTATGTACCTTTCTGTCCCAAGCCTCTCGATCAGCTCGTCGACGCGTGGCATGGGATATTCATCGAATTTGGAGACTTCATTCAACTTCCGATAGTCGTTGCAAAATCTCCACTCACCATCGGGCTTTGGGACCAAGATGATCGGGCTCGACCAACCGCTCTTGGATTCTTCAATGACACCGAGTTTCAGCGTACCAGCCACCTCTTTGGAGATCAACTCTCGTTGGGCCTCAGGAATCAGATAGGGCTTCAAGTTCACCCGCACAGGTGGCTCTGTCAGAACCTTGTGTTCTATGACCCTTGTGCAGCCCGGCAATTCCGATAACAGATCCCGGTTCTTCTGCAATAACTCCCGACACTGCTGTTTGTGGGCCTTCGTTAGCGTTTCTGCTATTGCGACTCCTCCAACGTCACCTTCAGGCTTGCCCAGCAAGCTTAGAGCTTCCACAGCCTCCCTGTCTTGCCACGGCTTGATGAAGTTGAAGTGGTATATCTGGTACTGCTTACGTCGTCCTGGTTGATGAACCTTGTATTTCACATAACCAAGCTTCTCCACCACCTCATACAGCCCTTGCCATTTGGCCAAGAACTTACTCTCTACAGTAGGAATTAACACGAGCACTTGGTCTCTGGTACTGAATTTCCTCACTCTGGCTGACCGGTTGTAGAACCTGGCCTGAGCTTCTTGTGCCTGCAAGAGATGACCTTTTACGATGGGCATCACCTTCTCGGTCCTCTGCTGCATCAGTGTCACATGCTCGATGATGCTTCTGTGGGGCGTGACCTCAGCTTCCCTGGTTTTCTTGGCTATATCCAGGAGATCTCGTGGATGTCGGCCATACAGAAGTTCGAATGGCGAGAACCTCGTAGATGACTGTGGAACATCTCGGATGGAGAACAGATACTGTAAGAGACGGTCCCAGTCTCTACCATCCTGTTCTATGGCCTTCCTTAGCATACTCTTCAATGTTTTATTAAATCTTTCCACCAGGCCATCTGTCTGAGAATGGTACACTGAAGTTCTCAGTTGGGAGATTTGTAGGACCTTGCGGAACTCCCTCATCACCTTACTCATAAAAGGTGTTCCCTAGTCGGTCGGGATCTTGTATTTCCAGCAGCAGCTGCCGATCTCATACAGGTCACTCACTGAATATGTCTTGGAGTTGCACAAACATCTGACTGTTACTCACAACCGTGTTTTTTCCTCCATCCCAGACCTCAACTGTATAAATGGCACACACACTGGTACCAGGAGACTGGGTCGTGGTCAAGAGACATATGAGGAGACTAATGAACCCAGATACAGTGAGCCATTTTAAGTACTGACCACTGCTATTTCTGTCAACCTCCAAGGCAAAGATACTTGGATCAATGCCAGCCACTGGAAAATGGTCTTGATCCCCGGCAGCAGCAAAGATGATGACCCTGCCCCTTTGGACCATTCTGATGGCAATTGCATCCCTTGCCCTAACTCTCAATGACGTAAAAAAAGAGGAGAGGACTGGGACAACAAACTCATAAGTATCACCAAGTCCTGCTTTGAGACACAGTTTATAAAGACTGTCCTAAGAACTACTGGATATGCACCCATAGCCCAATATCCTCTGATACACTGTCATATTGTGCGGGTTGTGTGGGGGATGTCTGCTCCACTCCCCTGTAGAACTGTACTGTTTTAGTAATTCTATGCGTGTTTTAGTCATCTGAAAAGGTGTTATTTTCAGGTATGGGCATTAGATGGCAGGAGAGGTACGGATTGATACTACAGTACCCTTATGTCAGTGGGACACAGGGTTAACTAGTTTCGGGGCTGTCCTCAGTGACAAGCTAGAGACTGAGGGATCTCTGGGAGTGAGATTTGGCCATCTTGGTTATTTAAGAAGTAGCAGTGAGTGAGGAAGGGCAGAGAAGAAGAGAGAACCGTGTATGTGGGAGAAACCAGGAAGATTAAAAGGAACGGGCACACCACAGTATAATCTATACTCTAAAGGTCAATTTGTGGATCCTGGCCTCTTCCAGGCGATAGGCAGTAACGGACGTGCCTGGACTAGGGAGCCTCAGGAGCAAGGTAGTCCCTGCTAGAGTTAGGTATTGGGAGCCGTGGAGTGAAGCAGGAACTTCTCCACGAGAAAGTCCAGAGGCAGTTTCCCCTAGGTCCGAGTCACACCGTGATTAGCACCGTGTGGGGATTAAGACTGTGTTTTACCATCTGTGAATGCCATCTTTTGCAACAAGTGTTGTACCTGTAATCCCGTTTCTAAGGCCGTGCTGAACAAGTAAACTGGACTGTTTTGTTTTTAAAGAACTGAGTCGTCTTTTATTCAAAGCGCAGAAGATCTGAACCCGTCTGAACCAAGGATGAAAGTGAGTAAAGACTTCCACAGCATACGGCCCAAACTACAGCACCCCACACTCACCCAGGGACAACCATGTCCCCATATTTCTAAACAAAAAAAGACCAACATATTGTATACAAAGTGGAATAAGGAACCGTTAAAACAAGGCCGGGCCCAAATCACAAAGAAGCCAACTCAAACAGCAAGATATCGTAAAGGAGAAACATGAGTAATTATGACATAAAATAGATTTTATTAGAAAATATTCTTATTAAAATGACAATAGTGTAAAGTACATAATAGAAACAACAAAGCATGGGAAAAATGGATCAAGTCAAGCGACACCATGTCCATATACAGGGGGCCCCAATATATCCAATATGGATAACACAGGTAAATATATATGTGTATGAGTTACTACAGGGTGGGCCATTTATATGGATACACCCAAGTTAAATGGGAATGGTTGGTGATATCAACTTCCTGTTTGTGGCACATTAGTATATGGGAGGGGGAAACTTTTCCAGATGGGTGGTGACCATGGCGGTCATTTTGAATTCGGCCATTTTGGATCCAACTTTATTTTTTTTTTCAATGGGAAGAGGGTCATGTGACACATCAAACTTAATGAGAATTTCATAAGAAAAACAATGGTGTGCTTGGTTGTTTTTTTTTAATACTGTAAATTTTATTGAAAATGTATAAGCTTAACAATAGAACCAAAGAAATAAGGCATAAACTGAAATTAATAGAGCATGTTGGAAATCCGCTATGGATCATACACTTATCTGCGTTCTACTTGCAGACTCCTAATAAACAGTGTTTAGTCCATGCACTATTATACGAGGAGCTGAATATTTCCATAGTTGGTGTAACTGTAGGAGCTGCTCGCTTACTCAATCATTTGCTATAATCTATATTGGTTTACAATTTCAGAAACACTACTAACCTTTATGACACAGACAGGAAAACAACAGGGGGAATGGGAAGGGTAATAAGGCAAAATACTGGAAGATTTCAGCAGTAAACTCTGTTCTCCTTTCCTTGAACAAATATCAGGTATTAAATTGGGCCCATTAATAGTCCCATGGTCCCCACACCTTATTGAATACATCTAATTTGGCGTTTATTACTGCCGTCAGGTGTTCCATTCTTCGTATATCCACAATTCTACTTAGTAGATCTCTATTGGGGGGGGGGAGCGTTTTTTTCCTATGAAGAGCTATGAGGCATCTAGCTGCTGTTAGGATGTGTAGAAGCAGCTTTGAGGACTTTTTACCCATCCCTCTTGGAGTAACATTTAATAAATATATAGCCGGGTCTAGAGGGATTTCAGTGAACAATACTTCCCGCAGGAGGGATCTGACATTTCCCCATAATGGGGTCAGGATCGGGCATGTCCAGAAAATGTGGATAAGGGACCCCTTAGCAGCTCCGCAGCGCCAGCATCCATCCGGGACAGAGGGGTTTAATTTGTGTAATAGTTCAGGGGTATAATCCTAAAACATCATTAATTTATAATTGGTTCTCCTTGTACAAAGTGCAAAGAGAGGTTTTGGATGCTTTATCCCAGATGGACTGCCAACACCGCGGTGTTAGTTCCTTTCCCAGAAACCTCTCCCACTTAGTCATGTATGAGTGTTTAGGAGGTGGATCCCCCCGGGGAGTGTTAATTAGACCATATATGTCCGATATCAGACGGTGTGCTTGGTTTTAACATAACTTTATTCTTTCATGAGTTTTTTACAAGTTTATGACCACTTATAAAATGTGTTCAAAGTGCTGCCCATTGTCTTGGATTGTCAATGCAACCCTATTCTCCCACTCTTGACACACTGATAGCAACACCACAGAAGAAATGCTAGAACAGGCTTCCAGTATCTGTTGTTTCAGATGCTGCACATCTCGTATCTTCACAGCATAGACAATTGCCTTTAGATGAAAACAAAGATAAAAGTCTAAGGGTGTCAGATCGGGAGACCTTGGTGACCATTCAACTGACCCACGATGACCAATCCACTTTCCAGGAAACTGGTCATGTAGGAATTCTCGGATCTGACACTCATAATGTGGTGGTGCACCATCTTGTTGGAAAAACTCAGGGAACGTGCCATCTTCAGTGCATAAAGAGGGCAACACATCATCATGGAGCAATTTCAGATATCCAGTGGCATTGAGGATTCCATTGATGAAGAATGGCCCCACTATCTTTGTACCCCATTAACCACACCATACCATCAAGATACCACCCTGTATATTTGGGTAAGATTTAACAGCCTCAGTAGGAAGTATGCACCAACATTAGGGTTACAATAGAAATAATAATACCCATAGCCAGAGCTCTGGCTGGGCCAGTCAAGAATGGTCATAGAGTTGTTCTGAAGCCACTCCTTTGTTATTTTAGCTGTGTGCTTAGGGTCATTGTCTTGTTGGAAGGTGAACCTTCGGCCAAGTCTGAGGTTCAGAGCACTCTAGAAGAGGTTTTCATCCGGGATATCTCTGTACTTGGCTGCATTCATGTTTCCTTCAATTGCAACCAGTCGTCCTGTCCCTGCAGCTGAAACACCCCCCCATAGCATGATGCTGCCACCACCATGTTTCACTGTTGGGATTGTATTGGGCATGTGATGAGCAGTGCCTGGTTTTCTCCACACATACCGCTTAGAATTATCACCAAAAAGTTCTATCTTCATCTCTTCAGACCACACAATCTTATTTCTCATAGTCTGGGAGTCCTTCATGTGCTTTTGAGCAAACTCTATGCGGGCTTTCATATGTCTTGCACTGAGGAGAGGCTTCCGTTGGGCCACTCCGCCATAAAGGCCCGACTGGTGGAGGGCTGCAGTGATCGTTGACTTTGTGGAGCTTTCTCCAATCTCCCTACTGCATCTCTGGAGCTTAGCCACAGGGATCTTGGGGTTCTTCTTTACCTCTCTCACCAATGCTCCTCTCCCACGATTGCTCAGTTTGGGTGGACGGCCAGATCTAGAAAGACTTCTGGTGGTCCCAAACGTCTTCCATTTAAGGATTATGGAGGCCACTGTGCTCTTAGGAACCTTGTGTAATGCAGAAATTCTTTTGTAACCTTGGCCAGATCTGTGCCTTGCCACAATTCTCTCTCTGAGCTCATTGGGCAGTTCCATTAAGCTCATGATTCTCATTTGGTCTGACATGCACTGTGAGCTGTGAGGTCTTATATAGACAGGTGTGTGCCTTTCCAAATCAAGTCCTATCAGTTTAATGAAACACAGCTGGACTCCAATGAAGGAGTAGAACCATCTCAAGGAGAATCACAAGGGAATGGACAGCATGTGACTTAAATATGAGTGTCTGACCAAAGGGTCTGAATACTTATGATCATGTGATATTTCAGTTTTTCTTTTTTAATAAATTTGCAAAAATTTCTACATTTCAGTTTTTTTTCAGTCAAGTTGGGGTGCAGAGTGTACTTTAATGAGAAAAATAAATGAACTTTTTAGAATTTACCAAATGGCTGCAATGAAACAGAGTGAAAAATTTAAAGGGGTCTGAATACTTTCCGTACCCACTGTATCTCAGTGAACGGGATCTGTCCCCTGCAGGATCCCATAGCATGGGGAAGTAGCTGATGGATAAATTATCAGTAAATAATAAAAAGGGAGGAATTGTTGTGGTAAATATTTATACTTTGATTATTATTTTACACAAATCTACCTATATATTTGATAATTTTAATATTAGTTTTATAAGTGTTATTCAAAAAAGCGATAACACAGGGTGTAGCGCTGTGTTTCTGTTACAATTTCCTCTGTTTTTTTAAGTACAGTTAACTGGATAGAGAGTTTTAGTTTCAAGGACATCTGCAGATGTTTCCATAATTACAATTTTGTTATTTTCAATTAAAATGCTTTCTTTCCCCAATTAAAATATCTGCAGCATGAGGTAATGTAAAGCCTGTAAAGACCTTCCCCTTCTCTGTTGTTGTAATAAAGATATGTGACTGTGCTTCTGAGACTCAGGTATAATTGTACACTCAGACACTGGCTGTTTGTTATTCTCTTTTCTCTGATGCATCGTATTGATTCTATTTATCTAATTTGAACCAAAAATGGCAGAAAGATTTAGAGTTAATTATCTCAATCCAAATTAGCTTTTCTTCGAAGGGCTATCACTGACCACGACCGATGGATCCTGTAACTAAGGCTCCGATCACATCTACAAGACGTCACCAACCACGACCGATGGATCCTGTAACTAAGGCTCCGATCACATCTATAAGACGGCACCGACCACGACCGATGGATCCTGTAACAAAAGCTCCGATCACATCTACAAGACGTCACCGACCACAACCGATGGATCCTGAAACTAAGGCTCCGATCACATCTACAAGACGTCACCAACCACGACCGATGGATTTTGTAACTAAGGCTCCAATCACATCTAAAAGACGTCACAGACCACGACCAATGGATCCTGTAACTAAGGTGCCGATCACATCTATAAGACGGCACCGACCACGACCGATGGATTTTGTAACTAAGGCTCCGATCACATCTAAAAGACGTCACAGACCACGACCAATGGATCCTGTAACTAAGGTGCCGATCACATCTATAAGACGTCACAGACCACGACCGATGGATCCTGTAAGTCACAGCCCATGCCTCCTCACACCAACCACCCAGGCCCTTCGATGCCCCTGTACATCATGCACAACCCATGCCCCCTCACACCAGCCACGCAGGCCCTTGGATGCCCCTCTACATGCACAGACCACGCCTCCTCACACCAACCACGCAGGCCCTTGGATGCCCTTCTACATGCACAGCCCATGCCCCCTCACACCAGCCACGCAGGCCCTTGGATGCCCCTCTACATGCCCCCTCACACCAGCCACACAGCCCCCTGGATGCCCCTCTACATGCCCCCTCACACCAGCCACACAGCCCCATGGATGCCCCTCTACATGCCCCCTCACACCAGCCACACAGCCCCCTGGATGCCCCTCTACATGCCCCCTCACACCAGCCACACAGCCCCCTGGATGCCCCTCTACATGCTCCCTCACACCAGCCACACAGCCCCCTGGATGCCCCTCACACCAGCCACACAGCCCCCTGGATGCCCCTCTACATGCCCCCTCACACCAGCCACACAGCCCCCTGGATGCCCCTCTACATGCCCCATGCCCCCTCACACCAGCCACACAGCCCCATGGATGCCCTTCTACATACCCCATGCCCCCTCACACCAGCCATAAAGCCCCCTGGATGCCCCTCTACATACCCCATGCCCCCTCACACCAGCCACACAGCCCCCTGGATGCCCCTCTACATACCCCATGCCCCCTCACACCAGCCATACAGCCCCCTGGATGCCCCTCTACATACCCCATGCCCCCTCACACCAGCCATACAGCCCCCTGGATGCCCCTCTACATACCCCCTCACACCAGCCACACAGCCCCCTGGATGCCTCTCTACATACCCCCTCACACCAGCCACACACCCCCCTGGATGCCCCTCTACATACCCCCTCACAGCCCCCTTGATGCCCCTCTACATACCCCCTCACAGCCCCCTTGATGCCCCTCTACATACCCCCTCACAGCCCCCTTGATGCCCCTCTACATACCCCATGCCCCCTCACACCAGCCACACAGCCCCCTGGATGCCCCTCTACATACCCCATCACACCACCCACACAGCCCCCTGGTTGCCCCTCTACATACCCCCCTCACACCACCCACACAGCACCTTGGATGCCCCTCTACATACCCCCTCACACCAGCCACACAGCACCTTGGATGCCCCTCTACATACCCCCTCACACCAGCCACACAGCCCCCTGGATGCCCCTCTACATACCCACTCACACCAGCCACACAGCCCCCTGGATGCCCCTCTACATACCCCATCACACCACCCACACAGCCCCCTGGTTGCCCCTCTACATACCCCCCTCACACCACCCACACAGCACCTTGGATGCCCCTCTACATACCCCCTCACACCAGCCACACAGCACCTTGGATGCCCCTCTACATACCCCCTCACACCAGCCACACAGCCCCCTGGATGCCCCTCTACATACCCCCTCACACCAGCCACACAGCCCCCTGGATGCCCCTCTACATACCCCCTCACAGCCCCCTTGATGCCCCTCTACATACCCCCTCACAGCCCCCTTGATGCCCCTCTACATACCCCATGCCCCCTCACACCAGCCACACAGCCCCCTGGATTCCCCTCTACATACCCCATCACACAGCCCCCTGGTTGCCCCTCTACATGCCCCCTCACACCAGCCACACAGCCCCCTGGATGCCCCTCTACATACCCCCTCACACCAGCCACACAGCCCCCTGGATGCCCCTCTACGTACCCCCTCACAGCCCCCTTGATGCCCCTCTACATACCCCATGCCCCTCACACCAGCCACACAGCCCCCTGGATGCCCCTCTACATACCCCATGCCCCCTCACACCACCCACACAGCACCTTGGATGCCCCTCTACATACCCCATGCCCCCTCACACCAGCCACACAGCACCTTGGATGCCCCTCTACATACCCCCTCACACCAGCCACACAGCACCTTGGATGCCCCTCTACATACCCCCTCACACCAGCCACACAGCCCCCTGGATGCCCCTCTACATACCCCCTCACACCAGCCACACAGCCCCCTGGATGCCCCTCTACATACCCCATCACACCACCCACACAGCCCCCTGGTTGCCCCTCTACATACCCCCCTCACACCACCCACACAGCACCTTGGATGCCCCTCTACATACCCCCTCACACCAGCCACACAGCACCTTGGATGCCCCTCTACATACCCCCTCACACCAGCCACACAGCCCCCTGGATGCCCCTCTACATACCCCCTCACACCAGCCACACAGCCCCCTGGATGCCCCTCTACATACCCCCTCACAGCCCCCTGGATGCCCCTCTACATACCCCCTCACAGCCCCCTTGATGCCCCTCTACATACCCCCTCACAGCCCCCTTGATGCCCCTCTACATACCCCATGCCCCCTCACACCAGCCACACAGCCCCCTGGATTCCCCTCTACATACCCCATCACACAGCCCCCTGGTTGCCCCTCTACATGCCCCCTCACACCAGCCACACAGCCCCCTGGATGCCCCTCTACATACCCCCTCACACCAGCCACACAGCCCCCTGGATGCCCCTCTACATACCCCCTCACACCAGCCACACAGCCCCCTGGATGCCCCTCTACATACCCCCTCACACCAGCCACACAGCCCCCTGGATGCCCCTCTACATACCCCCTCACAGCCCCCTTGATGCCCCTCTACATACCCCATGCCCCTCACACCAGCCACACAGCCCCCTGGATGCCCCTCTACATACCCCCTCACACCACCCACACAGCCCCCTGGTTGCCCCTCTACATACCTCCTCACACCACCCACGCAGCCCCCTGGATGCCCCTCTACATACCCCATGCACACTCACACCACCCACGCTGACCCCTTTATGCCTCTACAACATTTATTCACATGGTCAGTTCTCCCCACCTCAGTCCTCACAGCAGACGGCTGAACACGAGCTCCTCATCACCATCCTCCTGTCCCGGCACAATGTGCACTGCTGCAGCTGCACGATGGATAGTGTCCACTGGACTGAGAAGACCCCGCCCATTCCGGTGACGTCATGATAGAATGAAATCACTCCTCCCCCTCCAGAAATCAACTCCAATCTAGACGCTGCCTATAGATTATAGACTCATTACAGTCTGTGAGGAAACACTGCGGGAGCCAATCACCACCCGAAGCCCCGCCCCCTGATCACATGGCGGTGACGTCACCACAGGTCCTTCACCACTTCTCTCCTGAGCTCCGCCCCCTGATCACATGGCGGTGACGTCACCACAGCTCCTCCCGCTCTCAGTGCAGCAGCTCCGTCCTGGGTGTGCGCAGCTCTTGCTCTCTGGTATCAGCCAGCAGCAGGTTTCCGCTTCCCGCCATTCCGGTGAGATTACAGGGAGGGTTTGTGGTGAATCTGTGAGAGGAGAGTGTGGGGTGAGATCAGAGCTGTTCCTGTGGAGGCTCCTGCTCCATGTGACTGCGGCTCCTCAGTGTTGTATGGGGGATGTGCAGCGGCTCCTCCTCACCTCACCGCCCCCGCTGGAGGTGGAGTTACCACGGTGACCGTCCTCCGCTGGAGGTGGAGTTACCACGGTGACCGCCCCCGCTGGAGGTGGAGTTACCACGGTGACCGCCCCCGCTGGAGGTGGAGTTACCACAGTGACCGTCCCCCGCTGGAGGTGGAGTTACCACGGTGACCGCCCCCGCTGGAGGTGGAGTTACCACGGTGACCGCCCCCGCTGGAGGTGGAGTTACCACAGTGACCGTCCCCCGCTGGAGGTGCAGTTACCACAGTGACCGTCCTCCGCTGGAGGTGGAGTTACCACGGTGACCGCCCCCGCTGGAGGTGGAGTTACCACGGTGACCGTCCCCCGCTGGAGGTGGAGTTACCACGGTGACTGTCCCCCGCTGGAGGTGGAGTTACCTCGGTGACCGTCCCCCGCTGGAGGTGGAGTTACCACGGTGACCGTCCCCCGCTGGAGGTGGAGTTACCACGGTGACCGTCCCCCGCTGGAGGTGGAGTTACCACGGTGACCGTCCCCCGCTGGAGGTGGAGTTACCACGGTGACCGTCCCCCGCTGGAGGTGGAGTTACCACGGTGACCGCCCCCCGCTGGAGGTGGAGTTACCACGGTGACCGCCCCCCGCTGGAGGTGGAGTTACCACGGTGACCGTCCCCCGCTGGAGGTGGAGTTACCACGGTGACCGTCCCCCGCTGGAGGTGGAGTTACCACGGTGACCGTCCTCTGCTGGAGGTGGAGTTACCACGGTGACCATCCCCCGCTGGAGGTGGAGTTACCACGGTGACCGTCCCCCGCTGGAGGTGGAGTTACCACGGTGACCGCCCCCGCTGGAGGTGGAGTTACCACGGTGACCGCCCCCCACTAGAGGTGTAGTTACCACGGTGACCGTCCTCCGCTGGCGGTGTAGTTACCACGGTGACCGTCCTCTGCTGGCGCTGTAGTTACCACGGTGACCGACCTCCTACGAGGCTGATAATGAGCGGTCAGATCGGCGGAGGAGGTTGCGGTGGAGCTTTTCCAGATTCTTCCTGATAAATGTCGTATATTTGGGGCAGAATTCAGTGATTGTCGTTATATCGTCCCCTGTGATCTCCATCTTCTCCTTTATCATGAAGACGCCGGCAGGACGAGATCCCTCCAGCTGATCCAGTGTTCATCCCTCCTTCTCCTGAATGACCCCGAGGATGGACGAGGACGAGACCACCAGAAGATTATTACACTTCACCCTGGAGATCATCTCCCTGCTGAGCGGAGAGGTAACTCCTCTACATTTCTATCAGCTTTATTGTGTTATGTAACAAGTCCGACATCGGGAAGAGGAAATCCAGAAGAGGAAGAGAAGGATTCTTTACTGTAAGAGCAGTGATTGTGTGCAGCTCTCTGCCAGGAGGAGTTGTCATGGGGATTCCCTATAAGAGCTGTAGAGGGGCCTGGATGTCTGTCCTAAGTGTAATAATATTCCAGGTTATGGCCCCAGATTACTGGAGACGGTTATTGATCCCGGGATTTCTACTGATTGTCAGATCTGGAGTCAGGAAGGAATTCTTCTCCCTACGTGTCTCTCTCCATACACAGGATTACACAATAGTGAGGAAGACACCGGGGGAGGGTGTGACTCCCATCATCCATCTCCAGGAGTCAGGAGGGCGGAGCCCAGACCCCATCACAGAGCCTCCCCCGCACCCCCCGATACATGAGAGGAAGAGGAAGAAGATCCTAGAGCTCAGCAACAAGATGATTGAGCTGCTGAGCGGTGACTGCTGGGACATTATATAGGACAGCACTGGAGGATTCTGGGTGATGAGCGGAGAGGTTACTGCTGGGACATTATACAGGACAGCACTGGAGGATTCTGGGTGATGACTGGAGAGGTGACTGCTGGTACATTATACAGGACAGCACAGGAGGATTCTGGGTGATGACCGGAGAGGTGACTGCTGGGACATTATACAGGAGAGCACTGGAGGATTTGGGTGATGACCGGAGAGGTGACTGCTGGGACATTATACAGGACAGCACTGGAGGATTCTGGGTGATGACTGGAGAGGTGACTGCTGGGACATTATATAGGACAGCACTGGAGGATTCTGGGTGATGACCGGAGAGCTGACTGCTGGGACATTATACAGGACGGCACTGGAGGATTCTGGGTGATGACGGTGTCGTTGTTGTCAGGATCCTATAAGGTGTCAGGACGTCGCTGTCTATCTCTCCATGGAGGAGTGGGAGTATCTAGAAGGACACCAGGATCGGTACCAGGAGGTGATGATGGAGGAGCTCCGGCCTCTGACATCACCAGGTGAGAGGAGACTCTTGTTGGCTCCGGGGGATGTGATGACGTCTCTCGGCCTCGTCCTATAATAGATGATTTTTCTCCAGACTTGCTCTGGTTTTCTCTACATTTTCTCACAGCTTTCATTCCCTGATTCTTCTCTTCTGATCTGTGAGTCGTGGTTTCTCCGCTGTCGTCTTCATCAGTCTTCGTCCTCGGCGGTTTCTTTATGAATCTTTCACCTTCCTTAGAGCATCGGTCACATTTTGTCTGCAGATGTCCCAGCGCTTCTGTCCTTTCTCTCCTGTGAGTTTTTTCGGTACCGGAGTCTGATCGTTACTCAGCAGAGTCGGGGTTAATTTACTGATGATTTTCCCCCTAATCCGCTGTCGCTCGTCCGTCCCTCTGAATCGGTGCCGGCTCAATGTCGTCATCAGTCGTGGTCGGGCTTCTGGCTTTTTGGGTTTTGTTTCTCAGCATTTATTGGGCGGTAAGAACGACGTCGCTGCCATTTTCAGAACTATTCCTGACACCCATCACTTTATCTTCCGTTATCGGAGCTGTGTGAGGGCTTCTCTTCTTGAATGGCCGTTGACCTTTTTATTGGTGACTTTTTTTGATCATTGTTTTTTCATTACAGTTTTGGGGAGGTGTTTCTGATGTGTTTTTTTCTTTTGGCGTTTACCGTGTGCAATAAATCCTGACGTGAAAATGCCAAATAATAATATATATATGTGTGTGTGTGTGTGTGTGTGTATATGTATGTAGATAGATAGATAGATAGATAGATAGATAGATTTATTTTTATAAAAAATAAACATTTGTTCTCATTTTGGGAGACAAAACAAAAATAATGGGGACTTCAATCTGAGATCCTGGCGTGGTAATAAGTGTAAGTCTCCCTTAAAGGGATGTTTGTTCAGAAGAATATGTATTATGGAGCTTTTCTGTGGAGTCTGACCAGACAATCTCTCCTTGGCTCCCCGTGTGCATCAGTAAGCGCCCATGACCCCGGTGCCGGCTCTCTAGTTGTCCTTTCTACACATTGATAGGTACTAACCGCTGCGTACCGGGTGCTCCCCACAACACCGTCCTTCCAGGTTCTGTGACTTCATCCGTCAGCTGTACATGTGCCCTTTTTTCCTCCTTTAGAGACAAACACAGATCTTGCTGCCTATTTTAGTGTTTATACCGAGGCGGCTGTTGAGATTTATCTCTATTTAAAGAAGAAGAAAAACGCGGTAACTCGTCTTTTAATAGGAGGAAGTCAGGTTCTCTCCTCTGAGTGATCCCAGAGGATCCTGTCCAGGAGGGAGGCCGTGTCCTCATGGTGACATCATGAGCTCTCAAAAAAACAATCACTGGTAAATAGTCTTCCCCCAATCTCCATACAGTGAATTAGGAGAGAAGAAACCAATGGATAGAAATGTGGAGCTTTCTCCAGCTCCTCTGTGGTTCCATCCCCGGAGACGAAACTTGGAGAAGTTGTGTTTTTTAGTACGGCTCCTCCATCTGACTGACGAGGGTCTTCTCTGTCCCTCTCCTCAGGGTCCTCATCCTTCGAGTGCAGAGCATTAGGCTTTGGCCTTGCTGATTATCACTTCATAGTTGAGGCCCACAATGTGCTGGGACCTCGGTACCTGTGGTGAGGACCACAACAATGTAATTTATTCCCAGATACATAAACATAGAATTACCGGTTCTGAGAGACGGATCTCATATATAGATGACGCGCCCCCTGGGCCTGTGCTGTGTAGGGGATACCCGGAGCCGGATCGCTGGGGGTTGTAGTCTCAGTGTGGCGGTGACCCGGTCCGTGCCCAGGGCGGTCAAACCAGTGGCAGTCTTAGGTAATAACAAATGTCCGACTACGCCACCCGTGGATTGCGGTCAGTGGGGACCGCCGCTGCGCTGCCGACCGCTGAGGCTGATGTTGTTTGCGCAGCTGAGTATGGGATAACTCCCCACGGGAGAAGTATTGCCTCAGGGCAGCTAGTGTGGATGATGGGAGTGATGGTGTGAGCGTCCCAGTAGTAATGGTGCTGGTGTGGCGATGAAACACAGAGACGTGTGGTGCAGTTCAGGGTCTTTACTGATGGTATAAGGCAGACCCTCCCGGGAGTACTGGTTAGCAGTAGGGGCCTGGTCAGTCTGTGAGCAAGCAGGATCTCCCCTGGCCAGGTGGAGTTGTAGGCCTCCCCGACTATCTGCACTCTTTCCTGACTACCTTGCTCTATGCGGGTAGAAGTAGCCCACGTCCCTGAGTATACCGTGTGGTGCTCACCCGTATGGCCGGTGACTTGGGGCCTTCCGTTAGCCTCCGCTTCACGATGGCGGTGCTGGTCCCTTGCTTGTGACCGTGCCTTCGGGTTTCTAAGGCCAGAGGACATGGAATCCCCTGCCGGTTGGATTCTGCTGCTGGACCTGGATGTCCCCACAGCTTCGGACTCCGTGTCCGGGTTAGTGTCTTCAGCCAAGGCGAGCTTTCTAGCTTCCAGCCTCTGGCACTCGCTCCTGCTCCTACAGAGCTCCTGTTGTAACTTTCCCTGTGTCTGCTGTCCTCCAGACCTGGCTGCGTCTCTGTCTGGGACTTCACTCACTAATCCCGCCCCAGACCCAGTTTATAAGGGCAGATTCCTCCCCTCCCAGGTCTGGGTGGGCCGTGTTGCATGCTTAGGGCTCCTGACCAGAGAAACCTCCCACTTGCTCTCAGACATAATATCTCTATTACTGTGGTAACCAGACCCCTGGGGTACCACATTCCCCCCTTGTAAATTTTAGTACTCTGGGACTAAACACATTTTTTTTTTAAAGAAACATAAATGCAGGGTATAACAATAATACAATAACATATTTACAGGAAGCTTTAGTTCTTTAAAGGTCACGGCGTGTCTGCAACCGGGTGTCCATATCACCCAAGGTGAAGTTTTAAGCGAAGTAGGGGACCTGTTCAAAGCAAACCCCTTGCGTTGGCCTTGGGCGTGGCTGCAAGGCTGAAGCTAGCTACTTTGGGCCGCAAGTAGGCCACGCCAGACAGGTTTTCTCTTCCGCGGCCGTCTTCGCAAGAGGCACCAAGGTGCAACTATCTACAAAATTGTTCCGGTTATCCAGTGTCCATAACCTGTTAGTCCAAATAAATCTGCAGGGTAACTGAGAAACATAATTAATAACAGGCAACAAACATAAACCATAAATATTTTCAAGAAACAGGTAAATTCACAGTGCATTACTTATATTCTCCAGCGCGCGGGCATTTGACCTCTAGTGACTCTAGTGGACCTACGGAGCTCACTAACTGGTCCTGCACTACAGGGTGTAGGAGGTGTTATGGGCAAGCTGGGCAGCTTTCTGCGCACTCTTTGGCTCACTAGGGGCACGGCAGGCTCACTACTAGCAGAGGGTTGATTCTCCTGGGCTGCTGGTGTGGATTCTTCTGCCTCCTGGGCCGGCTGCTCTTCCAGCTCTACCTGGTCTTCTGTAGGCACTTGAGGGGCTAGCTGGAGAAAGGTGAGGACGGGCACCACGATAGCGTTGTTTACTTGTGTCCGGGGAAAGTCTCCGAGTACGGTGCTGATCATTTCCTCCTTTTCCTCTACGGGTTGAGGGTCTTCCTGATCTTCATCCGTGCTTTGTAACTTCTCGGGGCACTTTTTCAGGTGGTCTCTGGAGACAGTGGCTGTGGTGTCTCCTCCATCCTTACTGATGACGTACACCTTTGGATTATTGTGGCTTGAGGGCAGTACGGTGTACGGGTCCTTTTCCCACTGGTCATCCAACTTATGGAGCCGCCTTTTTCTTTTCAAGACCTGCGCTCCAGGTACCAAGGGAACAGCGGGAGCATGTTGGTTGTAAGTCCTCTCCTGCCTTTCTCTTGATTGACAGAGACTTCGCTCGACGCTCTCCTGTACTTTCCGGTACTGCTGCTGCCGTTCTGTATCCCAGTCTGCTTCTGGCGAGGTGTCCTCGGGTGTCAGGACTCCCATATCTAGGTCAACAGGCTGCTTACCAGGTCTTGCTCGCATTAGGTAAGCCGGGGTACAGTTGGTGGAACCTACCGGGATGTGGTTATACAGGTCCACCAGATCGGGCAGTTTCTCAGGCCACAGACTGCGTTCTTCCAGGGGCAATGTTTTTAGCAGATCTATCACCACCTGGTTCATCTTCTCGCAGAGTCCATTGGTTTGGGTTTGATAGGGCGTTGTTCTTATCTTCTTGCAGCCATACAGGTTGCAGAACTCCTGGAAGACCTCCGCTTCGAAGGCTGGTCCTTTGTCCGTCAGCACTTGGTCCGGGTACCCGTGTGGGCGACAGAAGTGCAGCTGGAAGGCTCTGGCTGCTGTCTGAGCCGTCAGGTCTTTGACAGGGACCACCACCAGGAACCGGGAGTAGTGATCCACGATGGTTAGGGCGTAGACATACCCGCTTCTGCTTGGAGCCAGTTTAACATGGTCCAGAGCGACCAGTTTCTGCGGCTGCCTGGTGATGATGGGCTGCAGGGGAGTCCTCTGGCTGGCACGGTCCCTTCTTCTTAGATTGCACGGGCCACAGTCTCTACACCACCTCTCAATGGCTCCTCTCATGCCTATCCAGTAGAACCGTTCACGCAGCAGGAACTCCAGCTTCTTCCATCCGAAGTGCCCTGCCCCATTGTGGTAGGCCTCCAGCACCATAGCTGCGTCCCATCTCGGTACCACCACCTGCCAGATCAGTTCATGTGTCCGGGAATTGACCAATCTGCGGCACAACTTCTCCTTGTAGAGAAACAGTCTGCTCTTCTCCGTCCACAGTTGCTTGGTCTCTTCCGGAGCGTCTGGGTCCAGGCGGGCGTCAGCCTGGGTCAGCATCTCCTTCACCAGACGGACTGCGGGGTCGCTGTCTTGTGTCTCCGCCCAGTTGTAGTGGGGTAAGGGTTTGAACGTAGCGGATCGCTAGCCCCTCACACGGTGGGAATACTGGGTAATCCCATGACTGTGAAACGCAGGGAGTTCGATCTCTTCCAATTCTTCTGGATCCTCCCCTTCGTCCGGTAGGTTTGGCATCCTGGACAGGGCGTCCGAGTTGGTATTGGAGCGTCCTGCCCGGTACTTGATCGTGAACTCAAAATTGGACAGGCGGGCCATCCATTTCTGCTCCAGGGCACCCAGTCTTGCAGTGTCCAGGTGTGTCAACGGGTTGTTGTCCGTGTACACGGTGAACCTGGAAGAGGCAAGGTAATGCTTGAAACGTTCGGTTACTGCCCACACCACTGCCAGGAACTCTAGCTTGAACGAGCTGTAATTCTCAGGGTTTCTTTCCGTGGGTCGCAGTTTTCGGCTGGCGTAAGCAATTACCCGTTCTCTCCCCTGCTGGATCTGGGACAGTACGGCCCCTAGCCCGATGTTGCTTGCGTCCGTGTGGAGGATAAAGGGCTGGCTGTAATCAGGGTACGCCAGGATTTCATCCCCCGTGAGGGCCATCTTCAGCTGGCGGAATGACTCCTCTTCCAGCTTTTCCCATTTGAAGGGTGGCTTCTGGTTTTTGGCCTTCCTGGACTGGCCTATCAGGAGGTCCTGCATAGGAGCTGCCTTCTTGGTAAAACCGGGAATGAATCTTCGGTAGTAGCCTACCAACCCGAGGAACTGCCGCACTTCCTTTATGCTGGATGGTCTTGGCCAGTCCTTAATTACGGTGATCTTGTCAGGGTCGGGGGCTACTCCGTCAGCACTCACCACGTGTCCCAGGTACTGTACCTTTGGCTTCAGTAGATGACACTTTGAGGGTTTTACCTTTAGGCCATAGATTGCCAGGGCTTCAAACACTTCTGCCAGGTGTTCCAGATGGTCCTCATAGGTCTTAGAATAGACGATGACGTCGTCCAGGTATAACAGGACCATCTCGAAGTTCCGGTGTCCCAGACAGCATTCCATCAACCGTTGGAAGATTGCAGAGCCCGAACGGCATACAGTTAAATTCGCTGAGTCCCATCGGGGTGGTGAATGCGGTCTTCTCCCGGTCCGCCTCTGCTACAGGAACCTGCCAGTACCCGCTAGTGAGATCCAAAGTAGAGAAGAAGTTAGCAGATTTTAATGCAGCTAAGGACTCTTCTATCCTTGGTAACGGGTACGCATCTTTGTGTGTGATACGGTTGACCTTCCTGTAGTCTACACACATTCTCATGGTGTTGTCTTTCTTTTTCACTAAGACTAGTGGAGCTGCCCAGGGGCTACAGCTGTCCCTAATTACCCCAGCCTCATTCATGTCTTTTAGCATCCCCTTGGCATGTTGATAGTGTGCAGGGGGTACGGGTCGGTATCTCTCTTTTATGGGAGGATGGTCTCCCGTTGGGATGTGATGTTCTACCCCCTTTACTCGCCCAAAGTCTAACGGGTGTTTGCTAAACACTCTTTCGTACTCTTGAACCTCCCGATAGACTCCCTGTTTTTGGTGTGAGGGAGTGGAGTCAGTACCCAAATGCAGTTGCTGACACCAGTCCTCCATTGGTTTCTTAGAGCCGTTACCTTCCTCTGGTTGAGATGGAGGCAAGGGTTCCACAGCCTGTACAGAGTTCTGGTTGATGGTGAACAATTTGGCTAGCGTGGCATACCGGGGCAGGTGTACTTCTCTCTCCCCGATATTTATGATGCGGACGGGCACCCTCCCATGGCGTACATCGACCACCCCCCGTGCTGTCAAAATGGTGGGCTTACTGTCTGAGTAGACGGGTTCTACCATTGCTTGGTAGTCTCTACCTCTTAGACCAATAGCTGCCCCGCACCAAATCATCATCTCACTTTTTGGGGGCATGGCAATAGGGAATGGGTCACACATTCTCACGCTACCTATCTCACCACCAGATAGTTCCACTTGTTGCCGCTTCATCAGTGCCCGGATCTCTTTCTGGAGCACACGCTGCTGGCTGGAACTGGCGTTCTTGGCAACCTGTTGCAAAATAAGAATCACCTCTGCAAGACAGTTTTCAATTACGTTAGTACCTAGGGTGATTTTTGGGTGACTCTCGCGACGGTCAATGTCCACAATGATAAGTCCTTGTGCCGGCAGTTCAACTTTACCGACCTTGATGGTCATTTCCTTAAATCCTATCTGTGGCACGGGCTGACCATTGCTGGCGATAATGCTCAGGTCGTCATCTGGGTAGCGGGTTATGTCCGAGTCATTCCAGTACCGCTTGAAGAGCACGTACGGGATGGTGGTGACCTGTGACCCGGTGTCTAGTAGGGCACTCATAGGAATGCCATCCAGTACCACGGGCAAGACCGGACGTCCCCCTACGTATTTGTCACGCCAGTTTGATGGGCCTGATGATCTTATGCCTGGGGATTGGCCCTCTACCCCAGGTTGTGCCCGTTTAAATGACAGTACCTTGCCATATGTCCGGGTTGATCGCAGCGGCGGCAGATGGGTCGTCCGTCCTCGTTGTATCTGTCGCTGGGTCTTCCTCTGGCCGGTGGGGTCCTCCTCAGTCGGCGCCACGGGACGTCCTCCGGTCCGGATGCCAGCTGGATCTTTCCTGGAGAAGAGACCTGTAAAGACTGCACAGTTCTGGTTGGACCTGATGGTGCTGGTCTGTTGCCGGGTTATTGTTCAAAGCCTGTGCATCAGCTCCCACAGGCCCTGCAGACAAGGGCGCCGCATCCTGGTGATAAGTGATAGCAGGGCGCCTGTGGGTCACAGCGCCACCTGGTGCTGGTTCTCGGAGCACCCGGATGGCTCTGTCCTTGAACTGTGCAAAGTCCACGTCAGGGTCCTGTAAAGCCATTGCCCGCAACTAGGTTCGGTGGGCATTGCACAGTAGACCCTCAATAAATTGTTCGGTCAGCAACTTGTCTTCATTTCCCACGCTGTCAGGGTCTGCCTGCTTAATGGCTCTCAGGGCCTCTTGTAGGTTTAGAGCATAGTCTCTTATACTTTCATGTGCCCGTTGTTTGCACCCGTAAAATCTGAGCTTTATTTCGGCTGAGGTGCGGGTATCAAATGTGTCTTTCAGCCGGGCTAGTATCTCTCTGACAGTCCTCTTCTTCCCAGGTGACCAGGACTTTATCTCCCTTTGGGCTGCCCCGATTAACTGGGCCACCAGAATGCTCACTTTTTGCTCTTCTGTGAGGGGGTATACCTGGAAGAGGCTATCAAGTCTTTCCCTAAAGTCACTCAGGGTATGTGACTCCCCTGAGTACTGGGGTAGCCAGGTTGCCCCCAGGATATAAGGCATGGTGAATGGCATGACCGCTGCAGCGGTTGCGCAGGTGGCCGGTGTGGCGGTGGAGCTCCCCTCGGTGTCCGACATCCTCCTTCCCCCCTAGTGGACCGTGGCCTACCTTGCGATGCTCTTCTTCCGTAGGCAGCGGCTCCGCAATCAATCGTCGGGGTAGAGGACCTGGCGTCGCGCTCCGATGACGTCAGCGTCGCTCTTCCTCCCTTCCAGGACCTTACGCAGCGTCGGAGCGTGGGGCGGAGCTTCGGATCTCGCGCGCTTTCGGCGTCCACGCCCCTCTTCTTCCCGCGCGGCGTCCCGAAGATGGCGTCCGAAGGCGGGAAGCAGCTGCGGATGGCGGGAAGAAGGCAGAAGACGGCGGGAAACGGTCCAAGATGGCGTCCGATGGCGGGAAACGACTCCGGACGGCGGGAAACTTCGCCACAGGTAAGTTCAAAAGTCTTTTTCAGGCACGCAGTACCCGGTGGTTGCGGGCACGAAATCCTGCCGACTACGCCAAAGTTGACGCGCCCCCTGGGCCTGTGCTGTGCAGGGGATACCCGGAGCCGGATCGCTGGGGGTTGTAGTCTCAGTGTGGTGGTGACCCGGTCCGTCCCCAGGGCGGTCAAACCAGTGGCAGTCTTAGGTAATAACAAATGTCCGACTACGCCACCCGTGGATTGCGGTCAGTGGGGACCGCCGCTGCGCTGCCGACCGCTGAGGCTGATGTTGTTTGCGCAGCTGAGTATGGGATAACTCCCCACGGGAGAAGTATTGCCTCAGGGCAGCTAGTGTGGATGATGGGAGTGATGGTGTGAGCGTCACAGTAGTAATGGTGCTGGTGCGGCGATGAAACACAGAGACGTGTGGTGCAGTTCAGGGTCTTTACTGATGGTATAAGGCAGACCCTCCCGGGAGTACTGGTTAGCAGTAGGGGCCTGGTCAGTCTGTGAGCAAGCAGGATCTCCCCTGGCCAGGTGGAGTTGTAGGCCTCCCCGACTATCTGCACTCTTTCCTGACTACCTTGCTCTATGCGGGTAGAAGTAGCCCACGTCCCTGAGTATACCGTGTGGTGCTCACCCGTATGGCCGGTGACTTGGGGCCTTCCGTTAGCCTCCGCTTCACGATGGCGGTGCTGGTCCCTTGCTTGTGACCATGCCTTCGGGTTTCTAAGGCCAGAGGACATGGAATCCCCTGCCGGTTGGATTCTGCTGCTGGACCTGGATGTCCCCACAGCTTCGGACTCCGTGTCTTGGTTAGTGTCTTCAGCCAAGGCGAGCTTTCTAGCTTCCAGCCTCTGGCACTCGCTCCTGCTCCTACAGAGCTCCTGTTGTAACTTTCCCTGTGTCTGCTGTCCTCCAGACCTGGCTGCGTCTCTGTCTGGGACTTCACTCACTAATCCCGCCCCAGACCCAGTTTATAAGGGCAAATTCCTCCCCTCCCAGGTCTGGGTGGGCCGTGTTGCATGCTTAGGGCTCCTGACCAGAGAAACCTCCCACTTGCTCTCAGACATAATATCTCTATTACTGTGGTAACCAGACCCCTGGGGTGCCACATAGACAGATACACGGCAGGTCATATATTCAGTCTCTGTGTCTCCACAGATGGATCCAGGAGGAGAAATCCACCAGAGAGATGTCCCCGTCCTCTGTATTCCCATTACTGTCCAGAGGAGAATCACAACATCCCAGAGGATCATCAGGTAGATGACACTGAAGACCCCACAACATCTGACCATGAAGTGATGGGATTTGAGCTCATCTCACATTGTTCTTTTTTAGGGTGAAGATCTGATTGATATTAAGGTTGAGGTTATACATGGAGCAGAAGAGGCGACCGCAATATGGGCCGATCAGCAGGGTGAGGAGGGAAGACTGTCGTGTCGGTTCTATGGTCATCTACTACTACTTCCATCATTGCATGACACAATCTACAGTGGCATGTAAAAGTTTGGGCACCCCTGGCCAAATTCCTGTTATTGTGACCAGTTAAACAAGTTGAAGATGAAATGATCTCTAAAAGACCTAAAGTTAAAGATGACACATTTCCTTTGAGTTACCCTGGGACATTTGTGTGCTCAGATAACTTTGTCCAATGATTCAGATCTTACTTAGCCTGTTAGGGTTATGGCTCGTTCACTATCATCGTTAAGAAAGGCCAGGTGATTCAAATTTCCAGCTTTATAAAAACACAGCTTACTCTAACATTGTGCTAAAATAACCGCAGCCATGGCTTCTTCTAAGCAGCTGTCTAGCTCTCTGAAAATGGTGGAGGCCACAAAGCAGGAGAAGGCTATGAGCAAAGCGCTTTCAAGTTGCCCTTTCCTTGGTTCAAAATGTAATAAAGAAATGGCAGTTAACAGAAACAGTGGAGGTCAAGATAAGGTCTGGAAGACCAAGCAGATTTTCAGTAGGATTGCTAGAGAGGCAAATCAGAACCCCCGCCTGACTGCAAAAGACCTTCAGAAAGATTTAGCAGACTCTGGAGTTGTGGAACATTGTTGTACTCTTCAGAGACACCTGCACAAATATGGCCTTCATGGAAGAGTCATCAGAAGAAAACCTCTCCTGCGACCTCACCATAAAATTCAGCGTCAGAAGTATGCAAAAGTACATCTAAGAAGGTCTGATGCATTTTGTAAACAAGTCTTGTAGACCGATGAGGTTAAAATAGAGCAATGATCATAGTTGTGTGGAGAAAAAAGGGCACAGAATTTTAGGAAAAGAACATCTCGCCAACCATTAAGCATGGTGGTGGATCAATCATGCTTTGGGGTTGTGTTGCAGCCAATGGCACAGGGAACGGGTAGAGGGAAGAATGGATTCCTTGAAATTTCAGCAAATTCTTGATACAAACATAACACCATCTGCAAAAATGCTGAAGGTAAAAAGAGGATGGCAAATGATAATGATACTAAACACACGTCAAAAGGCGAAAGCTGAAGGTTTTACAATGGCCCTCACAGTCCCCTGATCTGAACATCATTGAAAATCTGTGGCTAGACCTCAAAATAGCAGACGATGCTAGACGACCCAAGAATCTCACAGAACTGGAAGAATTCTCCAAAGAAGAATGAATGAAAATCCCTCAAACAAGAATTGAAAGACTATTGTCTGGCTACAAAAAGCATTTACAAGCTGTGATACTTTCAAAAGGGGGCGCTACTAGGTACAAACCTTGCCGGGTGCCAAAACTTTTGCATTTTCCCTTATTGAATTTTTTTTAAATGTAAAAGATGAAAATATATATAATTTATTATTCATTGTTTTGCCTAAACTACAAAGGAAATGTCATCTTTAACTTTAGGCCGTTTAGAGATTATTTCATCTTCAACTTAACTGTTCGCAATAACAGTAATTTTGACCATTGGTGCCCAAACTTTTACATATCACTGTATTCTGTCACTGTGTGTTTCCTACAGATGGACTCATGGAAAGAAATCCACCAGAGAGATGTCCCCGTCCTCTGTATTCCCAGGACTGTCCAGAGGAGAATCACAACATCCCGGAGAGTCATCAGGTAGACGGTGCTGAGCCCTGTACCCGATCTGTATATGGGGGGACATTGCTGATCGATATCATAGATGTCACAGATTTTGGTGGTTTCTTGTATTGTGCTGATTGTTACATCTGATATATCAGGAGGAAGATCCGACTAAGAATAAAGTGAAGGACGAGACAGAAGAAGAAGCGATGACGAGGAGGGATCAGCCGTGTGTGAGTGACGGGAAGGAGGAGATTCCTGTAGATGTTTCCAAAGGTGTGTAATAATGACCGGCGTGTGATGATGATGATGATGACTGGCTTATGACGATGATGACTGGCATGTGACTATGATTAGCGGCGTGTGATGATGATTACTGGCGTATGACGATGATGATTGGCATGTGACTATGATTAGCGGTGTGTGATGATGATGACTTGCATATGACGATGATGATTGGCATGTGACTATGATGACCGGCGTGTGATGATGATGACTGGCGTATGACGATGATGATTGGCATGTGACTATGATTAGCGGCGTGTGATGATGATGACTGGCGTATGACGATGATGATTGGCATGTGACTATGTTGACCGGCGTGTGATGATGATGACTGGCGTATGACGATGATGATTGGCATGTGACTATGATTAGCGGCGTGTGATGATGATGACTGGCGTGTGACGATGATGATTGGCATGTGACTATGATTAGCGGCTCCTGATGATGATGACTGGCGTATGACGATGATGATTGGCATGTGACTATGATTAGCGGCGTATGACGATGATGATTGGCATGTGACTATGATGACCGGCGTGTGATGATGATGACTGGCGTATGACGATGATGATTGGCATGTGACTATGATTAGCGGCGTGTGATGGTGATGACTGGCGTATGACGATGATGATTGGCATGTGACTATGATTAGTGACGTGTGATGATGATGACTGGCGTATGACGATGATGATTGGCATGTGACTATGATTAGCGGCGTGTGATGATGATGATTGGCATGTGACTATGATTAGTGGCGTGTGATGATGATGACTGGCGTATGACGATGATGATTGGCATGTGACTATGATTAGCGGTGTGTGATGATGATGACTGGCGTATGACGATGATGATTGGCATGTGAGTATGATTAGCGGCGCCTGACGATGACCGGTGTGTGATATTGTATGAAGTCTCCGGTGCAGTGAAGCTTTATCCGCCGTCCACATCACAGCAGAAGCGTCCGGTGATGGCGCGGCTGCTCTTGTACAGAGTCCGGTTGCGCACCGATGAATAACTGGGCCGCATTCACACCTCTTCTTAATGATTTAATAAGCACATTTTTAATTTTCCTAATTGTGTTTTTAATATTACTTCCCTCTTTTATTTTCATATTATTCTTACACAAGTCTCATGCTGCCATATAAATGACTGAGCTTGCGATTCGGACAGAACCCCGGGGGAAGATTCCGTATAATGAGGCGCTGTGGACGCCGTCTGGCCTATGATCCAGTGATGTCCATCTTTTTCAGCGTGCATAAAAGCACAGGCGACCAGAGGCTAGACGGAGTCCGGTGTAACTCTGCTGCCTCATTATTCTGAATGGATCCCTCAGGGGTGTCATCTGAATCATGTATTTTGTAGATTTAGATGGAAACCCCGATGTACAGTGGGTGCGGAAAGTATTCTTACTCCTTGAAATTTTTCACTCTTTGTTTCATTGCAGCCATTTTGTAAATTGAAAAAGTTCATTTTTTTCCTCATTAAAGTACACGCTGCACCCCATCTTCACTGAAAAAAAAACAGAAATGTAGAGATTTTTGTAAATTTATTAAAAAAAAAAAAGCCTGAAATATCACATGGTCATACGTATTCAGACCCTTTGCTCAGTATTGAGTAGAAGCCCCCTTTTGAGCTAGTACAGCCATGAGTCTTCTAGGGAATGATGCAACAAGGTTTTCACCCCTGGATTTGGGGATCCTCTGCCATTCTTCCTTGCAGATCCTCTCCAGTTCCATCAGGTTGGTTGGTGAACGTTGGTGGACAGACATTTTCAGGTTTCTCCAGAGATGCTCAATTGGGTTTAGGTCAGGACTCTGGCTGGGCCAGTCAAGAATGGTCACAGAGTTGTTCTGAAGCCACTCCTTTTGTCATTTTAGCTGTGTGCTTAGGGTCACTGTCTTGTTGGAAGGTGAACCTTGGGCCAAGTCTGAGGTCCAGAGCACTCTGGAAGAGGTTTTCATCCAGGATATCTCTGTACTTGGCTGCATTCATGTTTCTTCATTGGCAACCAGTCATCCTGTCTGTGCAGCTGAAAAATACCCCCATAGCATGATGCTGCCACCACCATGTTTCACTGTAGGGATTGTATTGGGCAGGTCATGAGCAGTGCCTGGTTTTCTCCACACATACCGGTTAGAATTATCACCAAAAAGTTCTATCTTCGTCTCATCAGACCAGAGAATCTTATTTCTCATAATCTGTGAGTCCTTCATGTGTTTTTGAGCAAACTCTATGCGGGCTTTCATATGT
This sequence comes from Phyllobates terribilis, assembly GCF_046119375.1. Classification (NCBI taxonomy): domain Eukaryota; kingdom Metazoa; phylum Chordata; class Amphibia; order Anura; family Dendrobatidae; genus Phyllobates; species Phyllobates terribilis. The sequence goes on from NW_027363019.1 coordinate 673,026, forward strand.
CTTGCACTGAGTAGATCCTTCCATCTGGCCACTCTGCCATAAAGGCCCGACTGGTGGAGGGCTGCAGTGATCATTGACTTTTGTGAGCTTTCTCCCTTCTCCCTACTGCATCGCTGGAGCTCAGCCACAGTGATCTTGGTGTTTTTCTTTACTTCTCCTACCAAGGCTCTTCTCCCACGATTGCTCAGTTTGCTGGACGGCCAGGTCTAGGAAGACTTCTGGTGGTCACAAACTTCTTCCATTTAAGGATTATGAAGGCCACTGTGTTCTTAGGAACCTTGAGTAATGCAGAAATTCTTTTGTAACCTTGGCCAGATCTGTGCCTTGCCACAATTCTGTCTCTGAGCTCCTTGGGCTGTTCCTTTGAGCTGATGATTCTCATTTGGTCTGATATGCACTGTGAGCCGTGAGGTCTTATATAGACAGGTGTGTGTCTTTCCAAATCAAGTCCTATAAGTTTAATTAAACACAGCTGGACTCCAATGAAGGAGTAGAACCATCTCAAGGAGGATCACAAGGAAATGGACAGCATGTGACTTAAATATGAGTGTCTGAGCAAAGGGTCTGAATACTTATGACCATGTGATATTTCAGTTTTTCTTTTTTAATAAATTTGCAAAATTGTCTGCATTTATGCTTTTTTTCAGTCAAGATGGGGTGCAGAGTGTACTTTAGTGAGAAAAATAAATGATCTTTTTCGAATTTACCAAATGGCTGCAATGAAACAAAGAGTGAAAAATGTAAAGGGGTCTGAATACTTCCCGTACCCACTGTAAGTGTTCAGTGTACAGCACAGGATAAATATGCTCCAAAATGTTCTGTACCCCAAAATGCCACCAAGAGCTTCTACTCAACCCACAAAAAACAAGTCCCCACTCAGGTTCATCATCTGTAAACAGTAATATAGGGGGTGTCCATATTACTGGAAGCACAAAGGCTCTGGAAAAGTGACTTGGCTCCCACTTAAAGAAATCCAGTGACATCTGCGCTCCCAAATCCAAATGCCCCCTCCTCCTGGGCCCCACCGTGTGCAGTTAGCATCCACATGTTTGGCAACTTACTGTAGCGGGGAGATGCAATTTATTTCTCCAGAAAGCACTAGCTGGGAATCATGTACTGGGCGCTACAACGTAAGGGCACTGCAATGTACCGGACACTACAATGTACTGGCCACTATAAGGGAATATTTGCATTTTCACTTCACAACATCCATTACTGCTCGTTTCTGGAAAGCACCCATGGAGTCAAATTCATCACTACACCTGTAGATACATTTCCATAGGGGTGTAATTTCCAAACTGGTGTCACTTGAGGGGGGATTCTGCTCTTCTGCCACTTTGGGGCTCTGTATATGGAGTCTGCAAACTGTTCTACTAAAGTTTGTTCTCCAAGAGTCAAATAGCGCTCCTTCCCTCCCGAGTCTCGCCATGTGGCTAAGCAGTACAGTACAGCCACATATGGGGTATTGCCCCGTTCAGGAGAAATTGTATAAAGTTATGTGGTCATTTTTACCCATTTTCCCTTGTGAAAATGTAAAATCTGGGGCTAAAATAATACTATAGTGGTAAAAATGTAATTTTTTTTTCTTCACCGTTCAATTGTATAACATTTTGTGAATCACAATTACCTTGTATTCATTGGGAAAGTGCGCGGTGGATGCTGGGTGTGACGCGCGGGGTAACCCCACCCACAGCCCGGCGTCCACCGCGGGGATCGCATCACCAAGTCACGCCTCACTTGACGTGACATCAGGGGAAGCAAGAGCCGGCTGCAGCCGGGGGTCGCGTGATGCCGGTGAGTGGCCAGCGATAGCGCCGCTCACAGCCAATAAAGACAAAGCTAGGTAATTAGAAAAAACCTTCTCTCAACGGGTTAATTACATTGGCGGCATTTTTAATAGTAGTGGACATCTTCTTTAATTACGTGGACACTTTTCTATACTGAGGGCAAGATACGAAGCTTGAGAGAGTGAAATGGCACTAGAGGTACATTAAGGGAACCTGTCATCAGTAATTACCACTTAAAGAACTATTTCCCGTCTAATCTCTGCCACCCCTGACTTGTGCCAATGTCACCAGTTTATAAGTGTCATTCACTTTACCCGTCATTGTGTTAATGTTATGGCATGTAGTTGTCCTCCTTATTACCGGTACTTTCACTGACGAGGGTCTTCATTGTGAGATCCAGAAAATACATTTAAAAATCCTTTTTGTGTTGTTGAAAAAATCACATGTAATCTATCTTTCCTCCTTACAGGAAATCCTTGTGAGAATAACGGTTCATCACTAAATTGTAAAAGAGAAGATATCAGGAAGCACTCTAATAGAGGAAACCTCATCACCCTTCCTGCACCTCCTGGACTTCACAGCACTTCACTTTCTTATAATCCTCCTAATCATGTGGAATCATCTCCTGAGCAATCTCACATTATTACCAAAAGTCCAGGGGGCAAAGTGGATTCAAGATTTCAGTGTGACAAGCAATTTACAAAAAGCTCAGATTTTTTCACTCACAGAAAACACAAAGGTAAAAAGCCATACTCCTGTTCAGAATGTGGGAAATTCTTTACCTATAAATCACAATTTATTATACATGAGAGAATTCACACAGGAGAGAAGCCATTTTCATGTTCGGAATGTGGGAAATGTTTTGGAAGTAAATCAGACCTTGTTAAACATCAAAGAATTCACACCGGGGAAAAACCTTTTTCATGTTTACAATGTAGAAGGTGCTTTCCAGAAAAATCACAGCTTGTTATACATCAGAGAATTCACACAGGAGAAAAGCCGTATTCATGTTCAAAATGTGGAAAGTCCTTCACAGGTAAAGGAAGTCTTATTAGACATGAGAGAATTCACACAGGAGAGAAGCCATATTCATGTTCAGAATGTGGGAAATGCTTTACAGATAAAAGGACTCTTATTACACATCAGAAAATTCACACAGGAGAGAAGCCATATTCATGTTCAGAATGTGGGAAATCTTTTATGCGTAAATCAAATCTTTCTGCTCATAAGAGAATTCATACAGGAGAAAAGCCGTATTCATGTCCAGAATGTGGGAAATGCTTTACAGAGAAATCAAAACTTGTGAGACACGAGAAAATTCACACAGGAGAGCAGCCGTATTCATGTTCAGAATGCGGGAAATCTTTTATGCTTAAATCAAATCTTTCTGCTCATAAGAGAATTCATACAGGAGGAAAGCCATTTTCTTGTTCAGAATGTGCGAAATGTTTTAAAAGTAAATCACACCTTGTTATACATCAAAGAATTCACACCGGGGAGAAGCCGTATTCATGTTCAGAATGTGGAAAGTCGTTCACGAATAACTGGAGTCTTATTAAACATCAGAGAATTCACACAGGAGAGAAGCCATATTCATGTTCAGAATGTGGGAAGTCCTTTACAGATAAAAGGAGTCTTATTCCACATCAGCGAATTCACACAGGAGAGGAGCCATATTCGTGTTCAGAATGTGGGAAATGCTTTAGAAATAAAGGGAATCTTATTAGACATCAGAGAAATCACACAGGAGAAAAAACATTTTCATGTTCACTATGTGAGAAGTCCTTCACAAATAAAGGGCATCTTAGTAGACATCAGAGCATTCATACTGGAAAGTCGCCATATTCATGCTCAGAATGTGGGAAGTGTTTTAGTTATAAATCAGATCTTGTTAAACATCACAGAATTCACACAGGAGAGAAGCCGTATTCATGTTCAGAATGCGGGAAATCTTTTATGCGTAAATCAATTCTTGCTGCACATAACAGAATTCATACAGGAGAGAAGCCATTTTCTTGTTCAGAATGTGGGAAATCTTTTATACATAAATCACACCTTGTAAAACATGAGAGAAGTCATACGGAAAAGAAAGTATAATTATGTTCACTGTGTTTTATAAAGTTTAATAAGCATTGTTCAGTATAAATGAGTACACCCCCTTTGATGAGTAAGATTTTGTTTAATAGCTCACTGAACACAAGATCAATTTCTACAATTTTGCCAACACTAAGTTTCATAGAACATTTTTTTTGTAATCAAAACATGAAAGTAAGGTTAATAATATAACTCTCATTACAAAATCTTCAGTTTTACTCAAATTAGTTGATGCAAAAATGAGTACACCCCACATCAAAAGCTACTACATCTATTATTTTGTATGGCCTCGATAATTTTAAAGGACGGCACCAAGTTTTCTAGGCCTGGAATGAACAAGTTAGTGACAATATTATATCTATCTTTTATCTCTCTTTCGATAACGAGCTCTTAGAGCCTGGATGCTGGATGGAGCGATGACAACTTGTCTCTTCAGAATCCCCCATAGGTGTTTGGTTGGGTTCAGATCAGGAGACACTTGGCCACTGAATCACTGTCACCCTGTTCTTCAGAAATGTAACAGTGGCCTACCAAGGGAACAGAGTGATGGCAGCATCTTTTCTGTCACTACAGAGCAGAACATCTGTGAATTCAAGATACCATCAATGACCTGTAGCTCCTCATGCAGCCGCACATAAGGACACGGCCACCACCAGGTCTCACTGTAGACACCATGCATTCTCATTGTATTCCTCACCTCTTCAATGTTATACAGTTTTGAAGCCATCAGTTCCAAAAAAAACCTTTATCTTGGTCTCATCACTCCAGAGTATAAAGTCCCAGGAGTCTTCATATGTTTCCGCATGTGTCCTGGCAGATTGTAGGGCGGCTTTTTTGTGTATGGGATTTAGGAGAGGCTTTCTATGTGGACAACACCCATGTCTGCCATTCCTCTATAGAAAACATTGTCTGCTTTCAGCTCATCTCTCAATGCTTGGATGAAAAATCACAGTTGGGAAGGAATGGACGGGACAAAGAAAGTTACTGATAATCCAGCACTTGTTTTCCAGTGTGAATAACGTCAAAAACTTTTATTGAAAAATCCAAATTAAAATCATAGAAACATTAAAAAACAGATAGGAGCAAAACATCTCTGCGTTTCTACCTGGTATTTGTGTTCAGTTCTTCTTCATGACATAATAAATCAACAGTAACCGGCTTCTTATACACATCATAGTGTCTAATGCACAGCGGAGACCCCCAGCCCCAAATGGACATGTGCAAGTATGTCTACATTACCCCTATGGATGATCATATGTCCACAACAAAAAGCATCCGTGCAATAGAAGAATGAAGTGTCTGCATCTATAATGTGTATATTATGTATAATTACTATAAAAGAGGGAAAAACACAATTCAGTAAATGGATACAAGGTCTGAAGGAAGATTCATATCACTGGAGAATCTGGGGTCCAATTCCAGAATCCACAAGGCTTCTCGGGGGTGTACTTTTTATACCAATCTCCCCCCTTAGCTGGTCTGGTGACATATTCAATACCCACAACTGTAAAGTGATTAATCCCTATTGTGTTGTATGAGATGTTGTGATGCTGCAGATGTATTACGTGTTGTGGGGCCAAGAACGTCCCTAACGTGTCCCCCAATGCGGTGACGTAAGGGTCTGACCGTGCCCCCCACATATTGCAGCAGACAAGCTTCACATTGTATGGTGTCAATGACGTGTGGAGCTACAACTAATGAGATGTCGGATATTATAGGGTTTATTATGGTTAGTAGATGCAGACATTTTTGCTTTGTGCACAGACTTGCACAAACCACATTTATTTCTCCCACATTCAATGAAACCTTTGGTGTTTGTCCTCCACGTGTCAGTTGTCTTTCTTGTTGCTGGATCCTTGTCAGTGTATAACATAGGTAAATGTTTTCTGGTAATATTCACTATATTATAGGAATCTTCTCTGCAGCCAGTATTGAATGTATCTCTAGACTGATGGATGTTTCCTTCTTTGTGAGTTTTCGGTAATGTATGAAATATTGGACATTGTGGGTGATTTTCCTTTAATCGTTCTATTTGTTTGGCATTAAGTACAGCCGATACCAAACCCTCCTCCAAAAGACAATGTAAGGGGGTATTGTATGAATTAGTAGGATCTCCATCTAGAGTGCGGCATATATTAGTATCGTCATCCATGTTCATAACCTCCGGCTCATACAACCCACTATCCAGAGCTGTGATCGAGCCCCCTTTATCTGCAGCTCTAATGACTTTATTAGGGCTGTGCTCAGGGCCGTATCTGGCATTCATGCTGCCCTAGGCACTTTAAGTGGTCACGCCCCCTACTGGTAATTCATACTAGAAGTGCTCATACCCTTTAGGCCCCCTTCACACGTACCGGAGACACACACGTACACCCATTATAATCTATAGGCTGCGCACATGGTCACACGGACCGGACATGTCCGTTTTTTGCCGGCAGCTCAGACGTCAGTACGTCCTGCACACAGATGACATAAAGTGTGACATCCGCACACACGTCTGTGTGACACGTGCCGGAAGAGAGCGCAGAATAGAAATGACAGATATTTAGGTGTTAGATGTGCAAAGAGCGAGATAGATGATAGATATCCGTGAGATATATAATTACTGCCCTGTGTGTGGAGTTTACTGTACTTGTGTTTAGCTAATAAATTAAAAAGCGATGTGGAATCCTCCCTATTTTTGATAACCAGCAAAGGTAAAGCAGACAGCTGTGAGCGGATATTATCAGGGTGGGAAGGTCCTCGGTTACTGGGCCCTTCCCAGCCTAAAAATACCAGCCCTCAGCCGCCTCAGAAATGGCGCACCAATTCAGGTGCTTTGCACGGCTCTTCACGATTGCCCTGGTGCGGTGGCGATCGGGGTAATGGTGGTTAGGGTTGATGACAGCTGTGATTTGTTAAAAAACACAGCTGTCTTCAAGGCCTCAGGTTAGTAATGGAGGGGGAAAGGAAAGAGATCCCGGCACTCACCTGTAGTCAATCATTTATTCCACATCCACAGATCTGCAAAACGTTTCAGCTCCTCCAGAGCTTTTGTCAATTGTGGGCAATCACATAGAAATACAACATTTATATAGAAAGAAAACAAGGAAATGACATCACAATGAAATAGAAAATGAAGAAAACCACAAACATTCATATAATCATATTAGTCTCATTATATAAAATATACACTGCTCAAAAAAATAAAGAGAACACTTAACAGAATATAACTCCAAGTGAATCAAACTTCTGTGAAATCAAACTGTCCACTTAGGAAGCAACACTGATTGACAATCAATTTCACATGCTGTTGTGCAAATGGAATAGACAATAGATGGAAATTATTGGCAATTATCAAGACCCCCTCAATAAAGGAGTGGTTCTGCAGGTGGGGACCACAGACCACATCTTAGTACCAATGCTTTCTGGCTGTTTTGGTCACTTTTGAATGTTGGTTGGGCTTTCACACTCACGGTAGCATGAGACGGACTCTACAACCCACAGAAGTTGCTCAGGTAGTGCAGCTCATCCAGGATGGCACATCAATGCGAGCTGTGGCAAGAAGGTTTGCTTTGTCTGTCAGCGTAGTGTCCAGAGGCTGGAGGCGCGACCAGGAGACAGGCCAGTACACCAGGAGACGTGGAGGGGGCTGTAGGAGGGCAACAACCCAGCAGCAGGACCGCTACCTCCGCCTTTGTGCAAGGAGGAACAGGAGGAGCACTGCCAGTGGCCTGAAAAATGACCTTCAGCAGGCCACAAATGTACATGTGTCTGCACAAACGGTTAAAATCTGACTCCATGAGGGTGGTATGAGGGCCCGACGTCCACAGATGGGAGTTGTGCTCACAGCCCAGCACCGTGCAGGACGCTTGGCATTTGCCACAGAACACCAGGATTGGCAAAGTCGACACTGGCGCCCTGTGCTCTTCACAGATGAAAGCAGGTTCACACTGCGCACATGTGACAGACGTGACAGAGTCTGGAGACGCTGTGGAGAGTGATCTGCTGCCTGCAACATCCTTCAGCATGACCGATTTGGCAGTGGGTCAGTAATGGTGTGGGGTGGCATTTCTTTGGAGGGCCGCACAGCCCTGCATGTGCTCGCCAGAGGTAGCCTGACTGCCATTAGGTACCGAGATGAGATCCTCAGACCCCTTGTGAGACCATATGCTGGTGCGGTTGGCCCTGGGTTCCTCCTAATGCAGGACAATGCAAGACCTCATGTGGCTGGAGTGTGTCAGCAGTTCCTGCAAGATGAAGGCATTGAAGCTATGGACTGGCCCGCCCGTTCCCCAGACCTGAATCCGATTGAGCACATCTGGCACATCATGTCTCGCTCCATCCACCAACGTCACGCTGCACCACAGACTGTCCAGGAGTTGGCGGATGGTTTAGTCCAGGTCTGGGAGGAGATCCCACAGGAGACCATCCGCAACCTCATCAGGAGCATGCCCAGGCATTGTAGAGAGGTCATACAGGCACGTGGAGGCCACACACAATACTCAGCCTCATCAGGAGCATGCCCAGGCGTTGTAGGGAGGTCATACAGGCACGTGGAGGCCACACACAATACTCAGCCTCATCAGGAGCATGCCCAGGCGTTGTAGAGAGGTAATACAGGCACGTGGAGGCCACACACAATACTCAGCCTCATCAGGAGCATGCCCAGGCGTAGTAGGGAGGTCATACAGGCACGTGGAGGCCACACACAATACTCAGCCTCATCAGGAGCATGCCCAGGCGTTGTAGGGAGGTCATACAGGCACGTGGAGGCCACACACAATACTGAACCTCATTGTGACTTGTTTTAAGGACATTACATTAAAGTTGGATCAGCCTGTAGTGTGTTTTTCCACTTTAATTTTGGGGGTGACTCCAAATCCAGGCCTCCATTGGTTAATAAATGTGATTTCCATTGATGATTTTTGTGTGATTTTGTTGTCAGCACATTCAACTTTGAACAGAACAAAGTATTCAATGAGAATATTTCATTCATTCAGATCTAGGATGGGTTATTTCAGTGTTCCCTTTATTTTTTGAGCAGTGTATATACACAAAAATGAAAAAACGTCCATAACAAAGTATATTAACTATCAAATAAAATATTTAATTTTACACCAATACACATTGCCACAAATATATATATAGGCGTATATAGGAAATGCAAAAAACCCCCATATTGTTTTATTTATATAGCGCCAACATATTCCGCAGCACTTTACAATTAAGCGGGGACATGTACAGACAATAAATTCAATACAATTTAAGACAGTTTAAACAGTTACATTAGGAGCGAGGGTCCGGCCGCTCGCACGCTTACATTCTACAAGGGAATGGGGGGACACAGTAGGTGTAAAGTGCTTGTTATTTCAGGTCTAACAATTATAATAAATAGGGATTTTCACATAAAGCTGCATGATCCGGTCATCAGCCCGTATGTATAAGTGCAATAATCAAGTATCGAGTGCAGTTATCTTGTGCATGGAGGGTGTGGAGACAGATTAATAGTAGGGAACAGATTCTGAATAATATTTAGAAGGAGGGAACAGGGGAAAGTTAATTTACTGAGTAGTTGAGGTGGTCGGCTTGTTTAAAGAGATGGGTTTTTAAAGCGCGCTTGAAGACATGGGGGCTAGGCATCAGTCAGATCGTCTGGGGTAAAGCATTCCAGAGAACTGGTGCAGCACGAGAGAAGTCTTGGAGACGGAGGTGCGAGGTTCGGATTATGAGGGATGTTAGTCTTAGGTCATTTGTAGAACGGAGGGGACGTGTAGGGCGATAGAGAAGAGAGAGGAGATATAAGGCGGCGCAGAACTGTGGAGAGCTTTGTGGGTGAGTGCGATGAGTTTATATTGGACCCTGAGGCAGACCGGCAACCAGTGTAAAGACTGGCACAAGATGGAGGCATCGATGAAGCGGCTGGACAGAAATACGACCCTGGCTGCCGCATTCAGGACGGATTGGAGAGGAGAAAGTTTGGTAAGAGGGAGACCGATCAGAAGAGAGTTGCAGTAGTCCAGACGAGAGTGAATAAGAGCGACAGTCAGAGTTTTAGCAGTTTCAAAGGTGAGAAAAGGTCGGATTCTGGAGATGTTTTTAAGATGCAGGTGACAAGAGCGGGTGAGTGATCGGATATAGGGAGTAAAGGAAAGGTTAGTGTCGAATATGACTCCAAGGCAGCGGCCGTGCTGCTGGGAGTTATGGTTGAACCATCCAAAGTAATTTCGATGTTAGGTAGAGTTGGGTTAGTAGAGGGGAGAAACACAAGAAGTTCAGTTTTGGAGAGATTCAGTTTAAGATAGAGGGAGGACATGATGCTAAGGCCCCGTCACACTAAGCGATGCAGCAGCGATCCCGACAAGGATACGACCTGTCAGGGATCGTTGCTGCATCGCTAATACATCGCTGGTGAGCTGTCAAACAGGCAGGCTCACCAGCTATCAGGGGAGCAGCGATATCGTGGAAAGAATCGTTCCACGATGTCCTGCTCCCGTTACCAGCCTGCTGCTTAAGCAGGAGCAGGCTGGTAACTATGGTAAATATCGGGTTACTAAGTGCGCGTGTGCCCCTAGTAACCCGCTGTTTACCATGGATACAACTCTGCTTCGGTGCGCGGGAGGTTACCGTTCACCTTAGCAGAGTCGTATCCATGATAAACATCGGGTTACTAGGGGCATACGCGCACTTAGTAACCCGATGTTTATCATGGATACGACTCTGCTAAGGTGAACGGTAGCCTCCGCGCACCGTAGCAGAGTGGTATCCATGGTAAACAGTGGGTTACTAAGTGCGCGTGTGCCCCTAGTAACCCGATGTTTACCATGGTTACCAGCCAGATCGTTGGTCCCGCTGGTCACACACAGCGATATGTGCTGGCCAGCGGGAGGCCAACGACCAAAAAATGGTCCAGGACACTTTGCAGCGATCAGCGACCTCACAGCAGGGGCCTGATCGTTGCAAAGTGTCACACATAGCGACATCGCTGGTGAGGTCGCTGGTGAGTCACCAAAACCGTGACTCAGCTGCGATCTCGCTAGCGATATCGCTATGTGAGACGGGGGCTTTAGAGACAGTGGACAGACAATCCTTGGTATTTTCTATTAGGTTAGGGGTGATGTCAGGTGAAGAGGTGTATAGTTGGGTGTTGTCAGCATAGAGATGATACTGAAACCCAAATCTGCTGATTGTTTGTCCAATAGGGGCAGTGTATAGAGAGAAGAGGAGGGGGCCTAGGACTGAGCCCTGCGAGACCCTGATAGTAAGGGAACGAGGAGAGGAAGAGGAGCCGGCAAAAGATACAGTGAAGGAGCGGTCAGAGAGGTAGGAGAACCAGGAGAGAACGGTTTCCTTGAACCTGATAGAGCGGAGCATAGTGAGGAGGAGCTGGTGATCCACAGCGTCAAATGCAGCAGAGAGATCCAGGAGAATCAGCAGGGAGCAGTGACCTTTGGATTTAGCTGTTAGTAGATCATTAGAGACTTTAGTGAGGGCAGTTTCAGTGGAGTGTAAGGAGCGGAAACCAGATTGTAGAGCAGGGGTCTCAAACTCGGCTGGGTATATGGGCCGCAAATGGAAAAAATTTGAATTTGGGGGGCCGCATTTTTTGTTCAATGTGACATTTTTAGTGATACCATTTTTTTTTGTATACACCTTTTGAACATTTTTGCCGTGTTTATTTTTTTATAGCTTGGGTCCTTATGGATGTGGCGATAATAAACGTGCACTTTTTTGTGTTTACTTTAGTTTACATATAAAACAGCATTTTTAGTGCCCAAGATTTTTTCATGCTTTATTTTTATTTTTTTGATTTTTACAATTTTGTTTCCCCCAATTGGCCACATACAGTAAAATTGTCTTACAATTAGCATCATATAGTAATAATGGCAAACATCTTGTAGTAATGTCCCCATCTTGTACTAATGTGCCCCATCCAGGTCCCCGTCCTGTGGCAATGTTCCCGATCCAGGTCCCCATCCTGTGGCAATGTTCCCGATCCAGGTCCCCATCTTGTGGCAATGTTCCCCATCCTTGCCCCCATCTTGTACTAATATGCCTCATCCAGGTCCCCATCCTGTGGCTATGTTCCCGATCCAGGTCCCCATCTTGTGGCTATGTGCCCCATCCAGGTCCCCATCCTGTGGCTATGTTCCCCATCCAGGTCCCCATCTTGTGGCTTTGTGCCCCATCCAGGTCCCCATCTTTTGGCTATGTGCCCCATCCAGGTCCCCATCTTTTGGCTATGTGCCCCTCCAGGTCCCCTCTTGTGGCTATGTGCCCCATCCAGGTCCCCTCTTGTGGCTATGTGCCCCCTGTTCTTCACACACATAAAAAAAAAAAAAAGATGATTCTCACCTGTCCTCCGTTCCCTCGGCGGCCTTCCTGCAGATGTGGCCCGCAGGCACCACAGAGTCAGACCCCTTGACGATCCCGACCTGGTCCAGGAGGAGCCGCCGACAGCAGCGCTGCATTGCCGCACACAGACTGTCTCCCAGCACAGCATTTCCAATGCCAGCCGCCGGCCAATCAGAGGCCAGCAGCTGACATCAGCGTACGGCAATGACGTCATACTCACTGCGCCGACACGCAGATATCAGCTGCTGGCCTCTGATTGGCCAGCGGCTGTCATTGGAAATGCTGTGCTGGGAAACAGTCTCTGTGTGTCAATTCAGCGCTGCTGTCGGCGGCTCCTCCTGGACCTGGTCAGGATCATCAAGGGGTCTGTGCCTGCGAGCCGCATAAAGCAGCCTCAGGGGCCGCATGCGGCCCGCGGGCCGCGTGTTTGAGACCCCTGTTGTAGAGGGTCAAGAAGAGAATTATCTGAGAGATAGCGGATTAGACAGGAGTAGACCAGGCGTTCCAGGAATTTAGAGATGAAAGGAAGGTTAGAGACAGGTCTGTTCTGGTCGAGGGATGGCTTTTTAAGTAAAAGGGTTATGATGGCATGTTTAAATGAGGAAGGAGAGGGAGGAGATGAGGGCTAAAGATGTGTGGAGATTGTCCATAAACTGCTGGGTATTAATGGTACCTGTATTCCTATAAGTGAGGTAAGTGGGGGTGTCCCGGGTGAGGAGACAGTTCTTGACAGAGAAGGAAAGAAGGTTGTGGTCCGAGAGCGTGAGAGGGGAGTTAGTAAAGTCATGCAGCGAGCATAGACGGGAGAAAACCAGGTCCAGAGTATTCCCGTCTTCATGCGTAGGAGAATTAGTAACCTGTGAGAGGCCGAATGAGGGGGTTAGAGAAAGTAGATGAGAGGCAGATTGGGAGAGGAGATCATTGATGGGGATGTTAAAGTCTCCCATGATTAGGGTGGGGATGAAAGTGAGGAAGCCAGGTGGCAAAGTGATCCAGGAACTGACTGGAGGAGCCTGGAGGGCAATACACAACCGCCACTCACAGGGAGAAGGGTTTGAAGAGTCTGACAGTGTGGACTTCAAAGGAAGTACACATAAGTGAGGGAACTGGGGGGATGACCTGGAAAGCACAACACCTCCACCTTGTCTGTTCTCAGGTCTGGCGGTATGCAAAAATTTCAGCCCACTAAACGAGAGAGCAGCAGCTGCGGTGGTGTCTGAATGCTGTAATAGCCAGAAAGTTAAGGGAATTAGAGAGGAAAAAATCGTGAATGTAAGATAGTTTGTTACACACAGACCGTGCGTTCCAGAGAGCATAGTGGAAGGCAATAGGAGAGGGCATGCACTGAATGTTAATAAGACTAGCAGGGTTTCTATATGCAGCTGGAGGAGAGTGGGGTATGCTATTGGAGGGAGGCCCAGGGTTGGGGGAGATGTCGCCAGGGACTAGGAGAAGGAGAAAAAAGAGAAAGAGCAGGTGGTGCAATGATTTGTATGAACATTTTGAGTGCTGTATGGAGGTAGTGGATGGTTTGGAGTGGGTGAGAAATATCAGTAGAGCCTCAGAGTTATACATGAGAGAGGCGTGAAGGGAGGGGTGGATATGGAGAGAGTGCACAGAATGTGTTAAAGGGCAGGCGAGATGTGAGAAAGCAGAAGTTAAAACAAGTAAGATAATAATCATCGTACCATTTAACAGTAATCAGGTCATAGAAGGGTTATGGATTTAGAATTGCTTTCATTTGTCATTGGATGACCAAATTATGAGCAATAGAAAATGTAAATAAAAAATTTTAAAATTAAAAAAAGAAAAAAAAAAAAATTAAAAATTCGCCAGACCCTCATCACAAAATGGCGCCAAGAACTCTACACAACAACATGGAGAGGAGGAGATGGCGCGGGAGGATGCTGAGGGTGAGTCGCACCCGGAAGAACCTGAGCCTACGTAAAGACAGGTATCTGTACAACTCCGCTCTGCTATACAAGACACAAAAATATCTCTTAGGCCGGGGTCCCACTAGCGTACGGTATGCGATGCGAGAGCACCCGATGCGATATGCTAATGACACTCGGCGGCTGCTCTGCTGTGAGAGGGAGCAGAATGTCAGTGCTCCATGCTCTGATACTCTCACATGTGATGCGTCCCCTGGGCCGTGGGGTACTCGGCAGCCGGGCCTCAGGTTGCTTGGGGGATATCACGGTAGCTGGCCCGGTCCGTGACCCAGGGCGGTCAGTAAAAAGGGGGATAGATTTATAGGGGATTTGGAAAGTTCATGACGCCACCTGTGAAATGCGGCTAAGGGGAGCCGCCGCTGCGGAGCAGTCTTCTGGAGCTGGTGATAGAGCAGCAGGGATGGTGTGGCTCTCCACAGGTAGAGCTAGCTCCAGGGCAGCGTGGGGTGTAATGGATGGTGGTGCAGGGGAGAGACGGCAGGACGGTCCCGGAGGAAAGACGGACACTAACACGGGGGTAAGCTTCAGTACCTTTACTGGTGATGTTGCAGGCACGATCCAGGGTACTCCGGACGAAGGGCGCACTTTTGGACTCTCCCCAGTGAGCGGGTATAGGGCCTCCTGATCCGTGGCTTCACTCTCTAAGCTTCTGGCCTGCCTGGAACTAGGCCTAGCTTGGTTACTTTCTCTCCTTGCACCTGCTGACCTGGTGGTAGGGCCTTCTCTTTGGAGATCACTCTCCCTGGACGCTGGGGCCTCCGTGACTCCTAGCCCTGGTACTGCAATCAGCATTTGGTGAACCTGGGACCTGTAGTCCTCCAGGGGTTCCTACTGGGTATTAAGGGTCCCTGTAGGCGCAGACCAGGTGTACGGTATATATCTCGGGGTGAGCCTGGTATGCTCCTCTGCCCCCTCACTACTTCTTCCTTCTCCTCTCACCTTCGGCCACACTCAGGGCCCTCACTAGGCCTTCACACGTGCTCTAGGCCTTGGCTCGCCTAAGCACAGCAGCCAGTTTGCTGCCTCTTCGCTGCTCTCTGAGCGTCAGCACGCTCTCAGACTCTCTCAGTCTGACTGATCTCTAAACAACTCTGAACTAACTGAGCTGCCTGGCTCCTAACGGGCTCCCTCTGCTTGTCTAAGGTGGTAGCGTGGAGGTGTGTGAATGTGTGAGGGCCTCTTGTGGAGAAGTCCTTCCATGCACCCTTCTGGGTTCTGTGGCACCAATGCGCAGCAGGGCGCCACATCCCCCCCTAGTAAAACTGAGTACTCCTGGACTGAAGCATTTTTGCAAAAACAGGTTAAACAATAACATTTCTTCCCTTTATGGGAGGCACTTTTCTTGAACATTACAGGTAACATTATAATACAATAATAACATTAATATATTTTCTTATATACAGCACACTCTTCTTAAAGCCTCAGTGAGATCCATTAACTGGTGTCCATCTCACTGGTGAAGATGAGCAGCATGAGGGACCCGCCTGAAAACCTTCAACGTAGGCCCTGGGCGTGGCTACAGGGCGTGGCTACAGGGCATAAGTGATCCAGGGTCAGACTATGTCTTCTGCCACGCCAAACGGGTTTTTGTTCAGTGGTCACTTAAGGGGCACTCCAGGGAGTGCAACTATGTACATGTACAGTTTTTGGGCAGCTCACAGTCATCAGCCGAGTCCTGTATATATATATATATATATATATATATATATATATATATATATATATATACATATATATATATATATATATAGATAGATAGATAGATAGATAGATAGATAGATAGATAGATAGATATATATACCCTTACGGGTAACTATTTATACTGCAGGTGTTTTTCTATTTACTCCTTATACCTGACAGGGGGTTGGCCTTTTGTGTTACTCGATGACCTACGTAGTACGGGGATGCATGTAGTGTGGATGCTTGTACTATTTTCCGCTCTATGTGTTGGTGGACTACAAGACTGTCTTAACCTCTCTAGGGGACTGGCAAGTACACTGGTTACTGGGCCTACTGGCTCTGCTTCTGCCTGTGATCCTTCTTCCGGGGATTCTTCCTGAGCAGGCTCTTCTGGGGCACTTACAGGTCTTACTTGCAGTGGAGAGTCTTATGGCTGTTGGTAGAAGTGTAGCACAGTTATTATTACCGCTCCATACAGTTGGGGCCAATCTGCCGGGAAATCTCCTAAGTCAGTATGGAGTACTCCTTCTTTAGGCTCCTCCGATACGGTCAGAGGCACATCCTCCTGGGGCTTCAGCGGACTTGGACACAACTTCAGATGGTCTCTTGATACCGTTGCAGTTGTTCTTCCTCCATCTTTGCTAATTAGACAGGTTTGCCTATTGTCAAATCTGGAGTTCAACACAGTGTAAGGTTCCCTTTCCCACTTGTCGTCAAGCTTGTGGCTTCTTCTCTTGCGTTTCAGCATAACTTCTCCAGGTGTCAAGGGTTCGGCTGGTGCACTATTGTTGTACTGTACTTCCTGCTTATCTCTCACCCTATTTAGACTGTCTTTGACACAGGCCTGTACTCTCTTGTACTGCTCCTGTCGGGTCGTATCCCAGTCTTCAGTGGACATATCTGCTTCTGGCTCTACCACTCCAAGCTCCAGGTCCATGGGCAACTTTCCGGGTCTTGCTCTCATGAGGTACGCTGGAGTACAATTGGTGGAACTCACAGGTATGTGATTGTACAGATCTACCAAGTCTCGCAGTTTGTCTGGCCAATGGTTTCTTTCTTCTAGAGGTAAGGTCTTCAACAGGTCGATGACTATGTTATTCATCTTTTCACATAACCCATTGGTTTGAGAGTGGTACGGTGTAGTCCGGATCTTCTTACACCCATACAGATGGCAAAACTCTTTGAACAGCTCGGCTTCAAAGGCAGGGCCTTGATCCGTCAGCACCTTTTCCGGGTATCCATGGGGCCTGCAGAAGTATTCTTGAAACGTCCTTGCTGCAGTTTCTGCCATCAGATCCTTGACGGGGGCAACCACCAGGAACCGGGAGTAATGATCCACCATGGTCAGTGCATACGAGTAGCCTGACCTGCTAGGTGACAGATTGACATGGTCCAGAGCAACGATCTCCAGGGTCTGGGTTGTCTTGATGGACGGCAGGGGTGCTTTCTGGCTGCTGTAGTCTTTTCTTCTGAGGCTACAGGGTCCACAATCCCGGCACCACCTCTCTATGGAGCTCCGCATTCCAACCCAGTAAAGCCGACTCTTCAGGAGGGTTTCCAGCTTCTTCCAACCAAAGTGCCCTGCTTGATCGTGGTAGGCCTAAAATACCATCTGGATGTCTGTCCTGGGCACTACGATCTGCCATACCATCTCATGGGTCCTAGGCTTTACATACCTTCGGCACAGCTTCTCTCTAAAGATGAACAGCCGGCTTCTCTCATTCCACAGTTGCTTGGCTTGTGGAGAAACGTCCTTCTCCAGGGAGGAACCTTCCTGGGTTATCAGTTCTTTTATACGGCTGACAACCGGGTCGCTGTCCTGGGTCTCCTTCCAACTGTGATGAGGTAAAGGGTTTAGTGTCTTACCACGATGTGGAAAGCAGGTAGCTCAATCTCCTCCAGGTCATCCACTTCTTCTTCAGTGTCCAACTGGTGAGGCATTCTGGATAGGGCATCAGCGTTGGCGTTCTTGTGGCCTGCCCGGTACTTGATGGTGAACTGATAGTTTGACAGCCGGGCCATCCAACGTTGCTCCATGGCTCCCAACTTGGCTGTCTCTAGATGTGTCAGGGGGTTGTTGTCAGTGTAAGCCGTGAACTTACTGGAGGCCAGGTAGTGCTTGAATCGTTCAGTGATGGCCCAGACCAAGGCCAGGAGCTCCAACCTGAAGGAGCTATAGTTCTCTGGGTTCCTCTCGGTCGGGCGGAGCTTCCTGCTGGCATAGACGATCACCTTCTCCCGGCCATTCTGCTTCTGACTTAACACAGCTCCTAATCCCTCGTTGCTGGCATCAGTGTACAGCAGGAACGGTTGGCTGTAGTCAGGGTAGGCCAGGATCTCTTCACCAGTCAGGATCTCTTCACCAGTCAGGATCTCTTCACCGGTCAGGATCTCTTCACCGGTCAGGATCTCTTCACCGGTCAGGATCTCTTCCCCGGTCAGGATCTCTTCACCGGTCAGGATCTCTTCACCAGTCAGGATCTCTTTCCCAGTCAGGATCTCTTCCCCAGTCAGGATCTCTTCCCCAGTCAGGATCTCTTCACCAGTCAGGATCTCTTCACCAGTCAGGATCTCTTCACCAGTCAGGATCTCTTCACCAGTCAGGATCTCTTCACCAGTCAGGATCTCTTCACCAGTCAGGATCTCTTCACCGGTCAGGATCTCTTCACCAGTCAGGATCTCTTCCCCAGTCAGGATCTCTTCCCCAGTCAGGATCTCCTTCATCACCTTAAAGGACTCAGCTTGCTCCTTACCCCACTGGAACGGGGGGTTCCTGCCTCTGCGATGGTAGATTATATGGGTGCGTGCGATCCGATCGGAGCTGGAAAACAAAACGCCGCTGAGCAGAGAATCCGAGGATTACTGGGTCCGGACGCAGTCTGGGGTTTTATCAGAGTGAAGTGAGAGCGAGCCCTGACTGGGGAAACAGATGAACTTACTATAGATGTGGACCTGATGAGACTACTGGACTTACAGAACCTCCGGGAGCGGAGAAATCCTCATCACTGGAGAAAGCGGCCACTATGTGACGTCAGAGGGAGGAGGAGCCGGAGGAGCGACTGCGCCGGGATCATCTGCAGATCTGGGCGGGGCAATGACCCCTGAGGGGGAGGAGCTGCGGCGACGTCATCACTGTCACATGACCGCAGCCTCATCACAGCTCCTTCACCATTAGGCTGTGTGCCCACGTAGCATTTTTCAAGCGTATATGCTGCGGAATTTCCGCAGCGTAAACGCTTGAAAAACGCATGTATATCCGCACCCCATGGTCCCCAATGGGATTCCGCAAGTTCTATGCACATGCTGCGGATTTTTCCGCAGCGTTTATGCCGCGTTCAAAAATCCGCAGCATGTCAATTAATTTTGCGTTTCCGCAAGCGGAATTGCCTTTGTCCAATGCATAAAAAACGCAAGGCAATTCCGCATGTGGAAAACGCGTGATAAACGCGTGCGGAATTCCGCATGCGTTTTTCCGGGAGAGAACTTGCATTTATGCAGCAGAAATTTTCTGCTTCATAAATGCAACGTGGGCACATAGCCATATAATAACTTTATAGTTTATAGAATCATTACAGTCTGTGAGGAAACACTGCGGAGCCAATCACCACCCGAAGCCCCGCCCCCTGATCACATGGCGGTGACGTCAACACAGGTCCTTCACAGCTTCTCTCCAGAGCTCCGCCCCCTGATCACATGGCGGTGACGTCACCACAGGTCCTTCACAGATTCTCTCCAGAGCTCCGCCCCCTGATCACATGGCGGTGACGTCACCACAGGACCTTCACGTCTCTCCTGAGCCCCGCCCCTGACCACATGGCGGTAACGTCACCACAGGGCCTTCACGTCTCTCCTGAGCCCCGCCCCCTGATCACATGGCGGTGACGTCACCACAGGTCCTTCACCACCTCTCTCCTGAGCTCCGCCCCCTGATCACATGGCGACGACGTCACCACAGGTCCTTCACCACTTCTCTCCTGAGCTCCGCCCCCTGATCACATGGCGACGACGTCACCACAGGTCCTTCACCACTTCTCTCCTGAGCTCCGCCCCCTGATCACATGGCGGTGACGTCACCACAGGTCCTTCACCACTTCTCTCCTGAGCTCCGCCCCCTGATCACATGGCGGTGACGTCACCACAGGTCCTTCACAGATTCTCTCCAGAGCTCCGCCCCCTCATCACATGGCGGTGACGTCACCACAGGACCTTCACGTCTCTCCTGAGCCCCGCCCCCTGACCACATGGCGGTGACGTCACCACAGGGCCTTCACGTCTCTCCTGAGCCCCGCCCCCTGACCACATGGCGGTGACGTCACCACAGGACCTTCACGTCTCTCCTGAGCCCCGCCCCCTGACCACATGGCGGTGACGTCACCACAGGTCCTCCCGCTCTCAGTGCAGCAGCTTCGTCCTGGTTGTGCGCAGCTCTTGCTCTCTGGTATCAGCCAGCAGCAGGTTTCCGCTTCCCGCCATTCCGGTGAGATTACAGGGAGGGTTTGTGGTGAATCTGTGAGAGGAGAGTGTGGGGTGAGATCAGAGCTGTTCCTGTGGAGGCTCCTGCTCCATGTGACTGCGGCTCCTCAGTGTTGTATGGGGGATGTGCAGCGGCTCCTCCTCACCTCACCGCCCCCGCTGGAGGTGGAGTTACCACGGTGACCGTCCCCCGCTGGAGGTGGAGTTACCACGGTGACCGCCCGTGCTGGAGGTGGAGTTACCACGGTGACCGCCCCCGCTGGAGGTGGAGTTCCCACGGTGACCGTCCCCCGCTGGAGGTGGAGTTACCACGGTGACCGTCCTCCGCTGGAGGTGGAGTTACCACGGTGACCGTCCTCCGCTGGAGGTGGAGTTACCACGGTGACCGCCCCCGCTGGAGGTGGAGTTACCACGGTGACCGTCCCCCGCTGGAGGTGGAGTTACCACGGTGACCGCCCCCGCTGGAGGTGGAGTTACCACGGTGACCGCCCCCGCTGGAGGTGGAGTTACCACGGTGACCGCCCCCGCTGGAGGTGGAGTTACCACGGTGACCGCCCCCGCTGGAGGTGGAGTTACCACGGTGACCGACCCCCGCTGGAGGTGGAGTTACCACGGTGACCGTCCTCCGCTGGAGGTGGAGTTCCCACGGTGACCGTCCCCCGCTGGAGGTGGAGTTACCACGGTGACCGCCCCCGCTGGAGGTGGAGTTACCACGGTGACCGTCCTCCACTGGCACTGTAGTTACCACGGTGACCGTCTTCCGCTAGCGCTGTAGTTACCACGGTGACCGTCCCCCGCTGGAGGTGGAGTTACCACGGTGACCGTCCCCCGCTGGAGGTGTAGTTACCACAGTGACCGTCCTCTGCTGGAGGTGGAGTTACCACGGTGACCGTCCTCCGCTGGAGGTGTAGTTACCACAGTGACCGTCCTCCGCTGGAGGTAGAGTTACCACGATGATCGTCCTCCGCTGGCGGTGTAGTTACCACGGTGACCGTCCCCCGCTGGCGGTGTAGTTACCACGATGATCGTCCTCCGCTGGCGGTGTAGTTACCATGGTGACCGTCCCCCGCTGGCGGTGTAGTTACCACGGTGACCGTCCTCCGCTGGCACTGTAGTTACCACGGTGACCGTCCTCCGCTAGCGCTGTAGTTGCCACGGTAACCATCCTCTGCTGGCGCTGTAGTTACCACGGCGACCGTCCTCCACTAGAGGTGTAGTTACCACGGTGACCGTCCTCCTACGAGGCTGATAATGAGCGGTCAGATCAGCGGAGGAGGCCGCGGTGGAGTTTGTGGCTTTTCCTCCAGATTCTTCCTGATAAATGTCGGATATTTGGGGCAGAATTCAGTGATTGTCGTTATATCGTCCCCTGTGATCTCCATCTTCTCCTTTATCATGAAGACGCCGGCAGGACGAGATCCCTCCAGCTGATCCAGTGATCATCCCTCCTCCTGAATGACCCCCGAGGATGGACGAGGACGAGACCACCAGAAGATTATTACACTTCACCCTGGAGATCATCTCCCTGCTGAGCGGAGAGGTAACTCCTCTACATTTCTATCAGCTTCATTGTGTTATGTAACAAGTCCGACATCGGGAAGAGGAAATCCAGAGGAGGAAGAGAAGGATTCTTTACTGTAAGAGCAGTGATTGTGTGCAGCTCTCTGCCAGGAGGAGTTGTCATGGGGATTCCCTATAAGAGCTGTAGAGGGGCCTGGATGTCTGTCCTGAGTGTAATAATATTCCAGGTTATGGCCCCAGATTACTGGAGACGGTTATTGATCCCGGGATTTCTACTGATTGTCAGATCTGGAGTCGGGAAGGAATTCTTCTCCCTAAGTGTCTCTCTCCATACACAGGATTACACAATAGTGAGGAAGACACCGGGGGAGGGTGTGACTCCCATCATCCATCTCCAGGAGTCAGGAGGGCGGAGCCCGGACCCCATCACAGAGCCTCCCCCGCACCCCCCCATACATGAGAGGAAGAAGAAGAAGATCCTAGAGCTCAGCAACAAGATGATTGAGCTGCTGAGCGGAGAGGTGACTGCTGGGACATTATACAGGACAGCACTGGAGGATTCTGGGTGATGACCGGAGAGGTGACTGCTGGGACATTATACAGGACAGCACTGGAGGATTCTGGGTGATGACCGGAGAGTTGACTGCTGGGACATTATACAGGACAGCACTGGAGGATTCTGGGTGATGACCCGAGAGGTGACTGCTAGGACATTATACAGGACAGCACTGGAGGATTCTGGGTGATGACCAGAGAGGTGACTGCTGGGACATTATACAGGATGGCACTGGAGCATTCTGGGTGATGACCGGAGAGGTGACTGCTGGGACATTATACAGGATGGCACTGGAGGATTCTGGGTGATGAGCGGAGAGGTGACTGCTGGGACATTATACAGGACGGCACTGGAGGTTTCTGGGTGATGACCGGAGAGGTGACTGCTGGGACATTATACAGGATGGCACTGGAGGATTCTGGGTGATGAGCGGAGAGGTGACTGCTGGGACATTATACAGGACGGCACTGGAGGTTTCTGGGTGATGACCGGAGAGGTGACTGCTGGGACATTATACAGGACAGCACTGGAGGATTCTGGGTGATGAGCGGAGAGGTGACTGCTGGGACATTATACAGGACAGCACTGGAGGATTCTGGGTGATGACCGGAGAGGTGACTGCTGGGACATTATACAGGACAGCACTGGAGGATTCTGGGTGATGACCAGAGAGGTGACTGCTGGGACATTATACAGGACAGCACTGGAGGATTCTGGGCGATGACCAGAGAGGTGACTGCTGGGACATTATACAGGACAGCACTGGAGGATTCTGGGTGATGACCAGAGAGGTGACTGCTGGGACATTATACAGGACAGCACTGGAGGATTCTGGGTGATGAGCCTAGAGGTGACTGCTGGGACATTATACAGGACAGCACTGGAGGATTCTGAGTGAGGACGGAGAGGTGACTGCTGGGACATTATACAGGACAGCACTGGAGGATTCTGGGTGATGACGGTGTCGTTGTTGTCAGGTTCCTATAAGGTGTCAGGACGTCGCTGTCTATCTCTCCATGGAGGAGTGGGAGTATCTAGAAGGACACCAGGATCGGTACCAGGAGGTGATGATGGAGGAGCTCCGGCCTCTTACACCAGGTTCGCTGTAGATGACGTGTAATGATGAATCTCCCATTTTCGGCTTTTCTCCTCTTTTTTTGCCTTGTACATGTGACTCTTGTGCTGCTGTTCTCGCTCCCTCCCTGTCTCTTCTTCTCCACTCCCCTCCCCCATCGCTCACACAGGAGAGTGATTGTCAACAGCGGTTGATTTTAGATTCTGTGGATAAATCAGCAGATTTCCGATTGTGTTTGGAGGACAATGAAGCCTCATAAGGCGACAGCAGAAGAAATATTAGGAAGATTCATCGCTTCATGACATAATGGCCGATCAGTAATGAGGGTTATGAAGGGTCGTTCCTCCTGAGCTTTTTGGGGTCTCAGGACTTGTTCTGGTGACTGATGGGGTCCTCTGTCCCCTTATCCGACGTCCCACACTGGGCGGTTACTCTGGTAACGTCCCTCCCCCGGTATCAGTATGGTACAATATAAGGGAGGGCCCTGCTCAGTCTACATATTGGGGGGGAATAGAAGGAGTTTCGTATCAGACACGACCAGAATAAGATGTTACACGTCTCTGAGGTCTCAGATTTGTAGTGATTTACATTTATTGTGTATTGTTCCTTACAGGGAACCTGTCTTGTTGGATATCGCCAGTAACATGCACATATGGGGTTAATCTGCTGGTTAATAGCATTAGGGAGGTGCCCGGCCGCTGTACTGAGTGTGCGGCACCCGGAAGCCGCCGGCTTTCAGTCATGCAGGCGCCAACGCAGCTACTGTCACCGTACGCAGCACTGAGCGGCGTCTGTAACTGCGCCCGGGACTGAGACTGACAGCCGGCTCAGCAGTGCATCAGTACAGAGCGACCGTCACTCAGTGTCGGGGCGCAGTTACAGCTGTCGCTCACAGTGCTGCCAGTGGTGACTGTAGCTACACCTTCTTGATTCCTTGGGATTACATCAGGCCTATGCATTTTTTGTGAGGGTGGTAGTAGTGGCGAGGGACTGTTGTGTTCCTACACCCTGGCTCCCTGACAAAGACAAATGTCCCCATTCTCCTGTGCTGTGCGTGTGGTGCAGAACACTCACGTTTTGGTCGCAGATCTCTGCCGTCTTCGGTTTTTCCTCTTCAGTAACCGCCGCACACACAATACGGGACTTCCACTCCGTTTTATAAAAAAGAACTTTACTTAACAGTCCAACTTCACCATGAGGGAACACGCAGTATTGGGCGCATCCTTTTCCAGGTTCACAGTTCATTGCACAGCATATGTTAATATTCACCGTCTGTTTCTCCTGAGATGTCCCTTCCAGAGTCGACCTCTTTGGCCTCTGAGACCCTCGCAGTTTTTAGAGTCCCGTTCCATTTCCTCTGTACTATTCCCCGTCCGACTTCCCCTTCTGGGAAGATTTTGAGACAAGTTACTCTGCTGACTCCTGTGGACCGTAGGCCCCGAACATTAAGGGAAAGTCGTTTTAGAGTTCCTGACTAACGTCCCTCTGCTGCTGGTCGGACCGGGTTTCTGTGCCCCCTGGACCTCCAGCTACTGCTCTGTCACATCCCTCCCTCAGAACTAACTGACAGGAAAAAACGTTACTCCGCCCTGGCCTAATCTCCTCCCCTTTTGACTGGGCCAATCACCAATCCTCCTTCGGTTGCTGGGCAGACTTCCCCGTTACTCCCCTGCTGCAGTCACTAAACCTCCTGGTAACTACCCCGGCTCCTCCTGCTCTGCAGCTATTGCTGAACACAGTAACTGTTTCTATCCTAAACTATTGCATTCACCCCTACACTGTACCCAATTCCTAATAATAATTTTTATTTATATAGCGCCAACATATTCCGCAGCACTTTACAATTAAGCGCGGACATGTACAGACAATAAATTCAATACAAGGTAAGACAGTGTAAACAGTTACATTAGGAGCGAGGGTCCGGCCGCTCGCACGCTTACATTCTACAAGGGAATGGGGGGACACAGTAGGTGCAAAGTGCTTGTTATTTCAGGTCTGACAATTATAATAAATAGGGATTTTCATATAAAGCTGCATGATCCGGTCATCAGCCCGTATGTATAAGTGCAATAATCAAGTATCGAGTGCAGTTATCGTGTGCATGGAGGGTGTGGAGACAGATGAAGAGTAGGGAGCAGATTCTGCATAATATTTAGGAGGGGACAGGGGAAAGTTGGTTTACTGAGTAGTTGAGGTGGTCGGCTTGTTTAAAGAGATGGGTTTTTAAAACGCGCTTGAAGACATGGGGGCTAGGCATCAGTCGTATCGCCTGGGGTAAAGCATTCCAGAGAACTGGCGCAGCATGAGAGAAGTCTTGGAGACGGAGGTGCGAGGTTCGGATTATGAGGGATGTTAGGCTTAGGTCATTTGTAGAACGGAGGGCACGTGTAGGGCGATGGGCAGAGATGAGAGAGGAGATATAAGGCGGTGCAGAACTGTGGAGAGCTTTGTGGGTGAGAGCAATGAGTTTATATTGGACCCTGTAGCGAATGGGTAACCAGTGTAATGACTGGCACAAGATGGAGGCATCGGTGAAGCGGCTGGACAGAAATACATCCCTGGCTGCCGTATTCAGGATGGATTGGAGAGGAGAAAGTTTGGTAAGAGGGAAACTGATCAGAAGAGAGTTGCAGTAGTCCAGACGAGAGTGAATAAGAGCGACAGTAAGAGTTTTAGCAGTTTCAAAGGTGAGAAAAGGTCGGATTCTGGAGATGGTTTTTAAGATGCAGGTGACAAGAGCGGGTGAGTGATCGGATATAGGGAGTAAAAGAAAGGTTAGTGTCGAATATGACCCCAACGCAGCGGCCGTGCTGCTTGAGAGTTATGGTTGAACCCTCCAAGGTAATTTCGATGTTAGGTAGAGTTAGGTTAGTAGAGGGGAGAAACACAAGAAGTTCAGTTTTGGAGAGATTCAGTTTAAGATAGAGGGAGGACATGATGTTAGAGACAGCAGACAGACAATCCTTGGTATTTTCTATTAGGGTAGGGGTGATGTCAGGTGAAGAGGTGTATTATTTGTCGTCAACATAGAGATGATACTGAAACCCAAATCTGCTGATTGTTTGTCCAATAGGGGCAGTGTACAGAGAGAAGAGGAGGGGGCCTAGAACTGAACCCTGCGGGTCCCCGATAGTAAGGGAACGAGGAGAGGAAGAGGAGCCGGCAAAAGATACAGTGAAGGAGCAGTCAGAGATGTAGGAGAACCAGGAGAGAACGGTTTCCTTGAGGCCTATAGAGCGGAGCATAGTAAGGATTTGCTGGTGATCCACAGTGTCAAATGCAGCAGAGAGATCCAGGAGAATCAGCAGGGAGCAGTGACCTTTGGATTTAGCTGTTCGTAGATCATTAGAGACTTTAGTGAGGGCAGTTTCAGTGGAGTGTAAGGAGTGGAAACCAGATTGTAGAGGGTTGAGAGATAGCGGATTAGACGGGAGTGGACCAAGCGTTCCAGGAGTTTAGAGATGTAAGGAAGGTTAGAGACAGGTCTGTAGTTAGCAGTGCAGTTCTGGACCAGGGATGGCTTTTTAAGTAAAGGGGTTATGATGGCATGTTTAAATGACGGAAAGATACCCGAAGAAAGAGAGAGGTTAAATATTTTAGTCAGGTGAGTGGTGACCACCGGTGAGAGAGACTGCAGATGTGAAGGAATGGGGTCACTGTTGCAGGTTGTAGGTCGAGAAGAAATGAGAAGCTGGGTAACTTCTTCTGTAACAGGCTCAAAGATGGCTAGTGAGCTTGAAATGCGGCAGGGAAGGGGATCCAGGCACTGAGGAGATTGGGCTGAGATGTCCTGATGGATGTGGTTGATTTTTTCTAGGAAATAAGTGGCCAGATCATCACCGCTGAGGTTGGTGATGGGGGCCTGTGCTTTAGGTTTCAGGAGGGAGTTTAAGGTTTCAAACAGTCATTTTGGATTGTTGGACAGTGAAGTGATGAGGGTGGTGAAGTAGGATTGTTTGGCCAGATGAAGGGCAGAGTTATATGTTTTGAGCATGAATTCATAGTGGATGAAGTCCTCTGCTAAAAGAGATTTCCTCCACTGACGCTCAGCACATCTTGAGCAACGCTGAAAAAAACGTATTTCCATTGAGTGCCAGGGCTGCCGTTGTCTGTGTCGGGTCTTTCTGCATGTAGAAGGTGCTACTTCATCTAGGGCGCTCTTCAGTGTATTATTGTAGTGTGACAATGCGAAGTCTGGACAGGAGAGGGAGGAGATGGGGGCTGAAGACGTGTGGAGATTGTCCATAAGCTGCTGGGTATTAATGGTACATGTATTCCTATAAGTGTGGTCAGCGGGGTGTCCCGGGGGAGGAGACAGTTCTTGACAGAGAAGAAAACAAGGTTGTGGTCCGAGAGAGGGAGAGGGGAGTTAGTAAAGTCATGCAGCGAGCATAGACGGGAGAAAACCAGGTCCAGAGTATTCCCATCTTCATGTGTAGGAGAATTAGTGACCTCTGAGAGGCCGAATGAGGGGGTTAGAGAAAGTAGATGAGAGGCAGATTGGGAGAGGGGATCATTGATGGGGATATTAAAGTCTCCCATGATGAGGGTGGGGATGTCACAGGATAGAAAGTGAGGAAGCCAGGTGGCAAAGTGATCCAGGAACTGGCTGGAGGAGCCTGGAGGGTGGTACACAGTACGGTTTCACTCGTACCCTTACCCGAGGCTCGGTGACAGTGTCATGTCGGATCACAGATGCATGGCCAGAAAGTAGTGAGAATACGTCTGTATTCTGCTGCATCAAATTCCGAGCCTCCCATCGCTGCTGTTTAGTGAGAGCATCACTTATTTTAACCTCACACCCGACCTCATCCCTGGCTGGTGTCAGAGGGTTCCCAGACGGTACGACAGGCGTCTCATCCATAATCAAACATTCCCGGACTTTCCAGGCTTTTAGCAGGTTCACATGATACAGTTGTTCCGGTTTTCTCTTTCCGAGCTGGTACACTCAGTAATTCACCTCCCCCACCTTTTCCCGGACTTCATTTGGCCCTTGCCACTTGATCTCCTTGGGTAGCCCAAGGCGGCAGAACATGGCAAACAGCTCGCAGGGGATACGTATTGCCTCCGGGTAACGGGTGGCATAATCTACTACCACCAAAATATGTTGGTGGCCACGGGCAGATTTTACTATAGGCCCCACCATATTCATCGCAATCCGCTGAAAAGGTACCTCCTATAATGGGTAGAGGTACCAATGGAGTCTGGAAATTTGCAGTGGGTGTGGTAAGTTGACACTTGGGACACGACTCACAATACCTCTGTACCTCGGCATAAATCCCGGGCCAAAAGCATCACTGCAAAATACGTTCTTGTGGTTTTTTTTTCATCCCTAGGTGTCCACCCAGCGTGTGTGTGTGTGTGTGTGTGTGTGTGTGTGTGTGTGTGTGTGTGTGTGTGAGAGCGTGAGCCATCTCTAGCAGCGCCCGGCGGTACGACTGCCAGCTGTTCCACCACTTCATCCCGGATTTTATCAACTCTATATAATAGATCCTGGTTGACAGCCATGTATGGGAAAACCGCCTCTGCACCCGGTTGCTGAGGCACCCCATTTATTTCTACCACCCTTTCTCATGCGCAGGCTAGAGTTGGATCCTGCAGCTGAGTTGTCCCAAAAGTACCAGGGGACACTTCCAGCTCTGGGATCGATGGGGTCTCCTCAACCTCTCCTGCCAATACCTCTAGGTTAACCTATCTGGGTTACACTAGGTCGGCGACCCCTACGGCAGGTATCCATGACTCGGAATCTTTGGGTTCCATGCCGGGACATTTACCCTGGGAGGGTTAATTTTGTTCTCCCACAGGGACCAGTATAGGGGCAAGTATCTTCCCAAAACAGTCCCATCAGGTAGGGTCTTCACCACTCCCACCACATGTTTCATCTACCCACACGGGATGGAAAAAGTAACCTCTGCTGTCGGGTACTCTCGGAGGTCCCCATGTATGCAAACAACCCCGACTTTCCATCCACTGGGGTTCTCCTTGGCAACCAGTGACCCATGGACCAGAGTCACTAGGCTCCCTGAGTCCAAGAGAGCCTCCTTCTGGTTGACGAGTACCTGGCACAATTGGGGTTCGCTGCCCGCAGCGTCTGCAGTCACGGTGCAGACTGTCTGGGCATACATCGAGACTCTGCGTGTGAACCCACAGTCCATGGGTTCAACAGTCAGAGGGCAGTTGTCAGCCACATGTCCTGGCCCTTGGCGCTGCCAGCACCTGATAGTGGAGGCACCATTAGTCTTTGAGACCTTTTTAGGGGACACTGGTCTGCCTCCCTCACTCCAGGGTACCCCCTCATTATGGGCTCGGTACTGACCCCAGCAGAGGGACGTGACCCTTTCACCGGCTCCTGGGCTTGCAGGGTCCGGCGTGATAGTCGCAGTGGGGCAGAGTCCCGTATGAAGTCCTGAGTGGCCGTGTACCGCCCGATCAGGCTAACCACCTGGTCTAAAGTGCCTGGGTCCCCTTGCCGCACCCAACTCTGTATAGCTGCTGGCAGAGTTCTCTCTAGCCGATCGACCACCACCCTCTCCACCATCTGGGCCAGAGTCAAAGTCTCAGGCTGGAGCCACCTTTTAACTAGCTGCAGCAAGTCATATGCCTGAGACCTGGCAGTCCCGGCCTCCACAAAGGTCCATGAAAACACCCTTTGGGTTCTCAAATATGTATTAGCTCCCAGTAGGGCAAGGATCTCACCTTTCAGCTTCCCATAGTCCTGGTCATCATCTCAACTGAGGCCAAAGTAGGCCTTCTGCACGTCGCCCATCAGAAACTGAGCCACCACGTCAGCCCACTGGCAAGTTGGCAGGTTCTCCCACTCCGTGGTGTGCATGTAGATGGTGAGGAAGGCTTCTACATCATCCTCCGGACTAGGCTTCCTCAAGACTGAACGGACCTTGTCCCGGGCCTCAGGAGTTTCTGGGGTCGGTGCTGGTGGCTTCTCTCGCAGAGCCGCAATCTGTTCCACAATCAAGTCATTAGTGCTCTGCTGGTGCTGCTCCTGCTGTTGCCTCTGGAGATGTTGGTGCTGCTGGGTGAGTACTAACTGCTTTAGTAGCCCCTCCATATCAGCAGGCTTGAGCTGTAGCTTTCCAGACTTGATCACAGACATGCAGCTTTTGGGGTATGCCTCAGTTCACACTGCCCGCATTCTCCACCATATTGTAATGGGGCAGTGACCCAAGGAAAGTTCAACTTTAAATATCTTTATTTGCACAATGTCCTCTGGATCGCAGCCGGGTGATCCAAACAGTCCGTGTAAACCTGCCGCCTTTTCACTCGGGTGCGCCAGTTACGTTGCCTTCACCAGCCTTTGTTGTACCTTCACCCAGGCTTGCATTGTACAGCGCCTCCTGCTCTGCAGCTTAGCAAACAAACCACTGACACACCCAAACCTTTGCTGAAAGTTTTTTAATGGATTCTGATGTTGTCCTCTCTTTTCATCTTCTCCTTTTATTGTACAGACGCCCTCCAGCTGATCCAGTGTTCATCCCTCCTTCTACTGAATGACCTTCTGAGGATGGACGAGGACGAGACCACCAGAAGATTATTACACTTCACCCTGGAGATCATCTCCCTGCTGAGCGGAGAGGTAACTCCTTTACATTTCTATCAGCTTTATTGTGTTATGTAACAAGTCCGACATCGGGAAGAGGAAATCCAGAAGAGGAAGAGAAGGATTCTTTACTGTAAGAGCAGTGATTGTGTGCAGCTCTCTGCCAGGAGGAGTTGTCATGGGGATTCCCTATAAGAGCTGTAGAGGGGCCTGGATGTCTGTCTTGAGTGTAATAATATTCCAGGTTATGGCCCCAGATTACTGGAGACGGTTATTGATCCCGGGATTTCTACTGATTGTCAGATCTGGAGTCGGGAAGGAATTCTTCTCCCTAAGTGTCTCTCTCCATACACAGGATTACACAATAGTGAGGAAGACACCGGGGGAGGGTGTGACTCCCATCATCCATCTCCAGGAGTCAGGAGGGCGGAGCCCGGACCCCATCACAGAGCCTCCCCCGCACCCTCCGATACATGAGAGGAAGAAGAAGAAGATCCTAGAGCTCAGCAACAAGATGATTGAGCTGCTGAGCGGAGAGGTGACTGCTGGGACATTATACAGGACGGCACTGGAGGATTCTGGGTGATGACCGGAGAGGTGACTGCTGGGACATTATACAGGACAGCACTGGAGGATTCTGGGTGATGACCGGAGAGGTGACTGCTGGGACATTATACAGGACGGCACTGGAGGATTCTGGGTGATGACCGGAGAGGTGACTGCTGGGACATTATACAGGACAGCACTGGAGGATTCTGGGTGATGACTAGAGAGGTGACTGCTGGGACATTATGCAATACAGCACTGGAGGATTCTGGGTGATGACTGGAGGTGACTGCTGGTACATTATGCAATACAGCACTGGAGGATTCTGGGTGATGACTGGAGAGGTGACTGCTGGGACATTATACAGGACAGCACTGGAGGATTCTGAGTGATGACGGTGTCGTTGTCAGGTTCCTATAAGGTGTCAGGACGTCGCTGTCTATCTCTCCATGGAGGAGTGGGAGTATCTAGAAGGACACCAGGATCGGTACCAGGAGGTGATGATGGAGGAGCTCCGGCCTCTGACATCACCAGGTGAGAGGAGACTCTTGTTGGCTCCGGTGGATGTGATGACGTCTCTCGGCCTCGTCCTATAATAGATGATTTTTCTCCGGACTTGCTCTGGTTTTCTCTACATTTTCTCACAGCTTTCATTCCCTGATTATTCTCTTCTGATCTGTGAGTCGTGGTTTCTCCGCTGTCGTCTTCATCAGTCTTGAGTCTTCGTCCTCGGCGGCTTCTTTCAGAAACTTTCACCTTCCTTAGAGCATCGGTCACATTTTGTCTACAGATGTCCCAACTCTTCTGTTCGTTCTCTCCTATGATTTCTTTCGGTACCGGAGTCTGATTGTTACTCAGCAGAGTCGGGGTTAATTTACTAATGATTTTCCACCTAATCTGCTGTCGCTTGTCCATACCTCTGAACTCTGTGTGGCATTGACCTGGTCGCTAATCTGAGCTGCTGATAACCTGCGATTTCTGAGGCTGGTGACTCGGATAAACTTATCCTCAGAAGCAGAGGTGACTCTTGGTCTTCCTTTCCTGGGGCGGTCCTCATGTGAGCCAGTTTCTTTGTAGCACTTTCAAAGTTTTCCCAATTTTTCGGACAGACTGACCTTCATTTCTTAAAGTAATGATGGCCACTCATTTTTCTTTACTTAGCTGCTTTTTTCTTGCCATAATACAAATTCTAACAGTCTATTCAGTAGGACTATCAGCTGTGTGTCCACCTGACTTCTGCACAACACAACTGATGGTCCCAACCCCATTTATAAGGCAAGAAATCCCACTTATTAAAACTGACAGGGCACACCTGTGAAGTGAAGACCATTTCCGGTGGCTACCTCTTGAAGCTCATCAAGAGAATGCCAAGAGTGTGCAAAGCAGTCATCAAAGCAAAAGGTGGCTACTTTAAAGAACCTAGAATATAAGACATATTTTCAGTTGTTTCACACTTTTTTGTTAAGTATATAATTCCACATGTATTAATTCATAGTTTTGAGGCCTTCAGTGTGAATGTACAATTTTCATAGTCAAGAAAATACAGAAAAATCTTTAAATGAGGTGTGTCCAAACTTTTGGTCTGTACTGTGTGTATATATATGTATATGTGTATATATATATATATATATATATGTATATATATATACACACAGTTAGGTCCATATGTATTTGGACAGAGACAACATTTTTCTAATTTTGGTTCTAGACATTACCACAATGAATTTTAAACAAAACAATTCAGATGCAGTTGAAGTTCAGACTTTCAGCTTTCATTTGAGGGTATCCACATTAAAATTGGATGAAGGGTTTAGGAGTTTCAGCTCCTTAACATGTGCCACCCTGTTTTTAAAGGGACCAAAAGTAATTGGACAGATGAAATAATTGTAAATAAAATGTTCATTTCTAGTACTTGGTTGAAAACCCTTTGTTGGCAATGACTGCCTGAAGTCTTGAACTCATGGACATCACCAGACTCTGTGTTTCCTCCTTTTTGATGCTCTGCCAGGCCTTCACTGCGGTGGTTTTCAGTTGCTGTTTGTTTGTTGGCCTTTCTGTCTGAAGTTTAGTCTTTAACAAGTGAAATGCATGCTCAATTGGGTTGAGATCAGGTGACTGACTTGACCATTCAAGAATATTCCACTTCTTTGCTTTAATAAACTCCTGGGTTGCTTTGGCTTTATGTTTTGGGTCATTGTCCATCTGTAGTATGAAACGACGTCCAATCAGTTTGGCTGCTTTTGGCTGGATCTGAGCACACAGTATGGCTCTGAATACATCAGAATTCATTCGGCTGCTTCTGTCCTGTGTCACATCATCAATAAACACTAGTGACCCAGTGCCGCTGGCAGCCATGCATGCCCAAGCCATCACACTGCCTCCGCCGTGTTTTACAGATGATGTGGTATGCTTTGGATCATGAGATGTACCACGCCTTCGCCATACTTTTCTCTTTCCATCATTCTGGTAGAGGTTGATCTTGGTTTCATCTGTCCAAAGAATGTTCTTCCAGAACTGTGCTGGCTTTTTTAGATGTTTTTTAGCAAAGTCCAGTCTAGCCTTTTTATTCTTGATGCTTATGAGTGGCTTGCACCGTGCAGTGAACCCTCTGTATTTACTTTCATGCAGTCTTCTCTTTATGGTAGATTTGGATATTGATACGCCTACCTCCTGGAGAGTGTTGTTCACTTGGTTGGCTGTTGTGAGGGGGTTTCTCTTCACCATGGAGATTATTCTGCGATCATCTACCACTGTTGTCTTCCGTGGGCGCCCAGGTCTTTTTGCATTGATGAGTTCACCAGTGCTTTCTTTCTTTCTCAGGATGCACCAAACTGTAGATTTTGTCACTCCTAATATTGTAGCAATTTCTCGGATGGGTTTTTTCTGTTTTTGCAGCTTAAGGATGGCTTGTTTAACCTGCATGGAGATCTCCTTTGACCGCATGTTTACTTCACACCAAAAGCTTCCAAATGCAAACACCACACCTCAAATCAACTCCAGGCCTTTTATCTGCTTAATTGAGAATGACACAATGAAGGGATTGCCCACACCTGTCCATGAAATAGCCTTGGAGTCAATTGTCCAATTACTTTTGGTCCCTTTAAAAACAGGGTGGCACATGTTAAGGAGCTGAAACTCCTAAACCCTTCATCCAATTTTAATGTGGATACCCTCAAATGAAAGCTGAAAGTCTGAACTTCAACTGCATCTGAATTTTTGTTTAAAAGTCATTGTGGTAATGTCTAGAACCAAAATTAGAAAAATGTTGTCTCTGTCCAAATATATATGGACCTAACCATATCTATCTATCTATCTATCTATCTATCTATCTATCTATCTATCTATCTATCTATCTATCTATATATATATAAATATATATATATATATATATATATATATATATATATATATATATATACATACATACATACATAAAAAAGTCCAAAAGTAGGTGGACAGAAAGTGTAATAAGGTTATGAAGGGGGAGATTTATCAAACACTAAATTGCAGCCGCCTGTCTGGATCATCCTCCAATAACTCATGAATTAGACGTGGACGATAAGCTTTCCACCCAATAGATTTCAGGATTCGCATGATAGAAGCTCCTGAAATTCCCAATTCCAAAGAGGCTCTTCTGGTGGACATTTTTGGACTCTGAACAAATGTTTCAGCAGCAAGTTGTTTATTATCTTCTGTACAGACTGTTTTGGGTCGACCAGTTTTTGGAGCATTAAGGATTGAGCCAGTGGCATTGAATGCGGTAAATGGTTTGTCTCTTTCGGTCTTGAGTACCAAATGTTTCAACCCAATTTGCTCTAACAGTTTCAGCATTTTGAGATTTCCAATACTCTGTTAAAATCCATTTTCTTTGATCTGTATTTAAATTATTTGCCATTATGTGTTATCTGAATTTTCTGAATTATCTGAAAAGAAAACAGATTTGGGGGAGATCTAT
This sequence comes from Phyllobates terribilis, assembly GCF_046119375.1. Lineage (NCBI taxonomy): Eukaryota > Metazoa > Chordata > Amphibia > Anura > Dendrobatidae > Phyllobates > Phyllobates terribilis. The sequence goes on from NW_027363019.1 coordinate 708,554, forward strand.
CTGTGAAAACTAGATCTGTGAAACTGGCTCAGTTGCCCTTAGCAACCAATCAGATTCCACCTTTCATTTTCCAAAGAGTCTGTGAGGAATGAAAAGTGGAATCTGATTGGTTGCTAAGGGCAACTGAGCCAGTTTCAATTTACACCATGTCTGATAAATCTCCCCTTCATAACCTTATAACACTTTCTGTCCACCTACTTTTGGACCACCCTGTATATATATATATATATATATATATATATTTGTTCTAATTTTGGAAGACAAAGCAAAAATGATGGGGACTTCAATCTGAGATCCTGGTCTGGTGGTAATAAGTGTAAGTCTCCCTTACAGGGATGTTTGTTCAGAAGAATATGTATTATGGAGCTTTTCTGTGGAGTCTGACCAGACAATCTCTCCTTGGCTCCCCGTGTGCATCAGTAAGCGCCCATGACCCCGGTGCCTGCTCTCTAGTTGTCCTTTCTACACATTGATAGACGCTAACCGCTGCGTACCGGGTGCTCCCCACAACACCGTCCTTCCGGGCGCTGTGACTTCATCCGTCAGCCGTACATGTGCCCTTTTTTCCTCCTTTAGAGACAAACGCAGAACTTGCTGCTTATTTTAGTGTTTATACCGAGGCGGATGTTGAGAGTTATCTCTATTTAAAGAAGAAGAAAAACACGGTAACCCGTCTTTTAATAGAACGGAAGGTTCTCTCCTCTTAGTGATCCCAGAGGATCCTGTCCAGGAGGGAGGCCGTGTCCTCATGGTGACATCATGAGCTCTCAAAAAACAATCACTGGTAAATGGTCACCGTCCTTCCCCCAATCTCCATACAGTGAATTAGGAGAGAAGAAACCAATGGATGGAAATGTGGAGCTTTCTCCAGCTCCTCTGTGGTTCCATCCCTGGTGGAGACAAAACTTGGAGAAGTTGTGTTTCTTAGTACGGCTCCTTCACTGACTGACGAGGGTCTTCTCTGTCCCTCTCCTTGGGGTCTTCATCCTCCGAGTGCAGAGCATTAGGCTTTGGCCTCGCTGATTATCACTTCATACTTGAGGCCACAATGTGCTGGGTCCTTGGTATCGGGGGTGAGGACCACAACAATGTAATTTATTCCCTGATACATAAACATAGAATTACTGGTTCTGAGAGACGAGTCTCATATATAGACAGATACACGGCAGGTCATGTATTCAGTCTGTGTGTCTCCACAGATGGATCCAGGAGGAGAAATCCACCAGAGAGATGTCCCCGTCCTCTGTATCCCCAGGACTGTCCAGAGGAGAATCGCAACATCCCGGAGGATCATCAGGTAGACGACACTGAAGTCCCCACAATATCTGACCATGAAGTGATTGGACCTGAGCTCATCTTACATTTTTTCTTTTTTAGGGTGAAGATCTGATTGATATTAAGGTTGAGGTTATACATGGAGCACAAGAGGCGACCGCAATATGGGCCGATCAGCAGGGTGAGGAGGGCAGACTGTCATGTCGGTTCTGTGGCCATCTACTACTACTACTCCCATCATCTCATGATCACATGACACAATCAACAGTGGCATGTAAAAGTTTGGGCACCCCTGGTCAAAATTACTGTTATTGTGACCAGTTAAGCAAGTTGAAGATGAAATGATCTCTAAAAGACCTAAAGTTAAAGATGACACATTTCCTTTGTATTACGCTTGGACATTTGTGTGCTCAGATAACTTTGACCAATGATTCAGACCTTACTTAGCCTGTTAGCGTAAGGGCTCGTTCACTATCATCGTTAGGAAAGGCCAGTGTTATAAAAACCCAGCCTACTCTAACAATGTGCCAAATAAACAGCAGCCATGGCTTCTTCTAATCCGCTGTCTAGCACTCTGAAAATGATGGAGGCCCACAAAGCAGGAGAAGGCTATGAGCAAAGCGTTTTCAAGTTGCCTTTTGCTCGGTTTGCTCGGTTCAAAATGTAATAAAGAAATGGCAGTTAACAGAAACAGTGGAGGTCAAGATAAGGTTTGGAAGACCAAGCAAATTTTCAGTAGGATTGCTAGAGAGGCAAATCAGAACCCCCGCCTGACTGCAAAAGACCTTTAGAAAGATTTAGCAGACTCTGGAGTTGTGGTACATTGTTGTACTCTTCAGAGACACCTGCAAAAATATGGACTTCATGGAAGAGTCATCAGAAGAAAACCTCTCCTGCGACCTCACCATGAAATTCAGCGTCAGAAGTATGCAAAAGTACATCTAAGAAGGTCTGATGCATTTTGGAAACAAGTCTTGTGGACCGATGAGGTTAAAATAGAGCAATGATCAAAGTTATGTGGAGAAAAAAGGGCACAGAATTTTAGGAAAAGAACATCTCGCCAACCATTAAGCATGGTGGTGGATCAATCCTGTTTTGGGGTTGTGTTGCAGCCAATGGCACAGGGAACGAGTAGAGGGAAGAATGGATTCCATGAAATTTCAGCAAATTCTTGATGCAAACATAACATCATCTGCAAAAAAGCTGGAGGTGAAAAGAGGATGGCAAATGATAATGGTACTAAACACACGTCAAAAGGCGCAAGCTGAAGGTTTTACAATGGCCCTCATAGTCCCCTGATTTGAACATCATTGAAAATCTGTGGCTAGACCTCAAAATAGCAGAGGATGCAAGACGACCCAAGAATCTCACAGAACTGGAAGAATTCTCCAAAGAAGAATGAATGAAAATCCCTCAAAAAAAAATTTAAAGACTATTGTCCGGCTACAAAAAGCATTTACAAGCTGTGATACTTTCAAAAGGGGGCGCTACTAGCTACTAACCTTGCTGGGTGCCAAAACTTTTGCATTTGCCCATTTTCCCTTATTGAATTTTTTTTTAAATGTAAAAGATGAAAATATATATAATTTATTATTTATTGTTTTGCCTAAAATACAAAGGAAATGTCATCTGTAACTTTAGGCCGTTTAGAGATTATTTCATCTTCAACTTAACTGTTCACAATAACAGTAATTTTGACCATTGGTGCCCAAACTTTTACATGTCAATGTATTCTGTCACTATGTGTTTCCTACAGATGGACTCATGGAAAGAAATCCACCAGAGAGATGTCCCCGTCCTCTGTATCCCCAGGACTGTCCAGAGGAGAATCACAACATCCCGGAGAGTCATCAGGTAGACTGTGCTGAGCCCTGTACCGGATCTGTATATGGGGGACATTTCTGATCGAGGTCATAGATGTCACAGATTTTGGTAGTTTCTTGTATTGTGCTGATTGTTACATCTGATATATCAGGAGGAAGATCCAACTAAGAATAAAGTGAAGGACGAGACAGAAGAAGAAGCGATGACGAGGAGGGATCAGCCGTGTGTGAGTGACGGGAAGGAGGAGATTCCGGTAGATGTTTCCACAGGTGTGTAATAATGACCGGTGTGTGATGATGATGATGATGACCGGCGTATGATGATGATGATGATTGGCATGTGACTATGATTAGCGGCGTGTGATGATGATTAGCGGCGTATGACGATGATGATTGGCATGTGACTATGATTAGTGGCGTGTGATGATGATGACTGGCTTATGACGATGATGACTGGCATGTGACTATGATTAGCGGCGTATGACGATGATGACCGGCGTGTGATGATGATGACTGGCGTATGACGATGATGACTGGCATGTGACTATGATTAGTGGCGTGTGATGATGATTACCGGCGTGTGATGATGATGACTGGCGTATGACGATGATGATTGGCATGTGACTATGATTAGTGACGTGTGATGATGATGACTGGCGTATGATGATGATGATTGGCATGTGACTATGATTACCGGCGTGTGATGATGATGACTGGCGTATGACGATGATGATTGGCATGTGACTATGATTAGTGACGTGTGATGATGATGACTGGCGTATGATGATGATGATTGGCATGTGACTATGATTAGTGACGTGTGATGATGATGACTGGCGTATGATGATGATGATTGGCATGTGACTATGATTAGCGGCGCCTGACGATGATGACTGGCGTATGACGATGATGATTGGCATGTGACTATGATTAGTGGCGTGTGATGATGATGACTGGCGTATGATGATGATGATTGGCATGTGACTATGATTAGCGGCTCCTGACGATGACCGGTGTGTGATATTGTATGAAGTCTCCGGTGCAGTGAAGCTTTATCCGCCGTCCACATCACAGCAGAAGCGTCCGGTGATGGCGCGGCTGCTCTTGTACAGAGTCCGGTTGCGCACCGATGAATAACTGGGCCGCATTCACACCTCTTCTTAATGATTTAATAAGCACATTTTTAATTTTCCTAATTGTGTTTTTTAATATTACTTCCATCTTTTACTTCCATATTATTCTTACACAAGTCTCATGCTGCCATATAAATGACTGAGCTTGCGATTCGGACAGAACCCCGGGGGAAGATTCCGTATAATGAGGCGCTGTGGACGCCGTCTGGCCTATGATCCAGTGATGTCCATCTTTTTCAGCGTGCATAAAAGCGCAGTCGACCAGAGGGTAGACGGAGTCCGGTGTAACTGCTGCCTCATTATTGTGAATGGATCCCTCGGGGGTGTCATCTGAATCATGTATTTTGTAGATTTAGATGGAAACCCCGATGTACAGTGGGTACGGAAAGTATTCAGACCCCTTTACATTTTTCACTATTTGTTTTATTGCAGCTATTCGGTAAGTTCTAAAAAGTTATTTTTTTTTCTCATTAAAGTCCACTCTGCACCCCATCTTGACTGAAAAAAAATACTGTAGACATTTTTGAAAATCTATTAAAAAAGAAGAACTGAAATATCACATGGTCATAAGTATTCAGACCCTTTGCTTAGTATTGAGAAGAAGCCCCCTTTGGAGCTAGTACAGCCATGAGTCTTCTTGGGAATGATGCAACAAGTTTTTTACACCTGGATTTGGGGATCCTCTTCCATTCTTCCTTGCAAATCCTCTCCAGTTCCGTCAGGTTGGATTGTGAACGTTAGTGGACAGCCATTTTCAGGTCTCTCCAGAGATGCTCAATTGGGTTTAGGTCAGGGCTCTGGCTGGGCCAGTCAAGAATGGCCACAGAGTTGTTCTGAAGCCACTCCTCTGTCATTTTAGCTGTGTGCTTAGGGTTATTGTCTTGTTGGAAGGTGAACCTTCTTCCAAGTCTGTGGTGCAGAGCACTCTGGAAGAGGTTTTCATCCAGAATATCTTTGTACTTGGCTGCATTCATGTTTCCTTCAGTTGCAATCAGTCATCATGTGCCTTCAGCTGAAAAATACCCCCATAGCATGATGCTGCCTCCACCATGTTTCACTGTTGGGATTGTATTGGGCAGGTGATGAGCAGTGCCAGGTTTTCTCCACACATACCGCTTAGAATTATCACCAAAAAGTTCTATCTTCGTCTCATCAGACCAGAGAATCTTATTTCTCATAGTCTGTGAGTCCTTCATGTGTTTTGAGAAAACTCTATGCGGGCTTTCATATGTCTTGCACTGAGGAGAGGCTTCCATCTAGCCACTCTGCCATAAAGGCCCGACTGGTGGAGGGCTGCAGTGATCGTTGACTTTGTGGAACTTTCTCCCATCTCCCTACTGCATCTCTGGAGCTCAGCCACAGTGATCTTGGGGTTTTTCTTTACCTCTCCTACCAATGCTCTTCTCCCACGATTGCTCAGTTTGGCTGGACGGCCAGCTCTAGGAAGACTTCTGGTGGTCCCAAACCTCTTCCATTTAAGGATTATGGAGGCCACTGTGCTCTTAGGAACCTTGAATAATGCAGAAATACTTTTGTAACCTTGGCCAGATCTGTGCCTTACCACAATTCTGTCTCTGAGCTGCTTGGGCAGTTCCTTTGAGCTGATGATTCTCATTTGGTCTGACATGCACTGTGAGCTGTAAGGTCTTATATAGACAGGTGTGTGTCTTTCCAAATCAAGTCCTATGAGTTTCATTAAACACAGCTGGACTCCAATGAAGGAGTAGAACCATCTCAAGGAGGATCACAAGGAAATGGACAGCATGTGACTAAAATATAAGTGCCTGAGCGAAGGGTCTGAATACTTATGACCATGTGATATTTCAGTTTTTCTTTTTTAATAAATTTGCAAAATTGTCTGCATTTCTGCTTTTTTTCAGTCAAGATGGGGTGCAGAGTGTACTTTAATGAGAAAAATAAATGAACTTTTCAGAATTTACCAAATGGCTGCAATGAAACAGAGTGAAAAATTTAAAGGGGTCTGAATACTTCCCGTACCCACTGTAAGTGTTCAGCATACAGCACAGGATAAATATGCTCCAAAATGTTCTGTACCCCAAAATGCCACCATTAAGAGCTTCTACTCAACCCACAAAAAACAAGTCCCCACTCAGGTTCATCATCTGTAAACAGTAATATAGGGGGTGTCCATATTACTGGTAGCACAAAGGTTCTGGAAAAGTGACTTGGCTCCCATTTAAAGAAATCCAGTGACATCTGCGCTCCCAAATCCAAATGCCCCCTCCTCCTGGGCCCCACCGTGGGCAGTTAGCATCCACATGTTTGGCATTACTGTAGCAGGGAGAGCCAATTTATTTCTCCAGAAAGCACTAGCTGGGAATCATGTACTGGGCGCTACAACGTAAGGGCACTACAATGTACCGGACACTACAATGTACTGACCACTATAATGAAATATTTGCATTTTCACTTCACAACATCCATTACTGCTCGTTTCTGGAAAGCACCCATGGAGTCAAATTCATCACTACACCTGTAGATACATTTCCATAGGGGTGTAATTTCCAAACTGGTGTCACTTGAGGGGGGATTCTGCTCTTTTGCCACTTCGGGGCTCTGTATATGGAGTCTGCAAACTGTTCTACTAAAGTTTGTTCTCCAAGAGTCAAATAGCGCTCCTTCCCTCCCGGGTCTCGCCATGTGGCTAAGCAGTACTGTACAGCCACATATGGGGTATTGCCCCGGTCAGCAGAAATTGTATAAAGTTATGTGGTCATCTTTACCCATTTTCCCTTGTGAAAATGTAAAATCTGGGGCTAAAATAACATTATAGCGGTAAAAATGTAATTTTGTTTTTCTTCACCGTTCAATTGTATAACATTTTGTGAATCACAATTACCTTGTATTCATTGGGAAAGTGCGCGGTGGATGCTGTGTGTGACGCGCGGGGAAACCCCACCCACAGCCCGGCGTCCACCGCGGGGATCGCATCACCGAGTCACGCCTCACTTGACGCGACATCAGGGGAAGCAAGAGCCGGCTGCAGCCAGGGGTCGCGTGATGCCTATAAGTGGCCAGCGATAGCGCCGCTCACAGGTAATAAAGACAAAGCAAGATAATTAAAAAAAATCTTCTCTCAACGGGTTAATTACATTGGGGGCATTTTTAACTGCTTCGCGACGGCCCACTGTAGATAAACGTCGGCGCTTGCTGGGCTCTGTGCAGCGCCGACGTTTAAAAACGGTGGGTGGTCTCGCAGCGCTCAGGACCCCCAGGGTCCTGCAAGTGCTGCGATTCCGGTGCAGAGCATTAGCTGTGACAGGGGACATCATCGGGACCTGATTGGATCAGGTCCCAATGATGTTAATTAACCCTTTGCTATCTTCTATATGCCACGATCTATAGTGATCGCGGCATATAGAAGATAGACAGAGGAGAGGGAGTCGTCTTACTTACCTCTCCGACAGACCGCTGATACCTTCCAGGACCTGGCGTTGCTATGGCAGCTGGAGGTCACATGACCGCCTCCAGATCTGCCATATATGGTGTCCTGCCAGGCTCAGCCTGCAGCTGAAGCCTGGCAGGACACACTGACTGTGAAACAGTCAGCAAAGATCTCATGTAATGTAATACATGTCTATTACATTGCATGACATCAGTGATCAGAAAAATAAAAATTAATGTCCCATACAGGGACTAAGTAAAAATGTAAAAAAAAAATGTTTTTAAACTGTTAAAAAAAAAAATCACTAAATAAATAAAAATAAATAAATAAAATATTACACCAATAAATCCGTATATTTATGCAAAACCAAAAAAGTACACATATTTGGTATCGCCGCGTCCAAAACAACCCGATCTATAAAACTGTCACACTAATTAACTCCTTCTGTGCACACCGTAATAAAAATAAATAAAAAACGGAGCAAAAAACTATGCTTTTTCATCATATTGCCAAACAAAAAGTGGAAAAAAATGCGATAAAAAAGCAAAATGGAAATAAAAATGGTACCGCTGAAAACTTCATCTTGTTCCGCAAAAAAAAATCCGCCAATACAGCTCCATCAGCCGAAAAATAAAAAAGTTATAGCGCTCAGAATAAAGCGATCCAAAAAAAATATTTTTTCTATAAAATAGTTTTATTGTGTAAAAGCGCCAAAACAAAAAAAAAATACAGTAAGTGTAGTATCGCTGTAAACGTACTGACCCAAAGAATAACGCTGCCTGATCACTTTTACCACACGCAGAACGGCATAAAAAAAAACCTCAAAAAACAATTCCTGAATTGTTGGTTTTTGTTAATTTTACCTCCCATAAAACGGAATAGAAAGCGATCAAAAAATGTCATGTACACAAAAATGGTACCAATAAAAATGTCAACTCGTCCTGCAAAAAACAAGCCGTCACATGACTCTGTCGGCCGAAATATGGAAAAACTATAGCTCTCAAAATATGGCGATGCAAAAACTAGATTTTGTAAAAAAAAAAGCGTCTCTTAGTGTGTGACAGCTGTCAGTCATAAAAACCTGATATAAATCTGGTATCTCTGTAATCGCACCGACCCGAAGAATAAAGTAATCTAATCAGTTATATCACACGAGGAACGGCGTAAAAAATAAAACCAATTCTTCACCTGCTACTGATTTGTTTATTATGTCTCCCAAAGATCGCAGTAAGGCTCTGCTCACATTTATCCTGCGCTCTGCGCTGAGCGCTCACACCAGAGTTTCCGTGTAAATCTCTGAAATACGTGATTCAGACGGAATCCATGACGGAAGATTCCCTGTAATGAGGCAGATATAGGCCACTGTGGACGCCGTCTGGCCTGTGATCCCACGGTGTCATTTGTTTTAGGCGTGCATAAAAGTGCGGTTGGCCACAGTTTTGTGCACTTCAGAAAAAAAGGACACCGCTAAACAGAGGCCAGACGGAGTCCAGAGTAACTCTGCTGCCTCATTACAGTGAATGGATCCCGCAGGGGTTTCATCTGAATTACGTCACTTGGAAATTTAGATGGAAACCCCGATGTAAGTGCTCAGCCTCGAGCGCCGGATAAATGTTACGTAAAATGTTCCCAATAAAAGCTTCAACTCAGTCCTCAAAAAAAGCTAGTCCCCACTCAGGTCCGTCATCTGTTAAAAATATTCCAAGTTACTGGTAGCAGAAAGGCTCTGGAAAAGCGAAATGGCCCTTGCCCCCCAAAAGAAATTCAGAAAATGTTGTGCTCCCAAATCCAAATGCCTATTTTACAATAATTTGTTCTCCAATTGTCAAATAGCGCTCCGTCCCCCCGAGATCTCGCCGTATGGCTGAGCGGTACGATACAGCCACATATGGGGTATTGCCACTTTTAGAAGAAATTGTGTGACACATTTCGGCACCATTTTTACCCATTGCCCTGTGTGAAAATGTAAAATCTGAGGGTAAAACATTTTTTTTGTGGTAAAAACATAATTATGCTTTTTTCACTGCCCAATGGTATAAATTTAAAAATTAAAAAATACTCACTACTTCCCTAGATGAATTCCTTGAGAGGTGTAGTTTACAAAATGGGGTCACTTGTGGGGGTTTCTGCTGTTTCGGCATGTCAGCGACTCTTCAAATGTGACATGGTGTCTGCAACCTATCCCAGCCAACATAGCGCTCCTTTCTCTTCCGAACCCTGCCGTACACCAAAGCAGTGGTTTTCCCCCACATATGAGGTATCGGCGTACTCAGGAGAAATTGCACAACAAATTTCATAGTGTAATTTCTCCTGTTACCCTTATGATAATGCAAAATTAAGGGATGAAAAACGTTTTTGTGGGAAAAATGTGAAAATTTTATTTTTACAACTCAATATTATAAACTTCTGTGAAGCACCTGGGGGTGCAAGGTGCTCACCACACATCTAGATAAGTTCCCTAAGGGGTCTAGTTTCCAAAATGGTGTCACTTGTGGAGGGTTTTCACTGTTTAGGCACATTAGGGGCTCTCCAAACGCAACATGGCGTCCGCTAATTATTCAAACTAATTTTACATTCAAAAAGTCAAATGACGCTCCTTCCCTTCTGAACCCTGCCGAGCGCCCAAACAGTGGTTTTCCCTCACATATGGGGTATCAGCGCGCTCAAGAGAAATTGCACAAAAAATTTTGGGGTCCATTTTTCCTGTTACCCCTGTGAAAATAAAAAAAATTGGGTCTAAAGTAACATTTTTGTGAAAAAAGTTAAATGTTCATTTTTTTCTTCCACATTCCAAAAATTCCTGTGAAGCACCTGAAGGGTTAATAAAGTTCTTGAATGTGGTTTTGAGCACCTTGAGGGGTGCAGTTTTTAGAATGGTGTCACTTTTGGGCATTTTCTGTCATACAGACCCCTCAAAGTGACTTCAAATATAATGTGGTCCCTAATAAAATGTTTTTGTAAATTTTGTTGGAAAAATGAGAAATCACTGGTCAATTTTTAACCCTTATAGCTCCCTAACAAAAAAAAATTTGGTTCCAAAAGTGTGCTGATGTAAAGTAGACATGTGGGAAATGTTATTTATTAACTATTTTGTGTGACATATCGCTCTGATTTAAGGGCATGAAAATTCAAAGTTTGAAAATTGCAAAATTTTTGCCAAATTTCCATTTTTTTCACAAATAAACGCAAGTGATATCGAAGAAATTTTACCACTATCATGAAGTACAATATGTCACGAAAAAACAGTCTCAGAATCAGGGGGATCCGTTGAAGCGTTCCAGAGTAATTACTTCATAAAGTGACAGTGGTCAGAGTTGAAAAAATTGGCCCGGTCACGAAGGCAAAAACAGGCTCTGGTGCGAAGTGGTTAATAGTAGTGGACAACTTCTTTAATTGTGTGGACACTTTTCTATACTAAGGCCAAGATACGAAGCTTGAGAGAGTGAAATGGCACTGGAGGTACATTAAGGGAACCTGTCATCAGTAATTACCACTTAAAGAACTATTTGCTGTCTAATCTCTGCCACCCCTGACTTGTGCCAATGTCACCAGTTTATAAGTGTCATTCACTTTACCCGTCATTGTGTTAATGTTATGGCATGTAGTTGTCCTCCTTATTACCTGTACTTTCACTGACGAGGGTCTTCATTGTGAGATCCAGAAAATACATTCAGAAATCTCTTTTGTGTTGAAGGAAAAACTCACATCTAATTTATCTTTCATCCTTATAGGAAATCCTTGTGAGAATAACGGTTCATCACTAAACTGTAAAAAGGAAGATATCAGGAAGCACTCTAATGGAGAAAACCTCATCACCCTTCCTGCACCTCCTGGACTTCACAGCGCTTCACTTTCTTATAATCCTCCTGATCATGAGGAATCATCTCCTGAGCAATCTCACATTATTACCAAAAGTCCAGGTGGCAAAGTGGATTCAAGATTTCAGTGTGACAAGCAATTTACAAAAAGCTCAGATTTTTTAACACACAGAAAAAACAAAGGAAAAAAGCCATACTCCTGTTCAGAATGTGGGAAATTCTTTACATATAAATCACAATTTGTTAGACATGAGAGAATTCACACAGGAGAAAAGCCGTATTCATGTTCAAAATGTGGAAAGTCCTTCACCGGTAAAGGAAGTCTTATTATACATCAGAGAATTCACACAGGAGAGAAGCCATATTCATGTTCAGAATGTGGGAAGTCCTTCACAAATAAAGGGAATCTTATTACACATCAGAGAAATCACACAGGAGAAAAACCATTTTCATGTTCACTATGTGGGAAGACCTTCACAGCTAAATGGCATCTTAGTAGACATCAGAGCATTCATACTGGAAAGTCGCCATATTCATGCTCAGAATGTGGGAAGTGTTTTAGTTATAAATCAGATCTTGTTAAACATCACAGAATTCACATGGGAGAAAAACCGTATTCATGTTCAGAATGTGGTAAATCTTTTATACATAAATCAATTCTTGCTGCACATAACAGAATTCATACAGGAGAAAAGCCGTATTCATGTTCAGAATGCGGGAAATCTTTTATTCGTAAATCAATTCTTGCTGCACATAACAGAATTCATACAGGAGAAAAGCCGTTTTCTTGTTCAGAATGTGGGAAATGTTTTAGATATAAATCGCATCTTGTTAAACATCAAAGAATTCACACAAGAGAAAAACTTTTTTCATGTTTAGCATGTGGAAAATGCTTTGCAAATAAATCAGAGCTTGTTATACATCAAAGAATTCACACAGCAGAGAAGCCGTATTCATGTTCATTCTGTGAGAAATGCTTTACAAAACAAAATTATCTTGTGCAGCATGAGAGAAGTCACACAGGAGAGAAGCCGTATTCATGTTCAGAATGTGGGAAATCTTTTATACATAAATCATACCTTGTAAAACATGAAAGAAGTCATACAGGAGAAAAGCCGTATTCATGTTCAGAATGCGGGAAATCTTTTATTCATAAATCAATTCTTGCTGCACATAACAGAATTCATACAGGAGAAAAGCCATTTTCTTGTTCAGAATGTGGGAAATGTTTTAGATATAAATCGCATCTTGTTAAACATCAAAGAATTCACACAAGAGAAAAACTTTTTTCATGTTTAGCATGTGGAAAATGCTTTGCAAATAAATCAGAGCTCGTTATACATCAAAGAATTCACACAGGAGAGAAGCCGTATTCATGTTCATTCTGTGGGAAATGCTTTACAAAACAAAATTATCTTGTGCAGCATGAGAGAAGTCACACAGGAGAGAAGCCGTATTCATGTTCAGAATGTGGGAAATCTTTTATACATAAATCATACCTTGTAAAACATGAGAGAAGACATACGGGAAAGAAAGTGTAATTATGTTCACTATGTTTTATAAAGTTTAATAAACATTGTTCAGCATAAATGAGTACACCCCCTTTGATGAGTAAGATTTTATTTAATAGCTCACTGAACACAAGATCAATTTTGCCAACACTAAGTTTCATAGAACATTTTTTTGTAATAAAAACATGAAAGTAATAATATAACTCTCATTACAAAATCTCAAAAGCTACTACATCTATTATTTTGTATGGCCTCCATAATTTTAAAGGACAGCACCAAGTTTTCTAGAATCACTGTCACCCTGTTCTTCAGAAATGCAACAGTGGCCTACCAAGGGAACAGAGTGATGGCAGCATCTTTTCTGTCACTATAGAGCAGAACATCTGTGAATTCACGATACCATCAATGAAATGTAGCTCCTCATGCAGCCGCACATAAGGACACGGCCACCACCAGGTCTCACTGTAGACCCCATGCATTCTCATTGTATTCCTCACCTCTTCAATGTCATACAGTTTTGAAGCCATCAGTTCCAAAAAAAAACATTTATCTTGGTCTCATCACTCCAGAGTATAAAGTCCCAGATTGTAGGGCGGCTTTTTTGTGCAGGGGATTTAGGAGAGGCTTTCTATGTGGACAACACCGATGTCTGCCATTCCTCTATAGAAGAAATTGTCTGCTTTCAGCTCATCTCTCAATGCTTGGATGAAAAATCACAGTTGGGAAGGAATGGACGGGACAAAGAAAGTTACTGATAATCCAGCACTTGTTTTCCAGTGTGAATATTTTTTTTATTGAAACATCCAAATTAAAATCATAGAAACATTAAAAAACAGGACATCCTGGAATAGTAGCAAAAAATCTACGCGTTTTGAACCGGCAATTCTGTTCAGTCCTTATTCATGGCATAATAAATCACCAGTAACCGGCTTCTTATACACATCATAGTGTGTAATGCACAGCGGAGACCCCCAGCCCCAAATGGACATGTGCAAGTATGTCTACATTACCCCTATGGATGATCATATGTCCACAACAAAAAGCATCCGTGCAATAGAAGAATGAAGTGTCTGCATCTATAATGTGTATATTATGTATAATTACTATAAAAGAGGAAAAAACACAATTCAGTAAATGGATACAAGGTCTGAACGAAGCTTCATATCACTGGGGAATCTGGGGTCCAATTCCAGAATCCACAAGGCTTCTCGGGGGTGTACTTTTTATACCAATCTCCCCCTTAGCTGGTCTGGTGACATATTCAATACCCACAACTGTAAAGTGATTAATCCCTATTGTGTTGTATGAGATGTTGTGATGCTGCAGATGTATTACGTGTTGTGGGGCCAAGAACGTCCCTAACGTGTCCCCCAATGCGGTGACGTAAGGGTCTGACCGTGCCCCCCACATATTGCAGCAGACAAGCTTCACATTGTATGGTGTCATTGACGTGTGGAGCTACAACTAATGAGATGTCGGATATTATAGGGTTTATTATGGTTAGTAGATGCAGACATTTTTGCTTTGTGCACAGACTTGCACAAACCACATTTATTTCTCCCACATTCAATGAAACCTTTGGTGTTTGTCCTCCACGTGTCAGTTGTCTTTCTTGTTGCTGGATCCTTGTCAGTGTATAACATAGGTAAATGTTTTCTGGTAATATTCACTATATTATAGGAATCTTCTCTGCAGCCAGTATTGAATGTATCTCTAGACTGATGGATGTTTCCTTCTTTGTGCGTTTTCGGTAATGTATGAAATATTGGACATTGTGGGTGATTTTCCTTTAATCGTTGTATTTGTTTGGCATTAAGTACAGCCGATACCAAACCCTCCTCCAAAAGACAATGTAAGGGGGTATTGTATGAATTAGTAGGATCTCCATCTAGAGTGCGGCATATATTAGTATCGTCACCCATGTTCATAACCTCCGGCTCATACAACCCACTATCCAGAGCTGTGATCGAGCCCCCTTTATCTGCAGCTCTAATGACTTTATTAGGGCTGTGCTCAGGGCCGTATCTGGCATTCATGCTGCCCTAGGCACTTTAAGTGGTCACGCCCCCTACTGGTAATTCATACTAAAAGTGCTCACACCCTTTTGGCCCCCTTCACACGTACCGGAGACACACACGTACACCCATTATAATCTATAGGCTGCGCACATGGTCACACGGACCGGACATGTCCGTTTTTTGTCTGCAGCTCGGACGTCAGTACGTCCTGCACACAGATGACATAAAGTGTGACATCCGCACACACGTCTGTGTGACACGTGCCGGAAGAGAGCGCAGAATAGAAATGACAGATATTTAGGTGTTAGATGTGCAAAGATTGAGATAGATGATCGATATCCGTGAGATATATAATTACTGCCCTGTGTGTGGTGTTTACTGTACTTGTGTTTAGCTAATAAATGAAAAAAGAGATGTGGAGTCCTCCCTATTTTTGATAACCAGCAAAAACAAAGAAATGACATCACAATGAAATAAAAAATGAAGAAAACTACAAACATTCATATAATCATATTAGTCTCATTATATAAAATATACACTGCTCAAAAAAATAAAGGGAACACTTACACAACAGAATATAACTCCAAGTGAATCAAACTTCTGTGAAATCAAACTGTCCACTTAGGAAGCAACACTGATTGACAATCAATTTCACATGCTGTTGTGCAAATGGAATAGACAATAGATGGAGATTATTGGCAATTATCAAGATACCCTCAATAAAGGAGTGGTTCTGCAGGTGGGGACCACAGACCACATCTCAGTACCAATGCTTTCTGGCTGTTCAGGTCACTTTTGAATGTTGGTTGTGCTTTCACACTCATGGTAGCATGAGATGGACTCTACAACCCACAGAAGTTGCTCAGGTAGTGCAGCTCATCCAGGATAGCACATCAATGCGAGCTGTGGCAAGAAGGTTTGCTGTGTCTGTCAGCGTAGTGTCCAGAGGCTGGAGGCGCGACCAGGAGACATGCCAGTACACCAGGAGACGTGGAGTGGGCCGTAGGAGGGCAACAACCCAGCAGCAGGACCGCTACCTCCGCCTTTGTGCAAGGAGGAACAGGAGGAGCACTGCCGGTGGCCTGCAAAATGACCTCCAGCAGGCCACAAATGTGCATGTGTCTGCACAAACGGTTAGAATCCGACTCCCATGAGGGTGGTATGAGGGCCCGACATCCACAGATGGGGGTTGTGCTCACAGCCCAACACCGTGCAGGACGCTTGGCATTTGCCACAGAACACCAGGATTGGCAAAGTCGACACTGGCGCCCTGTGCTCTTCACAGATGAAAGCAGGTTCACACTGAGCACATGTGACAGACGTGACAGAGTCTGGAGACGCTGTGGAGCGATCTGCTGCCTGCAACATCCTTCAGCATGACCAGTTTAGCATTGGGTCAGTAATGGTGTGGGGTGGCATTCCTTTGGAGGGCCACACAGCCCTCCATGTGCTCGCCAGAGGTAGCCTGACTGCCATTAGGTACCGAGATGAGATCCTCAAACCCCTTGAGAGACCATATGCTGGTGTGGTTGGCCCTGGGTTCCTCCTAATGCAGGACAATGCAAGACCTCATGTGGCTGGAGTGTGGCAGCAGTTCCTGCAAGATGAAAGCATTAAAGCTATGGACTGGCCCGCCCGTTCCCCAGACCTGAATCCGATTGAGCACATCTGGGACATCATGTCTCGCTCCATCCACCAACGTCACGTTGCACCACAGACTGTCCACGAGTTGGCGGATGCTTTAGTCCAGGTCTGGGAGGAGATCCCACAGGAGACCATCCCCAACCTCATCAGGAGCATGCCCAGGCATTGTAGGGAGGTCATACAGGCACGTGGAGGCCACATACAATACTCAGCCTCATCAGGAGCATGCCCAGGTGTTGTAGGGAGGTCATACAGGCATGTGGAGGCCACTCACAATACTGAACCTCATTTTGACTTGTTTTAAGGACATTACATCAAAGTTGGATCAGCCTGTCGTGTGTTTTCCACTTTAATTTTGGAGGTGACTCCAAATCCAGGCCTCCATTGGTTAGTAAATGTGATTTCCATTGATGATTTTTGTGTGATTTTGTTGTCAGCACATTCAACTTTCTACAGAACAAAGTATTCAACGAGAATATTTCATTCATTCAGATCTTGGATGGGTTATTTCAGTGTTCCCTTTATTTTTTTGAGCAGTGTATATACACAAAAATTAAAAAACGTCCATAAAAAAATATATTGACTATCAAATAAAATACTTCATTTTACACCAATACACATTGTCACAAATATATATAGGCGTATATAGGAAATGCAAAAAAACCCCATATTGTTTTATTTATATAGTGCCAACATATTCCGCAGCACTTTACAATTAAGCGGGGACATGTACAGACGATAAATTCAATACAAGGTAAGACAGTTTAAACAGTTACATTAGGAGCGAGGGTCCGGCCTCTCGCACGCTTACATTCTGCAAGGGAATGGGGGGACACAGTAGGTGCAAAGTGCTTGTTATTTCAGGTCTGACAATTATAATAGGGATTTTCATATAAAGCTGCATGATCCGGTCATCAGCCCGTATGTATAAGTGCAATAATCAAGTATCGAGTGCAGTTATCGTGTGCATGGAGGGTGTGGAGACAGATGAATAGTAGGGAGCAGATTCTGAATAATATTTAGAATGAGGGGACAGGGGAAAGTTATTTTACTGAGTAGTTGAGGTGGTCGGCTTGTTTAAAGAGATGGGTTTTCAAAGCGCGCTTGAAGACATGGGGGCTAGGCATCAGTCGGATTGTCTGGGGTAAAGCATTCCAGAGAACTGGTGCCGCACAAGAGAAGTTTTGGAGAAGGAGGTGCGAGGTTCGGATTATGAGGGATGTTAGTCTTAGGTCATTTGTAGAACGGAGGGCACGTGTAGGGCGATAGAGAAGAGAGAGGAGATATAAGGCGGCGCAGAACTGTGGAGAGCTTTGTGGGTGAGTGCGATGAGTTTATAATGGATCCTGAGGCAGACCGGCAACCAGTGTAAAGACTGGCACAAGATGGAGGCATCGGTGAAGAGGCTGGACAGAAATACGACCCTGGCTGCAGCATTCAGGACGGATTGAAGAGGAGAAAGTTTGGTAAGAAGGAGACCGATCAGAAGAGAGTTGCAGTAGTCCAGACGAGAGTGCATAAGAGCGACAGTAAGAGCTTTCGCAGTTTCAAAGGTGAGAAAAGGTCGGATTCTGGAGAAGTTTTTAAGATGCAGGTGACAAGAGAGGGTGAGTGATCGGATATAGGCAGTAAAGGAAAGGTTAGTGTCGAATATGACCCCAAGGCAGCGGCCGTGCTGCTGGGAGTTATGGTTGAACCCTCCAAGGTAATTTCGATGTTAGAGTTGGGTTAGTAGAGGGGAGAAACACAAGAAGTTCAGTTTTGGAGAGATTCAGTTTAAGATAGAGGGAGGACATGATGTTAGAGACAGTGGACAGACAATCCTTGGTATTTTCTATTAGGTTAGGGGTGATGTCAGGTGAAGAGGTGTATAGTTGGGTGTCGTCAGCATAGACATGATACTGAAACCCAAATCTGCTGATTGTCCAATAGGGGCAGTGTATAGAGAGAAGAGGAGGGGGCCTAGGACTGAGCCCTGCGGGACCCCGATAGTAAGGGGAAATGGAGAGGAAGAGGAGCCGGCAAAAGATACAATGAAGGAGCGGTCAGAGAGGTAGGAGAACCAGGAGAGAACGGTTTCCTTGAACCCGAAAGAGCGGAGCATAGTGAGGAGGAGCTGGTGATCCACAGTGTCAAATGCGGCAGAGAGATCCAGGAGAATCAGCAGGGAGTAGTGACCTTTGGATTTAGCTGTTAGAAGATCATTAGAGACTTTAGTGAGGGCAGTTTCAGTGGAGTGTAAGGAGCGAAAACCAGATTGTAGAGGGTCAAGAAGAGAATTATCTGAGAGATAGCGGATTCGACGGGAGTGGACCAGGTGTTCCAGGAGTTTAGAGATGAAAGGAAGGTTAGAGACAGGTCTGTTCTGGTCCAGGGATGGCTTTTTAAGTAAAAGGGTTATGATGGCATGTTTAAATGAGGAAGGAAAGATACCCGAAGAAAGAGAGAGGTTAAATATTAGTCAGGTGAGTGGTGACCACCAGTGAAAGAGACTGCAGGAGATGTGAAGGAATGGGGTCACTGTTGCAGGTTATAGGTCGAGAAGAAGTGAGGAGCTGGGTAACTTCTTCTTCTGTAACAGGCTCAAAGATGGCTAGTGAGCTTGAAGTGCGGCAGGGAAGGGTATCCAGGCACTGAGGAGATTGGGCTGAGATGTCCTGATGGATGTGGTTGATTTTTTCTAGGAAATAAGTGGCCAGATCCTCACCGCTAAGGTTGGTGGTGGGGGCCTGTGCATTAGGTTTCAGGAGGGAGTTTAAGGTTTCAAAAAGTCATTTTGGATTGTTGGACAGTGAAGTGATGAGGGTGGTGAAGTAGGATTGTTTGGCCAGATGAAGGGCAGAGTTATAGGTTTTGAGCATGAATTCATAGTGGATGAAGTCCTCTGCTAAAACAGATTTTCTCCACTGATGCTCAGCACACCTTGAGCAACGCTGAAGAAAACATATTTGCTTTGTGTGCCAGGGCTGCCGTTGTCTGTGTCGGGTCTTTCTGCGTGTAGACGGTGCTGCTTCATCTAGGGCGCTCTTCAGTGTATTATTGTAGTGTGACAATGCCAAGTCTGGACAAGAGAGGGAGGAGATGAGGGATAAAGATGTGTGGAGATTGTCCATAAGCTGCTGGGTATTAATGGTACGTGTATTCCTAGAAGTGAGGTAATTGGGGGTGTCCCGGGTGAGGAGACAGTTCTTGACAGAGAAGGAAAGAAGGTTGTGGTCTGAGAGCAGGAGAGGGGAGTTAGTAAAGTCATGCAGCGAGCAGAGACGGGAGAAGACCAGGTCCAGAGTATTCCCGTCTTCATGTGTAGGAGAATTAGTAACCTGTGAGAGGCTGAATGAGGAGGTTAGAGAAAGTAGATGAGAGGCAGATTGGAAGAGGGGATCATCGATGGGGATGTTAAAGTCTCCTGTGATGAGCGTGGGGATGTCACAGGATAGAAAGTGAAGAAGCCAGTTGGCAAAGTGATCCAGGAACTGGTGGGAGGAGCCTGGAGGGCGATACACAACCGCCACTCACAGGGAGAAGGGTTTGAAGAGTCTGATGGTGTGGACTTCAAAGGAAGAAAAGATAAGTGAGGGAACTGGGGGGATGACCTGGAAAGCACATTGTGGTGAAAGGAGAAAACCAACACCTCCACCTTGTCTGTTCTCAGGTCTGGCGGTATGCAAAAATTTGAGCCCACTAAACGAGAGAGCAGCAGCTGCAGTGGTGTCTGAATGCTGTAATAGCCAAAAAGTTAAGGGAATTAGAGAGGAAAAAATCGTGAATGTAAGATAGTTTGTTACACACAGACCGTGCGTTCCAGAGAGCATAGTGGAAAGCAATAGGAGAGGGCATGCACTGAATGTTAATAAGATTAGCAGGGTTTCTATATGCAGCTGGAGGAGAGTGGGGTATGCTAGTGGAGGGAGGCCCAGGGTTGGGGGAGATGTCGCCAGCGACTAGGAGAAGGAGAATAAAGAGAAAGAGCAGGTGGTGCAATGATTTGTATGAACATTTTGAGTGCTGTATGGAGGTAGTGGATGGTTTGGAGTGGGTGAGAAATATCAGTAGAGCCTCAGAGTTATACATGAGAGAGGCGTGAAGGGAGGGGTGGATATGGAGAGAGTGCACAGAATGTGCTAAAGGGCAGGCGAGATGTGAGAAAGCAGAAGTTAAAACAAGTAAGATAATAATCATCGTACCATTTAACAGTGATCAGGTCATAGAAGGGTTATGGATTTAGAATTGCTTTCATTTGTCATTGGGTGAATACTTTAATATTTGAATGGATGACCAAATTATGAGCAATAGAAAATTTAAAGAAAAAATTTTAATATTAAAAAAAGGAGAAAAAAAAAATGTAAAATTCGCCAGACCCTCATCACAAAATGGCGCCGAGAACTCTACACAACAACATGGAGAGGAGGAGATGGCGCGGGAGGATGCTGAGGGTGAGTCGCACCCGGGAGAACCTGAGCCTACGTAAAGACAGGTATCTGTACAACTCTGCTATGCAAGACACAAAAATATCTCTTAGGCCAGGGTCCCACTAGCGTACGGTATGCGATGCGAGAGCACCCAATGCGATATGCTAATGACACTCGGCTGCTGCTCTGCTGTGAGTGGGAGCTGAATATCAGTGCTCCATGCTCTGATCCTGTCGCATGTGACGCGCCCCCTGGGCCGTGGGGTACTCGGCAGTCGGGCCTCTGGTTGCTTGGGGGATATCACGGTAGCTGGCCCGGTCCGTGACCCTGGGCGGTCAGTAAAAAGGGGAATAGATTTATAGGGGATTTGGAAAGTCCGTGATGTCACCTGTGAAATGCGGCTAAGGGGAGCCGCCGCTGCGGAGCAGTCTTCTGAAGCTGGTGATAGAGCAAAAGGGATGGTGTGGCTCTCCACAGGTAGAGCTAGCTCCAGGGCAGCGTGGGGTGTAATGGATGGTGGTGCAGGGGAGAGACGGCAGGACGGTCCCGGAGCAAAGACGGACACTAACACGGGGATAAGCTTCAGTACCTTTACTGGTGATATTGCAGGCACGATCCAGGGTACTCCGGACGAAAGGCGCACTTTTGGACTCTCTCCAGTGAGTGGGTATAGGGCCTCCTGATCCGTGGCTTCACTCTCTAAGCTTCTGGCCGGCCTGGAACTAGACCTAGCTTGGTTACTGTCTCTTCTTGCACTTGCTGACCTGGTGGTAGGGCATTCTCTTTGGAGATCACTCTCCCTGGACGCTGGGGCCTCCGTGACTCCTAGCCCTGGTACTGCAATCAGCATTTGGTGAACCTGGGATCTGTAGTCCTCCAGGGCTTCCGGTGGTTCCTGCTGGGTATTAAGAGTCCCTGTAGGCGCGGACCAGGTGTACGGTATATATCTCGGGGTGAGCCTGGTATGCTCCTCTGCCCCCTCACTACTTCTTCCTTCTCCTCTTACCTTCGGCCTCACTAGGCCTTCACACGTGCTGTAGACCTTGGCTCGCCTAAGCACAGCAGCCAGCTTGCTGCCTTTTCACTGCTCTCTGAGAGTCAGCACGCTCTCAGTCTGACTGATCTCTAAACAACTCTGAACTAACTGAGCTGCCTGGCTCCATCCTCTCTATATATATGTCCCTAACGGGCTCCCTCTGCTTGTCTAAGGTGGTAAAGTGGAGGTGTGTGAATGTGTGAGGGCCTCTTGTGGAGAAGTCCTTCCATGCACCCTTCTGGGTTCTGTGGCACCAATGCGCAGCAGGGCGCCACATCCCCCCCTAATAAAACTCAGTACTCCTGGACTGAAGCATTTTTGCAAAAACAGGTTAAACAATAACATTTCTTCCCTTTATGGGAGGCACTTTTCTTGAACATTACAGGTAACATTATAATACAATAATAACATTAATACATTTTCTTATATACAACACACTCTTCTTAAAGTCTCAGTGAGATCCATTAACTGGTGTCCATCTCACTGGTGAAGGTGAGCAGCATGAGGGAACCGCCTGAAAACCCTCAACATAGGCCCTGGGCGTGGCTACAAGGCATAAGTGATCCAGGGTCAGACTACGTCTTCTGCCACGCCAAACGGGTTTTTGTTCAGTGGTCACCTAAGGGGCACTCCAGGGAGTGCAACTATGTACATGTACAGTTTTTGGGCTGCTCACAGTCCTCAGCCACCGAGTCCTTTATATATATATATATATACCCTTACGGGTAACTATTTATACTGCAGGTGTTTTTCTATTTACTCCTTATACCTGACAGGGGTTTGGCCTTTTGTGCTACGCGATGACCTACGTAGTACGGGGATGCGTGTAGTGTGGATGCTTGTACTATTTTCCGCTCTATGTGTTGGTGGACTACAAGACAGTCTTAACCTCTCTATGGGACTGGCAAGTACACTGTTTACTGGGCCTACTGGCTCTGCTTCTGCTGGTGATCCTTCCTGAGCAGGCTCTTCTGGGGCACTTACAGGTCTTACTTGCAGTGGAGAGTCTTATGGCTGTTGGTAGAAGTGTAGCACAGGTATTATTACCGCTCCATCCAGTTGAGGCCAATCTGCCGGGGAAATCTCCTAAGTCAGTATGGAGTACTTCTTCTTTAGGCTCCTCCGATTCGGTGAGAGGCACTTCCTCCTGGGGCTTCAGCGGACTTGGACACAACTTCAGATGGTCTCTTGATACCGTTGCAGTTGTTCTTCCTCCATCTTTGTTAATTAGACAGGTTTGCCTATTGTCAAATCTGGAGTTCAACACAGTGTAAGGTTCCCTTTCCCACTGGTCGTCAAGCTTGTGGCTTCTTCTCTTGCGTTTCAGCACAACTTCTCCAGGTGTCAAGCGTTCGGCTGGTGCACTATTGCTGTACGGTGCTTCCTGCTTATCTCTCACTCTACTTAGACTGTCTTCGACACAGGCCTGTACTCTCTTGTACTGCTCCTGTCGGGTCGTATCCCAGTCTTCAGTGGACATATCTGCTTCTGGCTCGACCACTCCAAGCTCCAGGTCCATGGGCAACTTTCCGGGTCTTGCTCTCATGAGGTACGCTGGAGTACAATTGGTGGAACTCATAGGTATGTGATTGTACAGATCTACCAGGTCAGGTAGTTTTGTCTGGCCACTGGTTTCTTTCTTCTAGAGGTAAGGTCTTCAACAGGTCGATGACTATGTTATTCATCTTTTCACATAACCCATTGGTTTGGGAGTGGTACGGTGTAGTCCGGATCTTCTTACACCCATACAGATGGCAAAACTCTTTGAACAGCTCGGCTTCAAAGGCAGGGCCTTGATCCGTCAGCACCTTTTCCGGGTATCCATGGGGCCTGCAGAAGTATTCTTGAAATGTCCTTGCTGCAGTTTCTGCCGTCAGATCCTTGACGGGGCAACCGCCAGGAACCGGGAGTAGTGATCTACCATGGTCAGGGCATACGAGTAGCCTGACCTGCTAGGTGACAGCTTGACATGGTCCAGAACGACGATCTCCAGGGGCTGGGTTGTCTTGATGGACTGCAGGGGTGCTTTCTGGCTGCTGTAGTCTTTTCTTCTGAGGCTACAGGGTCCACAATCCCGGCACCACCTCTCTATGGAACTCCGCATTCCAACCCAATAAAACCGACTCTTCAGGAGGGTTTCCAGCTTCTTCCAGCCAAAGTGCCCTGCTTGATCGTGGTAGGCCTCCAATACCATCTGGATGTCTGTCCTGGGCACTACGATCTGCCATACTATCTCATTGGTCCTAGGGTTAACATACCTTCGGCACAGCTTCTCTCTATAGATGAACAGCCGGCTTCTCTCATTCCACAGTTGCTTGGCTTGTGTAGAAGTGTCCTTCTCCAGGGAGGAACCTTCCTGCGTTATCAGTTCTTTGATACGGCTGACAACCGGGTCGCTGTCCTGGGTCTCCTTCCAATTGTGATGAGGTAAAGGGTTTAGTGTCTTACCACTATACCTCCTGGAGGTGCGCTGCTCGTGGACCATCCCATTTCTGTGGAAAGCAGGTAGCTCAATCTCCTCCAGGTCATCCACTTCTTCTTCGGTGTCCGACTGGTGAGGCATTCTGGATAGGGCATCGGCGTTGGCGTTCTTGTGGCCTGCCCGGTACTTGATGGTGAACTGATAGTTTGACAGCCGGGCCATCCAACGTTGCTCCATGGCTCCCAACTTGGCTGTCTCTAGATGTGTCAGGGGGTTGTTGTCAGTGTACTGACTTACTGGAGGCCAGGTAGTGCTTGATTCGTTCAGTGATGGCCCAGACCAGGGCCAGGAACTCCAACTTGAAGGAGCTATAGTTCTCAGGGTTCCTCTCGGTCGGGCGGAGCTTCCTGCTGGCATAGGCGATCACCTTCTCCCGGCCATTCTGCTTCTGACTCAACACAGCTCCTAATCCCTCGTTGCTGGCATCAGTGTACAAAGGAACGGTTGGCTGTAGTCAGGGTAGGCCAGGATCTCTTCACCGGTCAGGATCTCTTCCCCAGTCAGGATCTCTTCACTGGTCAGGATCTCTTAACCGGTCAGGATCTCTTCACCGGTCAGGATCTCTTCACCGGTCAGGATCTCTTCACCGGTCAGGATCTCTTCATCGGTCAGGATCTCTTCCCCAGTCAGGATCTCTTCACCGGTCAGGATCTCTTCACCGGTCAGGATCTCTTCACCGGTCAGGATCTCTTCATCGGTCAGGATCTCTTCCCCAGTCAGGATCTCTTCACCGGTCAGGATCTCTTCACCGGTCAGGATCTCTTCACCAGTCAGTATCTCTTCCCCAGTCAGGATCTCTTCCCCAGTCAGGATCTCTTCACTGGTCAGGATCTCTTAACCGGTCAGGATCTCTTCCCCAGTCAGGATCTCTTCCCCAGTCAGGATCTCTTCCCCAGTCAGGATCTCTTCACCAGTCAGGATCTCTTTCATCACCTTAAAGGACTCAGCTTGCTCCTTACCCCACTGGAACGGGGGGTTCTTGCCTCTGCGATGGTAGATTATATGGATGCGTGCGATCCGATCGGAGCTGGAAAACAAAACGCTGCCGAGCAGAGAATCCGAGGATTACTGGGTCCGGACGCAGTCTGGGGTTTTATCAGATTGAAGTGAGAGCGAGCCCTGACTGGGGAAACAGGTGAACTTACTATAGATGTGGACCTGATGAGACTACTGGACTTACAGAACCTCCGGGAGCAGAGAAATCCTCATCACTGGAGAAAGCGGCCACTATGTGACGTCAGAGGGAGGAGGAGCCGGAGGAGCGACTGCGCCGGGATCATCTGCAGATCTGGGCGGGGCAATGACCCCTGAGGGGGAGGAGTTGCGGTGACGTCATCACTGTCACATGACCGCAGCCTCATCACAGCTCCTTCACCATTATAATAACTTTATAGTTTATAGAATCATTACAGTCTGTGAGGAAACACTGCGGAGCCAATCACCACCCGAAGCCCCGCCCCCTGATCACATGGTGGTGACGTCACCACACGTCCTTCACCCTCTCCTAAACTCCGCCCCCTGATCACATGGCGGTGACGTCACCACAGGCCCTTCACTACCTCTCCTGAGCTCCGCCCCCTGATCACATGGCCGTGACGTCACCACAGGTCCTATGCCACCTCTCTCCTGAGCTCCGCCCCCTGATCACATGGCGGTGACGTCACCATAGGTCCTTCACCACTTCTCTCCTGAGCTCCGCCCCTGAGCACATGGCGGTGACGTCACCACAGGTCCTCCCGCTCTCAGTGCAGCAGCTCCGTCCTGGCTGTGCGCAGCTCTTGCTCTCTGGTATCAGCCAGCAGCAGGTTTCCGCTTCCCGCCATTCCGGTGAGATTACAGGGAGGGTTTGTGGTGAATCTGTGAGAGGAGAGTGTGGGGTGAGATCAGAGCTGTTCCTGTGGAGGCTCCTGCTCCATGTGACTGCGGCTCCTCAGTGTTGTATGGGGGATGTGCAGCGGCTCCTCCTCACCTCACCGCCCCCGCTGGCGCTGTAGTTACCACGGTGACCGTCCCCCGCTGGAGGTGGAGTTACCACGGTGACCGTCCCCCGCTGGAGGTGGAGTTACCACGGTGACCGTCCCCCGCTGGAGGTGGAGTTACCACGGTGACCGTCCTCCGCTGGAGGTGGAGTTACCACGGTGACCGCCCCCGCTGGAGGTGGAGTTACCACGGTGACCATCCCCCGCTGGAGGTGGAGTTCCCACGGTGACCGTCCCCCGCTGGAGGTGGAGTTCCCACGGTGACCGTCCCCCGCTGGAGGTGTAGTTACCACGATGACCGTCCCCCGCTGGAGGTGGAGTTCCCACGGTGACCGTCCCCCGCTGGAGGTGGAGTAACCACGGTGACCGTCCCCCGCTGGAGGTGTAGTTACCACGGTGACCGCCCCCCGCTGGAGGTGTAGTTACCACGGTGACCGTCCCCGCTGGAGGTGGAGTTACCACGGTGACCGTCCCCTGCTGGAGGTGGAGTTACCACGGTGACCGACCCCCGCTGGAGGTGGAGTTACCACGGTGACCGCCCCCCGCTGGAGGTGTAGTTACCACGGTGACCGTCCTCCACTGGAGGTGGAGTTACCACGGTGACCGCCCCCGCTGGAGGTGGAGTTACCACGGTGACCGACCCCGCTGGAAGTGGAGTTACCATGGTGACCGCCCCCCGCTGGAGGTGTAGTTACCACGGTGACCGTCCTCCACTGGAGGTGGAGTTACCACGGTGACCGCCCCCGATGGAGGTGGAGTTACCATTATGACCATCCCTCTCTGGAGGTGGAGTTACCACGGTGACCGTCCTCCGCTGGAGGTGGAGTTACCACGGTGACCGTCCCCCGCTGGAGGTGAAGTTACCACGGTGACCGTCCCCCGCTGGAGGTGGAGTTACCACGGTGACCGTCCCCCGCTGGAGGTGGAGTTACCACGGTGACCGTCCCCCGCTGGAGGTGGAGTTACCACGGTGACCGTCCCCCGCTGGAGGTGGAGTTACCACGGTGACCGTCCCCCGCTGGAGGTGGAGTTACCAGGTGACCGTCCCCCGCTGGAGGTGGAGTTACCACGGTGACCGCCCCTCGCTGGAGGTGGAGTTACCACGGTGACCGTCCCCCGCTGGAGGTGTAGTTACCACGGTGACCGTCCCCCGCTGGAGGTGTAGTTACCACGGTGACCGTCCCCCGCTGGAGGTGGAGTTACCACGGTGACCGCCCCCCGCTGGAGGTGTAGTTACCACGGTGACCGTCCCCGCTGGAGGTGGAGTTACCACGGTGACCGTCCCCCGCTGGAGGTGGAGTTACCACGGTGACCGACCCCCGCTGGAGGTGGAGTTACCACGGTGACCATCCCCCGCTGGCGGTATAGTTACCACAGTGACCATCCCCTCCCCGGCAGTGTAGTTACTACGGTGACCGTCCCCCGCTAAAGGTGTAGTTACCACGGTGACCGTCCCCCGCTGGAGGTGGAGTTACCACGGTGACCGCCCCCCACTGGAGGTGTAGTTACCACGGTGACCGTCCCCCGCTGGAGGTGGAGTTACCATGGTGACTGTCCCCCGCTGGAGGTGGAGTTCCCATGGTGACCGACCTCCGGGGGCGGTGTAGTTACCACGGTGACCGTCCTTCGCTGGAGGTGTAGTTGCCACGGTGATCGTCCCCCGCTGGAGGTGGAGTTACCACGGTGACCGTCCTCCGCTGGAGGTGTAGTTACCACGGTGACCGTCCTCCGCTGGAGGTGTAGTTACCACGGTGACCGTCCTCCGCTGGAGGTGTAGTTACCACGGTGACCGTCCTCCGCTGGAGGTGTAGTTACCACGGTGACCGACCTCCGCTGGCGGTGGAGTTACCGCGGTGACCGTCCTCTGCTGGAGGTGTAGTTACCACGGTGACCGCCCCCCGCTGGAGGTGTAGTTACCACGGTGACCGTCCCCCGCTGGAGGTGTAGTTACCACGGTGACCGTCCCCCGCTGGAGGTGTAGTTACCACGGTGACCGTCCCCCGCTGGAGGTGTAGTTACCACGGTGACCGTCCCCCGCTGGAGGTGTAGTTACCACGGTAACCGTCCTTCGCTGGAGTTGTAGTTACCACGTTGACCGTCCCCCGCTGTAGGTGGAGTTACCACGGTGACCGTCCCCCACTGGAGGTGGAGTTCCCATGGTGACCGTCCCCCGCTGGAGGTGTAGTTACCACGTTGACCGTCCCCCGCTGGAGGTGTAGTTACCACGTTGACCGTCCCCCGCTGTAGGTGGAGTTACCACGGTGACCGTCCCCCGCTGGAGGTGTAGTTACCACGGTGACCGTCCTCCACTGGAGGTGGAGTTACCACGGTGACCGCCCCCGCTGGAGGTGGAGTTACCACGGTGACCGACCCCGCTGGAAGTGGAGTTACCATGGTGACCGCCCCCCGCTGGAGGTGTAGTTACCACGGTGGCCGTCCTCCACTGGAGGTGGAGTTACCACGGTGACCGCCCCCGATGGAGGTGGAGTTACCATTATGACCATCCCTCTCTGGAGGTGGAGTTACCACGGTGACCGTCCCCCGCTGGAGGTGGAGTTACCACGGTGACCGTCCCCCGCTGGAGGTGGAGTTACCACGGTGACCGTCCCCCGCTGGAGGTGGAGTTACCAGGTGACCGTCCCCCACTGGAGGTGGAGTTACCAGGTGACCGTCCCCCGCTGGAGGTGGAGTTACCACGGTGACCGCCCCTCGCTGGAGGTGGAGTTACCACGGTGACCGTCCCCCGCTGGAGGTGGAGTTACCATGGTGACCGTCCCCCGCTGGAGGTGTAGTTACCACGGTGACCGTCCCCCGCTGGAGGTGTAGTTACCACGGTGACCGCCCCCCGCTGGAGGTGTAGTTACCACGGTGACCGTCCCCGCTGGAGGTGGAGTTACCACGGTGACCGTCCCCCGCTGGAGGTGGAGTTACCACGGTGACCGACCCCCGCTGGAGGTGGAGTTACCACGGTGACCGCCCCCCGCTGGAGGTGTAGTTACCACGGTGACCGTCCTCCACTGGAGGTGTAGTTACCACGGTGACCGTCCTTCGCTGGAGGTGTAGTTGCCACGGTGATCGTCCCCCGCTGGAGGTGGAGTTACCACGGTGACCGTCCTTCGCTGGAGGTGTAGTTACCACGGTGACCGTCCTCCGCTGGAGGTGTAGTTACCACGGTGACCGTCCTTCGCTGGAGGTGTAGTTACCACGGTGACCGTCCTTCGCTGGAGGTGGAGTTCCCACGGTGACCGTCCCCCGTTGGAGGTGGAGTTCCCACGGTGACCGTCCCCCGCTGGAGGTGGAGTTCCCACGGTGACCGTCCCCCGCTGGAGGTGTAGTTACCACGGTGACCGTCCTCCGCTGGAGGTGTAGTTACCGCGGTGACCGACCTCCGCTGGCGGTGGAGTTACCGCGGTGACCGTCCTCTGCTGGAGGTGTAGTTACCACGGTGACCGCCCCCCGCTGGAGGTGTAGTTACCACGGTGACCGTCCCCCGCTGGAGGTGTAGTTACCACGGTGACCGTCCCCCGCTGGAGGTGTAGTTACCACGGTGACCGTCCCCCGCTGGCGGTGGAGTTCCCACGGTGACCGTCCCCCGCTGGAGGTGGAGTTCCCACGGTGACCGTCCCCCGCTGGAGGTGGAGTTCCCACGGTGACCGTCCCCCGCTGGAGGTGGAGTTACCACGGTGACCGTCCTTCGCTGGAGGTGTAGTTGCCACGGTGACCGTCCCCCGCTGGCGGTGTAGTTACCACGGTGACCGTCCCTCGCTGGCGGTGTAGTTACCACGGTCACCGTCCCCCGCTGGCGGTGTAGTTACCACGGTGACCGCCCCCCGCTTGCGGTGTAGTTACCACGGTGACCGTCGTCCATTAGAGATGTAGTTACCACGGTGACCGTCGTTTATTATAGATGTGGTTACCACGGTGACCATCCCCCGCTGGCGGTGTAGTTACCACGATGACCATCCCACCCCCGGCAGTGTAGTTACCACGGGGACCGTCGTCTACTAGAGATGTAGTTACCACGGTGACCATCCCCCCCGGCAGTATAGTTACCACGGTGACCGTCCTCCGCTGGAGGTGTAGTTACCACGGTGACCGTCGTCCGCTAGAGTTATACTTACCACGGTGACCATCCCCCGCTGGCGGTATAGTTACCACAGTGACCATCCCCTCCCCGGCAGTGTAGTTACTACGGTGACCGTCCCCCGCTAAAGGTGTAGTTACCACGGTGACCGTCCCCCGCTGGAGGTGGAGTTACCACGGTGACCGCCCCCCGCTGGAGGTGTAGTTACCACGGTGACCGTCCCCCGCTGGAGGTGGAGTTACCATGGTGACTGTCCCCCGCTGGAGGTGGAGTTCCCATGGTGACCGACCTCCGCGGGCGGTGTAGTTACCACGGTGACCGTCCTTCGCTGGAGGTGTAGTTGCCACGGTGATCGTCCCCCGCTGGAGGTGGAGTTACCACGGTGACCGTCCTTCGCTGGAGGTGTAGTTACCACGGTGACCGTCCTCCGCTGGAGGTGTAGTTACCACGGTGACCGTCCTCCGCTGGAGGTGGAGTTACCACGGTGACCGCCCCCCGCTGGAGGTGTAGTTACCACGGTGACCGTCCTCCACTGGAGGTGTAGTTACCACGGTGACCGTCCTTCGCTGGAGGTGTAGTTACCACGGTGACCGTCCTCCGCTGGAGGTGTAGTTACCACGGTGACCGTCCTCCGCTGGAGGTGTAGTTACCACGGTGACTGACCTCCGCTGGCGGTGGAGTTACCGCGGTGACCGTCCTCTGCTGGAGGTGTAGTTAGCACGGTGACCGCCCCCCGCTGGAGGTGTAGTTACCACGGTGACCGCCCCCCGCTGGAGGTGTAGTTACCACGGTGACCGCCCCCCGCTGGAAGTGTAGTTACCACGGTGACCGTCCCCCGCTGGAGGTGTAGTTACCACGGTGACCGTCCCCCGCTGGAGGTGTAGTTACCACGGTGACCGTCCCCCGCTGGAGGTGTAGTTACCACGGTGACCGTCCCCCGCTGGAGGTGTAGTTACCACGGTGACCGTCCTTCGCTGGAGGTGTAGTTACCACGTTGACCGTCCCCCGCTGGAGGTGGAGTTACCACGGTGACCGTCCCCCGCTGGAGGTGTAGTTACCACGGTGACTGTCCTCCGCTGGAGGTGTAGTTACCACGGTGACCGTCCTCCACTGGAGGTGGAGTTACCACGGTGACCGACCCCGCTGGAAGTGGAGTTACCATGGTGACCGCCCCCCGCTGGAGGTGTAGTTACCACGGTGACCGTCCTCCACTGGAGGTGGAGTTACCACGGTGACCGCCCCCGATGGAGGTGGAGTTACCATTATGACCATCCCTCTCTGGAGGTGGAGTTACCACGGTGACCGTCCTCCGCTGGAGGTGGAGTTACCACGGTGACCGACCCCCGCTGGAGGTGGAGTTACCACGGTGACCGTCCCCCGCTGGAGGTGGAGTTACCACGGTGACCGTCCCCCGCTGGAGGTGGAGTTACCACGGTGACCGTCCCCCGCTGGAGGTGGAGTTACCACGGTGACCGTCCCCCGCTGGAGGTGGAGTTACCAGGTGACCGTCCCCCACTGGAGGTGGAGTTACCAGGTGACCGTCCCCCACTGGAGGTGGAGTTACCAGGTGACCGTCCCCCGCTGGAGGTGGAGTTACCACGGTGACCGCCCCTCGCTGGAGGTGGAGTTACCACGGTGACCGCCCCTCGCTGGAGGTGGAGTTACCACGGTGACCGTCCCCCGCTGGAGGTGTAGTTACCACGGTGACCGTCCCCCGCTGGAGGTGTAGTTACCACGGTGACCGTCCCCGCTGGAGGTGGCGTTACCACGGTGACCGTCCCCCGCTGGAGGTGGCGTTACCACGGTGACCGTCCCCCGCTGGAGGTGGAGTTACCACGGTGACCGACCCCGCTGGAGGTGGAGTTACCACGGTGACCGACCCCGCTGGAGGTGGAGTTACCACGGTGACCGCCCCCCGCTGGAGGTGTAGTTACCACGGTGACCGTCCTCCACTGGAGGTGTAGTTACCACGGTGACCGTCCTTCGCTGGAGGTGTAGTTGCCACGGTGATCGTCCCCCGCTGGAGGTGGAGTTGCCACGGTGACCGTCCCCCGCTGGAGGTGGAGTTACCACGGTGACCGTCCTCCGCTGGAAGTGTAGTTACCACGGTGACCGTCCTTCGCTGGAGGTGTAGTTACCACGGTGACCGTACTTCGCTGGAGGTGGAGTTCCCACGGTGACCGTCCTTCGCTGGAGGTGGAGTTCCCACGGTGACCGTCCCCCGCTGGAGGTGGAGTTCCCACGGTGACCGTCCCCCGCTGGAGGTGGAGTTCCCACGGTGACCGTCCCCCGCTGGAGGTGGAGTTCCCACGGTGACCGTCCCCCGCTGGAGGTGGAGTTCCCACGGTGACCGTCCCCCGCTGGAGGTGTAGTTACCACGGTGACCGTCCTCCGCTGGAGGTGTAGTTACCGCGGTGACCGACCTCCGCTGGCAGTGGAGTTACTGCGGTGACCGTCCTCTGCTGGAGGTGTAGTTACCACGGTGACCGCCCCCCGCTGGAGGTGTAGTTACCACGGTGACCGTCCCCCGCTGGAGGTGTAGTTACCACGGTGACCGTCCCCCGCTGGAGGTGTAGTTACCACGGTGACCGTCCCCCGCTGGAGGTGGAGTTCCCACGGTGACCGTCCCCCGCTGGAGGTGGAGTTCCCACGGTGACCGTCCCCCGCTGGAGCTGGAGTTACCACGGTGACCGTCCCCCGCTGGAGCTGGAGTTACCACGGTGACCGTCCCTCGCTGGCGGTGTAGTTACCACGGTCACCGTCCCCCGCTGGCGGTGTAGTTACCACGGTGACCGCCCCCCGCTTGCGGTGTAGTTACCACGGTGACCGTCGTCCATTAGAGATGTAGTTACCACGGTGACCGTCGTTCATTATAGATGTGGTTACCACGGTGACCATCCCCCGCTGGCGGTGTAGTTACCACGATGACCATCCCACCCCCGGCAGTGTAGTTACCATGGGGACCGTCGTCTACTAGAGATGTAGTTACCACGGTGACCATCCCCCCCGGCAGTATAGTTACCACGGTGACCGTCCTCCGCTGGAGGTGTAGTTACCACGGTGACCGTCGTCCGCTAGAGATATACTTACCACGGTGACCATCCCCCGCTGGCGGTATAGTTACCACAGTGACCATCCCCTCCCCGGCAGTGTAGTTACTACGGTGACCGTCCCCCGCTAAAGGTGTAGTTACCACGGTGACCGTCCCCCGCTGGAGGTGGAGTTACCACGGTGACCGCCCCCCGCTGGAGGTGTAGTTACCACGGTGACCGTCCCCCGCTGGAGGTGGAGTTACCACGGTGACCGTCCCCCGCTGGAGGTGGAGTTACCACGGTGACCGTCCCCCGCTGGAGGTGGAGTTACCAGGTGACCGTCCCCCACTGGAGGTGGAGTTACCAGGTGACCGTCCCCCACTGGAGGTGGAGTTACCAGGTGACCGTCCCCCGCTGGAGGTGGAGTTACCACGGTGACCGCCCCTCGCTGGAGGTGGAGTTACCACGGTGACCGTCCCCCGCTGGAGGTGTAGTTACCACGGTGACCGTCCCCCGCTGGAGGTGTAGTTACCACGGTGACCGCCCCCCGCTGGAGGTGTAGTTACCACGGTGACCGTCCCCGCTGGAGGTGGAGTTACCACGGTGACCGTCCCCCGCTGGAGGTGGAGTTACCACGGTGACCGACCCCGCTGGAGGTGGAGTTACCACGGTGACCGACCCCGCTGGAGGTGGAGTTACCACGGTGACCGCCCCCCGCTGGAGGTGTAGTTACCACGGTGACCGTCCTCCACTGGAGGTGTAGTTACCACGGTGACCGTCCTTCGCTGGAGGTGTAGTTGCCACGGTGATCGTCCCCCGCTGGAGGTGGAGTTGCCACGGTGACCGTCCCCCGCTGGAGGTGGAGTTACCACGGTGACCGTCCTCCGCTGGAAGTGTAGTTACCACGGTGACCGTCCTTCGCTGGAGGTGTAGTTACCACGGTGACCGTCCTTCGCTGGAGGTGGAGTTCCCACGGTGACCGTCCTTCGCTGGAGGTGGAGTTCCCACGGTGACCGTCCCCCGCTGGAGGTGGAGTTCCCACGGTGACCGTCCCCCGCTGGAGGTGGAGTTCCCACGGTGACCGTCCCCCGCTGGAGGTGGAGTTACCACGGTGACCGTCCCCCGCTGGAGGTGTAGTTACCACGGTGACCGTCCTCCGCTGGAGGTGTAGTTACCGCGGTGACCGACCTCCGCTGGCAGTGGAGTTACCGCGGTGACCGTCCTCTGCTGGAGGTGTAGTTACCACGGTGACCGCCCCCCGCTGGAGGTGTAGTTACCACGGTGACCGTCCCCCGCTGGAGGTGTAGTTACCACGGTGATCGTCCCCCGCTGGAGGTGTAGTTCCCACGGTGACCGTCCCCCGCTGGAGGTGGAGTTCCCACGGTGACCGTCCCCCGCTGGAGGTGGAGTTCCCACGGTGACCGTCCCCCGCTGGAGCTGGAGTTACCACGGTGACCGTCCCCCGCTGGCGGTGTAGTTACCACGGTGACCGTCCCTCGCTGGCGGTGTAGTTACCACGGTCACCGTCCCCCGCTGGCGGTGTAGTTACCACGGTGACCGCCCCCCGCTTGCGGTGTAGTTACCACGGTGACCGTCGTCCATTAGAGATGTAGTTACCACGGTGACCGTCGTTCATTATAGATGTGGTTACCACGGTGACCATCCCCCGCTGGCGGTGTAGTTACCACGATGACCATCCCACCCCCGGCAGTGTAGTTACCACGGGGACCGTCGTCTACTAGAGATGTAGTTACCACGGTGACCATCCCCCCCGGCAGTATAGTTACCACGGTGACCGTCCTCCGCTGGAGGTGTAGTTACCACGGTGACCGTCGTCCGCTAGAGATATACTTACCACGGTGACCATCCCCCGCTGGCGGTATAGTTACCACAGTGACCATCCCCTCCCCGGCAGTGTAGTTACTACGGTGACCGTCCCCCGCTAAAGGTGTAGTTACCACGGTGACCGTCCCCCGCTGGAGGTGGAGTTACCACGGTGACCGCCCCCCGCTGGAGGTGTAGTTACCACGGTGACCGTCCCCCGCTGGAGGTGGAGTTACCATGGTGACTGTCCCCCGCTGGAGGTGGAGTTCCCATGGTGACCGACCTCCGCGGGCGGTGTAGTTACCACGGTGACCGTCCTTCGCTGGAGGTGTAGTTGCCACGGTGATCGTCCCCCGCTGGAGGTGGAGTTACCACGGTGACCGTCCTTCGCTGGAGGTGTAGTTACCACGGTGACCGTCCTCCGCTGGAGGTGTAGTTACCACGGTGACCGTCCTCCGCTGGAGGTGTAGTTACCACGGTGACCGTCCTCCGCTGGAGGTGTAGTTACCACAGTGACCGACCTCCGCTGGCGGTGGAGTTACCGCGGTGACCGTCCTCTGCTGGAGGTGTAGTTACCACGGTGACCGCCCCCTGCTGGAGGTGTAGTTACCACGGTGACCATCCCCCGCTGGAGGTGTAGTTACCACGGTGACCGTCCCCCGCTGGAGGTGTAGTTACCACGGTGACCGTCCCCCGCTGGAGGTGTAGTTACCACGGTGACCGTCCCCCGCTGGAGGTGTAGTTACCACGGTAACCGTCCTTCGCTGGAGTTGTAGTTACCACGTTGACCGTCCCCCGCTGTAGGTGGAGTTACCATGGTGACCGTCCCCCGCTGGAGGTGGAGTTCCCATGGTGACCGACCTCCGCTGGCGGTGTAGTTACCACGGTGACCGACCTCCGCTGGCGGTGTAGTTACCACGGTGACCGTCCTTCGCTGGAGGTGTAGTTGCCACGTTGACCGTCCCCCGCTGGAGGTGGAGTTCCCACGGTGACCGTCCTTCGCTGGAGGTGGAGTTCCCACGGTGACCGTCCCCCGCTGGAGGTGGAGTTCCCACGGTGACCGTCCTTCGCTGGAGGTGTAGTTACCACGGTGACCGTCCTCCGCTGGAGGTGTAGTTACCACGGTGACCGTCCTCCGCTGGAGGTGTAGTTACCACGGTGACCGTCCTCCGCTGGAGGTGGAGTTACCACGGTGACCACCCCCCGCTGGAGGTGTAGTTACCACGGTGACCGCCCCCCGCTGGAGGTGTAGTTACCACGGTGACCGTCCTTCGCGGGAGGAGTAGTTGCTACGGTGATCGTCCCCCGCTGGAGGTGGAGTTACCACGGTGACCGTCCTTCGCTGGAGGTGTAGTTACCACGGTGACCGTCCTCCGCTGGAGGTGTAGTTACCACTGTGACCGTCCTCCGCTGGAGGTGTAGTTACCACGGTGACCGTCCTCCGCTGGAGGTGTAGTTACCACGGTGACCGACCTCCTCTGGCGGTGGAGTTACCGCGGTGACCGTCCTCTGCTGGAGGTGTAGTTACCACGGTGACCGCCCCCCGCTGGAGGTGTAGTTACCACGGTGACCGTCCCCCGCTGGAGGTGTAGTTACCACGGTGACCGTCCCCCGCTGGAGGTGTAGTTACCACGGTGACCGTCCCCCGCTGGAGGTGTAGTTACCACGGTGACCGTCCCCCGCTGGAGGTGTAGTTACCACGGTGACCGTCCTTCGCTGGAGGTGTAGTTACCACGTTGACCGTCCCCCGCTGTAGGTGGAGTTACCACGGTGACCGTCCCCCGCTGGAGGTGTAGTTACCACGGTGACCGTCCTCCACTGGAGGTGGAGTTACCACGGTGACCGCCCCCGCTGGAGGTGGAGTTACCACGGTGACCGACGTCGCTGGAAGTGGAGTTACCATGGTGACTGCCCCCCGCTGGAGGTGTAGTTACCACGGTGACCGTCCTCCACTGGAGGTGGAGTTACCTCGGTGACCGCCCCCGATGGAGGTGGAGTTACCATTATGACCATCCCTCTCTGGAGGTGGAGTTACCACGGTGACCGTCCTCCGCTGGAGGTGGAGTTACCACGGTGACCGACCCCCGCTGGAGGTGGAGTTACCACGGTGACCGTCCCCCGCTGGAGGTGGAGTTACCACGGTGACCGTCCCCCGCTGGAGGTGGAGTTACCACGGTGACCGTCCCCCGCTGGAGGTGGAGTTACCACGGTGACCGTCCCCCGCTGGAGGTGGAGTTACCACGGTGACCGTCCCCCGCTGGAGGTGGAGTTACCAGGTGACCGTCCCCCACTGGAGGTGGAGTTACCAGGTGACCGTCCCCCGCTGGAGGTGGAGTTACCACGGTGACCGCCCCTCGCTGGAGGTGGAGTTACCACGGTGACCGTCCCCCGCTGGAGGTGTAGTTACCACGGTGACCGTCCCCCGCTGGAGGTGTAGTTCCCACGGTGACCGTCCCCCGCTGGAGGTGTAGTTACCACGGTGACCGTCCCCCGCTGGAGGTGGAGTTCCCACGGTGACCGTCCCCCGCTGGAGGTGGAGTTCCCACGGTGACCGTCCCCCGCTGGAGGTGGAGTTCCCATGGTGACCGTCCCCCGCTGGAGGTGTAGTTACCACGGTGACCGTCCTCCGCTGGAGGTGTAGTTACCGCGGTGACCGACCTCCGCTGGCGGTGGAGTTACTGCGGTGACCGTCCTCTGCTGGAGGTGTAGTTACCACGGTGACCGCCCCCCGCTGGAGGTGTAGTTACCACGGTGACCGTCCCCCGCTGGAGGTGTAGTTACCACGGTGACCGTCCCCCGCTGGAGGTGTAGTTCCCACGGTGACCGTCCCCCGCTGGAGGTGGAGTTCCCACGGTGACCGTCCCCTGCTGGAGGTGGAGTTCCCACGGTGACCGTCCCCCGCTGGAGGTGGAGTTACCACGGTGACCGTCCTTCGCTGGAGGTGTAGTTGCCACGGTGACCGTCCCCCGCTGGCGGTGTAGTTACCACGGTGACCGTCCCTCGCTGGCGGTGTAGTTACTACGGTCACCGTCCCCCGCTGGCGGTGTAGTTACCACGGTGACCGCCCCCCGCTTGCGGTGTAGTTACCACGGTGACCGTCGTCCATTAGAGATGTAGTTACCACGGTGACCGTCGTTCATTATAGATGTGGTTACCACGGTGACCATCCCCCGCTGGCGGTGTAGTTACCACGATGACCATCCCACCCCCGGCAGTGTAGTTACCACGGGGACCGTCGTCTACTAGAGATGTAGTTACCACGGTGACCATCCCCCCCGGCAGTATAGTTACCACGGTGACCGTCCTCCGCTGGAGGTGTAGTTACCACGGTGACCGTCGTCCGCTAGAGATATACTTACCACGGTGACCATCCCCCGCTGGCGGTATAGTTACCACAGTGACCATCCCCTCCCCGGCAGTGTAGTTACTACGGTGACCGTCCCCCGCTAAAGGTGTAGTTACCACGGTGACCGTCCCCCGCTGGAGGTGGAGTTACCACGGTGACCGCCCCCCGCTGGAGGTGTAGTTACCACGGTGACCGTCCCCCGCTGGAGGTGGAGTTACCATGGTGACTGTCCCCCGCTGGAGGTGGAGTTCCCATGGTGACCGACCTCCGCGGGCGGTGTAGTTACCACGGTGACCGTCCTTCGCTGGAGGTGTAGTTGCCACGGTGATCGTCCCCCGCTGGAGGTGGAGTTACCACGGTGACCGTCCTTCGCTGGAGGTGTAGTTACCACGGTGACCGTCCTCCGCTGGAGGTGTAGTTACCACGGTGACCGTCCTCCGCTGGAGGTGTAGTTACCACGGTGACCGTCCTCCGCTGGAGGTGTAGTTACCACAGTGACCGACCTCCGCTGGCGGTGGAGTTACCGCGGTGACCGTCCTCTGCTGGAGGTGTAGTTACCACGGTGACCGCCCCCCGCTGGAGGTGTAGTTACCACGGTGACCGTCCCCCGCTGGAGGTGTAGTTACCACGGTGACCGTCCCCCGCTGGAGGTGTAGTTACCACGGTGACCGTCCCCCGCTGGAGGTGTAGTTACCACGGTGACCGTCCCCCGCTGGAGGTGTAGTTACCACGGTGACCGTCCCCCGCTGGAGGTGTAGTTACCACGGTAACCGTCCTTCGCTGGAGTTGTAGTTACCACGTTGACCGTCCCCCGCTGTAGGTGGAGTTACCATGGTGACCGTCCCCCGCTGGAGGTGGAGTTCCCATGGTGACCGACCTCCGCTGGCGGTGTAGTTACCACGGTGACCGACCTCCGCTGGCGGTGTAGTTACCACGGTGACCGTCCTTCGCTGGAGGTGTAGTTGCCACGTTGACCGTCCCCCGCTGGAGGTGGAGTTCCCACGGTGACCGTCCTTCGCTGGAGGTGGAGTTCCCACGGTGACCGTCCCCCGCTGGAGGTGGAGTTCCCACGGTGACCGTCCTTCGCTGGAGGTGTAGTTACCACGGTGACCGTCCTCCGCTGGAGGTGTAGTTACCACGGTGACCGTCCTCCGCTGGAGGTGTAGTTACCACGGTGACCGTCCTCCGCTGGAGGTGGAGTTACCACGGTGACCGCCCCCCGCTGGAGGTGTAGTTACCACGGTGACCGCCCCCCGCTGGAGGTGTAGTTACCACGGTGACCGTCCTTCGCGGGAGGTGTAGTTGCCACGGTGATCGTCCCCCGCTGGAGGTGGAGTTACCACGGTGACCGTCCTTCGCTGGAGGTGTAGTTACCACGGTGACCGTCCTCCGCTGGAGGTGTAGTTACCACTGTGACTGTCCTCCGCTGGAGGTGTAGTTACCACGGTGACCGTCCTCCGCTGGAGGTGTAGTTACCACGGTGACCGACCTCCGCTGGCGGTGGAGTTACCGCGGTGACCGTCCTCTGCTGGAGGTGTAGTTACCACGGTGACCGCCCCCCGCTGGAGGTGTAGTTACCACGGTGACCGCCCCCCGCTGGAGGTGTAGTTACCACGGTGACCGTCCCCCGCTGGAGGTGTAGTTACCACGGTGACCGTCCCCCGCTGGAGGTGTAGTTACCACGGTGACCGTCCCCCGCTGGAGGTGTAGTTACCACGGTGACCGTCCTTCGCTGGAGGTGTAGTTACCACGTTGACCGTCCCCCGCTGTAGGTGGA
This sequence comes from Phyllobates terribilis, assembly GCF_046119375.1. Classification (NCBI taxonomy): domain Eukaryota; kingdom Metazoa; phylum Chordata; class Amphibia; order Anura; family Dendrobatidae; genus Phyllobates; species Phyllobates terribilis. The sequence continues at coordinate 749,151 of NW_027363019.1, forward strand.
GTTACCACGGTGACCGTCCCCCGCTGGAGGTGTAGTTACCACGGTGACCGTCCTCCGCTGGAGGTGGAGTTACCACGGTGACCGCCCCCGCTGGAGGTGGAGTTACCACGGTGACCGACCCCGCTGGAAGTGGAGTTACCATGGTGACTGCCCCCCGCTGGAGGTGTAGTTACCACGGTGACCGTCCTCCACTGGAGGTGGAGTTACCACGGTGACCGCCCCCGATGGAGGTGGAGTTACCACGGTGACCGTCCTCCGCTGGAGGTGGAGTTACCACGGTGACCGTCCCCCGCTGGAGGTGTAGTTACCACGGTGACCGTCCCCCGCTGGAGGTGTAGTTACCACGGTGACCGTCCTTCGCTGGAGGTGTAGTTACCACGTTGACCGTCCCCCGCTGTAGGTGGAGTTACCACGGTGACCGTCCCCCGCTGGAGGTGTAGTTACCACTGTGACCGTCCTCCACTGGAGGTGGAGTTACCACGGTGACCGCCCCCGCTGGAGGTGGAGTTACCACGGTGACCGACGTCGCTGGAAGTGGAGTTACCATGGTGACTGCCCCCCGCTGGAGGTGTAGTTACCACGGTGACCGTCCTCCACTGGAGGTGGAGTTACCACGGTGACCGCCCCCGATGGAGGTGGAGTTACCATTATGACCATCCCTCTCTGGAGGTGGAGTTACCACGGTGACCGTCCTCCGCTGGAGGTGGAGTTACCACGGTGACCGACCCCCGCTGGAGGTGGAGTTACCACGGTGACCGTCCCCCGCTGGAGGTGGAGTTACCACGGTGACCGTCCCCCGCTGGAGGTGGAGTTACCACGGTGACCGTCCCCCGCTGGAGGTGGAGTTACCACGGTGACCGTCCCCCGCTGGAGGTGGAGTTACCAGGTGACCGTCCCCCACTGGAGGTGGAGTTACCAGGTGACCGCCCCTCGCTGGAGGTGGAGTTACCACGGTGACCGCCCCTCGCTGGAGGTGGAGTTACCACGGTGACCGTCCCCCGCTGGAGGTGTAGTTACCACGGTGACCGTCCCCCGCTGGAGGTGTAGTTACCACGGTGACCGCCCCCCGCTGGAGGTGTAGTTACCACGGTGACCGTCCCCGCTGGAGGTGGAGTTACCACGGTGACCGTCCCCCGCTGGAGGTGGAGTTACCACGGTGACCGACCCCGCTGGAGGTGGAGTTACCACGGTGACCGCCCCCCGCTGGAGGTGTAGTTACCACGGTGACCGTCCTCCACTGGAGGTGTAGTTACCACGGTGACCGTCCTTCGCTGGAGATGTAGTTGCCACGGTGATCGTCCCCCGCTGGAGGTGGAGTTACCACGGTGACCGTCCTTCGCTGGAGGTGTAGTTACCACGGTGACCGTCCTCCGCTGGAAGTGTAGTTACCACGGTGACCGTCCTTCGCTGGAGGTGTAGTTACCACGGTGACCGTCCTTCGCTGGAGGTGGAGTTCCCACGGTGACCATCCTTCGCTGGAGGTGGAGTTCCCACGGTGACCGTCCCCCGCTGGAGGTGGAGTTCCCACGGTGACCGTCCCCCGCTGGAGGTGGAGTTCCCACGGTGACCGTCCCCCGCTGGAGGTGGAGTTCCCACGGTGACCGTCCCCCGCTGGAGGTGGAGTTCCCACGGTGACCGTCCCCCGCTGGAGGTGTAGTTACCACGGTGACCGTCCTCCGCTGGAGGTGTAGTTACCGCGGTGACCGACCTCCGCTGGCGGTGGAGTTACTGCGGTGACCGTCCTCTGCTGGAGGTGTAGTTACCACGGTGACCGCCCCCCGCTGGAGGTGTAGTTACCACGGTGACCGTCCCCCGCTGGAGGTGTAGTTACCACGGTGACCGTCCCCCGCTGGAGGTGTAGTTCCCACGGTGACCGTCCCCCGCTGGAGGTGGAGTTCCCACGGTGACCGTCCCCTGCTGGAGGTGGAGTTCCCACGGTGACCGTCCCCCGCTGGAGGTGGAGTTACCACGGTGACCGTCCTTCGCTGGAGGTGTAGTTGCCACGGTGACCGTCCCCCGCTGGCGGTGTAGTTACCACGGTGACCGTCCCTCGCTGGCGGTGTAGTTACTACGGTCACCGTCCCCCGCTGGCGGTGTAGTTACCACGGTGACCGCCCCCCGCTTGCGGTGTAGTTACCACGGTGACCGTCGTCCATTAGAGATGTAGTTACCACGGTGACCGTCGTTCATTATAGATGTGGTTACCACGGTGACCATCCCCCGCTGGCGGTGTAGTTACCACGATGACCATCCCACCCCCGGCAGTGTAGTTACCACGGGGACCGTCGTCTACTAGAGATGTAGTTACCACGGTGACCATCCCCCCCGGCAGTATAGTTACCACGGTGACCGTCCTCCGCTGGAGGTGTAGTTACCACGGTGACCGTCGTCCGCTAGAGATATACTTACCACGGTGACCATCCCCCGCTGGCGGTATAGTTACCACAGTGACCATCCCCTCCCCGGCAGTGTAGTTACTACGGTGACCGTCCCCCGCTAAAGGTGTAGTTACCACGGTGACCGTCCCCCGCTGGAGGTGGAGTTACCACGGTGACCGCCCCCCGCTGGAGGTGTAGTTACCACGGTGACCGTCCCCCGCTGGAGGTGGAGTTACCATGGTGACTGTCCCCCGCTGGAGGTGGAGTTCCCATGGTGACCGACCTCCGCGGGCGGTGTAGTTACCACGGTGACCGTCCTTCGCTGGAGGTGGAGTTACCACGGTGACCGTCCTTCGCTGGAGGTGGAGTTACCACGGTGACCGTCCTTCGCTGGAGGTGTAGTTACCACGGTGACCGTCCTCCGCTGGAGGTGTAGTTACCACGGTGACCGTCCTCCGCTGGAGGTGTAGTTACCACGGTGACCGTCCTCCGCTGGAGGTGTAGTTACCACAGTGACCGACCTCCGCTGGCGGTGGAGTTACCGCGGTGACCGTCCTCTGCTGGAGGTGTAGTTACCACGGTGACCGCCCCCCGCTGGAGGTGTAGTTACCACGGTGACCGTCCCCCGCTGGAGGTGTAGTTACCACGGTGACCGTCCCCCGCTGGAGGTGTAGTTACCACGGTGACCGTCCCCCGCTGGAGGTGTAGTTACCACGGTGACCGTCCCCCGCTGGAGGTGTAGTTACCACGGTGACCGTCCCCCGCTGGAGGTGTAGTTACCACGGTAACCGTCCTTCGCTGGAGTTGTAGTTACCACGTTGACCGTCCCCCGCTGTAGGTGGAGTTACCATGGTGACCGTCCCCCGCTGGAGGTGGAGTTCCCATGGTGACCGACCTCCGCTGGCGGTGTAGTTACCACGGTGACCGACCTCCGCTGGCGGTGTAGTTACCACGGTGACCGTCCTTCGCTGGAGGTGTAGTTGCCACGTTGACCGTCCCCCGCTGGAGGTGGAGTTCCCACGGTGACCGTCCTTCGCTGGAGGTGGAGTTCCCACGGTGACCGTCCCCCGCTGGAGGTGGAGTTCCCACGGTGACCGTCCTTCGCTGGAGGTGTAGTTACCACGGTGACCGTCCTCCGCTGGAGGTGTAGTTACCACGGTGACCGTCCTCCGCTGGAGGTGTAGTTACCACGGTGACCGTCCTCCGCTGGAGGTGGAGTTACCACGGTGACCGCCCCCCGCTGGAGGTGTAGTTACCACGGTGACCGCCCCCCGCTGGAGGTGTAGTTACCACGGTGACCGTCCTTCGCGGGAGGTGTAGTTGCCACGGTGATCGTCCCCCGCTGGAGGTGGAGTTACCACGGTGACCGTCCTTCGCTGGAGGTGTAGTTACCACGGTGACCGTCCTCCGCTGGAGGTGTAGTTACCACTGTGACTGTCCTCCGCTGGAGGTGTAGTTACCACGGTGACCGTCCTCCGCTGGAGGTGTAGTTACCACGGTGACCGACCTCCGCTGGCGGTGGAGTTACCGCGGTGACCGTCCTCTGCTGGAGGTGTAGTTACCACGGTGACCGCCCCCCGCTGGAGGTGTAGTTACCACGGTGACCGTCCCCCGCTGGAGGTGTAGTTACCACGGTGACCGTCCCCCGCTGGAGGTGTAGTTACCACGGTGACCGTCCTTCGCTGGAGGTGTAGTTACCACGTTGACCGTCCCCCGCTGGAGGTGGAGTTACCACGGTGACCGTCCCCCGCTGGAGGTGTAGTTACCACGGTGACCGTCCTCCGCTGGAGGTGGAGTTACCACGGTGACCGCCCCCGCTGGAGGTGGAGTTACCACGGTGACCGACCCCGCTGGAAGTGGAGTTACCATGGTGACTGCCCCCCGCTGGAGGTGTAGTTACCACGGTGACCGTCCTCCACTGGAGGTGGAGTTACCACGGTGACCGCCCCCGATGGAGGTGGAGTTACCACGGTGACCGTCCTCCGCTGGAGGTGGAGTTACCACGGTGACCGTCCCCCGCTGGAGGTGGAGTTACCACGGTGACCGTCCCCCGCTGGAGGTGGAGTTACCACGGTGACCGTCCCCCGCTGGAGGTGGAGTTACCAGGTGACCGTCCCCCACTGGAGGTGGAGTTACCAGGTGACCGTCCCCCGCTGGAGGTGGAGTTACCACGGTGACCGCCCTTCGCTGGAGGTGGAGTTCCCACGGTGACCGTCCCCTGCTGGAGGTGGAGTTCCCACGGTGACCGTCCCCCGCTGGAGGTGGAGTTACCACGGTGACCGTCCTTCGCTGGAGGTGTAGTTGCCACGGTGACCGTCCCCCGCTGGCGGTGTAGTTACCACGGTGACCGTCCCTCGCTGGCGGTGTAGTTACCACGGTCACCGTCCCCCGCTGGCGGTGTAGTTACCACGGTGACCGCCCCCCGCTTGCGGTGTAGTTACCACGGTGACCGTCGTCCATTAGAGATGTAGTTACCACGGTGACCGTCGTTCATTATAGATGTGGTTACCACGGTGACCATCCCCCGCTGGCAGTGTAGTTACCACGATGACCATCCCACCCCCGGCAGTGTAGTTACCACGGGGACCGTCGTCTACTAGAGATGTAGTTACCACGGTGACCATCCCCCCCGGCAGTATAGTTACCACGGTGACCGTCCTCCGCTGGAGGTGTAGTTACCACGGTGACCGTCGTCCGCTAGAGATATACTTACCACGGTGACCATCCCCCGCTGGCGGTATAGTTACCACAGTGACCATCCCCTCCCCGGCAGTGTAGTTACTACGGTGACCGTCCCCCGCTAAAGGTGTAGTTACCACGGTGACCGTCCCCCGCTGGAGGTGGAGTTACCACGGTGACCGCCCCCCGCTGGAGGTGTAGTTACCACGGTGACCGTCCCCCGCTGGAGGTGGAGTTACCATGGTGACTGTCCCCCGCTGGAGGTGGAGTTCCCATGGTGACCGACCTCCGGGGGCGGTGTAGTTACCACGGTGACCGTCCTTCGCTGGAGGTGTAGTTGCCACGGTGATCGTCCCCCGCTGGAGGTGGAGTTACCACGGTGACCGTCCTTCGCTGGAGGTGTAGTTACCACGGTGACCGTCCTCCGCTGGAGGTGTAGTTACCACGGTGACCGTCCTCCGCTGGAGGTGTAGTTACCACGGTGACCGTCCTCCGCTGGAGGTGTAGTTACCACGGTGACCGACCTCCGCTGGCGGTGGAGTTACCGCGGTGACCGTCCTCTGCTGGAGGTGTAGTTACCACGGTGACCGCCCCCCGCTGGAGGTGTAGTTACCACGGTGACCGTCCCCCGCTGGAGGTGTAGTTACCACGGTGACCGTCCTCCGCTGGAGGTGTAGTTACCACGGTGACCGTCCTCCGCTGGAGGTGTAGTTACCACGGTGACCGCCCCCCGCTGGAGGTGTAGTTACCACGGTGACCGTCCTCCACTGGAGGTGTAGTTACCACGGTGACCGTCCTTCGCTGGAGGTGTAGTTGCCACGGTGACCGTCCCCCGCTGGAGGTGGAGTTCCCACGGTGACCGTCCTCCGCTGGAGGTGTAGTTACCACGGTGACCGTCCTCCGCTGGAGGTGTAGTTACCACGGTGACCGTCCTCCGCTGGAGGTGTAGTTACCACGGTGACCGACCTCCGCTGGCGGTGGAGTTACCGCGGTGACCGTCCTCTGCTGGAGGTGTAGTTACCACGGTGACCGCCCCCCGCTGGAGGTGTAGTTACCACGGTGACCGTCCCCCGCTGGAGGTGTAGTTACCACGGTGACCGTCCCCCGCTGGAGGTGTAGTTACCACGGTGACCGTCCCCCGCTGGAGGTGTAGTTACCACGGTGACCGTCCCCCGCTGGAGGTGTAGTTACCACGGTGACCGTCCCCCGCTGGAGGTGTAGTTACCACGTTGACCGTCCCCCGCTGGAGGTGTAGTTACCACGTTGACCGTCCCCCGCTGTAGGTGGAGTTACCACGGTGACCGTCCCCCGCTGGAGGTGTAGTTACCACGGTGACCGTCCTCCACTGGAGGTGGAGTTACCACGGTGACCGCCCCCGCTGGAGGTGGAGTTACCACGGTGACCGACCCCGCTGGAAGTGGAGTTACCATGGTGACCGCCCCCCGCTGGAGGTGTAGTTACCACGGTGACCGTCCTCCACTGGAGGTGGAGTTACCACGGTGACCGCCCCCGATGGAGGTGGAGTTACCATTATGACCATCCCTCTCTGGAGGTGGAGTTACCACGGTGACCGTCCTCCGCTGGAGGTGGAGTTACCACGGTGACCGACCCCCGCTGGAGGTGAAGTTACCACGGTGACCGTCCCCCGCTGGAGGTGGAGTTACCACGGTGACCGTCCCCCGCTGGAGGTGGAGTTACCACGGTGACCGTCCCCCGCTGGAGGTGGAGTTACCACGGTGACCGTCCCCCGCTGGAGGTGGAGTTACCAGGTGACCGTCCCCCACTGGAGGTGGAGTTACCAGGTGACCGTCCCCCGCTGGAGGTGGAGTTACCACGGTGACCGCCCCTCGCTGGAGGTGAAGTTACCACGGTGACCGTCCCCCGCTGGAGGTGGAGTTACCACGGTGACCGTCCCCCGCTGGAGGTGTAGTTACCACGGTGACCGTCCCCCGCTGGAGGTGTAGTTACCACGGTGACCGCCCCCCGCTGGAGGTGTAGTTACCACGGTGACCGTCCCCGCTGGAGGTGGAGTTACCACGGTGACCGTCCCCCGCTGGAGGTGGAGTTACCACGGTGACCGACCCCCGCTGGAGGTGGAGTTACCACGGTGACCGCCCCCCGCTGGAAGTGTAGTTACCACGGTGACCGTCCTCCACTGGAGGTGTAGTTACTACGGTGACCGTCCTTCGCTGGAGGTGTAGTTGCCACGGTGATCGTCCCCCGCTGGAGGTGGAGTTACCACGGTGACCGTCCTTCGCTGGAGGTGTAGTTACCACGGTGACCGTCCTCCGCTGGAGGTGTAGTTACCACGGTGACCGTCCTTCGCTGGAGGTGGAGTTCCCACGGTGACCGTCCTTCGCTGGAGGTGGAGTTCCCACGGTGACCGTCCCCCGCTGGAGGTGGAGTTCCCACGGTGACCGTCCCCCGCTGGAGGTGGAGTTCCCACGGTGACCGTCCCCCGCTGGAGGTGGAGTTCCCACGGTGACCGTCCCCCGCTGGAGGTGGAGTTACCACGGTGACCGTGCTCCGCTGGAGGTGTAGTTACCACGGTGACCGTGCTCCGCTGGAGGTGTAGTTACCGCGGTGACCGTCCTCCGCTGGAGGTGTAGTTACCGCGGTGACCGTCCTCCGCTGGAGGTGTAGTTACCACGGTGACCGCCCCCCGCTGGAGGTGTAGTTACCACGGTGACCGTCCCCCGCTGGAGGTGTAGTTACCACGGTGACCGTCCCCCGCTGGAGGTGGAGTTCCCACGGTGACCGTCCCCCGCTGGAGGTGGAGTTCCCACGGTGACCGTCCCCTGCTGGAGGTGGAGTTCCCACGGTGACCGTCCCTCGCTGGAGGTGGAGTTACCACGGTGACCGTCCTTCGCTGGAGGTGTAGTTGCCACGGTGACCGTCCCCCGCTGGCGGTGTAGTTACCACGGTGACCGTCCCTCGCTTGCGGTGTAGTTACTACGGTCACCGTCCCCCGCTGGCGGTGTAGTTACCACGGTGACCGCCCCCCGCTTGCGGTGTAGTTACCACGGTGACCGTCGTCCATTAGAGATGTAGTTACCACGGTGACCGTCGTTCATTATAGATGTGGTTACCACGGTGACCATCCCCCGCTGGCGGTGTAGTTACCACGATGACCATCCCACCCCCGGCAGTGTAGTTACCACGGGGACCGTCGTCTACTAGAGATGTAGTTACCACGGTGACCATCCCCCCCGGCAGTATAGTTACCACGGTGACCGTCCTCCGCTGGAGGTGTAGTTACCACGGTGACCGTCGTCCGCTAGAGATATACTTACCACGGTGACCATCCCCCGCTGGCGGTATAGTTACCACAGTGACCATCCCCTCCCCGGCAGTGTAGTTACTACGGTGACCGTCCCCCGCTAAAGGTGTAGTTACCACGGTGACCGTCCCCCGCTGGAGGTGGAGTTACCACGGTGACCGTCCCCCGCTGGAGGTGGAGTTACCATGGTGACTGTCCCCCGCTGGAGGTGGAGTTCCCATGGTGACCGACCTCCGCGGGCGGTGTAGTTACCACGGTGACCGTCCTTCGCTGGAGGTGTAGTTGCCACGGTGATCGTCCCCCGCTGGAGGTGGAGTTACCACGGTGACCGTCCTTCGCTGGAGGTGTAGTTACCACGGTGACCGTCCTCCGCTGGAGGTGTAGTTACCACGGTGACCGTCCTCCGCTGGAGGTGTAGTTACCACGGTGACCGTCCTCCGCTGGAGGTGTAGTTACCACAGTGACCGACCTCCGCTGGCGGTGGAGTTACCGCGGTGACCGTCCTCTGCTGGAGGTGTAGTTACCACGGTGACCGCCCCCCGCTGGAGGTGTAGTTACCACGGTGACCGTCCCCCGCTGGAGGTGTAGTTACCACGGTGACCGTCCCCCGCTGGAGGTGTAGTTACCACGGTGACCGTCCCCCGCTGGAGGTGTAGTTACCACGGTGACCGTCCCCCGCTGGAGGTGTAGTTACCACGGTGACCGTCCCCCGCTGGAGGTGTAGTTACCACGGTAACCGTCCTTCGCTGGAGTTGTAGTTACCACGTTGACCGTCCCCCGCTGTAGGTGGAGTTACCATGGTGACCGTCCCCTGCTGGAGGTGGAGTTCCCATGGTGACCGACCTCCGCTGGCGGTGTAGTTACCACGGTGACCGACCTCCGCTGGCGGTGTAGTTACCACGGTGACCGTCCTTCGCTGGAGGTGTAGTTGCCACGTTGACCGTCCCCCGCTGGAGGTGGAGTTCCCACGGTGACCGTCCTTCGCTGGAGGTGGAGTTCCCACGGTGACCGTCCCCCGCTGGAGGTGGAGTTCCCACGGTGACCGTCCTTCGCTGGAGGTGTAGTTACCACGGTGACCGTCCTCCGCTGGAGGTGTAGTTACCACGGTGACCGTCCTCCGCTGGAGGTGTAGTTACCACGGTGACCGTCCTCCGCTGGAGGTGGAGTTACCACGGTGACCGCCCCCCGCTGGAGGTGTAGTTACCACGGTGACCGCCCCCCGCTGGAGGTGTAGTTACCACGGTGACCGTCCTTCGCGGGAGGTGTAGTTGCCACGGTGATCGTCCCCCGCTGGAGGTGGAGTTACCACGGTGACCGTCCTTCGCTGGAGGTGTAGTTACCACGGTGACCGTCCTCCGCTGGAGGTGTAGTTACCACTGTGACCGTCCTCCGCTGGAGGTGTAGTTACCACGGTGACCGTCCTCCGCTGGAGGTGTAGTTACCACGGTGACCGACCTCCGCTGGCGGTGGAGTTACCGCGGTGACCGTCCTCTGCTGGAGGTGTAGTTACCACGGTGACCGCCCCCCGCTGGAGGTGTAGTTACCACGGTGACCGTCCCCCGCTGGAGGTGTAGTTACCACGGTGACCGTCCCCCGCTGGAGGTGTAGTTACCACGGTGACCGTCCCCCGCTGGAGGTGTAGTTACCACGGTGACCGTCCCCCGCTGGAGGTGTAGTTACCACGGTGACCGTCCTTCGCTGGAGGTGTAGTTACCACGTTGACCGTCCCCCGCTGTAGGTGGAGTTACCACGGTGACCGTCCCCCGCTGGAGGTGTAGTTACCACGGTGACCGTCCTCCGCTGGAGGTGGAGTTACCACGGTGACCGCCCCCGCTGGAGGTGGAGTTACCATGGTGACCGACCCCGCTGGAAGTGGAGTTACCATGGTGACTGCCCCCCGCTGGAGGTGTAGTTACCACGGTGACCGTCCTCCACTGGAGGTGGAGTTACCACGGTGACCGCCCCCGATGGAGGTGGAGTTACCATTATGACCATCCCTCTCTGGAGGTGGAGTTACCACGGTGACCGTCCTCCGCTGGAGGTGGAGTTACCACGGTGACCGACCCCCGCTGGAGGTGGAGTTACCACGGTGACCGTCCCCCGCTGGAGGTGGAGTTACCACGGTGACCGTCCCCCGCTGGAGGTGGAGTTACCACGGTGACCGTCCCCCGCTGGAGGTGGAGTTACCACGGTGACCGTCCCCCGCTGGAGGTGGAGTTACCAGGTGACCGTCCCCCACTGGAGGTGGAGTTACCAGGTGACCGTCCCCCGCTGGAGGTGGAGTTCCCACGGTGACCGCCCCTCGCTGGAGGTGGAGTTCCCACGGTGACCGTCCCCTGCTGGAGGTGGAGTTCCCACGGTGACCGTCCCCCGCTGGAGGTGGAGTTACCACGGTGACCGTCCTTCGCTGGAGGTGTAGTTGCCACGGTGACCGTCCCCCGCTGGCGGTGTAGTTACCACGGTGACCGTCCCTCGCTGGCGGTGTAGTTACCACGGTCACCGTCCCCCGCTTTCGGTGTAGTTACCACGGTGACCGCCCCCCGCTTGCGGTGTAGTTACCACGGTGACCGTCGTCCATTAGAATTGTAGTTACCACGGTGACCGTCGTTCATTATAGATGTGGTTACCACGGTGACCATCCCCCGCTGGCGGTGTAGTTACCACGATGACCATCCCACCCCCGGCAGTGTAGTTACCACGGGGACCGTCGTCTACTAGAGATGTAGTTACCACGGTGACCATCCCCCCCGGCAGTATAGTTACCACGGTGACCGTCCTCCGCTGGAGGTGTAGTTACCACGGTGACCGTCGTCCGCTAGAGATATACTTACCACGGTGACCATCCCCCGCTGGCGGTATAGTTACCACAGTGACCATCCCCTCCCCGGCAGTGTAGTTACTACGGTGACCGTCCCCCGCTAAAGGTGTAGTTACCACGGTGACCGTCCCCCGCTGGAGGTGGAGTTACCACGGTGACCGCCCCCCCGCTGGAGGTGTAGTTACCACGGTGACCGTCCCCCGCTGGAGGTGGAGTTACCATGGTGACTGTCCCCCGCTGGAGGTGGAGTTCCCATGGTGACCGACCTCCGGGGGCGGTGTAGTTACCACGGTGACCGTCCTTCGCTGGAGGTGTAGTTGCCACGGTGATCGTCCCCCGCTGGAGGTGGAGTTACCACGGTGACCGTCCTTCGCTGGAGGTGTAGTTACCACGGTGACCGTCCTCCGCTGGAGGTGTAGTTACCACGGTGACCGTCCTCCGCTGGAGGTGTAGTTACCACGGTGACCGTCCTCCGCTGGAGGTGTAGTTACCACGGTGACCGACCTCCGCTGGCGGTGGAGTTACCGCGGTGACCGTTCTCTGCTGGAGGTGTAGTTACCACGGTGACCGCCCCCCGCTGGAGGTGTAGTTACCACGGTGACCGTCCCCCGCTGGAGGTGTAGTTACCACGGTGACCGTCCCCCGCTGGAGGTGTAGTTACCACGGTGACCGTCCCCCGCTGGAGGTGTAGTTACCACGGTGACCGTCCCCCGCTGGAGGTGTAGTTACCACGGTAACCGTCCTTCGCTGGAGTTGTAGTTACCACGTTGACCGTCCCCCGCTGTAGGTGGAGTTACCATGGTGACCGTCCCCCGCTGGAGGTGGAGTTCCCATGGTGACCGACCTCCGCTGGCGGTGTAGTTACCACGGTGACCGACCTCCGCTGGCGGTGTAGTTACCACGGTGACCGTCCTTCGCTGGAGGTGTAGTTGCCACGTTGACCGTCCCCCGCTGGAGGTGGAGTTCCCACGGTGACCGTCCTTCGCTGGAGGTGGAGTTCCCACGGTGACCGTCCCCCGCTGGAGGTGGAGTTCCCACGGTGACCGTCCTTCGCTGGAGGTGTAGTTACCACGGTGACCGTCCTCCGCTGGAGGTGTAGTTACCACGGTGACCGTCCTCCGCTGGAGGTGGAGTTACCACGGTGACCGTCCTCCGCTGGAGGTGGAGTTACCACGGTGACCGCCCCCCGCTGGAGGTGTAGTTACCACGGTGACCGTCCTCCACTGGAGGTGTAGTTACCACGGTGACCGTCCTTCGCTGGAGGTGTAGTTGCCACGGTGACCGTCCCCCGCTGGAGGTGGAGTTACCACGGTGACCGTCCTCCGCTGGAGGTGTAGTTACCACGGTGACCGTCCTCCGCTGGAGGTGTAGTTACCACGGTGACCGTCCTCCGCTGGAGGTGTAGTTACCACGGTGACCGACCTCCGCTGGCGGTGGAGTTACCGCGGTGACCGTCCTCTGCTGGAGGTGTAGTTACCACGGTGACCGCCCCCCGCTGGAGGTGTAGTTACCACGGTGACCGCCCCCCGCTGGAGGTGTAGTTACCACGGTGACCGTCCCCCGCTGGAGGTGTAGTTACCACGGTGACCGTCCCCCGCTGGAGGTGTAGTTACCACGGTGACCGTCCCCCGCTGGAGGTGTAGTTACCACGGTGACCGTCCCCCGCTGGAGGTGTAGTTACCACGTTGACCGTCCCCCGCTGGAGGTGTAGTTACCACGTTGACCGTCCCCCGCTGTAGGTGGAGTTACCACGGTGACCGTCCCCCGCTGGAGGTGTAGTTACCACGGTGACCGTCCTCCACTGGAGGTGGAGTTACCACGGTGACCGCCCCCGCTGGAGGTGGAGTTACCACGGTGACCGACCCCGCTGGAAGTGGAGTTACCATGGTGACCGCCCCCCGCTGGAGGTGTAGTTACCACGGTGACCGTCCTCCACTGGAGGTGGAGTTACCACGGTGACCGCCCCCGATGGAGGTGGAGTTACCATTATGACCATCCCTCTCTGGAGGTGGAGTTACCACGGTGACCGTCCTCCGCTGGAGGTGGAGTTACCACGGTGACCGACCCCCGCTGGAGGTGAAGTTACCACGGTGACCGTCCCCCGCTGGAGGTGGAGTTACCACGGTGACCGTCCCCCGCTGGAGGTGGAGTTACCACGGTGACCGTCCCCCGCTGGAGGTGGAGTTACCACGGTGACCGTCCCCCGCTGGAGGTGGAGTTACCAGGTGACCGTCCCCCACTGGAGGTGGAGTTACCAGGTGACCGTCCCCCGCTGGAGGTGGAGTTACCACGGTGACCGCCCCTCGCTGGAGGTGAAGTTACCACGGTGACCGTCCCCCGCTGGAGGTGGAGTTACCACGGTGACCGTCCCCCACTGGAGGTGTAGTTACCACGGTGACCGTCCCCCGCTGGAGGTGTAGTTACCACGGTGACCGCCCCCCGCTGGAGGTGTAGTTACCACGGTGACCGTCCCCGCTGGAGGTGGAGTTACCACGGTGACCGTCCCCCGCTGGAGGTGGAGTTACCACGGTGACCGACCCCCGCTGGAGGTGGAGTTACCACGGTGACCGCCCCCCGCTGGAGGTGTAGTTACCACGGTGACCGTCCTCCACTGGAGGTGTAGTTACCACGGTGACCGTCCTTCGCTGGAGGTGTAGTTGCCACGGTGATCGTCCCCCGCTGGAGGTGGAGTTACCACGGTGACCGTCCTTCGCTGGAGGTGTAGTTACCACGGTGACCGTCCTCCGCTGGAGGTGTAGTTACCACGGTGACCGTCCTTCGCTGGAGGTGGAGTTCCCACTGTGACCGTCCTTCGCTGGAGGTGGAGTTCCCACGGTGACCGTCCCCCGCTGGAGGTGGAGTTCCCACGGTGACCGTCCCCCGCTGGAGGTGGAGTTCCCACGGTGACCGTCCCCCGCTGGAGGTGGAGTTACCACGGTGACCGTGCTCCGCTGGAGGTGTAGTTACCGCGGTGACCGACCTCCGCTGGCGGTGGAGTTACCGCGGTGACCGTCCTCTGCTGGAGGTGTAGTTACCACGGTGACCGCCCCCCGCTGGAGGTGTAGTTACCACGATGACCGTCCCCCGCTGGAGGTGTAGTTACCACGGTGACCGTCCCCCGCTGGAGGTGTAGTTACCACGGTGACCGTCCCCCGCTGGAGGTGGAGTTCCCACGGTGACCGTCCCCCGCTGGAGGTGGAGTTCCCACGGTGACCGTCCCCCGCTGGAGGTGGAGTTACCACGGTGACCGTCCTTCGCTGGAGGTGTAGTTGCCACGGTGACCGTCCCCCGCTGGCGGTGTAGTTACCACGGTGACCGTCCCTCGCTGGCGGTGTAGTTACCACGGTCACCGTCCCCCGCTGGCGGTGTAGTTACCACGGTGACCGCCCCCCGCTTGCGGTGTAGTTACCACGGTGACCGTCGTCCATTAGAGATGTAGTTACCACGGTGACCGTCGTTCATTATAGATGTGGTTACCACGGTGACCATCCCCCGCTGGCGGTGTAGTTACCACGATGACCATCCCACCCCCGGCAGTGTAGTTACCACGGGGACCGTCGTCTACTAGAGATGTAGTTACCACGGTGACCATCGCCCCCGGCAGTATAGTTACCACGGTGACCGTCCTCCGCTGGAGGTGTAGTTACCACGGTGACCGTCGTCCGCTAGAGATATACTTACCACGGTGACCATCCCCCGCTGGCGGTATAGTTACCACAGTGACCATCCCCTCCCCGGCAGTGTAGTTACTACGGTGACCGTCCCCCGCTAAAGGTGTAGTTACCACGGTGACCGTCCCCCGCTGGAGGTGGAGTTACCACGGTGACCGCCCCCCGCTGGAGGTGTAGTTACCACGGTGACCGTCCCCCGCTGGAGGTGGAGTTACCATGGTGACTGTCCCCCGCTGGAGGTGGAGTTCCCATGGTGACCGACCTCCGCGGGCGGTGTAGTTACCACGGTGACCGTCCTTCGCTGGAGGTGTAGTTGCCACGGTGATCGTCCCCCGCTGGAGGTGGAGTTACCACGGTGACCGTCCTTCGCTGGAGGTGTAGTTACCACGGTGACCGTCCTCCGCTGGAGGTGTAGTTACCACGGTGACCGTCCTCCGCTGGAGGTGGAGTTACCACGGTGACCGCCCCCCGCTGGAGGTGTAGTTACCACGGTGACCGTCCTCCACTGGAGGTGTAGTTACCACGGTGACCGTCCTTCGCTGGAGGTGTAGTTACCACGGTGACCGTCCTCCGCTGGAGGTGTAGTTACCACGGTGACCGTCCTCCGCTGGAGGTGTAGTTACCACGGTGACCGACCTCCGCTGGCGGTGGAGTTACCGCGGTGACCGTCCTCTGCTGGAGGTGTAGTTACCACGGTGACCGTCCTCCGCTGTAGGTGGAGTTACCACGGTGACCGTCCCCCGCTGGAGGTGTAGTTACCACGGTGACCGTCCTCCACTGGAGGTGTAGTTACCACGGTGACCGTCCTCCACTGGAGGTGGAGTTATCACGGTGACCGACCCCGCTGGAAGTGGAGTTACCATGGTGACCGCCCCCCGCTGGAGGTGTAGTTACCACGGTGACCGTCCTCCACTGGAGGTGGAGTTACCACGGTGACCGCCCCCGATGGAGGTGGAGTTACCATTATGACCATCCCTCTCTGGAGGTGGAGTTACCACGGTGACCGTCCTCCGCTGGAGGTGGAGTTACCACGGTGACCGACCGCCGCTGGAGGTGGAGTTACCACGGTGACCGTCCCCCGCTGGAGGTGGAGTTACCACGGTGACCGTCCCCCGCTGGAGGTGGAGTTACCACGGTGACCGTCCCCCGCTGGAGGTGGAGTTACCACGGTGACCGTCCCCCGCTGGAGGTGGAGTTACCAGGTGACCGTCCCCCACTGGAGGTGGAGTTACCAGGTGACCGTCCCCCGCTGGAGGTGGAGTTACCACGGTGACCGCCCCTCGCTGGAGGTGGAGTTACCACGGTGACCGTCCCCCGCTGGAGGTGTAGTTACCACGGTGACCGTCCCCCGCTGGAGGTGTAGTTACCACGGTGACTGCCCCCCGCTGGAGGTGTAGTTACCACGGTGACCGTCCCCGCTGGAGGTGGAGTTACCACGGTGACCGTCCCCCGCTGGAGGTGGAGTTACCACGGTGACCGACCCCGCTGGAGGTGGAGTTACCACGGTGACCGCCCCCCGCTGGAGGTGTAGTTACCACGGTGACCGTCCTCCACTGGAGGTGTAGTTACCACGGTGACCGTCCTCCGCTGGAGGTGTAGTTGCCACGGTGATCGTCCCCCTCTGGAGGTGGAGTTGCCACGGTGATCGTCCCCCGCTGGAGGTGGAGTTACCACGGTGACCGTCCTTCGCTGGAGGTGTAGTTACCACGGTGACCGTCCTCCGCTGGAAGTGTAGTTACCACGGTGACCGTCCTTCGCTGGAGGTGTACTTACCACGGTGACCGTCCTTCGCTGGAGGTGGAGTTCCCACGGTGACCGTCCTTCGCTGGAGGTGGAGTTCCCACGGTGACCGTCCCCCGCTGGAGGTGGAGTTCCCACGGTGACCGTCCCCCGCTGGAGGTGGAGTTCCCACGGTGACCGTCCCCCGCTGGAGGTGGAGTTACCACGGTGACCGTACCACACTGGAGGTGTAGTTAACACGGTGACCGTCCTCCGCTGGAGGTGTAGTTACCGCGGTGACCGACCTCCGCTGGCGGTGGAGTTACTGCGGTGACCGTCCGCTGCTGGAGGTGTAGTTACCACGGTGACCGCCCCCCGCTGGAGGTGTAGTTACCACGGTGACCGTCCCCCACTGGAGGTGTAGTTACCACGGTGACCGTCCCCCGCTGGAGGTGTAGTTCCCACGGTGACCGTCCCCCGCTGGAGGTGGAGTTCCCATGGTGACCGTCCCCCGCTGGAGGTGGAGTTCCCACGGTGACCGTCCCCCGCTGGAGCTGGAGTTACCACGGTGACCGTCCTTCGCTGGAGGTGTAGTTGCCACGGTGACCGACCCCCGCTGGAGGTGGAGTTACCACGGTGACCGCCCCCCGCTGGAGGTGTAGTTACCACGGTGACCGTCCTCCACTGGAGGTGTAGTTACCACGGTGACCGTCCTTCGCTGGAGGTGTAGTTGCCACGGTGATCGTCCCCTGCTGGAGGTGGAGTTACCACGGTGACCGTCCTTCGCTGGAGGTGTAGTTACCACGGTGACCGTCCTCCGCTGGAGGTGTAGTTACCACGGTGACCGTCCTTCGCTGGAGGTGTAGTTACCACGGTGACCGTCCTTCGCTGGAGGTGGAGTTCCCACGGTGACCGTCCTTCGCTGGAGGTGGAGTTCCCACGGTGACCGTCCCCCGCTGGAGGTGGAGTTCCCACGGTGACCGTCCCCCGCTGGAGGTGGAGTTCCCACGGTGACCGTCCCCCGCTGGAGGTGGAGTTCCCACGGTGACCGTCCCCCGCTGGAGGTGTAGTTACCACGGTGACCGTCCTCCGCTGGAGGTGTAGTTACCGCGGTGACCGACCTCCGCTGGCGGTGGAGTTACCGCGGTGACCGTCCTCTGCTGGAGGTGTAGTTACCACGGTGACCGCCCCCCGCTGGAGGTGTAGTTACCACGGTGACCGTCCCCCGCTGGAGGTGTAGTTACCACGGTGACCGTCCCCCGCTGGAGGTGGAGTTCCCACGGTGACCGTCCCCCGCTGGAGGTGGAGTTCCCACGGTGACCGTCCCCCGCTGGAGGTGGAGTTACCACGGTGACCGTCCTTCGCTGGAGGTGTAGTTGCCACGGTGACCGTCCCCCGCTGGCGGTGTAGTTACCACGGTGACCGTCCCTCGCTGGCGGTGTAGTTACCACGGTCACCGTCCCCCGCTGGCGGTGTAGTTACCACGGTGACCGCCCCCCGCTTGCGGTGTAGTTACCACGGTGACCGTCGTCCATTAGAGATGTAGTTACCACGGTGACCGTCGTTCATTATAGATGTGGTTACCACGGTGACCATCCCCCGCTGGCGGTGTAGTTACCACGATGACCACCCCACCCCCGGCAGTGTAGTTACCACGGGGACCGTCGTCTACTAGAGATGTAGTTACCACGGTGACCATCCCCCCCGGCAGTATAGTTACCACGGTGACCGTCCTCCGCTGGAGGTGTAGTTACCACGGTGACCGTCGTCCGCTAGAGATATACTTACCACGGTGACCATCCCCCGCTGGCGGTATAGTTACCACAGTGACCATCCCCTCCCCGGCAGTGTAGTTACTACGGTGACCGTCCCCCGCTAAAGGTGTAGTTACCACGGTGACCGTCCCCCGCTGGAGGTGGAGTTACCACGGTGACCGCCCCCCACTGGAGGTGTAGTTACCACGGTGACCGTCCCCCGCTGGAGGTGGAGTTACCATGGTGACTGTCCCCCGCTGGAGGTGGAGTTCCCATGGTGACCGACCTCCGGGGGCGGTGTAGTTACCACGGTGACCGTCCTTCGCTGGAGGTGTAGTTGCCACGGTGATCGTCCCCCGCTGGAGGTGGAGTTACCACGGTGACCGTCCTCCGCTGGAGGTGTAGTTACCACGGTGACCGACCTCCGCTGGCGGTGTAGTTACCACGGTGACCGTCCTTCGCTGGAGGTGTAGTTGCCACGTTGACCGTCCCCCGCTGGAGGTGGAGTTCCCACGGTGACCGTCCTTCGCTGGAGGTGGAGTTCCCACGGTGACCGTCCCCCGCTGGAGGTGGAGTTCCCACGGTGACCGTCCTTCGCTGGAGGTGTAGTTACCACGGTGACCGTCCTCCGCTGGAGGTGGAGTTACCACGGTGACCGTCCTCCGCTGGAGGTGGAGTTACCACGGTGACCGCCCCCCGCTGGAGGTGTAGTTACCACGGTGACCGTCCTCCACTGGAGGTGTAGTTACCACGGTGACCGTCCTTCGCTGGAGGTGTAGTTGCCACGGTGACCGTCCCCCGCTGGAGGTGGAGTTACCACGGTGACCGTCCTCCGCTGGAGGTGTAGTTACCACGGTGACCGTCCTCCGCTGGAGGTGTAGTTACCACGGTGACCGTCCTCCGCTGGAGGTGTAGTTACCACGGTGACCGTCCTCCGCTGGAGGTGTAGTTACCACGGTGACCGACCTCCGCTGGCGGTGGAGTTACCGCGGTGACCGTCCTCTGCTGGAGGTGTAGTTACCACGGTGACCACCCCCCGCTGGAGGTGTAGTTACCACGGTGACCGTCCCCCGCTGGAGGTGTAGTTACCACGGTGACCGCCCCCCGCTGGAGGTGTAGTTACCACGGTGACCGCCCCCCGCTGGAGGTGTAGTTACCACGGTGACCGCCCCCCGCTGGAGGTGTAGTTACCACGGTGACCGTCCCCCGCTGGAGGTGTAGTTACCACGGTGACCGTCCCCCGCTGGAGGTGTAGTTACCACGGTGACCGTCCCCCGCTGGAGGTGTAGTTACCACGGTGACCGTCCCCCGCTGGAGGTGTAGTTACCACGGTGACCGTCCCCCGCTGGAGGTGTAGTTACCACGTTGACCGTCCCCCGCTGGAGGTGTAGTTACCACGTTGACCGTCCCCCGCTGTAGGTGGAGTTACCACGGTGACCGTCCCCCGCTGGAGGTGTAGTTACCACGGTGACCGTCCTCCACTGGAGGTGGAGTTACCACGGTGACCGCCCCCGCTGGAGGTGGAGTTACCACGGTGACCGACCCCGCTGGAAGTGGAGTTACCATGGTGACCGCCCCCCGCTGGAGGTGTAGTTACCACGGTGACCGTCCTCCACTGGAGGTGGAGTTACCACGGTGACCGCCCCCGATGGAGGTGGAGTTACCATTATGACCATCCCTCTCTGGAGGTGGAGTTACCACGGTGACCGTCCTCCGCTGGAGGTGGAGTTACCACGGTGACCGACCCCCGCTGGAGGTGAAGTTACCACGGTGACCGTCCCCCGCTGGAGGTGGAGTTACCACGGTGACCGTCCCCCGCTGGAGGTGGAGTTACCACGGTGACCGTCCCCCGCTGGAGGTGGAGTTACCACGGTGACCGTCCCCCGCTGGAGGTGGAGTTACCAGGTGACCGTCCCCCACTGGAGGTGGAGTTACCAGGTGACCGTCCCCCGCTGGAGGTGGAGTTACCACGGTGACCTCCCCTCGCTGGAGGTGGAGTTACCACGGTGACCGTCCCCCGCTGGAGGTGGAGTTACCATGGTGACCGTCCCCCGCTGGAGGTGTAGTTACCACGGTGACCGTCCCCCGCTGGAGGTGTAGTTACCACGGTGACCGCCCCCCGCTGGAGGTGTAGTTACCACGGTGACCGTCCCCGCTGGAGGTGGAGTTACCACGGTGACCGTCCCCCGCTGGAGGTGGAGTTACCACGGTGACCGACCCCCGCTGGAGGTGGAGTTACCACGGTGACCGACCCCCGCTGGAGGTGGAGTTACCACGGTGACCGCCCCCCGCTGGAGGTGTAGTTACCACGGTGACCGTCCTCCACTGGAGGTGTAGTTACCACGGTGACCGTCCTTCGCTGGAGGTGTAGTTGCCACGGTGACCGTCCCCCGCTGGAGGTGGAGTTACCACGGTGACCGTCCTTCGCTGGAGGTGTAGTTACCACGGTGACCGTCCTCCGCTGGAGGTGTAGTTACCACGGTGACCGTCCTTCGCTGGAGGTGTAGTTACCACGGTGACCGTCCTTCGCTGGAGGTGGAGTTCCCACGGTGACCGTCCCCCGCTGGAGGTGGAGTTCCCACGGTGACCGTCCCCCGCTGGAGGTGGAGTTCCCACGGTGACCGTCCCCCGCTGGAGGTGGAGTTCCCACGGTGACCGTCCCCCGCTGGAGGTGGAGTTCCCACGGTGACCGTCCCCCGCTGGAGGTGGAGTTCCCACGGTGACCGTCCCCCGCTGGAGGTGGAGTTCCCACGGTGACCGTCCCCCGCTGGAGGTGGAGTTCCCACGGTGACCGTCCCCCGCTGGAGGTGGAGTTCCCACGGTGACCGTCCCCCGCTGGAGGTGTAGTTACCACGGTGACCGTCCTCCGCTGGAGGTGTAGTTACCGCGGTGACCGACCTCCGCTGGCGGTGGAGTTACCGCGGTGACCGTCCTCTGCTGTTGGTGTAGTTACCACGGTGACCGCCCCCCGCTGGAGGTGTAGTTACCACGGTGACCGTCCCCCGCTGGAGGTGTAGTTACCACGGTGACCGTCCCCCGCTGGAGGTGTAGTTACCACGGTGACCGTCCCCCGCTGGAGGTGGAGTTCCCACGGTGACCGTCCCCCGCTGGAGGTGGAGTTCCCACGGTGACCGTCCCCCGCTGGAGGTGGAGTTCCCACGGTGACCGTCCCCCGCTGGAGGTGGAGTTACCACGGTGACCGTCCTTCGCTGGAGGTGTAGTTGCCACGGTGACCGTCCCCCGCTGGCGGTGTAGTTACCACGGTGACCGTCCCTCGCTGGCGGTGTAGTTACCACGGTCACCGTCCCCCGCTGGCGGTGTAGTTACCACGGTGACCGCCCCCCGCTTGCGGTGTAGTTACCACGGTGACCGTCGTCCATTAGAGATGTAGTTACCACGGTGACCGTCGTTCATTATAGATGTGGTTACCACGGTGACCATCCCCCGCTGGCGGTGTAGTTACCACGATGACCATCCCACCCCCGGCAGTGTAGTTACCACGGGGACCGTCGTCTACTAGAGATGTAGTTACCACGGTGACCATCCCCCCCGGCAGTATAGTTACCACGGTGACCGTCCTCCGCTGGAGGTGTAGTTACCACGGTGACCGTCGTCCGCTAGAGATATACTTACCACGGTGACCATCCCCCGCTGGCGGTATAGTTACCACAGTGACCATCCCCTCCCCGGCAGTGTAGTTACTACGGTGACCGTCCCCCGCTAAAGGTGTAGTTACCACGGTGACCGTCCCCCGCTGGAGGTGGAGTTACCACGGTGACCGCCCCCCGCTGGAGGTGTAGTTACCACGGTGACCGTCCCCCGCTGGAGGTGGAGTTACCATGGTGACTGTCCCCCGCTGGAGGTGGAGTTCCCATGGTGACCGACCTCCGCGGGCGGTGTAGTTACCACGGTGACCGTCCTTCGCTGGAGGTGTAGTTGCCACGGTGATCGTCCCCCGCTGGAGGTGGAGTTACCACGGTGACCGTCCTTCGCTGGAGGTGTAGTTACCACGGTGACCGTCCTCCGCTGGAGGTGTAGTTACCACGGTGACCGTCCTCCGCTGGAGGTGGAGTTACCACGGTGACCGCCCCCCGCTGGAGGTGTAGTTACCACGGTGACCGTACTCCACTGGAGGTGTAGTTACCACGGTGACCGTCCTTCGCTGGAGGTGTAGTTACCACGGTGACCGTCCTCCGCTGGAGGTGTAGTTACCACGGTGACCGTCCTCCGCTGGAGGTGTAGTTACCACGGTGACTGACCTCCGCTGGCGGTGGAGTTACCCCGGTGACCGTCCTCTGCTGGAGGTGTAGTTAGCACGGTGACCGCCCCCCGCTGGAGGTGTAGTTACCACGGTGACCGCCCCCCGCTGGAGGTGTAGTTACCACGGTGACCGTCCCCCGCTGGAGGTGTAGTTACCACGGTGACCGTCCCCCGCTGGAGGTGTAGTTACCACGGTGACCGTCCCCCGCTGGAGGTGTAGTTACCACGGTGACCGTCCCCCGCTGGAGGTGTAGTTACCACGGTGACCGTCCTTCGCTGTAGGTGTAGTTACCACGTTGACCGTCCCCCGCTGGAGGTGGAGTTACCACGGTGACCGTCCCCCGCTGGAGGTGTAGTTACCACGGTGACCGTCCTCCGCTGGAGGTGTAGTTACCACGGTGACCGTCCTCCACTGGAGGTGGAGTTACCACGGTGACCGACCCCGCTGGAAGTGGAGTTACCATGGTGACCGCCCCCCGCTGGAGGTGTAGTTACCACGGTGACCGTCCTCCACTGGAGGTGGAGTTACCACGGTGACCGCCCCCGATGGAGGTGGAGTTACCATTATGACCATCCCTCTCTGGAGGTGGAGTTACCACGGTGACCGACCCCCGCTGGAGGTGGAGTTACCACGGTGACCGACCCCCGCTGGAGGTGGAGTTACCACGGTGACCGTCCCCCGCTGGAGGTGGAGTTACCACGGTGACCGTCCCCCGCTGGAGGTGGAGTTACCACGGTGACCGTCCCCCTCTGGAGGTGGAGTTACCACGGTGACCGTCCCCCGCTGGAGGTGGAGTTACCAGGTGACCGTCCCCCACTGGAGGTGGAGTTACCAGGTGACCGTCCCCCGCTGGAGGTGGAGTTACCACGGTGACCGCCCCTCGCTGGAGGTGGAGTTACCACGGTGACCGTCCCCCGCTGGAGGTGTAGTTACCACGGTGACCGTCCCCCGCTGGAGGTGTAGTTACCACGGTGACCGCCCCCCGCTGGAGGTGTAGTTACCACGGTGACCGCCCCCCGCTGGAGGTGGAGTTACCACGGTGACCGTCCCCCGCTGGAGGTGCAGTTACCACGGTGACCGACCCCGCTGGAGGTGGAGTTACCACGGTGACCGCCCCCCGCTGGAGGTGTAGTTACCACGGTGACCGTCCTCCACTGGAGGTGTAGTTACCACGGTGACCGTCCTTCGCTGGAGGTGTAGTTGCCACGGTGATCGTCCCCCGCTGGAGGTGGAGTTGCCACGGTGACCGTCCCCCGCTGGAGGTGGAGTTACCACGGTGACCGTCCTTCGCTGGAGGTGTAGTTGCCACGGTGACCGACCCCCGCTGGAGGTGGAGTTACCACGGTGACCGCCCCCCGCTGGAGGTGTAGTTACCACGGTGACCGTCCTCCACTGGAGGTGTAGTTACCACGGTGACCGTCCTTCGCTGGAGGTGTAGTTGCCACGGTGATCGTCCCCTGCTGGAGGTGGAGTTACCACGGTGACCGTCCTTCGCTGGAGGTGTAGTTACCACGGTGACCGTCCTCCGCTGGAGGTGTAGTTACCACGGTGACCGTCCTTCGCTGGAGGTGTAGTTACCACGGTGACCGTCCTTCGCTGGAGGTGGAGTTCCCACGGTGACCGTCCTTCGCTGGAGGTGGAGTTCCCACGGTGACCGTCCCCCGCTGGAGGTGGAGTTCCCACGGTGACCGTCCCCCGCTGGAGGTGGAGTTCCCACGGTGACCGTCCCCCGCTGGAGGTGGAGTTCCCACGGTGACCGTCCCCCGCTGGAGGTGTAGTTACCACGGTGACCGTCCTCCGCTGGAGGTGTAGTTACCGCGGTGACCGACCTCCGCTGGCGGTGGAGTTACCGCGGTGACCGTCCTCTGCTGGAGGTGTAGTTACCACGGTGACCGCCCCCCGCTGGAGGTGTAGTTACCACGGTGACCGTCCCCCGCTGGAGGTGTAGTTACCACGGTGACCGTCCCCCGCTGGAGGTGGAGTTCCCACGGTGACCGTCCCCCGCTGGAGGTGGAGTTCCCACGGTGACCGTCCCCCGCTGGAGGTGGAGTTACCACGGTGACCGTCCTTCGCTGGAGGTGTAGTTGCCACGGTGACCGTCCCCCGCTGGCGGTGTAGTTACCACGGTGACCGTCCCTCGCTGGCGGTGTAGTTACCACGGTCACCGTCCCCCGCTGGCGGTGTAGTTACCACGGTGACCGCCCCCCGCTTGCGGTGTAGTTACCACGGTGACCGTCGTCCATTAGAGATGTAGTTACCACGGTGACCGTCGTTCATTATAGATGTGGTTACCACGGTGACCATCCCCCGCTGGCGGTGTAGTTACCACGATGACCATCCCACCCCCGGCAGTGTAGTTACCACGGGGACCGTCGTCTACTAGAGATGTAGTTACCACGGTGACCATCCCCCCCGGCAGTATAGTTACCACGGTGACCGTCCTCCGCTGGAGGTGTAGTTACCACGGTGACCGTCGTCCGCTAGAGATATACTTACCACGGTGACCATCCCCCGCTGGCGGTATAGTTACCACAGTGACCATCCCCTCCCCGGCAGTGTAGTTACTACGGTGACCGTCCCCCGCTAAAGGTGTAGTTACCACGGTGACCGTCCCCCGCTGGAGGTGGAGTTACCACGGTGACCGCCCCCCACTGGAGGTGTAGTTACCACGGTGACCGTCCCCCGCTGGAGGTGGAGTTACCATGGTGACTGTCCCCCGCTGGAGGTGGAGTTCCCATGGTGACCGACCTCCGGGGGCGGTGTAGTTACCACGGTGACCGTCCTTCGCTGGAGGTGTAGTTGCCACGGTGATCGTCCCCCGCTGGAGGTGGAGTTACCACGGTGACCGTCCTCCGCTGGAGGTGTAGTTACCACGGTGACCGACCTCCGCTGGCGGTGTAGTTACCACGGTGACCGTCCTTCGCTGGAGGTGTAGTTGCCACGTTGACCGTCCCCCGCTGGAGGTGGAGTTCCCACGGTGACCGTCCTTCGCTGGAGGTGGAGTTCCCACGGTGACCGTCCCCCGCTGGAGGTGGAGTTCCCACGGTGACCGTCCTTCGCTGGAGGTGTAGTTACCACGGTGACCGTCCTCCACTGGAGGTGTAGTTACCACGGTGACCGCCCCCCGCTGGAGGTGTAGTTACCACGGTGACCGTCCTCCACTGGAGGTGTAGTTACCACGGTGACCGTCCTTCGCTGGAGGTGTAGTTGCCACGGTGACCGTCCCCCGCTGGAGGTGGAGTTACCACGGTGACCGTCCTCCGCTGGAGGTGTAGTTACCACGGTGACCGTCCTCCGCTGGAGGTGTAGTTACCACGGTGACCGTCCTCCGCTGGAGGTGTAGTTACCACGGTGACCGTCCTCCGCTGGAGGTGTAGTTACCACGGTGACCGACCTCCGCTGGCGGTGGAGTTACCGCGGTGACCGTCCTCTGCTGGAGGTGTAGTTACCACGGTGACCACCCCCCGCTGGAGGTGTAGTTACCACGGTGACCGTCCCCCGCTGGAGGTGTAGTTACCACGGTGACCGTCCCCCGCTGGAGGTGTAGTTACCACGGTGACCGCCCCCCGCTGGAGGTGTAGTTACCACGGTGACCGTCCCCCGCTGGAGGTGTAGTTACCACGGTGACCGTCCCCCGCTGGAGGTGTAGTTACCACGGTGACCGTCCCCCGCTGGAGGTGTAGTTACCACGGTGACCGTCCCCCGCTGGAGGTGTAGTTACCATAATGACCGTCCCCCGCTGGAGGTGTAGTTACCACGTTGACCGTCCCCCGCTGGAGGTGTAGTTACCACGTTGACCGTCCCCCGCTGTAGGTGGAGTTACCACGGTGACCGTCCCCCGCTGGAGGTGTAGTTACCACGGTGACCGTCCTCCACTGGAGGTGGAGTTACCACGGTGACCGCCCCCGCTGGAGGTGGAGTTACCACGGTGACCGACCCCGCTGGAAGTGGAGTTACCATGGTGACCGCCCCCCGCTGGAGGTGTAGTTACCACGGTGACCGTCCTCCACTGGAGGTGGAGTTACCACGGTGACCGCCCCCGATGGAGGTGGAGTTACCATTATGACCATCCCTCTCTGGAGGTGGAGTTACCACGGTGACCGTCCTCCGCTGGAGGTGGAGTTACCACGGTGACCGACCCCCGCTGGAGGTGAAGTTACCACGGTGACCGTCCCCCGCTGGAGGTGGAGTTACCACGGTGACCGTCCCCCGCTGGAGGTGGAGTTACCACGGTGACCGTCCCCCGCTGGAGGTGGAGTTACCACGGTGACCGTCCCCCGCTGGAGGTGGAGTTACCAGGTGACCGTCCCCCACTGGAGGTGGAGTTACCAGGTGACCGTCCCCCGCTGGAGGTGGAGTTACCACGGTGACCGCCCCTCGCTGGAGGTGGAGTTACCACGGTGACCGTCCCCCGCTGGAGGTGGAGTTACCATGGTGACCGTCCCCCGCTGGAGGTGTAGTTACCACGGTGACCGTCCCCCGCTGGAGGTGTAGTTACCACGGTGACCGCCCCCCGCTGGAGGTGTAGTTACCACGGTGACCGTCCCCGCTGGAGGTGGAGTTACCACGGTGACCGTCCCCCGCTGGAGGTGGAGTTACCACGGTGACCGACCCCCGCTGGAGGTGGAGTTACCACGGTGACCGACCCCCGCTGGAGGTGGAGTTACCACGGTGACCGCCCCCCGCTGGAGGTGTAGTTACCACGGTGACCGTCCTCCACTGGAGGTGTAGTTACCACGGTGACCGTCCTTCGCTGGAGGTGTAGTTGCCACGGTGATCGTCCCCCGCTGGAGGTGGAGTTACCACGGTGACCGTCCTTCGCTGGAGGTGTAGTTACCACGGTGACCGTCCTCCGCTGGAGGTGTAGTTACCACGGTGACCGTCCTTCGCTGGAGGTGTAGTTACCACGGTGACCGTCCTTCGCTGGAGGTGGAGTTCCCACGGTGACCGTCCCCCGCTGGAGGTGGAGTTCCCACGGTGACCGTCCCCCGCTGGAGGTGGAGTTCCCACGGTGACCGTCCCCCGCTGGAGGTGGAGTTCCCACGGTGACCGTCCCCCGCTGGAGGTGTAGTTACCACGGTGACCGTCCTCCGCTGGAGGTGTAGTTACCGCGGTGACCGACCTCCGCTGGCGGTGGAGTTACCGCGGTGACCGTCCTCTGCTGGAGGTGTAGTTACCACGGTGACCGCCCCCCGCTGGAGGTGTAGTTACCACGGTGACCGTCCCCCGCTGGAGGTGTAGTTACCACGGTGACCGTCCCCCGCTGGAGGTGTAGTTACCACGGTGACCGTCCCCCGCTGGAGGTGGAGTTCCCACGGTGACCGTCCCCCGCTGGAGGTGGAGTTCCCACGGTGACCGTCCCCCGCTGGAGGTGGAGTTCCCACGGTGACCGTCCCCCGCTGGAGGTGGAGTTACCACGGTGACCGTCCTTCGCTGGAGGTGTAGTTGCCACGGTGACCGTCCCCCGCTGGCGGTGTAGTTACCACGGTGACCGTCCCTCGCTGGCGGTGTAGTTACCACGGTCACCGTCCCCCGCTGGCGGTGTAGTTACCACGGTGACCGCCCCCCGCTTGCGGTGTAGTTACCACGGTGACCGTCGTCCATTAGAGATGTAGTTACCACGGTGACCGTCGTTCATTATAGATGTGGTTACCACGGTGACCATCCCCCGCTGGCGGTGTAGTTACCACGATGACCATCCCACCCCCGGCAGTGTAGTTACCACGGGGACCGTCGTCTACTAGAGATGTAGTTACCACGGTGACCATCCCCCCCGGCAGTATAGTTACCACGGTGACCGTCCTCCGCTGGAGGTGTAGTTACCACGGTGACCGTCGTCCGCTAGAGATATACTTACCACGGTGACCATCCCCCGCTGGCGGTATAGTTACCACAGTGACCATCCCCTCCCCGGCAGTGTAGTTACTACGGTGACCGTCCCCCGCTAAAGGTGTAGTTACCACGGTGACCGTCCCCCGCTGGAGGTGGAGTTACCACGGTGACCGCCCCCCGCTGGAGGTGTAGTTACCACGGTGACCGTCCCCCGCTGGAGGTGGAGTTACCATGGTGACTGTCCCCCGCTGGAGGTGGAGTTCCCATGGTGACCGACCTCCGCGGGCGGTGTAGTTACCACGGTGACCGTCCTTCGCTGGAGGTGTAGTTGCCACGGTGATCGTCCCCCGCTGGAGGTGGAGTTACCACGGTGACCGTCCTTCGCTGGAGGTGTAGTTACCACGGTGACCGTCCTCCGCTGGAGGTGTAGTTACCACGGTGACCGTCCTCCGCTGGAGGTGGAGTTACCACGGTGACCGCCCCCCGCTGGAGGTGTAGTTACCACGGTGACCGTCCTCCACTGGAGGTGTAGTTACCACGGTGACCGTCCTTCGCTGGAGGTGTAGTTACCACGGTGACCGTCCTCCGCTGGAGGTGTAGTTACCACGGTGACCGTCCTCCGCTGGAGGTGTAGTTACCACGGTGACTGACCTCCGCTGGCGGTGGAGTTACCCCGGTGACCGTCCTCTGCTGGAGGTGTAGTTAGCACGGTGACCGCCCCCCGCTGGAGGTGTAGTTACCACGGTGACCGCCCCCCGCTGGAGGTGTAGTTACCACGGTGACCGTCCCCCGCTGGAGGTGTAGTTACCACGGTGACCGTCCCCCGCTGGAGGTGTAGTTACCACGGTGACCGTCCCCCGCTGGAGGTGTAGTTACCACGGTGACCGTCCCCCGCTGGAGGTGTAGTTACCACGGTGACCGTCCTTCGCTGTAGGTGTAGTTACCACGTTGACCGTCCCCCGCTGGAGGTGGAGTTACCACGGTGACCGTCCCCCGCTGGAGGTGTAGTTACCACGGTGACCGTCCTCCGCTGGAGGTGTAGTTACCACGGTGACCGTCCTCCACTGGAGGTGGAGTTACCACGGTGACCGACCCCGCTGGAAGTGGAGTTACCATGGTGACCGCCCCCCGCTGGAGGTGTAGTTACCACGGTGACCGTCCTCCACTGGAGGTGGAGTTACCACGGTGACCGCCCCCGATGGAGGTGGAGTTACCATTATGACCATCCCTCTCTGGAGGTGGAGTTACCACGGTGACCGTCCTCCACTGGAGGTGGAGTTACCACGGTGACCGCCCCCGATGGAGGTGGAGTTACCATTATGACCATCCCTCTCTGGAGGTGGAGTTACCACGGTGACCGACCCCCGCTGGAGGTGGAGTTACCACGGTGACCGACCCCCGCTGGAGGTGGAGTTACCACGGTGACCGTCCCCCGCTGGAGGTGGAGTTACCACGGTGACCGTCCCCCGCTGGAGGTGGAGTTACCACGGTGACCGTCCCCCGCTGGAGGTGGAGTTACCACGGTGACCGTCCCCCGCTGGAGGTGGAGTTACCAGGTGACCGTCCCCCACTGGAGGTGGAGTTACCAGGTGACCGTCCCCCGCTGGAGGTGGAGTTACCACGGTGACCGCCCCTCGCTGGAGGTGGAGTTACCACGGTGACCGTCCCCCGCTGGAGGTGTAGTTACCACGGTGACCGTCCCCCGCTGGAGGTGTAGTTACCACGGTGACCGCCCCCCGCTGGAGGTGTAGTTACCACGGTGACCGTCCCCCGCTGGAGGTGGAGTTACCACGGTGACCGTCCCCCGCTGGAGGTGGAGTTACCATGGTGACCGACCCCGCTGGAGGTGGAGTTACCACGGTGACCGCCCCCCGCTGGAGGTGTAGTTACCACGGTGACCGTCCTCCACTGGAGGTGTAGTTACCACGGTGACCGTCCTTCGCTGGAGGTGTAGTTGCCACGGTGATCGTCCCCCGCTGGAGGTGGAGTTGCCACGGTGACCGTCCCCCGCTGGAGGTGGAGTTACCACGGTGACCGTCCTTCGCTGGAGGTGTAGTTACCACGGTGACCGTCCTCCGCTGGAAGTGTAGTTACCACGGTGACCGTCCTTCGCTGGAGGTGTAGTTACCACGGTGACCGTACTTCGCTGGAGGTGGAGTTCCCACGGTGACCGTCCTTCGCTGGAGGTGGAGTTCCCACGGTGACCGTCCCCCGCTGGAGGTGGAGTTCCCACGGTGACCGTCCCCCGCTGGAGGTGGAGTTCCCACGGTGACCGTCCCCCGCTGGAGGTGGAGTTACCACGGTGACCGTCCCCCGCTGGAGGTGTAGTTACCACGGTGACCGTCCTCCGCTGGAGGTGTAGTTACCGCGGTGACCGACCTCCGCTGGCAGTGGAGTTACTGCGGTGACCGTCCTCTGCTGGAGGTGTAGTTACCACGGTGACCGCCCCCCGCTGGAGGTGTAGTTACCACGGTGACCGTCCCCCGCTGGAGGTGTAGTTACCACGGTGACCGTCCCCCGCTGGAGGTGTAGTTCCCACGGTGACCGTCCCCCGCTGGAGGTGGAGTTCCCACGGTGACCGTCCCCCGCTGGAGGTGGAGTTCCCACGGTGACCGTCCCCCGCTGGAGCTGGAGTTACCACGGTGACCGTCCCCCGCTGGCGGTGTAGTTACCACGGTGACCGTCCCTCGCTGGCGGTGTAGTTACCACGGTCACCGTCCCCCGCTGGCGGTGTAGTTACCACGGTGACCGCCCCCCGCTTGCGGTGTAGTTACCACGGTGACCGTCGTCCATTAGAGATGTAGTTACCACGGTGACCGTCGTTCATTATAGATGTGGTTACCACGGTGACCATCCCCCGCTGGCGGTGTAGTTACCACGATGACCATCCCACCCCCGGCAGTGTAGTTACCACGGGGACCGTCGTCTACTAGAGATGTAGTTACCACGGTGACCATCCCCCGCTGGAGGTGTAGTTACCACGGTGACCGTCGTCCGCTGGAGGTGTAGTTACCACGGTGACCGTCGTCCGCTAGAGATATACTTACCACGGTGACCATCCCCCGCTGGCGGTATAGTTACCACAGTGACCATCCCCTCCCCGGCAGTGTAGTTACTACGGTGACCGTCCCCCGCTAAAGGTGTAGTTACCACGGTGACCGTCCCCCGCTGGAGGTGGAGTTACCACGGTGACCGCCCCCCGCTGGAGGTGTAGTTACCACGGTGACCGTCCCCCGCTGGAGGTGGAGTTACCATGGTGACTGTCCCCCGCTGGAGGTGGAGTTCCCATGGTGACCGACCTCCGCGGGCGGTGTAGTTACCACGGTGACCGTCCTTCGCTGGAGGTGTAGTTGCCACGGTGATCGTCCCCCGCTGGAGGTGGAGTTACCACGGTGACCGTCCTTCGCTGGAGGTGTAGTTACCACGGTGACCGTCCTCCGCTGGAGGTGTAGTTACCACGGTGACCGTCCTCCGCTGGAGGTGGAGTTACCACGGTGACCGCCCCCCGCTGGAGGTGTAGTTACCACGGTGACCGTCCTCCACTGGAGGTGTAGTTACCACGGTGACCGTCCTTCGCTGGAGGTGTAGTTACCACGGTGACCGTCCTCCGCTGGAGGTGTAGTTACCACGGTGACCGTCCTCCGCTGGAGGTGTAGTTACCACGGTGACTGACCTCCGCTGGCGGTGGAGTTACCGCGGTGACCGTCCTCTGCTGGAGGTGTAGTTAGCACGGTGACCGCCCCCCGCTGGAGGTGTAGTTACCACGGTGACCGCCCCCCGCTGGAGGTGTAGTTACCACGGTGACCGTCCCCCGCTGGAGGTGTAGTTACCACGGTGACCGTCCCCCGCTGGAGGTGTAGTTACCACGGTGACCGTCCTTCGCTGGAGGTGTAGTTACCACGTTGACCGTCCCCCGCTGGAGGTGGAGTTACCACGGTGACCGTCCCCCGCTGGAGGTGTAGTTACCACGGTGACCGTCCTCCGCTGGAGGTGTAGTTACCACGGTGACCGTCCTCCACTGGAGGTGGAGTTACCACGGTGACCGACCCCGCTGGAAGTGGAGTTACCATGGTGACCGCCCCCCGCTGGAGGTGTAGTTACCACGGTGACCGTCCTCCACTGGAGGTGGAGTTACCACGGTGACCGCCCCCGATGGAGGTGGAGTTACCATTATGACCATCCCTCTCTGGAGGTGGAGTTACCACGGTGACCGACCCCCGCTGGAGGTGGAGTTACCACGGTGACCGACCCCCGCTGGAGGTGGAGTTACCACGGTGACCGTCCCCCGCTGGAGGTGGAGTTACCACGGTGACCGTCCCCCGCTGGAGGTGGAGTTACCACGGTGACCGTCCCCCGCTGGAGGTGGAGTTACCACGGTGACCGTCCCCCGCTGGAGGTGGAGTTACCACGGTGACCGTCCCCCGCTGGAGGTGGAGTTACCAGGTGACCGTCCCCCACTGGAGGTGGAGTTACCAGGTGACCGTCCCCCGCTGGAGGTGGAGTTACCACGGTGACCGCCCCTCGCTGGAGGTGGAGTTACCACGGTGACCGTCCCCCGCTGGAGGTGTAGTTACCACGGTGACCGTCCCCCGCTGGAGGTGTAGTTACCACGGTGACCGCCCCCCGCTGGAGGTGTAGTTACCACGGTGACCGTCCCCGCTGGAGGTGGAGTTACCACGGTGACCGTCCCCCGCTGGAGGTGGAGTTACCACGGTGACCGACCCCGCTGGAGGTGGAGTTACCACGGTGACCGCCCCCCGCTGGAGGTGTAGTTACCACGGTGACCGTCCTCCACTGGAGGTGTAGTTACCACGGTGACCGTCCTTCGCTGGAGGTGTAGTTGCCACGGTGATCGTCCCCCGCTGGAGGTGGAGTTGCCACGGTGACCGTCCCCCGCTGGAGGTGGAGTTACCACGGTGACCGTCCTTCGCTGGAGGTGTAGTTACCACGGTGACCGTCCTCCGCTGGAAGTGTAGTTACCACGGTGACCGTCCTTCGCTGGAGGTGTAGTTACCACGGTGACCGTACTTCGCTGGAGGTGGAGTTCCCACGGTGACCGTCCTTCGCTGGAGGTGGAGTTCCCACGGTGACCGTCCCCCGCTGGAGGTGGAGTTCCCACGGTGACCGTCCCCCGCTGGAGGTGGAGTTCCCACGGTGACCGTCCCCCGCTGGAGGTGGAGTTCCCACGGTGACCGTCCCCCGCTGGAGGTGGAGTTACCACGGTGACCGTCCCCCGCTGGAGGTGTAGTTACCACGGTGACCGTCCTCCGCTGGAGGTGTAGTTACCGCGGTGACTGACCTCCGCTGGCAGTGGAGTTACTGCGGTGACCGTCCTCTGCTGGAGGTGTAGTTACCACGGTGACCGTCCCCCGCTGGAGGTGTAGTTCCCACGGTGACCGTCCCCCGCTGGAGGTGGAGTTCCCACAGTGACCGTCCCCCGCTGTAGGTGGAGTTCCCACGGTGACCGTCCCCCGCTGGAGCTGGAGTTACCACGGTGACCGTCCCCCGCTGGCGGTGTAGTTACCACGGTGACCGTCCCTCGCTGGCGGTGTAGTTACCACGGTCACCGTCCCCCGCTGGCGGTGTAGTTACCACGGTGACCGCCCCCCGCTTGCGGTGTAGTTACCACGGTGACCGTCGTCCATTAGAGATGTAGTTACCACGGTGACCGTCGTTCATTATAGATGTGGTTACCACGGTGACCATCCCCCGCTGGCGGTGTAGTTACCACGATGACCATCCCACCCCCGGCAGTGTAGTTACCACGGGGACCGTCGTCTACTAGAGATGTAGTTACCACGGTGACCATCCCCCCCGGCAGTATAGTTACCACGGTGACCGTCCTCCGCTGGAGGTGTAGTTACCACGGTGACCGTCGTCCGCTAGAGATATACTTACCACGGTGACCATCCCCCGCTGGCGGTATAGTTACCACAGTGACCATCCCCTCCCCGGCAGTGTAGTTACTACGGTGACCGTCCCCCGCTAAAGGTGTAGTTACCACGGTGACCGTCCCCCGCTGGAGGTGGAGTTACCACGGTGACCGCCCCCCGCTGGAGGTGTAGTTACCACGGTGACCGTCCCCCGCTGGAGGTGGAGTTACCATGGTGACTGTCCCCCGCTGGAGGTGGAGTTCCCATGGTGACCGACCTCCGCGGGCGGTGTAGTTACCACGGTGACCGTCCTTCGCTGGAGGTGTAGTTGCCACGGTGATCGTCCCCCGCTGGAGGTGGAGTTACCACGGTGACCGTCCTTCGCTGGAGGTGTAGTTACTACGGTGACCGTCCTCCGCTGGAGGTGTAGTTACCACGGTGACCGTCCTCCGCTGGAGGTGTAGTTACCACGGTGACCGTCCTCCGCTGGAGGTGTAGTTACCACAGTGACCGACCTCCGCTGGCGGTGGAGTTACCGCGGTGACCGTCCTCTGCTGGAGGTGTAGTTACCACGGTGACCGCCCCCTGCTGGAGGTGTAGTTACCACGGTGACCATCCCCCGCTGGAGGTGTAGTTACCACGGTGACCGTCCCCCGCTGGAGGTGTAGTTACCACGGTGACCGTCCCCCGCTGGAGGTGTAGTTACCACGGTGACCGTCCCCCGCTGGAGGTGTAGTTACCACGGTAACCGTCCTTCGCTGGAGTTGTAGTTACCACGTTGACCGTCCCCCGCTGTAGGTGGAGTTACCACGGTGACCGTCCCCCGCTGGAGGTGGAGTTCCCATGGTGACCGACCTCCGCTGGCGGTGTAGTTACCACGGTAACCGACCTCCGCTGGCGGTGTAGTTACCACGGTGACCGTCCTTCGCTGGAGGTGTAGTTGCCACGTTGACCGTCCCCCGCTGGAGGTGGAGTTCCCACGGTGACCGTCCTTCGCTGGAGGTGGAGTTCCCATGGTGACCGTCCCCCGCTGGAGGTGGAGTTCCCACGGTGACCGTCCTTCGCTGGAGGTGTAGTTACCACGGTGACCGTCCTCCGCTGGAGGTGTAGTTACCACGGTGACCGTCCTCCGCTGGAGGTGTAGTTACCACGGTGACCGTCCTCCGCTGGAGGTGGAGTTACCACGGTGACCACCCCCCGCTGGAGGTGTAGTTACCACGGTGACCGCCCCCCGCTGGAGGTGTAGTTACCACGGTGACCGTCCTTCGCGGGAGGTGTAGTTGCCACGGTGATCGTCCCCCGCTGGAGGTGGAGTTACCACGGTGACCGTCCTTCGCTGGAGGTGTAGTTACCACGGTGACCGTCCTCCGCTGGAGGTGTAGTTACCACTGTGACCGTCCTCCGCTGGAGGTGGAGTTACCACGGTGACCGTCCTCCGCTGGAGGTGTAGTTACCACGGTGACCGACCTCCGCTGGCGGTGGAGTTACCGCGGTGACCGTCCTCTGCTGGAGGTGTAGTTACCACGGTGACCGCCCCCCGCTGGAGGTGTAGTTACCACGGTGACCGTCCCCCGCTGGAGGTGTAGTTACCACGGTGACCGTCCCCCGCTGGAGGTGTAGTTACCACGGTGACCGTCCCCCGCTGGAGGTGTAGTTACCACGGTGACCGTCCCCCGCTGGAGGTGTAGTTACCACGGTGACCGTCCTTCGCTGGAGGTGTAGTTACCACGTTGACCGTCCCCCACTGTAGGTGGAGTTACCACGGTGACCGTCCCCCGCTGGAGGTGTAGTTACCACGGTGACCGTCCTCCACTGGAGGTGGAGTTACCACGGTGACCGCCCCCGCTGGAGGTGGAGTTACCACGGTGACCGACCCCGCTGGAAGTGGAGTTACCATGGTGACTGCCCCCCGCTGGAGGTGTAGTTACCACGGTGACCGTCCTCCACTGGAGGTGGAGTTACCACGGTGACCGCCCCCGATGGAGGTGGAGTTACCATTATGACCATCCCTCTCTGGAGGTGGAGTTACCACGGTGACCGTCCTCCGCTGGAGGTGGAGTTACCACGGTGACCGACCCCCGCTGGAGGTGGAGTTACCACGGTGACCGTCCCCCGCTGGAGGTGGAGTTACCACGGTGACCGTCCCCCGCTGGAGGTGGAGTTACCACGGTGACCGTCCCCCGCTGGAGGTGGAGTTACCACGGTGACCGTCCCCCGCTGGAGGTGGAGTTACCAGGTGACCGTCCCCCACTGGAGGTGGAGTTACCAGGTGACCGTCCCCCGCTGGAGGTGGAGTTACCACGGTGACCGCCCCTCGCTGGAGGTGGAGTTACCACGGTGACCGTCCCCCGCTGGAGGTGTAGTTACCACGGTGACCGTCCCCCGCTGGAGGTGTAGTTACCACGGTGACCGCCCCCCGCTGGAGGTGTAGTTACCACGGTGACCGTCCCCGCTGGAGGTGGAGTTACCACGGTGACCGTCCCCCGCTGGAGGTGGAGTTACCACGGTGACCGACCCCGCTGGAGGTGGAGTTACCACGGTGACCGCCCCCCGCTGGAGGTGTAGTTACCACGGTGACCGTCCTCCACTGGAGGTGTAGTTACCACGGTGACCGTCCTTCGCTGGAGATGTAGTTGCCACGGTGATCGTCCCCCGCTGGAGGTGGAGTTACCACGGTGACCGTCCTTCGCTGGAGGTGTAGTTACCACGGTGACCGTCCTCCGCTGGAAGTGTAGTTACCACGGTGACCGTCCTTCGCTGGAGGTGTAGTTACCACGGTGACCGTCCCCCGCTGGAGGTGTAGTTACCACGGTAACCGTCCTTCGCTGGAGTTGTAGTTACCACGTTGACCGTCCCCCGCTGTAGGTGGAGTTACCATGGTGACCGTCCCCCGCTGGAGGTGGAGTTCCCATGGTGACCGACCTCCGCTGGCGGTGTAGTTACCACGGTAACCGACCTCCGCTGGCGGTGTAGTTACCACGGTGACCGTCCTTCGCTGGAGGTGTAGTTGCCACGTTGACCGTCCCCCGCTGGAGGTGGAGTTCCCACGGTGACCGTCCTTCGCTGGAGGTGGAGTTCCCACGGTGACCGTCCTCCGCTGGAGGTGGAGTTCCCACGGTGACCGTCCTTCGCTGGAGGTGTAGTTACCACGGTGACCGTCCTCCGCTGGAGGTGTAGTTACCACGGTGACCGTCCTCCGCTGGAGGTGTAGTTACCACGGTGACCGTCCTCCGCTGGAGGTGGAGTTACCACGGTGACCACCCCCCGCTGGAGGTGTAGTTACCACGGTGACCGCCCCCCGCTGGAGGTGTAGTTACCACGGTGACCGTCCTTCGCGGGAGGTGTAGTTGCCACGGTGATCGTCCCCCGCTGGAGGTGGAGTTACCACGGTGACCGTCCTTCGCTGGAGGTGTAGTTACCACGGTGACCGTCCTCCGCTGGAGGTGTAGTTACCACTGTGACCGTCCTCCGCTGGAGGTGTAGTTACCACGGTGACCGTCCTCCGCTGGAGGTGTAGTTACCACGGTGACCGACCTCCGCTGGCGGTGGAGTTACCGCGGTGACCGTCCTCTGCTGGAGGTGTAGTTACCACGGTGACCGCCCCCCGCTGGAGGTGTAGTTACCACGGTGACCGTCCCCCGCTGGAGGTGTAGTTACCACGGTGACCGTCCCCCGCTGGAGGTG
The DNA here is from genome assembly GCF_046119375.1 of Phyllobates terribilis. Classification (NCBI taxonomy): domain Eukaryota; kingdom Metazoa; phylum Chordata; class Amphibia; order Anura; family Dendrobatidae; genus Phyllobates; species Phyllobates terribilis. Next base: position 787,100 of record NW_027363019.1, read on the forward strand.
TAGTTACCACGGTGACCGTCCCCCGCTGGAGGTGTAGTTACCACGGTGACCGTCCCCCGCTGGAGGTGTAGTTACCACGGTGACCGTCCTTCGCTGGAGGTGTAGTTACCACGTTGACCGTCCCCCGCTGTAGGTGGAGTTACCACGGTGACCGTCCCCCGCTGGAGGTGTAGTTACCACGGTGACCGTCCTCCACTGGAGGTGGAGTTACCACGGTGACCGCCCCCGCTGGAGGTGGAGTTACCACGGTGACCGACCCCGCTGGAAGTGGAGTTACCATGGTGACTGCCCCCCGCTGGAGGTGTAGTTACCACGGTGACCGTCCTCCACTGGAGGTGGAGTTACCACGGTGACCGCCCCCGATGGAGGTGGAGTTACCATTATGACCATCCCTCTCTGGAGGTGGAGTTACCACGGTGACCGTCCTCCGCTGGAGGTGGAGTTACCACGGTGACCGACCCCCGCTGGAGGTGGAGTTACCACGGTGACCGTCCCCCGCTGGAGGTGGAGTTACCACGGTGACCGTCCCCCGCTGGAGGTGGAGTTACCACGGTGACCGTCCCCCGCTGGAGGTGGAGTTACCACGGTGACCGTCCCCCGCTGGAGGTGGAGTTACCAGGTGACCGTCCCCCACTGGAGGTGGAGTTACCAGGTGACCGTCCCCCGCTGGAGGTGGAGTTACCACGGTGACCGCCCCTCGCTGGAGGTGGAGTTACCACGGTGACCGTCCCCCGCTGGAGGTGTAGTTACCACGGTGACCGCCCCCCGCTGGAGGTGTAGTTACCACGGTGACCGTCCCCGCTGGAGGTGGAGTTACCACGGTGACCGTCCCCCGCTGGAGGTGGAGTTACCACGGTGACCGACCCCGCTGGAGGTGGAGTTACCACGGTGACCGCCCCCCGCTGGAGGTGTAGTTACCACGGTGACCGTCCTCCACTGGAGGTGTAGTTACCACGGTGACCGTCCTTCGCTGGAGATGTAGTTGCCACGGTGATCGTCCCCCGCTGGAGGTGGAGTTACCACGGTGACCGTCCTTCGCTGGAGGTGTAGTTACCACGGTGACCGTCCTCCGCTGGAAGTGTAGTTACCACGGTGACCGTCCTTCGCTGGAGGTGTAGTTACCACGGTGACCGTCCTTCGCTGGAGGTGGAGTTCCCACGGTGACCATCCTTCGCTGGAGGTGGAGTTCCCACGGTGACCGTCCCCCGCTGGAGGTGGAGTTCCCACGGTGACCGTCCCCCGCTGGAGGTGGAGTTCCCACGGTGACCGTCCCCCGCTGGAGGTGGAGTTCCCACGGTGACCGTCCCCCGCTGGAGGTGTAGTTACCACGGTGACCGTCCTCCGCTGGAGGTGTAGTTACCGCGGTGACCGACCTCCGCTGGCGGTGGAGTTACTGCGGTGACCGTCCTCTGCTGGAGGTGTAGTTACCACGGTGACCGCCCCCCGCTGGAGGTGTAGTTACCACGGTGACCGTCCCCCGCTGGAGGTGTAGTTACCACGGTGACCGTCCCCCGCTGGAGGTGTAGTTCCCACGGTGACCGTCCCCCGCTGGAGGTGGAGTTCCCACGGTGACCGTCCCCTGCTGGAGGTGGAGTTCCCACGGTGACCGTCCCCCGCTGGAGGTGGAGTTACCACGGTGACCGTCCTTCGCTGGAGGTGTAGTTGCCACGGTGACCGTCCCCCGCTGGCGGTGTAGTTACCACGGTGACCGTCCCTCGCTGGCGGTGTAGTTACTACGGTCACCGTCCCCCGCTGGCGGTGTAGTTACCACGGTGACCGCCCCCCGCTTGCGGTGTAGTTACCACGGTGACCGTCGTCCATTAGAGATGTAGTTACCACGGTGACCGTCGTTCATTATAGATGTGGTTACCACGGTGACCATCCCCCGCTGGCGGTGTAGTTACCACGATGACCATCCCACCCCCGGCAGTGTAGTTACCACGGGGACCGTCGTCTACTAGAGATGTAGTTACCACGGTGACCATCCCCCCCGGCAGTATAGTTACCACGGTGACCGTCCTCCGCTGGAGGTGTAGTTACCACGGTGACCGTCGTCCGCTAGAGATATACTTACCACGGTGACCATCCCCCGCTGGCGGTATAGTTACCACAGTGACCATCCCCTCCCCGGCAGTGTAGTTACTACGGTGACCGTCCCCCGCTAAAGGTGTAGTTACCACGGTGACCGTCCCCCGCTGGAGGTGGAGTTACCACGGTGACCGCCCCCCGCTGGAGGTGTAGTTACCACGGTGACCGTCCCCCGCTGGAGGTGGAGTTACCATGGTGACTGTCCCCCGCTGGAGGTGGAGTTCCCATGGTGACCGACCTCCGCGGGCGGTGTAGTTACCACGGTGACCGTCCTTCGCTGGAGGTGTAGTTGCCACGGTGATCGTCCCCCGCTGGAGGTGGAGTTACCACGGTGACCGTCCTTCGCTGGAGGTGTAGTTACCACGGTGACCGTCCTCCGCTGGAGGTGTAGTTACCACGGTGACCGTCCTCCGCTGGAGGTGTAGTTACCACGGTGACCGTCCTCCGCTGGAGGTGTAGTTACCGCGGTGACCGTCCTCTGCTGGAGGTGTAGTTACCACGGTGACCGCCCCCCGCTGGAGGTGTAGTTACCACGGTGACCGCCCCCCGCTGGAGGTGTAGTTACCACGGTGACCGTCCCCCGCTGGAGGTGTAGTTACCACGGTGACCGTCCCCCGCTGGAGGTGTAGTTACCACGGTGACCGTCCCCCGCTGGAGGTGTAGTTACCACGGTGACCGTCCCCCGCTGGAGGTGTAGTTACCACGGTGACCGTCCCCCGCTGGAGGTGTAGTTACCACGGTAACCGTCCTTCGCTGGAGTTGTAGTTACCACGTTGACCGTCCCCCGCTGTAGGTGGAGTTACCATGGTGACCGTCCCCCGCTGGAGGTGGAGTTCCCATGGTGACCGACCTCCGCTGGCGGTGTAGTTACCACGGTGACCGACCTCCGCTGGCGGTGTAGTTACCACGGTGACCGTCCTTCGCTGGAGGTGTAGTTGCCACGTTGACCGTCCCCCGCTGGAGGTGGAGTTCCCACGGTGACCGTCCTTCGCTGGAGGTGGAGTTCCCACGGTGACCGTCCTTCGCTGGAGGTGGAGTTCCCACGGTGACCGTCCTTCGCTGGAGGTGTAGTTACCACGGTGACCGTCCTCCGCTGGAGGTGTAGTTACCACGGTGACCGTCCTCCGCTGGAGGTGTAGTTACCACGGTGACCGTCCTCCGCTGGAGGTGGAGTTACCACGGTGACCGCCCCCCGCTGGAGGTGTAGTTACCACGGTGACCGCCCCCCGCTGGAGGTGTAGTTACCACGGTGACCGTCCTTCGCGGGAGGTGTAGTTGCCACGGTGATCGTCCCCCGCTGGAGGTGGAGTTACCACGGTGACCGTCCTTCGCTGGAGGTGTAGTTACCACGGTGACCGTCCTCCGCTGGAGGTGTAGTTACCACTGTGACCGTCCTCCGCTGGAGGTGTAGTTACCACGGTGACCGTCCTCCGCTGGAGGTGTAGTTACCACGGTGACCGACCTCCGCTGGCGGTGGAGTTACCGCGGTGACCGTCCTCTGCTGGAGGTGTAGTTACCACGGTGACCGCCCCCCGCTGGAGGTGTAGTTACCACGGTGACCGTCCCCCGCTGGAGGTGTAGTTACCACGGTGACCGTCCCCCGCTGGAGGTGTAGTTACCACGGTGACCGTCCCCCGCTGGAGGTGTAGTTACCACGGTGACCGTCCCCCGCTGGAGGTGTAGTTACCACGGTGACCGTCCTTCGCTGGAGGTGTAGTTACCACGTTGACCGTCCCCCGCTGTAGGTGGAGTTACCACGGTGACCGTCCCCCGCTGGAGGTGTAGTTACCACGGTGACCGTCCTCTGCTGGAGGTGGAGTTACCACGGTGACCGCCCCCGCTGGAGGTGGAGTTACCACGGTGACCGACCCCGCTGGAAGTGGAGTTACCATGGTGACTGCCCCCCGCTGGAGGTGTAGTTACCACGGTGACCGTCCTCCACTGGAGGTGGAGTTACCACGGTGACCGCCCCCGATGGAGGTGGAGTTACCATTATGACCATCCCTCTCTGGAGGTGGAGTTACCACGGTGACCGTCCTCCGCTGGAGGTGGAGTTACCACGGTGACCGACCCCCGCTGGAGGTGGAGTTACCACGGTGACCGTCCCCCGCTGGAGGTGGAGTTACCACGGTGACCGTCCCCCGCTGGAGGTGGAGTTACCACGGTGACCGTCCCCCGCTGGAGGTGGAGTTACCACGGTGACCGTCCCCCGCTGGAGGTGGAGTTACCAGGTGACCGTCCCCCACTGGAGGTGGAGTTACCAGGTGACCGTCCCCCGCTGGAGGTGGAGTTACCACGGTGACCGCCCCTCGCTGGAGGTGGAGTTCCCACGGTGACCGTCCCCTGCTGGAGGTGGAGTTCCCACGGTGACCGTCCCCCGCTGGAGGTGGAGTTACCACGGTGACCGTCCTTCGCTGGAGGTGTAGTTGCCACGGTGACCGTCCCCCGCTGGCGGTGTAGTTACCACGGTGACCGTCCCTCGCTGGCGGTGTAGTTACCACGGTCACCGTCCCCCGCTGGCGGTGTAGTTACCACGGTGACCGCCCCCCGCTTGCGGTGTAGTTACCACGGTGACCGTCGTCCATTAGAGATGTAGTTACCACGGTGACCATCCCCCGCTGGCGGTATAGTTACCACAGTGACCATCCCCTCCCCGGCAGTGTAGTTACTACGGTGACCGTCCCCCGCTAAAGGTGTAGTTACCACGGTGACCGTCCCCCGCTGGAGGTGTAGTTACCACGGTGACCGTCCCCCGCTGGAGGTGTAGTTACCACGGTGACCGTCCCCCTCTGGAGGTGTAGTTACCACGGTGACCGTCCCCCGCTGGAGGTGGAGTTACCACGGTGACCGCCCCCGCTGGAGGTGGAGTTACCACGGTGACCGACCCCGCTGGAAGTGGAGTTACCATGGTGACCGCCCCCCGCTGGAGGTGTAGTTACCACGGTGACCGTCCTCCACTGGAGGTGGAGTTACCACGGTGACCGCCCCCGATGGAGGTGGAGTTACCATTATGACCATCCCTCTCTGGAGGTGGAGTTACCACGGTGACCGTCCTCCGCTGGAGGTGGAGTTACCACGGTGACCGACCCCCGCTGGAGGTGAAGTTACCACGGTGACCGTCCCCCGCTGGAGGTGGAGTTACCACGGTGACCGTCCCCCGCTGGAGGTGGAGTTACCACGGTGACCGTCCCCCGCTGGAGGTGGAGTTACCACGGTGACCGTCCCCCGCTGGAGGTGGAGTTACCAGGTGACCGTCCCCCACTGGAGGTGGAGTTACCAGGTGACCGTCCCCCGCTGGAGGTGGAGTTACCACGGTGACCGCCCCTCGCTGGAGGTGAAGTTACCACGGTGACCGTCCCCCGCTGGAGGTGGAGTTACCACGGTGACCGTCCCCCGCTGGAGGTGTAGTTACCACGGTGACCGTCCCCCGCTGGAGGTGTAGTTACCACGGTGACCGTCCCCGCTGGAGGTGGAGTTACCACGGTGACCGTCCCCCGCTGGAGGTGGAGTTACCACGGTGACCGACCCCCGCTGGAGGTGGAGTTACCACGGTGACCGCCCCCCGCTGGAGGTGTAGTTACCACGGTGACCGTCCTCCACTGGAGGTGTAGTTACCACGGTGACCGTCCTTCGCTGGAGGTGTAGTTGCCACGGTGATCGTCCCCCGCTGGAGGTGGAGTTACCACGGTGACCGTCCTTCGCTGGAGGTGTAGTTACCACGGTGACCGTCCTCCGCTGGAGGTGTAGTTACCACGGTGACCGTCCTTCGCTGGAGGTGGAGTTCCCACGGTGACCGTCCTTCGCTGGAGGTGGAGTTCCCACGGTGACCGTCCCCCGCTGGAGGTGGAGTTCCCACGGTGACCGTCCCCCGCTGGAGGTGGAGTTCCCACGGTGACCGTCCCCCGCTGGAGGTGGAGTTACCACGGTGACCGTGCTCCGCTGGAGGTGTAGTTACCGCGGTGACCGACCTCCGCTGGCGGTGGAGTTACCGCGGTGACCGTCCTCTGCTGGAGGTGTAGTTACCACGGTGACCGCCCCCCGCTGGAGGTGTAGTTACCACGGTGACCGTCCCCCGCTGGAGGTGTAGTTACCACGGTGACCGTCCCCCGCTGGAGGTGTAGTTACCACGGTGACCGTCCCCCGCTGGAGGTGGAGTTCCCACGGTGACCGTCCCCCGCTGGAGGTGGAGTTCCCACGGTGACCGTCCCCCGCTGGAGGTGGAGTTACCACGGTGACCGTCCTTCGCTGGAGGTGTAGTTGCCACGGTGACCGTCCCCCGCTGGCGGTGTAGTTACCACGGTGACCGTCCCTCGCTGGCGGTGTAGTTACCACGGTCACCGTCCCCCGCTGGCGGTGTAGTTACCACGGTGACCGCCCCCCGCTTGCGGTGTAGTTACCACGGTGACCGTCGTCCATTAGAGATGTAGTTACCACGGTGACCGTCGTTCATTATAGATGTGGTTACCACGGTGACCATCCCCCGCTGGCGGTGTAGTTACCACGATGACCATCCCACCCCCGGCAGTGTAGTTACCACGGGGACCTAGAGATGTAGTTACCACGGTGACCATCCCCCCCGGCAGTATAGTTACCACGGTGACCGTCCTCCGCTGGAGGTGTAGTTACCACGGTGACCGTCGTCCGCTAGAGATATACTTACCACGGTGACCATCCCCCGCTGGCGGTATAGTTACCACAGTGACCATCCCCTCCCCGGCAGTGTAGTTACTACGGTGACCGTCCCCCGCTAAAGGTGTAGTTACCACGGTGACCGTCCCCCGCTGGAGGTGGAGTTACCACGGTGACCGCCCCCCGCTGGAGGTGTAGTTACCACGGTGACCGTCCCCCGCTGGAGGTGGAGTTACCATGGTGACTGTCCCCCGCTGGAGGTGGAGTTCCCATGGTGACCGACCTCCGCGGGCGGTGTAGTTACCACGGTGACCGTCCTTCGCTGGAGGTGTAGTTGCCACGGTGATCGTCCCCCGCTGGAGGTGGAGTTACCACGGTGACCGTCCTTCGCTGGAGGTGTAGTTACCACGGTGACCGTCCTCCGCTGGAGGTGTAGTTACCACGGTGACCGTCCTCCGCTGGAGGTGGAGTTACCACGGTGACCGCCCCCCGCTGGAGGTGTAGTTACCACGGTGACCGTCCTCCACTGGAGGTGTAGTTACCACGGTGACCGTCCTTCGCTGGAGGTGTAGTTACCACGGTGACCGTCCTCCGCTGGAGGTGTAGTTACCACGGTGACCGTCCTCCGCTGGAGGTGTAGTTACCACGGTGACCGACCTCCGCTGGCGGTGGAGTTACCGCGGTGACCGTCCTCTGCTGGAGGTGTAGTTAGCACGGTGACCGCCCCCCGCTGGAGGTGTAGTTACCACGGTGACCGCCCCCCGCTGGAGGTGTAGTTACCACGGTGACCGTCCCCCGCTGGAGGTGTAGTTACCACGGTGACCGTCCCCCGCTGGAGGTGTAGTTACCACGGTGACCGTCCCCCGCTGGAGGTGTAGTTACCACGGTGACCGTCCTTCGCTGGAGGTGTAGTTACCACGTTGACCGTCCCCCGCTGTAGGTGGAGTTACCACGGTGACCGTCCCCCGCTGGAGGTGTAGTTACCACGGTGACCGTCCTCCACTGGAGGTGTAGTTACCACGGTGACCGTCCTCCACTGGAGGTGGAGTTACCACGGTGACCGACCCCGCTGGAAGTGGAGTTACCATGGTGACCGCCCCCCGCTGGAGGTGTAGTTACCACGGTGACCGTCCTCCACTGGAGGTGGAGTTACCACGGTGACCGCCCCCGATGGAGGTGGAGTTACCATTATGACCATCCCTCTCTGGAGGTGGAGTTACCACGGTGACCGTCCTCCGCTGGAGGTGGAGTTACCACGGTGACCGACCCCCGCTGGAGGTGGAGTTACCACGGTGACCGTCCCCCGCTGGAGGTGGAGTTACCACGGTGACCGTCCCCCGCTGGAGGTGGAGTTACCACGGTGACCGTCCCCCGCTGGAGGTGGAGTTACCACGGTGACCGTCCCCCGCTGGAGGTGGAGTTACCAGGTGACCGTCCCCCACTGGAGGTGGAGTTACCAGGTGACCGTCCCCCGCTGGAGGTGGAGTTACCACGGTGACCGCCCCTCGCTGGAGGTGGAGTTACCACGGTGACCGTCCCCCGCTGGAGGTGTAGTTACCACGGTGACCGTCCCCCGCTGGAGGTGTAGTTACCACGGTGACCGCCCCCCGCTGGAGGTGTAGTTACCACGGTGACCGTCCCCGCTGGAGGTGGAGTTACCACGGTGACCGTCCCCCGCTGGAGGTGGAGTTACCACGGTGACCGACCCCGCTGGAGGTGGAGTTACCACGGTGACCGCCCCCCGCTGGAGGTGTAGTTACCACGGTGACCGTCCTCCACTGGAGGTGTAGTTACCACGGTGACCGTCCTCCGCTGGAGGTGTAGTTGCCACGGTGATCGTCCCCCGCTGGAGGTGGAGTTGCCACGGTGATCGTCCCCCGCTGGAGGTGGAGTTACCACGGTGACCGTCCTTCGCTGGAGGTGTAGTTACCACGGTGACCGTCCTCCGCTGGAAGTGTAGTTACCACGGTGACCGTCCTTCGCTGGAGGTGTAGTTACCACGGTGACCGTCCTTCGCTGGAGGTGGAGTTCCCACGGTGACCGTCCCCCGCTGGAGGTGGAGTTCCCACGGTGACCGTCCCCCGCTGGAGGTGGAGTTACCACGGTGACCGTACCACACTGGAGGTGTAGTTACCACGGTGACCGTCCTCCGCTGGAGGTGTAGTTACCGCGGTGACCGACCTCCGCTGGCGGTGGAGTTACTGCGGTGACCGTCCGCTGCTGGAGGTGTAGTTACCACGGTGACCGCCCCCCGCTGGAGGTGTAGTTACCACGGTGACCGTCCCCCGCTGGAGGTGTAGTTACCACGGTGACCGTCCCCCGCTGGAGGTGTAGTTCCCACGGTGACCGTCCCCCGCTGGAGGTGGAGTTCCCACGGTGACCGTCCCCCGCTGGAGGTGGAGTTCCCACGGTGACCGTCCCCCGCTGGAGCTGGAGTTACCACGGTGACCGTCCTTCGCTGGAGGTGTAGTTGCCACGGTGACCGTCCCCCGCTGGCGGTGTAGTTACCACGGTGACCGTCCCTCGCTGGCGGTGTAGTTACCACGGTCACCGTCCCCCGCTGGCGGTGTAGTTACCACGGTGACCGCCCCCCGCTTGCGGTGTAGTTACCACGGTGACCGTCGTCCATTAGAGATGTAGTTACCACGGTGACCGTCGTTCATTATAGATGTGGTTACCACGGTGACCATCCCCCGCTGGAGGTGTAGTTACCACGGTGACCGTCCTCCGCTGGAGGTGTAGTTACCACAGTGACCGACCTCCGCTGGCGGTGGAGTTACCGCGGTGACCGTCCTCTGCTGGAGGTGTAGTTACCACAGTGACCGCCCCCCGCTGGAGGTGTAGTTACCACGGTGACCATCCCCCGCTGGAGGTGTAGTTACCACGGTGACCGTCCCCCGCTGGAGGTGTAGTTACCACGGTGACCGTCCCCCGCTGGAGGTGTAGTTACCACGGTGACCGTCCCCCGCTGGAGGTGTAGTTACCACGGTAACCGTCCTTCGCTGGAGTTGTAGTTACCACGTTGACCGTCCCCCGCTGTAGGTGGAGTTACCATGGTGACTGTCCCCCGCTGGAGGTGGAGTTCCCATGGTGACCGACCTCCGCTGGCGGTGTAGTTACCACGGTGACCGACCTCCGCTGGCGGTGTAGTTACCACGGTGACCGTCCTTCGCTGGAGGTGTAGTTGCCACGTTGACCGTCCCCCGCTGGAGGTGGAGTTCCCACGGTGACCGTCCTTCGCTGGAGGTGGAGTTCCCACGGTGACCGTCCCCCGCTGGAGGTGGAGTTACCACGGTGACCGTCGTCCGCTAGAGATATACTTACCACGGTGACCATCCCCCGCTGGCGGTATAGTTACCACAGTGACCATCCCCTCCCCGGCAGTGTAGTTACTACGGTGACCGTCCCCCGCTAAAGGTGTAGTTACCACGGTGACCGTCCCCCGCTGGAGGTGGAGTTACCACGGTGACCGCCCCCCGCTGGAGGTGTAGTTACCACGGTGACCGTCCCCCGCTGGAGGTGGAGTTACCATGGTGACTGTCCCCCGCTGGAGGTGGAGTTCCCATGGTGACCGACCTCCGGGGGCGGTGTAGTTACCACGGTGACCGTCCTTCGCTGGAGGTGTAGTTGCCACGGTGATCGTCCCCCGCTGGAGGTGGAGTTACCACGGTGACCGTCCTTCGCTGGAGGTGTAGTTACCACGGTGACCGTCCTCCGCTGGAGGTGTAGTTACCACGGTGACCGTCCTCCGCTGGAGGTGTAGTTACCACGGTGACCGTCCTCCGCTGGAGGTGTAGTTACCACGGTGACCGACCTCCGCTGGCGGTGGAGTTACCGCGGTGACCGTCCTCTGCTGGAGGTGTAGTTACCACGGTGACCGCCCCCCGCTGGAGGTGTAGTTACCACGGTGACCGTCCCCCGCTGGAGGTGTAGTTACCACGGTGACCGTCCCCCGCTGGAGGTGTAGTTACCACGGTGACCGTCCCCCGCTGGAGGTGTAGTTACCACGGTGACCGTCCCCCGCTGGAGGTGTAGTTACCACGGTAACCGTCCTTCGCTGGAGTTGTAGTTACCACGTTGACCGTCCCCCGCTGTAGGTGGAGTTACCATGGTGACCGTCCCCCGCTGGAGGTGGAGTTCCCATGGTGACCGACCTCCGCTGGCGGTGTAGTTACCACGGTGACCGACCTCCGCTGGCGGTGTAGTTACCACGGTGACCGTCCTTCGCTGGAGGTGTAGTTGCCACGTTGACCGTCCCCCGCTGGAGGTGGAGTTCCCACGGTGACCGTCCTTCGCTGGAGGTGGAGTTCCCATGGTGACCGTCCCCCGCTGGAGGTGGAGTTCCCACGGTGACCGTCCTTCGCTGGAGGTGTAGTTACCACGGTGACCGTCCTCCGCTGGAGGTGTAGTTACCACGGTGACCGTCCTCCGCTGGAGGTGGAGTTACCACGGTGACCGTCCTCCGCTGGAGGTGGAGTTACCACGGTGACCGCCCCCCGCTGGAGGTGTAGTTACCACGGTGACCGTCCTCCGCTGGAGGTGTAGTTACCACGGTGACCGTCCTTCGCTGGAGGTGTAGTTGCCACGGTGACCGTCCCCCGCTGGAGGTGGAGTTACCACGGTGACCGTCCTCCGCTGGAGGTGTAGTTACCACGGTGACCGTCCTCCGCTGGAGGTGTAGTTACCACGGTGACCGTCCTCCGCTGGAGGTGTAGTTACCACGGTGACCGACCTCCGCTGGCGGTGGAGTTACCGCGGTGACCGTCCTCTGCTGGAGGTGTAGTTACCACGGTGACCGCCCCCCGCTGGAGGTGTAGTTACCACGGTGACCGTCCCCCGCTGGAGGTGTAGTTACCACGGTGACCGTCCCCCTCTGGAGGTGTAGTTACCACGGTGACCGTCCCCCGCTGGAGGTGTAGTTACCACGGTGACCGTCCCCCGCTGGAGGTGTAGTTACCACGGTGACCGTCCCCCGCTGAAGGTGTAGTTACCACGTTGACCGTCCCCCGCTGGAGGTGTAGTTACCACGTTGACCGTCCCCCGCTGTAGGTGGAGTTACCACGGTGACCGTCCCCCGCTGGAGGTGTAGTTACCACGGTGACCGTCCTCCACTGGAGGTGGAGTTACCACGGTGACCGCCCCCGCTGGAGGTGGAGTTACCACGGTGACCGACCCCGCTGGAAGTGGAGTTACCATGGTGACCGCCCCCCGCTGGAGGTGTAGTTACCACGGTGACCGTCCTCCACTGGAGGTGGAGTTACCACGGTGACCGCCCCCGATGGAGGTGGAGTTACCATTATGACCATCCCTCTCTGGAGGTGGAGTTACCACGGTGACCGTCCTCCGCTGGAGGTGGAGTTACCACGGTGACCGACCCCCGCTGGAGGTGAAGTTACCACGGTGACCGTCCCCCGCTGGAGGTGGAGTTACCACGGTGACCGTCCCCCGCTGGAGGTGGAGTTACCACGGTGACCGTCCCCCGCTGGAGGTGGAGTTACCACGGTGACCGTCCCCCGCTGGAGGTGGAGTTACCAGGTGACCGTCCCCCACTGGAGGTGGAGTTACCAGGTGACCGTCCCCCGCTGGAGGTGGAGTTACCACGGTGACCGCCCCTCGCTGGAGGTGAAGTTACCACGGTGACCGTCCCCCGCTGGAGGTGGAGTTACCACGGTGACCGTCCCCCGCTGGAGGTGTAGTTACCACGGTGACCGTCCCCCGCTGGAGGTGTAGTTACCACGGTGACCGTCCCCGCTGGAGGTGGAGTTACCACGGTGACCGTCCCCCGCTGGAGGTGGAGTTACCACGGTGACCGACCCCCGCTGGAGGTGGAGTTACCACGGTGACCGCCCCCCGCTGGAGGTGTAGTTACCACGGTGACCGTCCTCCACTGGAGGTGTAGTTACCACGGTGACCGTCCTTCGCTGGAGGTGTAGTTGCCACGGTGATCGTCCCCCGCTGGAGGTGGAGTTACCACGGTGACCGTCCTTCGCTGGAGGTGTAGTTACCACGGTGACCGTCCTCCGCTGGAGGTGTAGTTACCACGGTGACCGTCCTCCGCTGGAGGTGGAGTTCCCACGGTGACCGTCCTTCGCTGGAGGTGGAGTTCCCACGGTGACCGTCCTTCGCTGGAGGTGGAGTTCCCACGGTGACCGTCCCCCGCTGGAGGTGGAGTTCCCACGGTGACCGTCCCCCGCTGGAGGTGGAGTTACCACGGTGACCGTGCTCCGCTGGAGGTGTAGTTACCGCGGTGACCGACCTCCGCTGGCGGTGGAGTTACCGCGGTGACCGTCCTCTGCTGGAGGTGTAGTTACCACGGTGACCGCCCCCCGCTGGAGGTGTAGTTACCACGGTGACCGTCCCCCGCTGGAGGTGTAGTTACCACGGTGACCGTCCCCCGCTGGAGGTGGAGTTCCCACGGTGACCGTCCCCCGCTGGAGGTGGAGTTCCCACGGTGACCGTCCCCCGCTGGAGGTGGAGTTACCACGGTGACCGTCCTTCGCTGGAGGTGTAGTTGCCACGGTGACCGTCCCCCGCTGGCGGTGTAGTTACCACGGTGACCGTCCCTCGCTGGCGGTGTAGTTACCACGGTCACCGTCCCCCGCTGGCAGTGTAGTTACCACGGTGACCGCCCCCCGCTTGCGGTGTAGTTACCACGGTGACCGTCGTCCATTAGAGATGTAGTTACCACGGTGACCGTCGTTCATTATAGATGTGGTTACCACGGTGACCATCCCCCGCTGGCGGTGTAGTTACCACGATGACCATCCCACCCCCGGCAGTGTAGTTACCACGGGGACCTAGAGATGTAGTTACCACGGTGACCATCCCCCCCGGCAGTATAGTTACCACGGTGACCGTCCTCCGCTGGAGGTGTAGTTACCACGGTGACCGTCGTCCGCTAGAGATATACTTACCACGGTGACCATCCCCCGCTGGCGGTATAGTTACCACAGTGACCATCCCCTCCCCGGCAGTGTAGTTACTACGGTGACCGTCCCCCGCTAAAGGTGTAGTTACCACGGTGACCGCCCCCCGCTGGAGGTGTAGTTACCACGGTGACCGTCCCCCGCTGGAGGTGGAGTTACCATGGTGACTGTCCCCCGCTGGAGGTGGAGTTCCCATGGTGACCGACCTCCGCGGGCGGTGTAGTTACCACGGTGACCGTTCTTCGCTGGAGGTGTAGTTGCCACGGTGATCGTCCCCCGCTGGAGGTGGAGTTACCACGGTGACCGTCCTTCGCTGGAGGTGTAGTTACCACGGTGACCGTCCTCCGCTGGAGGTGTAGTTACCACGGTGACCGTCCTCCGCTGGAGGTGGAGTTACCACGGTGACCGCCCCCCGCTGGAGGTGTAGTTACCACGGTGACCGTCCTCCACTGGAGGTGTAGTTACCACGGTGACCGTCCTTCGCTGGAGGTGTAGTTACCACGGTGACCGTCCTCCGCTGGAGGTGTAGTTACCACGGTGACCGTCCTCCGCTGGAGGTGTAGTTACCACGGTGACCGACCTCCGCTGGCGGTGGAGTTACCGCGGTGACCGTCCTCTGCTGGAGGTGTAGTTAGCACGGTGACCGCCCCCCGCTGGAGGTGTAGTTACCACGGTGACCGCCCCCCGCTGGAGGTGTAGTTACCACGGTGACCGTCCCCCGCTGGAGGTGTAGTTACCACGGTGACCGTCCCCCGCTGGAGGTGTAGTTACCACGGTGACCGTCCCCCGCTGGAGGTGTAGTTACCACGGTGACCGTCCTTCGCTGGAGGTGTAGTTACCACGTTGACCGTCCCCCGCTGTAGGTGGAGTTACCACGGTGACCGTCCCCCGCTGGAGGTGTAGTTACCACGGTGACCGTCCTCCACTGGAGGTGTAGTTACCACGGTGACCGTCCTCCACTGGAGGTGGAGTTACCACGGTGACCGACCCCGCTGGAAGTGGAGTTACCATGGTGACCGCCCCCCGCTGGAGGTGTAGTTACCACGGTGACCGTCCTCCACTGGAGGTGGAGTTACCACGGTGACCGCCCCCGATGGAGGTGGAGTTACCATTATGACCATCCCTCTCTGGAGGTGGAGTTACCACGGTGACCGTCCTCCGCTGGAGGTGGAGTTACCACGGTGACCGACCCCCGCTGGAGGTGGAGTTACCACGGTGACCGTCCCCCGCTGGAGGTGGAGTTACCACGGTGACCGTCCCCCGCTGGAGGTGGAGTTACCACGGTGACCGTCCCCCGCTGGAGGTGGAGTTACCACGGTGACCGTCCCCCGCTGGAGGTGGAGTTACCAGGTGACCGTCCCCCACTGGAGGTGGAGTTACCAGGTGACCGTCCCCCGCTGGAGGTGGAGTTACCACGGTGACCGCCCCTCGCTGGAGGTGGAGTTACCACGGTGACCGTCCCCCGCTGGAGGTGTAGTTACCACGGTGACCGTCCCCCGCTGGAGGTGTAGTTACCACGGTGACCGCCCCCCGCTGGAGGTGTAGTTACCACGGTGACCGTCCCCGCTGGAGGTGGAGTTACCACGGTGACCGTCCCCCGCTGGAGGTGGAGTTACCACGGTGACCGACCCCGCTGGAGGTGGAGTTACCACGGTGACCGCCCCCCGCTGGAGGTGTAGTTACCACGGTGACCGTCCTCCACTGGAGGTGTAGTTACCACGGTGACCGTCCTCCGCTGGAGGTGTAGTTGCCACGGTGATCGTCCCCCGCTGGAGGTGGAGTTGCCACGGTGATCGTCCCCCGCTGGAGGTGGAGTTACCACGGTGACCGTCCTCCGCTGGAGGTGGAGTTACCACGGTGACCGACCCCCGCTGGAGGTGGAGTTACCACGGTGACCGTCCCCCGCTGGAGGTGGAGTTACCACGGTGACCGTCCCCCGCTGGAGGTGGAGTTACCACGGTGACCGTCCCCCGCTGGAGGTGGAGTTACCACGGTGACCGTCCCCCGCTGGAGGTGGAGTTACCAGGTGACCGTCCCCCACTGGAGGTGGAGTTACCAGGTGACCGTCCCCCGCTGGAGGTGGAGTTACCACGGTGACCGCCCCTCGCTGGAGGTGGAGTTACCACGGTGACCGTCCCCCGCTGGAGGTGTAGTTACCACGGTGACCGTCCCCCGCTGGAGGTGTAGTTACCACGGTGACCGCCCCCCGCTGGAGGTGTAGTTACTACGGTGACCGTCCCCGCTGGAGGTGGAGTTACCACGGTGACCGTCCCCCGCTGGAGGTGGAGTTACCACGGTGACCGACCCCGCTGGAGGTGGAGTTACCACGGTGACCGCCCCCCGCTGGAGGTGTAGTTACCACGGTGACCGTCCTCCACTGGAGGTGTAGTTACCACGGTGACCGTCCTCCGCTGGAGGTGTAGTTGCCACGGTGATCGTCCCCCGCTGGAGGTGGAGTTGCCACGGTGATCGTCCCCCGCTGGAGGTGGAGTTACCACGGTGACCGTCCTTCGCTGGAGGTGTAGTTACCACGGTGACCGTCCTCCGCTGGAAGTGTAGTTACCACGGTGACCGTCCTTCGCTGGAGGTGTAGTTACCACGGTGACCGTCCTTCGCTGGAGGTGGAGTTCCCACGGTGACCGTCCCCCGCTGGAGGTGGAGTTCCCACGGTGACCGTCCCCCGCTGGAGGTGGAGTTACCACGGTGACCGTACCACACTGGAGGTGTAGTTACCACGGTGACCGTCCTCCGCTGGAGGTGTAGTTACCGCGGTGACCGACCTCCGCTGGCGGTGGAGTTACTGCGGTGACCGTCCGCTGCTGGAGGTGTAGTTACCACGGTGACCGCCCCCCGCTGGAGGTGTAGTTACCACGGTGACCGTCCCCCGCTGGAGGTGTAGTTACCACGGTGACCGTCCCCCGCTGGAGGTGTAGTTCCCACGGTGACCGTCCCCCGCTGGAGGTGGAGTTCCCACGGTGACCGTCCCCCGCTGGAGGTGGAGTTCCCACGGTGACCGTCCCCCGCTGGAGCTGGAGTTACCACGGTGACCGTCCTTCGCTGGAGGTGTAGTTGCCACGGTGACCGTCCCCCGCTGGCGGTGTAGTTACCACGGTGACCGTCCCTCGCTGGCGGTGTAGTTACCACGGTCACCGTCCCCCGCTGGCGGTGTAGTTACCACGGTGACCGCCCCCCGCTTGCGGTGTAGTTACCACGGTGACCGTCGTCCATTAGAGATGTAGTTACCACGGTGACCGTCGTTCATTATAGATGTGGTTACCACGGTGACCATCCCCCGCTGGAGGTGTAGTTACCACGGTGACCGTCCTCCGCTGGAGGTGTAGTTACCACAGTGACCGACCTCCGCTGGCGGTGGAGTTACCGCGGTGACCGTCCTCTGCTGGAGGTGTAGTTACCACAGTGACCGCCCCCCGCTGGAGGTGTAGTTACCACGGTGACCATCCCCCGCTGGAGGTGTAGTTACCACGGTGACCGTCCCCCGCTGGAGGTGTAGTTACCACGGTGACCGTCCCCCGCTGGAGGTGTAGTTACCACGGTGACCGTCCCCCGCTGGAGGTGTAGTTACCACGGTAACCGTCCTTCGCTGGAGTTGTAGTTACCACGTTGACCGTCCCCCGCTGTAGGTGGAGTTACCATGGTGACTGTCCCCCGCTGGAGGTGGAGTTCCCATGGTGACCGACCTCCGCTGGCGGTGTAGTTACCACGGTGACCGACCTCCGCTGGCGGTGTAGTTACCACGGTGACCGTCCTTCGCTGGAGGTGTAGTTGCCACGTTGACCGTCCCCCGCTGGAGGTGGAGTTCCCACGGTGACCGTCCTTCGCTGGAGGTGGAGTTCCCACGGTGACCGTCCCCCGCTGGAGGTGGAGTTACCACGGTGACCGTCCTTCGCTGGAGGTGTAGTTGCCACGGTGACCGTCCCCCGCTGGCGGTGTAGTTACCACGGTGACCGTCCCTCGCTGGCGGTGTAGTTACCACGGTGACCGCCCCCCGCTTGCGGTGTAGTTACCACGGTGACCGTCGTCCATTAGAGATGTAGTTACCACGGTGACCGTCGTTCATTATAGATGTGGTTACCACGGTGACCATCCCCCGCTGGCGGTGTAGTTACCACGATGACCATCCCACCCCCGGCAGTGTAGTTACCACGGGGACCGTCGTCTACTAGAGATGTAGTTACCACGGTGACCATCCCCCCCGGCAGTATAGTTACCACGGTGACCGTCCTCCGCTGGAGGTGTAGTTACCACGGTGACCGTCGTCCGCTAGAGATATACTTACCACGGTGACCATCCCCCGTTGGCGGTATAGTTACCACAGTGACCATCCCCTCCCCGGCAGTGTAGTTACTACGGTGACCGTCCCCCGCTAAAGGTGTAGTTACCACGGTGACCGTCCCCCGCTGGAGGTGGAGTTACCACGGTGACCGCCCCCCGCTGGAGGTGTAGTTACCACGGTGACCGTCCCCCGCTGGAGGTGGAGTTACCATGGTGACTGTCCCCCGCTGGAGGTGGAGTTCCCATGGTGACCGACCTCCGCGGGCGGTGTAGTTACCACGGTGACCGTCCTTCGCTGGAGGTGTAGTTGCCACGGTGATCGTCCCCCGCTGGAGGTGGAGTTACCACGGTGACCGTCCTTCGCTGGAGGTGTAGTTACCACGGTGACCGTCCTCCGCTGGAGGTGTAGTTACCACGGTGACCGTCCTCCGCTGGAGGTGTAGTTACCACGGTGACCGTCCTCCGCTGGAGGTGTAGTTACCACAGTGACCGACCTCCGCTGGCGGTGGAGTTACCGCGGTGACCGTCCTCTGCTGGAGGTGTAGTTACCACGGTGACCGCCCCCCGCTGGAGGTGTAGTTACCACGGTGACCGTCCCCCGCTGGAGGTGTAGTTACCACGGTGACCGTCCCCCGCTGGAGGTGTAGTTACCACGTTGACCGTCCCCCGCTGGAGGTGGAGTTCCCATGGTGACCGACCTCCGCTGGCAGTGTAGTTACCACGGTGACCGACCTCCGCTGGCGGTGTAGTTACCACGGTGACCGTCCCCGCTGGAGGTGGAGTTACCACGGTGACCGTCCCCCGCTGGAGGTGGAGTTACCACGGTGACCGACCCCGCTGGAGGTGGAGTTACCACGGTGACCGCCCCCCGCTGGAGGTGTAGTTACCACGGTGACCGTCCTCCACTGGAGGTGTAGTTACCACGGTGACCGTCCTTCGCTGGAGATGTAGTTGCCACGGTGATCGTCCCCCGCTGGAGGTGGAGTTACCACGGTGACCGTCCTTCGCTGGAGGTGTAGTTACCACGGTGACCGTCCTCCGCTGGAAGTGTAGTTACCACGGTGACCGTCCTTCGCTGGAGGTGTAGTTACCACGGTGACCGTCCTTCGCTGGAGGTGGAGTTCCCACGGTGACCATCCTTCGCTGGAGGTGGAGTTCCCACGGTGACCGTCCCCCGCTGGAGGTGGAGTTCCCACGGTGACCGTCCCCCGCTGGAGGTGGAGTTCCCACGGTGACCGTCCCCCGCTGGAGGTGGAGTTCCCACGGTGACCGTCCCCCGCTGGAGGTGGAGTTCCCACGGTGACCGTCCCCCGCTGGAGGTGGAGTTCCCACGGTGACCGTCCCCCGCTGGAGGTGTAGTTACCACGGTGACCGTCCTCCGCTGGAGGTGTAGTTACCGCAGTGACCGACCTCCGCTGGCGGTGGAGTTACTGCGGTGACCGTCCTCTGCTGGAGGTGTAGTTACCACGGTGACCGCCCCCCGCTGGAGGTGTAGTTACCACGGTGACCGCCCCCAGCTGGAGGTGTAGTTACCACGGTGACCGTCCCCCGCTGGAGGTGTAGTTCCCACGGTGACCGTCCCCCACTGGAGGTGGAGTTCCCACGGTGACCGTCCCCTGCTGGAGGTGGAGTTCCCACGGTGACCGTCCCCCGCTGGAGGTGGAGTTACCACGGTGACCGTCCTTCGCTGGAGGTGTAGTTGCCACGGTGACCGTCCCCCGCTGGCGGTGTAGTTACCACGGTGACCGTCCCTCGCTGGCGGTGTAGTTACCACGGTCACCGTCCCCCGCTGGCGGTGTAGTTACCACGGTGACCGCCCCCCGCTTGCGGTGTAGTTACCACGGTGACCGTCGTCCATTAGAGATGTAGTTACCACGGTGACCGTCGTTCATTATAGATGTGGTTACCACGGTGACCATCCCCCGCTGGCGGTGTAGTTACCACGATGACCATCCCACCCCCGGCAGTGTAGTTACCACGGGGACCGTCGTCTACTAGAGATGTAGTTACCACGGTGACCATCCCCCCCGGCAGTATAGTTACCACGGTGACCGTCCTCCGCTGGAGGTGTAGTTACCACAGTGACCGTCGTCCGCTAGAGATATACTTACCACGGTGACCATCCCCCGCTGGCGGTATAGTTACCACAGTGACCATCCCCTCCCCGGCAGTGTAGTTACTACGGTGACCGTCCCCCGCTAAAGGTGTAGTTACCACGGTGACCGTCCCCCGCTGGAGGTGGAGTTACCACGGTGACCGCCCCCCGCTGGAGGTGTAGTTACCACGGTGACCGTCCCCCGCTGGAGGTGGAGTTACCATGGTGACTGTCCCCCGCTGGAGGTGGAGTTCCCATGGTGACCGACCTCCGCGGGCGGTGTAGTTACCACGGTGACCGTCCTTCGCTGGAGGTGTAGTTGCCACGGTGATCGTCCCCCGCTGGAGGTGGAGTTACCACGGTGACCGTCCTTCGCTGGAGGTGTAGTTACCACGGTGACCGTCCTCCGCTGGAGGTGTAGTTACCACGGTGACCGTCCTCCGCTGGAGGTGTAGTTACCACGGTGACCGTCCCCCGCTGGAGGTGTAGTTACCACGGTAACCGTCCCCCGCTGGAGGTGTAGTTACCACGGTAACCGTCCTTCGCTGGAGGTGTAGTTACCACGTTGACCGTCCCCCGCTGTAGGTGGAGTTACCATGGTGACCGTCCCCCGCTGGAGGTGGAGTTCCCATGGTGACCGACCTCCGCTGGCGGTGTAGTTACCACGGTGACCGACCTCCGCTGGCGGTGTAGTTACCACGGTGACCGTCCTTCGCTGGAGGTGTAGTTGCCACGTTAACCGTCCCCCCGCTGGAGGTGGAGTTCCCACGGTGAC
Organism: Phyllobates terribilis; assembly: GCF_046119375.1. Classification (NCBI taxonomy): domain Eukaryota; kingdom Metazoa; phylum Chordata; class Amphibia; order Anura; family Dendrobatidae; genus Phyllobates; species Phyllobates terribilis. Next base: position 807,906 of record NW_027363019.1, read on the forward strand.
CGTCCTTCGCTGGAGGTGGAGTTCCCACGGTGACCGTCCCCCGCTGGAGGTGCAGTTCCCACGGTGACCGTCCTTCGCTGGAGGTGGAGTTACCACGGTGACCGTCCTCCGCTGGAGGTTTAGTTACCACGGTGACCGTCCTCCGCTGGAGGTGTAGTTACCACGGTGACCGTCCTCCGCTGGAGGTGGAGTTACCACGGTGACCGCCCCCCGCTGGAGGTGTAGTTACCACGGTGACCGTCCTCCACTGGAGGTGTAGTTACCACGGTGACCGTCCTTCGCTGGAGGTGTAGTTGCCACGGTGATCGTCCCCCGCTGGAGGTGGAGTTACCACGGTGACCGTCCTTCGCTGGAGGTGTAGTTACCACGGTGACCGTCCTCCGCTGGAGGTGTAGTTACCACTGTGACCGTCCTCCGCTGGAGGTGTAGTTACCACGGTGACCGTCCTCCGCTGGAGGTGTAGTTACAACGGTGACCGACCTCCGCTGGTGGTGGAGTTACCGCGGTGACCGTCCTCTGCTGGAGGTGTAGTTACTGCGGTGACCGCCCCCCGCTGGAGGTGTAGTTACCACGGTGACCGTCCCCCGCTGGAGGTGTAGTTACCACGGTGACCGTCCCCCGCTGGAGGTGTAGTTACCATGGTGACCGTCCCCCGCTGGAGGTGTAGTTACCACGGTGACCGTCCCCCGCTGGAGGTGTAGTTACCACGGTGACCGTCCCCCGCTGGAGGTGTAGTTACCACGGTGACCGTCCTTCGCTGGAGGTGTAGTTACCACGTTGACCATCCCCCGCTGTAGGTGGAGTTACCACGGTGACCGTCCCCCGCTGGAGGTGGAGTTACCACGGTGACCGTCCCCCGCTGGAGGTGGAGTTACCACGGTGACCGTCCCCCGCTGGAGGTGGAGTTACCACAGTGACCGTCCTCCGCTGGAGATGGAGTTACCACGGTGACCGTCCCCCGCTGGAGGTGGAGTTACCACGGTGACCGCCCTCCGCTTGAGGTGTAGTTACCACGGTGACCGACCTCCGCTGGAGGTGGAGTTACCTCGGTGACCGTCCTCTGCTGGAGGTGGAGTTACCACGGTGACCGCCCCCCGCTGGAGGTGTAGTTACCACGGTGACCGTCCTTCGCTGGAGGTGTAGTTACCACGGTGACCGTCCTTCGCTGGAGGTGTAGTTACCACGGTGACCGTCCCCCGCTGGAGGTGGAGTTACCATGGTGACCGTCCCCCGCTGGAGGTGGAGTTCCCATGGTGACCGTCCCCCGCTGGAGGTGGAGTTCCCATGGTGACCGACCTCCGCTGGCGGTGTAGTTACCACGGTGACCGTCCTTCGCTGGAGGTGTAGTTGCCACGGTGACCGTCCCCCGCTGGAGGTGTAGTTACCACGGTGACCGTCCTTCGCTGGAGGTGTAGTTACCACGGTGACCGTCCTCCGCTGGAGGTGTAGTTACCACGGTGACCGTCCTCCGCTGGAGGTGTAGTTACCACGGTGACCGTCCTCAGCTGGAGGTGTAGTTACCGCGGTGACCGTCCTCTGCTGGAGGTGTAGTTACCACGGTGACCGTCCCCCGCTGGAGGTGGCGTTACCACAGTGACCGCCCCCCGCTGGAGGTGTAGTTACCACGGTGACCGCCCCCCGCTGGAGGTGTAATTACCACGGTGACCGTCCCCCGCTTTAGGTGTAGTTACCATGGTGACCGTCCCCTGCTGGAGGTGGAGTTCCCATGGTGACCGACCTCCACTGGCGGTGTAGTTACCACAGTGACCGTCCTTCGCTGGAGGTGTAGTTGCCATGGTGACCGTCCCCCGCTGGAGGTGTAGTTACCACGGTGACCATCCTTCGCTGGAGGTGTAGTTACCACGGTGACCGTCCTTCGCTGGAGGTGGAGTTCCCACGGTGACCGTCCTTCGCTGGAGGTGGAGTTCCCACGGTGACAGTCCCCCGCTGGAGGTGGAGTTCCCACGGTGACCGTCCCCCGCTGGAGGTGGAGTTCCCACAGTGACCGTCCCCCGCTGGAGGTGGAGTTACCACGGTGACCGTCCCCCGCTGGAGGTGTAGTTACCACGGTGACCGTCCTCCGCTGGAGGTGTAGTTACCGCGGTGACCGACCTCCGCTGGCGGTGGAGTTACCGCGGTGACCGTCCTCTGCTGGAGGTGTAGTTACCACGGTGACCGACCCCCGCTGGAGGTGTAGTTACCACGGTGACCGTCCCCCGCTGGAGGTGTAGTTACCACGGTGACCGTCCCCCGCTGGAGGTGTAGTTACCACGGTGACCGTCCCCCGCTGGAGGTGTAGTTACCACGGTGACCGTCCCCCGCTGGAGGTGGAGTTCCCACGGTGACCGTCCCCCGCTGGAGGTGGAGTTCCCACGGTGACCGTCCCCCGCTGGAGGTGGAGTTACCACGGTGACCGTCCTTCGCTGGAGGTGTAGTTGCCACGGTGACCGTCCCCCGCTGGCGGTGTAGTTACCACGGTGACCGTCCCTCGCTGGCGGTGTAGTTACCACGGTCACCGTCCCCCGCTGGCGGTGTAGTTACCACGGTGACCGTCCCCCGCTTGCGGTGTAGTTACCACGGTGACCGTCGTCCATTAGAGATGTAGTTACCACGGTGACCGTCGTTCATTATAGATGTGGTTACCACGGTGACCATCCCCCGCTGGCGGTGTAGTTACCACGATGACCATCCCACCCCCGGCAGTGTAGTTACCACGGGGACCGTCGTCTACTAGAGATGTAGTTACCACGGTGACCATCCCCCCCGGCAGTATAGTTACCACGGTGACCGTCCTCCGCTGGAGGTGTAGTTACCACGGTGACCGTCGTCCGCTAGAGATATACTTACCACGGTGACCATCCCCCGCTGGCGGTATAGTTACCACAGTGACCATCCCCTCCCCGGCAGTGTAGTTACTACGGTGACCGTCCCCCGCTAAAGGTGGAGTTACCACGGTGACCGTCCCCCGCTGGAGGTGGAGTTACCACGGTGACCGCCCCCCGCTGGAGGTGTAGTTACCACGGTGACCGTCCCCCGCTGGAGGTGGAGTTACCATGGTGACTGTCCCCCGCTGGAGGTGGAGTTCCCATGGTGACCGACCTCCGCGGGCGGTGTAGTTACCACGGTGACCGTCCTTCGCTGGAGGTGTAGTTGCCACGGTGATCGTCCCCCGCTGGAGGTGGAGTTACCACGGTGACCGTCCTTCGCTGGAAGTGTAATTACCACGGTGACCGTCCTCCACTGGAGGTGTAGTTACCACGGTGACCGTCCTCCGCTGGAGGTGTAGTTACCACGGTGACCGTCCTCCGCTGGAGGTGTAGTTACCACGGTGACCTTCCTCCGCTGGAGGTGTAGTTACCACGGTGACCGACCTCCGCTGGCGGTGGAGTTACCGCGGTGACCGTCCTCTGCTGGAGGTGTAGTTACCACGGTGACCGCCCCCCGCTGGAGGTGTAGTTACCACGGTGACCGTCCCCCGCTGGAGGTGTAGTTACCACGGTGACCGTCCCCCGCTGGAGGTGTAGTTACCACGGTGACCGTCCCCCGCTGGAGGTGTAGTTACCACGGTGACCGTCCCCCGCTGGAGGTGTAGTTACCACGGTAACCGTCCTTCGCTGGAGGTGGAGTTACCACGTTGACCGTCCCCCGCTGTAGGTGGAGTTACCATGGTGACCGTCCTCCGCTGGCGGTGTAGTTACCACGGTGACCGACCTCCGCTGGCGGTGTAGTTACCACGGTGACCATCCTTCGCTGGAGGTGTAGTTGCCACGTTGACCGTCCCCCGCTGGAGGTGGAGTTCCCACGGTGACCGTCCTTCGCTGGAGGTGGAGTTCCCACGGTGACCGTCCCCCGCTGGAGGTGGAGTTCCCACGGTGACCGTCCTTCGCTGGAGGTGTGGTTGCCACGGTGACCATCCTTCGCTGGAGGTGTAGTTGCCACGGTGACCGTCCCCCGCTGGAGGTGGAGTTACCACGGTGACCGTCCCCCGCTGGAGGTGGAGTTACCACGGTGACCGCCCCCGCTGGTGGTGTAGTTACCACGGTGCCAGTCCCCTGCTGGAGGTGTAGTTACCACGGTGACCGTCCTCCTACGAGGCTGATAATGTGCGGTCAGATCAGTGGAGGAGGTCGCGGTGGAGATTGTGGCTTTTCCTCCAGATTCTTCCTGATAAATGTCGGATATTTGGGGCAGAATTCAGTGATTGTCGTTATATCGTCCCCTGTATCTCCATCTTCTCCTTTATCATGAAGACGCCGGCAGGACGAGATCCCTCCAGCTGATCCAGTGTTCATCCCTCCTTCTCCTGAATGACCCCGAGGATGGACGAGGACGAGACCACCAGAAGATTATTACACTTCACCCTGGAGATCATCTCCCTGCTGAGCGGAGAGGTAACTCCTCTACATTTCTATCAGCTTTATTGTGTTATGTAACAAGTCCGACATCGGGAAGAGGAAATCCAGAAGAGGAAGAGAAGGATTCTTTACTGTAAGAGCAGTGATTGTGTGCAGCTCTCTGCCAGGAGGAGTTGTCATGGGGATTCCCTATAAGAGCTGTAGAGGGGCCTGGATGTCTGTCCTGAGTGTAATAATATTCCAGGTTATGGCCCCAGATTACTGGAGACGGTTATTGATCCCGGGATTTCTACTGATTGTCAGATCTGGAGTCGGGAAGGAACTCTTCTCCCTAAGTGTCTCTCTCCATACACAGGATTACACAATAGTGAGGAAGACACCGGGGGAGGGTGTGACTCCCATCATCCATCTCCAGGAGTCAGGAGGGCGGAGCCCAGACCCCATCACAGAGCCTCCCCCGCACCCCCCGATACATGAGAGGAAGAAGAAGATCCTAGAGCTCAGCAACAAGATGATTGAGCTGCTGAGCGGAGAGGTGACTGCTGGGACATTATACAGGACAGCACTGGAGGATTCTGGGTGATGAGCGGAGAGGTGACTGCTGGGACATTATACAGGACAGCACTGGAGGATTCTGGGTGATGACCAGAGAGGTGACTGCTGGGACATTATACAGGACGGCACTGAAGGATTCCGGGTGATGATAGGAGAGGTGACTGCTGGGACATTATACAGGACAGCACTGGAGGATTCTGGGTGATGAGCGGAGAGGTGACTGCTGGGACATTATACAGGACAGCACTGGAGGATTCTGGGTGATGACCAGAGAGGTGACTGCTGGGACATTATACAGGACGGCACTGAAGGATTCCGGATGATGATAGGAGAGGTGACTGCTGGGACATTATACAGGACAGCACTGTAGGATTCTGGGTGATGAGCGGAGAGGTGACTGCTGGGACATTATACAGGACAGCACTGGAGGATTCTGGGTGATGACCGTAGAGGTGACTGCTGGGACATTATACAGGACAGCACTGGAGGATTCTGGGTGATGAGCGGAGAGGTGACTGCTGGGACATTATACAGGACGGCACTGGAGGATTCTGGGTGATGAGCGGAGAGGTGACTGCTGGGACATTATACAGGACGGCACTGGAGGATTCTGGGTAATGAGCGGAGAGGTGACTGCTGGGACATTATGCAGGACAGCACTGGAGGATTCTGGGTGATGAGCGGAGAGGTGACTGCTGGGACATTATACAGGACAGCACTGGAGGATTCTGGGTGATGACCGGAGAGGTGACTGCTGGGACATTATACAGGACAGCACTAGAGGATTCTGGGTGATGACCGGAGAGGTGACTGCTGGGACATTATACAGAACGGCACTGGAGGATTCTGGGTGATGACCGGAGAGTTGACTGCTGGGACATTATACAGGACGGCACTGGAGGATTCTGGGTGATGACCGCAGAGGTGACTGCTGGGACATTATACAGGACAGCACTGGAGGATTCTGGGTGATGACCGGAGAGGTGACTGCTGGGACATTATACAGGACGGCACTGGAGGATTCTGGGTGATGACCGGAGAGATGACTGCTGGGACATTAGACAGGACGGCATTGGCGGATTCTGGGTGATGACCGGAGAGGTGACTGCTGGGACATTATACAGGACGGCACTGGAGGATTCTGGGTGATGACCGGAGAGGTGACTGCTGGGACATTATACAGGACAGCACTGGAGGATTCTGGGTGATGACCGCAGAGGTCACTGCTGGGACATTATACAGGACAGCACTGGAGGATTCTGGGTGATGACCGCAGAGGTGACTGCTGGGACATTATACAGGACAGCACTGGAGAATTCTGGGTGATGACCGCAGAGGTGACTGCTGGGACATTATACAGGACAACACTGAGGGATTCTGGGTGATGACCGGAGAGGTGACTGCTGGGACATTATACAGGACAGCACTGGAGGATTCTGGGTGATGAGCGGAGAGGTGACTGCTGGGACATTATACAGTACCGCACTGGAGGATTCTGGGTGATGACCGGAGAGTTGACTGCTGGGACATTATACAGGACAACACTGGGGGATTCTGGGTGATGACCGGAGAGGTGACTGCTGGGACATTATACAGGACAGCACTGGAGGATTCTGGGTGATGAGCGGAGAGGTGACTGCTGGGACATTATACAGGACAGCACTGGAGGATTCTGGGTGATGACCGGAGAGGTGACTGATGGGACATTGTACAGGACAGCACTGGAGGATTCTGGGTGATGACCGGAGAGGTGACTGCTGGGAGATTATACAGGACAGCACTGGAGGATTCTGGTGATGACCGGAGAGGTGACTGCTGGGACATTATACAGGACAGCACTGGAGGATTCTGGGTGATGAGCGCAGAGGTGACTGCTCGGACATTATACAGGACGGCACTGGAGGATTCTGGGTGATGACCGGAGAGGTGACTGCTGGGACATTATACAGAACGGCACTGGAGGATTCTGGGTGATGACCGGAGAGTTGAATGCTGGGACATTATACAGGACGGCACTGGAGGATTCTGGGTGATGACCGCAGAGGTGACTGCTGGGACATTATACAGGACGGCACTGGAGGATTCTGGGTGATGACCGGAGAGGTGACTGCTGGGACATTATACAGGACAGCACTGGAGGATTCTGGGTGATGACCGCAGAGGTCACTGCTGGGACATTATACAGGACAGCACTGGAGGATTCTGGGTGATGACCGCAGAGGTGACTGCTGGGACATTATACAGGACAGCACTGGAGGATTCTGGGTGATGACCGGAGAGGTGACTGCTGGGACATTATACAGGACGGCACTGGAGGATTCTGGGTGATGACCGTAGAGATGACTGCTGGGACATTATACAGGACGGCTTTGGCGGATTCTGGGTGATGACCGGAGAGGTGACTGCTGGGACATTATACAGGACGGCACTGGAGGATTCTGGGTGATGACCGGAGAGGTGACTGCTGGGACATTATACAGGACAGCACTGGAGGATTTTGGGTGATGACCGGAGAGGTGACTGCTCGGACATTATACAGGACGGCACTGGAGGATTCTGGGTGATGACCGGAGAGGTGACTGCTGGGACATTATACAGGACAGCACTGGAGGATTCTGGGTGATGAGCGGAGAGGTGACTGCTGAAACTTTATACAGGACAGCACTGGAGGATTCTGGGTGATGACCGGAGAGGTGACTGCTGGGACATTATACAGGACAGCACTGGAGGATTCTGGGTGATGAGCGGAGAGGTGACTGCTGGGACATTATACAGGACAGCACTGGAGGATTCTGGGTGATGACCGGAGAGGTGACTGATGGGACATTATACAGGACAGCACTGGAGGATTCTGGGTGATGACCGGAGAGGTGACTGCTGGGAGATTATACAGGACAGCACTGGAGGATTCTGGTGATGACCGGAGAGGTGACTGCTGGGACATTATACAGGACAGCACTGGAGGATTCTGGGTGATGAGCGCAGAGGTGACTGCTCGGACATTATACAGGACGGCACTGGAGGATTCTGGGTGATGACCGGAGAGGTGACTGCTGGGACATTATACAGAACGGCACTGGAGGATTCTGGGTGATGACCGGAGAGTTGACTGCTGGGACATTATACAGGACGGCACTGGAGGATTCTGGGTGATGACCGCAGAGGTGACTGCTGGGACATTATACAGGACAGCACTGGAGGACTCTGGGTGATGACCGGAGAGGTGACTGCTGGGACATTATACAGGACGGCACTGGAGGATTCTGGGTGATGACCGGAGAGATGACTGCTGGGACATTATACAGGACGGCATTGGCGGATTCTGGGTGATGACCGGAGAGGTGACTGCTGGGACATTATACAGGACGGCACTGGAGGATTCTGGGTGATGACCGGAGAGGTGACTGCTGGGACATTATACAGGACAGCACTGGAGGATTCTGGGTTATGACCGCAGAGGTCACTGCTGGGACATTATACAGGACAGCACTGGAGGATTCTGGGTGATGACCGCAGAGGTGACTGCTGGGACATTATACAGGACAGCACTGGAGGATTCTGGGTGATGACCGCAGAGGTGACTGCTGTGACATTATACAGGACAACACTGAGGGATTCTGGGTGATGACCGGAGAGGTGACTGCTGGGACATTATACAGGACAGCACTGGAGGATTCTGGGTGATGAGCGGAGAGGTGACTGCTGGGACATTATACAGTACCGCACTGGAGGATTCTGGGTGATGACCGGAGAGGTGACTGCTGGGACATTATACAGGACAACACTGGGGGATTCTGGGTGATGACCGGAGAGGTGACTGCTGGGACATTATACAGGACAGCACTGGAGGATTCTGGGTGATGAGCGGAGAGGTGACTGCTGGGACATTATACAGGACAGCACTGGAGGATTCTGGGTGATGACCGGAGAGGTGACTGATGGGACATTGTACAGGACAGCACTGGAGGATTCTGGGTGATGACCGGAGAGGTGACTGCTGGGAGATTATACAGGACAGCACTGGAGGATTATGGGTGATGACCGCAGAGGTGACTGCTGGGACATTATACAGGACAGCACTGGAGGATTCTGGTGATGACCGGAGAGGTGACTGCTGGGACATTATACAGGACAGCACTGGAGGATTCTGGGTGATGAGCGCAGAGGTGACTGCTCGGACATTATACAGGACGGCACTGGAGGATTCTGGGTGATGACCGGAGAGGTGACTGCTGGGACATTATACAGAACGGCACTGGAGGATTCTGGGTGATGACCGGAGAGTTGAATGCTGGGACATTATACAGGACGGCACTGGAGGATTCTGGGTGATGACCGCAGAGGTGACTGCTGGGACATTATACAGGACAGCACTGGAGGATTCTGGGTGATGACCGGAGAGGTGACTGCTGGGACATTATACAGGACGGCACTGGAGGATTCTGGGTGATGACCAGAGAGATGACTGCTGGGACATTATACAGGACGGCATTGGCGGATTCTGGGTGATGACCGGAGAGGTGACTGCTGGGACATTATACAGGATGGCACTGGAGGATTCTGGGTGATGACCGGAGAGGTGACTGCTGGGACATTATACAGGACAGCACTGGAGGATTCTGGGTGATGACCGCAGAGGTCACTGCTGGGACATTATACAGGACAGCACTGGAGGATTCTGGGTGATGACCGCAGAGGTGACTGCTGGGACATTATACAGGACAGCACTGGAGGATTCTGGGTGATGACCGCAGAGGTGACTGCTGGGACATTATACAGGACAACACTGAGGGATTCTGGGTGATGACCGGAGAGGTGACTGCTGGGACATTATACAGGACAGCACTGGAGGATTCTGGGTGATGAGCGGAGAGGTCACTGCTGGGACATTATACAGTACCGCACTGGAGGATTCTGGGTGATGACCGGAGAGGTGACTGCTGGGACATTATACTGGACAGCACTGGAGGATTCTGGGTGATGTCCGGAGAGGTGACTGCTGGGACATTATACAGGACAGCAGTGGAGGATTCTGGGTGATGACCGGAGAGGTGACTGCTGGAACATTATACAGGACAGCACTGTAGGATTCTGGGTGATGACCGGAGAGGTGACTGCTGGGACATTATACAGGACAACACTGGGGGATTCTGGGTGATGACCGGAGAGGTGACTGCTGGGACATTATACAGGACAGCACTGGAGGATTCTGGGTGATGAGCGCAGAGGTGACTGCTGGGACATTATACAGGACAGCACTGGAGGATTCTGGGTGATGATTGGAGAGGTGACTGCTGGGACATTATAGAGCTCAGCAACAAGATGATTGAGCTGCTGAGCGGAGAGGTGACTGCTGGGACATTATACAGGACAGTACTGGAGGATTGGGTGATGAGCGGAGAGGTGACTGCTGGGACATTATACAGGACAGCACTGGAGGATTCTGGGTGATGACCGTAGAGGTGACTGCTGGGACATTATACAGGACAGCACTGGAGGATTCTGGGTGATGAGCGGAGAGGTGACTGCTGGGACATTATACAGGACGGCACTGGAGGATTCTGGGTGATGAGCGGAGAGGTGACTTCTGGGACATAATGCAGGACAGCACTGGAGGATTCTGGGTGATGAGCGGAGAGGTGACTGCTGGGACATTATACAGGACAGCACTGGAGGATTCTGGGTGATGACCGGAGAGGTGACTGCTGGGACATTATACAGGACAGCACTAAAGGATTCTGGGTGATGACCGGAGAGGTGACTGCTGGGACATTATACAGGACAGCACTGGAGGATTCTGGGTGATGTCCGGAGAGGTGACTGCTGGGACATTATACAGGACAGCACTGGAGGATTCTGGGTGATGACCGGAGAGGTGACTGCTGGAACATTATACAGGACAGCACTGGAGGATTCTGGGTGATGACCGGAGAGGTGACTGCTGGGACATTATACAAGAAAACAATGGGGGATTCTGGGTGATGACCGGAGAGGTGACTGCTGGGACATTATACAGGACAGCACTGGAGGATTCTGGGTGATGAGCGCAGAGGTGACTGCTGGGACATTATACAGGACAGCACTGGAGGATTCTGGGTGATGACCGGAGAGGTGACTGCTGGGACATTATACAGGACGGCACTGGAGGATTCTGGGTGATGACCGGAGAGATGACTGCTGGGACATTATACAGGACGGCATTGACGGATTCTGGGTGATAACCGGAGAGGTGACTGCTGGGACATTATACAGGACGGCACTGGAGGATTCTGGGTGATGACCGGAGAGGTGACTGCTGGGACATTATTCAGGACAGCACTGGAGGATTCTGGGTGATGACCGGAGAGGTGACTGCTGGGACTTTATACAGGACAGCACTGGAGGATTCTGGGTGATGACCGGAGAGGTGACTGCTGGGACATTATACAGGACAGCACTGGAGGATTCTGGGTGATGAGCGGAGAGGTGACTGCTGGGACATTATACAGGACAGCACTGGAGGATACTGGGTGATGACCAGAGAGGTGACTAATGGGACATTATACAGGACAGCAATGGAGGATTCTGGGTGATGACCGGAGAGGTGACTGCTGGGAGATTATACAGGACAGCACTGGAGGATTCTGGTGATGACCGGAGAGGTGACTGCTGGGACATTATACAGGACAGCACTGGAGGATTCTGGGTGATGAGCGCAGAGGTGACTGCTCGGACATTATACAGGACGGCACTGGAGGATTCTGGGTGATGACCGGAGAGGTGACTGCTGGGACATTATACAGAATGGCACTGGAGGATTCTGGGTGATGACCGGAGAGTTGACTGCTGGGACATTATACCGGACGGCACTGGAGGATTCTGGGTGATGACCGCAGAGGTGACTGCTGGGACATTATACAGGACAGCACTGGAGGATTCTGGGTGATGACCGGAGAGGTGACTGCTGGGACATTATACAGGACGGCACTGGAGGATTCTGGGTGATGACCGGAGAGGTGACTGCTGGGACATTATACAGGACAGCACTGGAGGATTTTGGGTGATGACCGGAGAGGTGACTGCTCGGACATTATACAGGACGGCACTGGAGGATTCTGGGTGATGACCGGAGAGGTGACTGCTGGGACATTATTCAGGACAGCACTGGAGGATTCTGGGTGATGACCGGAGAGGTGACTGCTGGGACTTTATACAGGACAGCACTGGAGGATTCTGGGTGATGACCGGAGAGGTGACTGCTGGGACATTATACAGGACAGCACTGGAGGATTCTGGGTGATGAGCGGAGAGGTGACTGCTGGGACATTATACAGGACAGCACTGGAGGATTCTGGGTGATGACCAGAGAGGTGACTAATGGGACATTATACAGGACAGCAATGGAGGATTCTGGGTGATGACCGGAGAGGTGACTGCTGGGAGATTATACAGGACAGCACTGGAGGATTCTGGTGATGACCGGAGAGGTGACTGCTGGGACATTATACAGGACAGCACTGGAGGATTCTGGGTGATGAGCGCAGAGGTGACTGCTCGGACATTATACAGGACGGCACTGGAGGATTCTGGGTGATGACCGGAGAGGTGACTGCTGGGACATTATACAGAACGGCACTGGAGGATTCTGGGTGATGACCGGAGAGTTGACTGCTGGGACATTATACCGGACGGCACTGGAGGATTCTGGGTGATGACCGCAGAGGTGACTGCTGGGACATTATACAGGACAGCACTGGAGGATTCTGGGTGATGACCGGAGAGGTGACTGCTGGGACATTATACAGGACGGCACTGGAGGATTCTGGGTGATGACCGGAGAGATGACTGCTGGGACATTATACGGGACGGCATTGGCGGATTCTGGGTGATGACCGGAGAGGTGACTTCTGGGACATTATACAGGACGGCACTGGAGGATTCTGGGTGATGACCGGAGAGGTGACTGCTGGGACATTATACAGGACAGCACTGGAGGATTCTGGGTGATGACCGCAGAGGTCACTGCTGGGACATTATACAGGACAGCACTGGAGGATTCTGGGTGATGACCGCAGAGGTGACTGCTGGGACATTATACAGGACAGCACTGGAGGATTCTGGGTGATGACCGCAGAGGTGACTGCAGGGACATTATACAGGACAACACTGAGGGATTCTGGGTGATGACCGGAGAATTGACTGCTGGGACATTATACAGGACAGCTCTGGAGGATTCTGGGTGATGAGCGGAGAGGTGACTGCTGGGACATTATACAGGACGGCACTGGAGGATTCTGGGTGATGAGCGGAGAGGTGACTGCTGGGACATTATACAGGACGGCACTGGAGGATTCTGGGTGATGAGCGGAGAGGTGACTGCTGGGACATTATACAGGACAGCACTGGAGGATTCTGAGTGATGACCGGAGAGGTGACTGCTGGGACATTATACAGGACAGCACTGGAGGATTCTGGGTGATGACCGGAGAGGTGACTGCTGGGACATTATACAGGACAGCACTGGAGGATTCTGGGTGATGACCGGAGAGGTGACTGCTGGGACATTATACAGGACAGCACTGGAGGATTCTGGGTGATGAGTGGAGAGGTGACTGCTGAGACATTATACAGGACGGCACTGGAGGATTCTGGGTGATGACCGGAGAGGTGACTGCTGGGACTTTATACAGGACGGCACTGGAGGATTCTGGGTGATGACCGGAGAGGTGACTGCTGTAACATTATACAGGACAGCACTGGAGGATTCTGGGTGATGACCGGAGAGGTGGCTGCTGGGAGATTATACAGGACAGCACTGGAGGATTCTGGGTGATGACCGGAGAGGTGACTGCTGGGACATTATACAGGACAGCACTGGAGGATTCTGGGTGATGACCGGAGAGGTGACTGCTGGGACATTATACAGGACAGCACTGGAGGATTCTGAGTGATGAGCGCAGTGGTGACTGCTCGGACATTATACAGGACGGCACTGGAGGATTCTGGGTGATGAGCGGAGAGTTGACTGCTGGGACATTATACAGGACAGCACTAGAGGATTCTGTGTGATGACCGGAGAGGTGACTGCTGGGACATTATACAGGACAGCACTGGAGGATTCTGGGTGATGAGCGCAGAGGTGACTGCTCGGACATTATACAGGACGGCACTGGAGGATTCTGGGTGATGACCGGAGAGGTGTCTGCTGGGACATTATACAGGACGGCACTGGAGGATTCTGGGTGATCACCGGAGAGGTGACTGCTGGGACATTATACACGACGGCACTGGAGGATTCTGGGTGATGACCGGAGAGGTGACTGCTGGGACATTATACAGGACGGCACTGGAGGATTCTGGGTGATGAGCGGAGAGGTGACTGCTGGGACATTATACAGGACAGCACTGGAGGATTCTGAGTGATGACCGGAGAGGTGACTGCTGGGACATTATACAGGACAGCACTGGAGGATTCTGGGTGATGACCGGAGAGGTGACTGCTGGGACATTATACAGGACAGCACTGGGGGATTCTGGGTGATGAGTGGAGAAGTGACTGCTGGGACATTATACAGGACAGCACTGGAGGATTCTGGGTGATGAGTGGAGAGGTGACTGCTGAGACATTATACAGGACGGCACTGGAGGATTCTGGGTGATGACCGGAGAGGTGACTGCTGGGACTTTATACAGGACGGCACTGGAGGATTCTGGGTGATGACCGGAGAGGTGACTGCTGTAACATTATACAGGACAGCACTGGAGGATTCTGGGTGATGACCGGAGAGGTGGCTGCTGGGAGATTATACAGGACAGCACTGGAGGATTCTGGGTGATGACCGGAGAGGTGACTGCTGGGACATTATACAGGACAGCACTGGAGGATTCTGGGTGATGACCGGAGAGGTGACTGCTGGGACATTATACAGGACAGCACTGGAGGATTCTGAGTGATGAGCGCAGTGGTGACTGCTCGGACATTATACAGGACGGCACTGGAGGATTCTGGGTGATGAGCGGAGAGTTGACTGCTGGGACATTATACAGGACAGCACTAGAGGATTCTGTGTGATGACCGGAGAGGTGACTGCTGGGACATTATACAGGACAGCACTGGAGGATTCTGGGTGATGAGCGCAGAGGTGACTGCTCGGACATTATACAGGACGGCACTGGAGGATTCTGGGTGATGACCGGAGAGGTGACTGCTGGGACATTATACAGGACGGCACTGGAGGATTCTGGGTGATCACCGGAGAGGTGACTGCTGGGACATTATACACGACGGCACTGGAGGATTCTGGGTGATGACCGGAGAGGTGACTGCTGGGACATTATACAGGACAGCACTGGAGGATTCTGGGTGATGAACGGAGAGTTGACTGCTGGGACATTATACAGGACAGCACTGGAGGATTCTGGGTGATGACCGCAGAGGTGACTGCTGGGACATTATCCAGGACGGCACTGGGGGATTCTGGGTGATGAGTGGAGAGGTGACTGCTGGGACATTATACAGGACACCACTGGAGGATTCTGGGTGATGACCGGAGAGGTGACTGCTGGGACATTATACAGGACGGCACTGGAGGATTCTGGGTGATGACCGGAGAGGTGACTGCTGGGAGATTATACTGGACAGCACTGGAGGATTCTGGGTGATGAGCGCAGAGGTGACTGCTGGGACATTATACAGGACGGCACTGGAGGATTCTGGGTGATGAGCGCAGAGGTGACTGCTGGGACATTATACAGGACAACACTGGGGGATTCTGGGTGATGACCGGAGAGGTGACTGCTGGGACATTATACAGGACAGCACTGGAGGATTCTGGGTGATGAGCGCAGAGGTGACTGCTCGGACATTATACAGGACGGCACTGGAGGATTCTGGGTGATGACCGGAGAGGTGACTGCTGGGACATTATACAGAACGGCACTGGAGGATTCTGGGTGATGACCGGAGAGTTGACTGCTGGGACATTATACAGGACAGCACTGGAGGATTCTGGGTGATGACCGCAGAGGTGACTGCTGGGACATTATACAGGACAGCACTGGAGGATTCTGGGTGATGACCGGAGAGGTGACTGCTGGTACATTATACAGGACGGCACTGGAGGATTCTGGGTGATGACCGGAGAGGTGACTGCTGGGACATTATACAGGACGGCACTGGAGGATTCTGGGTGATGACCGGAGAGATGACTGCTGGGACATTATACAGGACGGCATTGGCGGATTCTGGGTGATGACCGGAGAGGTGACTGCTGGGACATTATACAGGACGGCACTGGAGGATTCTGGGTGATGACCGGAGAGGTGACTGCTGGGACATTATACAGGACAGCACTGGAGGATTCTGGGTGATGACGGCAGAGGTGACAGCTGGGACATTATACAGGACAGCACTGGAGGATTCTGGGTGATGACCGCAGAGGTGACTGCTGGGACATTATACAGGACAGCACTGGAGTATTCTGGGTGATGACCGCAGAGGTGACTGATGGGACATTATACAGGTCAGCACTGGAGGATTCTGGGTGATGACCGGAGAGTTGACTGCTGGGACATTATACAGGACAGCACTGGAGGATTCTGGGTGATGACCGGAGAGGTGACTGCTGGGACATTATACAGGACAGCACTGGAGGATTCTGGGTGATGAGTGGAGAGGTGACTGCTAAGACATTATACAGGACGGCACTGGAGGATTCTGGGTGATGACTGGAGAGGTGACTGCTGGGACTTTATACAGGACAGCACTGGAGGATTCTGGGTGATGACCGGAGAGGTGACTGCTGGGACATTATACAGGACAGCACTGGAGGATTCTGGGTGATGACCGGAGAGGTGACTGCTGGGAGATTATACAGGACAGCACTGGAGGATTCTGGGTGATGACCGGAGAGGTGACTGCTGGGACATTATACAGGACAGCACTGGAGGATTCTGGGTGATGACCGGAGAGGTGACTGCTGGGACATTATACAGGACAGCACTGGAGGATTCTGGGTGATGAGCGCAGAGGTGACTGCTGGGACATTATACAGGACAGCACTGGAGGATTCTGGGTGATGACCGCAGAGGTGACTGCTGGGACATTATACAGGACAGCACTGGAGGATTCTGGGTGATGACCGGAGAGTTGACTGCTGCGACATTATACAGGACAGCACTGGAGGATTCTGGGTGATGACCGGAGAGGTGACTGCTGGGACATTATACAGGACAGCACTGGAGGATTCTGGGTGATGAGTGGAGAGGTGACTGCTAAGACATTATACAGGACGGCACTGGAGGATTCTGGGTGATGACTGGAGAGGTGACTGCTGGGACTTTATACAGGACAGCACTGGAGGATTCTGGGTGATGACCGGAGAGGTGACTGCTGGGACATTATACAGGACAGCACTGGAGGATTCTGGGTGATGACCGGAGAGGTGACTGCTGGGAGATTATACAGGACAGCACTGGAGGATTCTGGGTGATGACCGGAGAGGTGACTGCTGGGACATTATACAGGACAGCACTGGAGGATTCTGGGTGATGACCGGAGAGGTGACTGCTGGGACATTATACAGGACAGCACTGGAGGATTCTGGGTGATGAGCGCAGAGGTGACTGCTCGGACATTATACAGGACGGCACTGGAGGATTCTGGGTGATGAGCGGAGAGTTGACTGCTGGGATATTATAGAGGACAGCACTGGAGGATTCTGGGTGATGACCGGAGAGGTGACTGCTGGGACATTATACAGGACAGCACTGGAGGATTCTGGGTGATGAGCGCAGAGGTGACTGCTCGGACTTTATACAGGACGGCACTGGAGAATTCTGTGTGATGACCGGAGAGGTGACTGCAGGGACATTATACAGGACGGCACTGGAGGATTCTGGGTGATGACCGGAGAGGTGACTGCTGGGACATTATACACGACGGCACTGGAGGATTCTGGGTGATGACCGGAGAGGTGACTGCTGGGACATTATACAGGACAGCACTGGAGGATTCTGGGTGATGACCGGAGAGTTGACTGCTGGGACATTATACAGGACAGCACTGGAGGATTCTGGGTGATGAGTGGAGAGGTGACTGCTGGGACATTATACAGGACAGCACTGGAGGATTCTGGGTGATGACCGGAGAGGTGACTGCTGGGACATTATACAGGACGGCACTGGAGGATTCTAGGTGATGACCGGAGAGGTGACTGCTGGGACATTATACAGGACGGCACTGGAGGATTCTGGGTGATGACCGGAGAGGTGACTGCTGGGAGATTATACTGGACAGCACTGGAGGATTCTGGGTGATGAGCGCAGAGGTGACTGCTGGGACATTATACAGGACGGCACTGGAGGATTCTGGGTAATGATCGGAGAGGTGACTGCTGGGACATTATACAGGACGGCACTGGAGGATTCTGGGTAATGATCGGAGAGGTGACTGCTGGGACATTATACAGGACGGCACTGGAGGATTCTGGGTGATGAGCGCAGAGATGACTGCTGGGACATTATACAGAGCAGCACTGGAGGATTCTGGGTGATGAGCGCAGAGGTGACTGCTGGGACATTATACAGGACGGCACTGGAGGATTCTGGGTGATGACTGGAGAGGTGACTTCTGGAACATTATACAGGACGGCACTGTTGGATTCTGGGTTATGAGCGCAGAGGTGACTGCTTGGACATTATACAGGACGGCACTGGAGGATTCTGGGTGATGACCAGAGAGGTGACTGCTGGGACATTATACAGGACGGCACTGGAGGATTCTGGGTGATGACCGGAGAGGTGACTGCAGGGACATTATACAGGACGGCACTGGAGGATTCTGGGTGATGACCGGAGAGGTGACTGCTGGGACATTATACACGACGGCACTGGAGGATTCTGGGTGATGACTGGAGAGGTGACTGCTGGGACATTATACAGGACAGCACTGGAGGATTCTGGGTGATGACCGGAGAGTTGACTGCTGGGACATTATACAGGACAGCACTGGAGGATTCTGGGTGATGACCGCAGAGGTGACTGCTGGGACATTATCCAGGACGCCACTGGAGGATTCTGGGTGATGACCGCAGAGATGACTGCTGTGACATTATACAGGACGGCACTGGAGGATTCTGGGTGATCAGTGGAGAGGTGACTGCTGGGACATTATACAGGACAGCACTGGAGGATTCTGGGTGATGACCGGAGAGGTGACTGCTGGGACATTATACAGGACGGCACTGGAGGATTCTAGGTGATGACCGGAGAGGTGACTGCTGGGACATTATACAGGACGGCACTGGAGGATTCTGGGTGTTGACCGGAGAGGTGACTGCTGGGAGATTATACTGGACAGCACTGGAGGATTCTGGGTGATGAGCGCAGAGGTGACTGCTGGGACATTATACAGGACGGCACTGGAGGATTCTGGGTGATGAGCGCAGAGGTGACTGCTGGGACATTATACAGGACGGCACTGGAGGATTCTGGGTAATGACCGGAGAGGTGACTGCTGGGACATTATACAGGACGGCACTGGAGGATTCTGAGTGATGAGCGCAGAGATGACTGCTGGGACATTATACAGAGCAGCACTGGAGGATTCTGGGTGATGAGCGCAGAGGTGACTGCTGGGACATTATACAGGACGGCACTGGAGGATTCTGGGTGATGACCGGAGAGGTGACTTCTGGGACATTATACAGGACGGCACTGTTGGATTCTGGGTTATGAGCGCAGAGGTGACTGCTGGGACATTATACAGGACGGCACTGGAGGATTCTGGGTGATGACCAGAGAGGTGACTGCTGGGACATTATACAGGACGGCACTGGAGGATTCTGGGTGATGACCGGAGAGGTGACTGCTGGGACATTATGCAGGACGGCACTGTTGGATTCTGGGTTATGAGCGCAGAGGTGACTGCTGGGACATTATACAGGACGGCACTGGAGGGTTCTGGGTGATGACCAGAGAGGTGACTGCTGGGACATTATACAGGACGGCACTGGAGGATTCTGGGTGATGACCGGAGAGGTGACTGCTGGGAGATTATACAGGACAGCACTGGAGGATTCTGGGTGATGACCGGAGAGGTGACTGCTGGGACATTATACAGGACAGCACTGGAGGATTCTGGGTGATGACCGGAGAGGTGACTGCTGGGACATTATACAGGACAGCACTGGAGGATTCTGGGTGATGAGCGCAGAGGTGACTGCTCGGACATTATACAGGACGGCACTGGAGGATTCTGGGTGATGAGCGGAGAGTTGACTGCTGGGATATTATAGAGGACAGCACTGGAGGATTCTGGGTGATGACCGGAGAGGTGACTGCTGGGACATTATACAGGACAGCACTGGAGGATTCTGGGTGATGAGCGCAGAGGTGACTGCTCGGACTTTATACAGGACGGCACTGGAGAATTCTGTGTGATGACCGGAGAGGTGACTGCAGGGACATTATACAGGACGGCACTGGAGGATTCTGGGTGATGACCGGAGAGGTGACTGCTGGGACATTATACACGACGGCACTGGAGGATTCTGGGTGATGACCGGAGAGGTGACTGCTGGGACATTATACAGGACAGCACTGGAGGATTCTGGGTGATGACCGGAGTGTTGACTGCTGGGACATTATACAGGACAGCACTGGAGGATTCTGGGTGATGAGTGGAGAGGTGACTGCTGGGACATTATACAGGACAGCACTGGAGGATTCTGGGTGATGACCGGAGAGGTGACTGCTGGGACATTATACAGGACGGCACTGGAGGATTCTAGGTGATGACCGGAGAGGTGACTGCTGGGACATTATACAGGACGGCACTGGAGGATTCTGGGTGATGACCGGAGAGGTGACTGCTGGGAGATTATACTGGACAGCACTGGAGGATTCTGGGTGATGAGCGCAGAGGTGACTGCTGGGACATTATACAGGACGGCACTGGAGGATTCTGGGTAATGATCGGAGAGGTGACTGCTGGGACATTATACAGGACGGCACTGGAGGATTCTGGGTAATGATCGGAGAGGTGACTGCTGGGACATTATACAGGACGGCACTGGAGGATTCTGGGTGATGAGCGCAGAGATGACTGCTGGGACATTATACAGAGCAGCACTGGAGGATTCTGGGTGATGAGCGCAGAGGTGACTGCTGGGACATTATACAGGACGGCACTGGAGGATTCTGGGTGATGACTGGAGAGGTGACTTCTGGAACATTATACAGGACGGCACTGTTGGATTCTGGGTTATGAGCGCAGAGGTGACTGCTGGGACATTATACAGGACGGCACTGGAGGATTCTGGGTGATGACCAGAGAGGTGACTGCTGGGACATTATACAGGACGGCACTGGAGGATTCTGGGTGATGACCGGAGAGGTGACTGCAGGGACATTATACAGGACGGCACTGGAGGATTCTGGGTGATGACCGGAGAGGTGACTGCTGGGACATTATACACGACGGCACTGGAGGATTCTGGGTGATGACTGGAGAGGTGACTGCTGGGACATTATACAGGACAGCACTGGAGGAATCTGGGTGATGACCGGAGAGTTGACTGCTGGGACATTATACAGGACAGCACTGGAGGATTCTGGGTGATGACCGCAGAGGTGACTGCTGGGACATTATCCAGGACGCCACTGGAGGATTCTGGGTGATGACCGCAGAGATGACTGCTGTGACATTATACAGGACGGCACTGGAGGATTCTGGGTGATCAGTGGAGAGGTGACTGCTGGGACATTATACAGGACAGCACTGGAGGATTCTGGGTGATGACCGGAGAGGTGACTGCTGGGACATTATACAGGACGGCACTGGAGGATTCTAGGTGATGACCGGAGAGGTGACTGCTGGGACTTTATACAGGACGGCACTGGAGGATTCTGGGTGTTGACCGGAGAGGTGACTGCTGGGAGATTATACTGGACAGCACTGGAGGATTCTGGGTGATGAGCGCAGAGGTGACTGCTGGGACATTATACAGGACGGCACTGGAGGATTCTGGGTGATGAGCGCAGAGGTGACTGCTGGGACATTATACAGGACGGCACTGGAGGATTCTGGGTAATGACCGGAGAGGTGACTGCTGGGACATTATACAGGACGGCACTGGAGGATTCTGGGTGATGAGCGCAGAGATGACTGCTGGGACATTATACAGAGCAGCACTGGAGGATTCTGGGTGATGAGCGCAGAGGTGACTGCTGGGACATTATACAGGACGGCACTGGAGGATTCTGGGTGATGACCGGAGAGGTGACTTCTGGGACATTATACAGGACGGCACTGTTGGATTCTGGGTTATGAGCGCAGAGGTGACTGCTGGGACATTATACAGGACGGCACTGGAGGATTCTGGGTGATGACCAGAGAGGTGACTGCTGGGACATTATACAGGACGGCACTGGAGGATTCTGGGTGATGACCGGAGAGGTGACTGCTGGGACATTATGCAGGACGGCACTGTTGGATTCTGGGTTATGAGCGCAGAGGTGACTGCTGGGACATTATACAGGACGGCACTGGAGGGTTCTGGGTGATGACCAGAGAGGTGACTGCTGGGACATTATACAGGACGGCACTGGAGGATTCTGGGTGATGACCGGAGAGGTGACTGCTGGGACATTATGCAGGACAGCACTGGAGGATTCTGGGTGATGAGCGCAGAGGTGACTGCTGGGACATTATACAGGACGGCACTGGAGGATTCTGGGTGATGACCGGAGAGGTGACTGCTGGGACATTATACAGGACGGCACTGGAGGATTCTGGGTGATGACCGGAGAGGTGACTGCTGGGACATTATACAGGACGGCACTGGAGGATTCTGGGTGATGAGCGGAGAGGTGACTGCTGGGACATTATACAGGACGGCACTGGAGGATTCTGGGTGATGACTGGAGAGGTGACTACAGGGACATTATACAGGACGGCACTGGCGGATTCTGGGTGATGACCGGAGAGGTGACTGCTGGGACATTATACAGGACGGCACTGGAGGATTCTGGGTGATGACCAGAGAGGTGACTGCTGGGACATTATACAGGACGGCACTGGAGGATTCTGGGTGATGACCGGAGAGGTGACTGCTGGGACATTATACAGGACGGCACTGGAGGATTCTGGGTGATGAGCGCAGAGGTGACTGCTGGGACATTATACAGGACGGCACTGGAGGATTCTGGGTGATGAGCGCAGAGGTGACTGCTGGGACATTATACCGGACAGCACTGGAGGATTCTGGGTGATGACCGGAGAGGTGACTGTTGGGACATTATACAGGACGGCACTGGAGGATTCTGGGTGATGACCGGAGAGGTGACTGCTGGGACATTATACAGGACGGCACTGGAGGATTCTGGGTGATGACCGGAGAGGTGACTGCTGGGACATTATACAGGACGGCACTGGAGGATTCTGGGTGATGACCGGAGAGGTGACTGCTGGGACATTATACAGGACGGCACTGGAGGATTCTTTTTGATGACTGGAGAGGTGACTGCTGGGACATTATACAGGACAGCACTGGAGGATTCTGGGTGATGACTGGAGAGGTGACTGCTGGGACATTATACAGGACGGCACTGTTGGATTCTGGGTTATGAGCGCAGAGGTGACTGCTGGGACATTATACAGGACGGCACTGGAGGATTCTGGGTGATGAGCGGAGAGGTGACTGCTGGGACATTATACAGGACGGCACTGGAGGATTCTGGGTGATGACCAGTGAGGTGACTGCTGGGACATTATACAGGACAGCAGTGGAGGATTCTGGGTGATGAGCGGAGAGGTGACTGCTGGGACATTATACAGGACAGCACTGGAGGATTCTGGGTGATGACCGGAGGTGACTGCTGGGACATTATACAGGACGGCACTGGAGGATTCTGGGTGATGACCAGAGAGGTGACTGCTAGGACATTATACAGGACAGCACTGGAGGATTCTGGGTGATGACCGGAGAGGTGACTGCTGGGACATTATACAGGACAGCACTGGAGGATTCTGGGGATGAGCGGAGAGGTGACTGCTGGGACATTATACAGTACCGCACTGGAGGATTCTGGGTGATGACCGGAGAGGTGACTGCTGGGACATTATAGAGGACAGCACTGGAGGATTCTGGGTGATGACCGGAGAGGTGACTGCTGGGACATTATACAGGACAGCACTGGAGGATTCTGGGTGATGAGCGGAGAGGTGACTGCTGAGACATTATACAGGACGGCACTGGAGGATTCTGGGTGATGACCGGAGAGGTGACTGCTGGGACTTTATACAGGACAGCACTGGAGGATTCTGGGTGATGACCGGAGAGGTGACTGCTGGGACATTATACAGGACAGCACTGGAGGATTCTGGGTGATGACCGGAGAGGTGACTGCTGGGACATGATACTGGACAGCACTGGAGGATTCTGGGTGATGACCAGAGAGGTGACTGCTGGGAGATTATACAGGACAGCACTGGAGGATTCTGGGTGATGACCGGAGAGGTGACTGCTGGGAGATTATACAGGACAGCACTGGAGGATTCTGGATGATGACCGGAGAGGTGACTGCTGGGACATTATACAGGACAGCACTGGAGGATTCTCGGTGATGACCGGAGAGGTGACTGCTGGGACATTATACAGGACAGCACTGGAGGATTCTGGGTGATGAGCGTAGAGGTGACTGCTGGGACATTATACAGGACGGCACTGGAGGATTCTGTGTGATGACCGGAGAGGTGACTGCTGGAACATTATACAGAACGGCACTGGAGGATTCTGGGTGATGACCGGAGAGTTGACTGCTGGGACATTATACAGGACAGCACTGGAGGATTCTGGGTGATGACCGCAGAGGTGACTGCTGGGACATTATCCAGGACGCCACTGGAGGATTCTGGGTGATGACCGCAGAGATGACTGCTGTGACATTATACAGGACAGCACTGGAGGATTCTGGGTGATGAGTGGAGAGGTGACTGCTGGGACATTATACAGGACAGCACTGGAGGATTCTGGGTGATGACCGGAGAGGTGACTGCTGGGACATTATACAGGACGGCACTGGAGGATTCTGGGTGATGACCGGAGAGGTGACTGCTGGGACATTATACAGAACGGCACTGGAGGATTCTGGGTGATGACCGGAGAGGTGACTGCTGGGACATTATGCAGGACAGCACTGGAGGATTCTGGGTGATGAGCGCAGAGGTGAATGTTGGGACATTATACAGGACGGCACTGGAGGATTCTGGGTGATGAGCGGAGAGGTGACTTCTGGGACATTATACAGGACGGCACTGGAGGATTCTGGGTGATGACCGGAGAGGTGACTGCTGGGACATTATACAGGACAGCACTGGAGGATTCTGGGTGATGACCGGAGAGGTGACTGCTGGGACATTATACAGGACGGCACTGGAGGATTCTGGGTGATGACCGGAGAGGTGACTGCTGGGACATTATACAGGACAGCACTGGAGGATTCTGGGTGATGACTGGAGAGGTGACTACAGGGACATTATACAGGACGGCACTGGAGGATTCTGGGTGATGACCGGAGAGGTGACTGCTGGGACATTATACAGGACGGCACTGGAGGATTCTGGGTGATGACCGGAGAGGTGACTGCTGGGACATTATACGGGACGGCACTGGAGGATTCTGGGTGATGACTGGAGAGGTGACTGCTGGGACATTTTACAGGACGGCACTGTTGGATTCTGGGTTATGAGCGCAGAGGTGACTGCTGGGACATTATACAGGACAGCACTGGAGGATTCTGGGTGATGAGCGGAGAGGTGACTGCTGGGACATTATACAGGACGGCACTGGAGGATTCTGGGTGATGAGCGGAGAGGTGACTGCTGGGATATTATACAGGACGGCACTGGAGGATTCTGGGTGATGACCAGTGAGGTGACTGCTGGGACCTTATACAGGACAGCAGTGGAGGATTCTGGGTGATGAGCGGAGAGGTGACTGCTGGGACATTATACAGGACAGCAGTGGAGGATTCTGGGTGATGACCGGAGAGATGACTGCTGGGACATTATACAGGACTGCACTGGAGGATTCTGGGTGATGACCGGAGAGGTGACTGCTGGGACAATATACAGGACAGCACTGGAGGATTCTGGGTGATGAGCGGAGAGGTGACTGCTGGGACATTATACAGGACAGCACTGGAGGATTCTGGGTGATGACCGGAGAGGTGACTGCTGGGACATTATACAGGACAGCACTGGAGGATTCTGGGTGATGACCGGAGAGGTGACTGCTGGGACATTATACAGGACAGCACTGGAGGATTCTGGGTGATGACCGGAGAGGTGACTGCTGGGACATTATACAGGACAGCACTGGAGGATTCTGGGTGATGACCGCAGAGGTGACTACTGGAACATTATACTTGACAGCACTGGAGGATTCTGGGTGATGACCGGAGAGGTGACTGCTGGGACATTATACAGGACAGCACTGGAGGATTCTGGGTGATGAGCGGAGAGGTGACTGCAGGGACATTATACAGGACAGCACTGGAGGATTCTGGGTGATGACGGTGTCGTTGTTGTCAGGTTCCTATAAGGTGTCAGGACGTCGCTGTCTATCTCTCCATGGAGGAGTGGGAGTATCTAGAAGGACACCAGGATCGGTACCAGGAGGTGATGATGGAGGAGCTCCGGCCTCTTACACCAGGTTCGCTGTAGATGACGTGTAATGATGAATCTCCCATTTTCGGCTTTTCTCCTCTTTTTTGCCTTGTACATGTGACTCTTGTGCTGCTGTTCTCGCTCCCTCCCTGTCTCGTCTTCTCCGCTCCCCTCCCCCATCGCTCACACAGGAGAGTGATTGTCAGCAGCTTTTGATTTTAGATTCTGTGGATAAATCAGCAAATTTCCGATTGTGTTTGGAGGACAATGAAGCCTCATAAGGCGACAGCAGAAGAAACATTAGGAAGATTCATCGCTTCATGACATCAGTAATCAGTAATGAGGGCTATGAAGGGTCGTTCCTCCTCAGCTTTTTGGGGTCTCAGGACTTGTTCTGGTGACTGATCCGACGTCCCACACTGGGCGATTACTCCGGTGATGTCCCCCCCGGTATCAGTATGGTACAATATAAGGGAGGGCCCTGCTCACAGTCTACATGTTAGAGGGGAATAGAAGGAGTTTCGTATCGGACACGACCAGAATAAGATGTTACACGTCTCTGAGGTCTCAGATTTGTAGTGATTTACATTTATTGTGCATTGTTCCTTACAGGGAACCTGTCTGGTTGGATATCGCCAGTAACATGCACATATGGGGTTAATCTGCTGGTTAATAGCATTAGGGAGGTGCCCGGCCGCTGTACTGAGTGTGCGGCGCCCTGAAGCCCCCGGCTTTCAGTCATGCAGGCACCAACGCAGATACAGTCACCGTACGCAGCACTGAGCGGCGTCTGTAACTGCGCCCGGGACTGAGACTGACAGCCGGCTCAGCAGTGCATCAGTACAGAGCGACCGTCACTCAGTGTCGGGGCGCAGTTACAGCTGTCGCTCACAGTGCTGCCAGTGGTGACTGTAGCTACACCTTCTTGATTCCTTGGGATTACATCAGGCCTATGCATTTTTTGTGAGGGTGGTAGTAGTGGCGAGGGACTGTTGTGTTCCTACACCCTGGCTCCCTGACAAAGACAAATGTCCCAATTCTCCTGTGCTGTGCGTGTGGTGCAGAACACTCACGTTTTGGTTGCAGATCTCTGCCGTCTTCGGTTTTTCCTCTTCAGTAACCGCCGCACACACAATACGGGACTTCCACTCCGCTTTATAAAAAAGAACTTTACTTAACAGTCCAACTTCACCATGAGGGAACACGCAGTATTGGGCGCATCCTTTTCCAGGTTCACAGTTCATTGCACAGCATATGTTAATATTCACCGTCTGTTTCTCCTGAGATGTCCCTTCCATAGTCGACCTCTTTGGCCTCTGAGACCCTCGCAGTTTTTAGAGTCCCGTTCCATTTCCTCTGTACTATTCCCCGTCCGACTTCCCCTTCTGGGAAGATTTTGAGACAAGTTACTCTGCTGACTCCTGTGGACCGTAGGCCCCGAACATTAAGGGAAAGTCGTTTTAGAGTTTCTGACTAACGTCCCTCTGCTGCTGGTCGGACCGGGTTTCTGTGCCCCCTGGACCTCCAGCTACTGCTCTGTCACATCCCTCCCTCAGAACTAACTGACAGGAAAAACCGTTGCTCTGCCCTGGCCTAATCTCCTCCCCTTTTGACTGGGCCAATCACCAATCCTCCTTCGGTTGCTGGGCAGACTTCCCCGTTACTCCCCTGCTGCAGTCACTAAACCTCCTGGTAACTACCCCGGCTCCTCCTGCTCTGCAGCTATTGCTGAACACATTAACTGTTTCTATCCTAAACTATTGCGTTCACCTCTACACTGTACCCAATTATATTAATAATAATTTTTATTTATATAGCGCCAACATATTCCGCAGCACTTTACAATTAAGCGGGGACATGTACAGACAATAAATTCAATACAAGGTAAGACAGTTTAAACATAGAATCATACAATGGTAGAGTTGGATGGGACCTCCTGGGTCATCTGGTCCAATCCCCCGGCTCAAAGCAGGATTCACTAAATCATCTCAGACAGATGTCTGTCCAGTCTCTGTTTGAAGACGTCCATTGAAGGGGAACTCACCACCTCTCGTGGCCGCCTGTTCCACTCATTGATCACCCTGTCAAAAAGTTTTTTTCTAATATCCAATCTGTGTCTCCTCCCATTCAGTTTCATCCCATTGCTTCTAGTCTTTCCTTGTGTAAATGAGAATAAAGATGATCCTTCTACAATGTGACAGCCCTTGAGATATTTGTAGACAGCTATTAAGTCTCCTCTCAGTCTTCTTTTTTGCAAGCTAAACATTCCCAAATCCTGTAACCGTTCTTCATAGGACATGGTTTGCAGACCAGTCACCATTCTGGTCGCTCTTCTCTGAACTTGCTCCAGTTTGTCGATGTCTTTTTTAAAATGTGGTGCCCAAAACTGTACACAGTATTCCAGATGAGGTCTGACCAAAGAGGAGTAAAGTCCGATAATGACTTCACGTGATCTAGACTGCATGCTTCTGTCAATACATCCCAGAATTGTATTTGCCTTTTTTGCCTTTTTTGATCATTTTATATTGTTTTGAGTATATCAAATAGCCAATCAACTCTACAGCCATACTACAATACTATAGGCTAACTGATGTTAGTATAATTATTACGGAAAACACATATATGATCATATTATCATTGTTAGTTTGAAGCACTATGGAAATTTTACAAGGTCAAACCTGGCCTAAACAAATTAGATAACAGAGTGTCTGACAAAATGTTCTCTTGAGAAAAAGTTAGTGTGAGAGAAGTTCTATGGGAAGAGAAAGAAAGAATGTATGTTATGCAAGGAGTGATAATAACATGATTTTAAAGCGAGTAGACAAAATGGAGTTGCTCTAGCATGATTATCAATATGTCCTCTACACCCTCAATTCCTTCATCTAAATCATTGATAAAGATGTTGAACAATACAGGTTCCAGGACAGAGCCCTGTGGTACCCCACTTGAGACATTCATCCAGCTGGATGTGAAGCCATTTACGACCACTCTTTGAGTTCCATCACTAAGCCAGTTATGAATCCACCTAACAGTTGCCTTGTCCATTCCATACTTGGTAATTTTTTCAATAAGGATGGTGTGAGATACTTTGTCAAATGCTTTGCTGAAGTCAAGATATACTATATCTACAGCATTTCCCTGATCCACCCAGTTAGTGATTCTGTCATAGAAGGAAATTAAGTTAGTCTGACATGACTTGTTAGTTACAAATCCATGCTGACTCTGGTTAATCACTTCATTCTAATCCAGGTACTTACATACATGTTGTTTAATAATTTGTTCAAAGATCTTTCCTGGTATAGAAGTCAGACTCACCGGCCTATAGTTCCCTGGGTCCACTTTCTTCCCCTTTTTGAAGATAGGAACAACATTTGCTCTTCTCCAGTCTTCTGGGACTTCTCCTGTTCTCCAAGAATTTTCAAAGATTATGGAGAGTGGTTCTAAAATTTCTTCTACGATCTCGTTCAGTACTCTGGGGTGTAATTCATCTGGACCTGGAGACTTGAGCTCATTTATATTAGCTAAATATTCCCTCACAATCTCTCTGTTTACAGATAACTTGGATTCTTCTATTCCTTTAATAGGACAGTGAAGATCAGTTGATGTTACATTTTCTTTCTGAGAGAAAACAGATGCAAAATAGGAATTAAAAAGTTCGTCCTTCTCAACATCCTTTCTTACCATTTCACCATTTTCATCCTGTAAAAATCCTATAGCATCTTTGACTTTGCTTTTACTTTTGACATACCCCAAAATCCTTTTTTATTGCTTTTGACATCTCTTGCAAGCCTTAATTCATTGTCAGCTTTAGCTAACCTGATACGTGCCCTGCAGGTTCTGCCGACTGCATTATAATCTTCTTTAGATATGCCTCCCTCTTTCCATTTGATAAACATTTCTTTCTTTCTTTTTAGCATGTGTTTAAGTTCTGTGTTCATCCATCCTGGTTTCCTTAAATGCTTCCCATTCTTCCTACTTTTCAGGATTGTTAACGATTGTGCTTTGAGAATTTCAGTTTTAAAAATTTCTCATCCTTCCTGGACATTTTTATCCTTAAGGACATCCAGCTATTGGATCCCTCCTATTCTCTTTCTGAGTCGCTTAAAATCTGCCTTTCTGAAATCTAACCTTGAAGTTTGAGTCTTCACATGTCTTCCTCCTCTAGTTATCCAAAATTCTATAATAGCATGACCGCTGCCTCCTAGGGTCCCAGCCACTTTTACCTCCTTAACCATTTCATCCCTGTTTATAAGGATTAGTTCCAAAGTAGCAGATCCCCTTATTTTCTCCCCTACCTTTTGGAAGATAAAGTTGTCAGCAAGAGAGGATAATAATTTGCTTGACCTGTTAGTTTTACTTGAGAGAGAATCCCAACAAATGTCTAGATAGTTGAAATCTCCCATGACCACTACATCATATTTTTTGGAGAACTTGGTCATTTGATACATAAAGAGTTCATCCATATCTTCAGCTTGCCCAGGTGGCCTGTAGTAAATGCCTACAATGGTGTCCTTTTCGTTGTTCTCTCCTTGTATTCTTACCCAAACAGTTTCCACAGAACTCCCAGTCTCTGAAGCTTCAATCTCTGTGCAGATATTTGCTTTTCTAACATACAATGCGACACCTCCTCCTCGTTTATCAAGTCTGTTTCTTGCAAATAAGTTGTATCCTTCTAGCCTTGTATTCCAATCATGTGTATCGTCCCACCAAGTTTCAGTGATTCCAATGACATCATATTCCTTTTCCTGCATTAGTAGTTCCAATTCTCCTTGTTTGTTGCCCATGCTTTGTGCACTTGTATAAAAACATTTTAGTTTGTGATTGGTTTCTCTTCCTCCCATATTTTTATTATTTAGATTTTTTGTCTTTGTTCTTCCTTTCCACTTCCAGTAGCAGAGATCTCAATAGTATGTGTCAGCTGTATATCCTTTTCTGGCCTTTTGCTTCCTTTCCCACATTGTTCTAGTTTAAAGCTCTCCTGATGAGTGTAGCAAGGCGACTTCCAAATACATGTTTTCCAGTCTTCGTAAGGTGCAGCCCATCTCTAGCAAGTAGTCCATCATATAGGTAATTCATTCCGTGATCCAGAAATCCAAATCCTTGTTGACGGCACCATTCACGTAGCCAGTTGTTCACCTGTAGAATCTTATTCCACCTCATTGTTCCCTGGCCATCCACTGGGAGGATGGATGAGAAGACCACCTGCGCTCCCATTTCTTTCACTTTCTTGCCTAAGTCTTCAAAGTCACTGCAGATGGTTTCCAGGTCCTTTCTTGCGGTGTCATTTGTCCCCACATGTATTAGCAGGAATGGGTAGTGATCTGTAGGTTTGAAGAGTCTTGATATCCTGTCAGACACATCTTTAATTTTTGCTCCTGGAAGACAGCACATTTCTCTTGAGGTTATGTCTGGTCTGCAGATAGCGGCCTCTGTTCCTTTCAACAGAGAATCCCCCATGACCACCACTCTCCGTTTTTTCTTCACAACATTTTTCTTTCTCCATCCAGGAGGATTCTGAGGGCTTACAAGGTTATTCATTGTGAGCAAAGTCTTATCTTGCTGTATTTCTTCGTGGTTCTCCTGCGTGAGAGCCTGGTACTGGTTCCTGAGCAGTATGGGTGCTGACTGCCTCTCGATCCTCCTGCTTCTCTGGGTCACATGCTTCCATTCCTCTGTTTCGCCAGGTGCAGTTCGAATTTCTTCTCTTTCGATATCATGAAGAGATAATTCTGCTCTATCTAAGAACTCTTCACCTTCCTTAATGATTTTCAAGGTAGTTAACCTCTCTTCTAGATTTCGCAACTTTTCCTCCAACAGGGACACAAGCTTGCATTTCTGGCATGTGAAGTTTGGCTTTTCCACTGGCAAGTCTGTGAACATGTAGCAGGATATGCAGCTCACCAAATGGCTCCTGGACTCTTCCATGTTCTTATTGTTGATATGTTATGAAAACAGTGAAAAACGCTCCAAAATTCGGTTCACCAATGTCCTCTTTTTAGCTCCAATGGCCAAAATCCAGTGTTCTAGGAGCGAGGGTCCGGCCGCTCGCAAGCTTACAATCTACAAGGGAATGGGGGGACACAATTGGTGCAAAGTGCTTGTTATTTCAGGTCTGGCAATTATAATAAATAGGAATTTTCATATAAAGCTGTGTAACGGGTCGGGGAGGCGGAACCTCTGAGCTACTATACAAGGGGGTGGTCCTTGTAAGGGAGCGGGTGGCGACCAGGGTAGACGGGCAGGCAATCACAGCAGGTGACCGGGACAGTCTCTGAATGAACGGACAGGAGGTCACAGCAAGTGACCGGGGCAGTCTCTGGATGAACGGGCAGGAGGTCACGGCAAGTGACCGGGGCAGTCTCTGGATGAACGGGCAGGAGGTCACGGCAAGTGACCGGGGCAGTCTCTGGGTAAAGGATTGGTACGACCTGTGGCGGCAGATGATAGACGTGAGCTCCCAGGTGAGCAAGCGAGAGTCTCTGGATAAACGGGTGGTCACAGCATGTGACGGCGGAGCCTCCGGGAAGACCAACAGACAGGTAGCAGATGAGCGCTCCCAGGTGAGCGGGCAGGAGTCTCTGGACAGGCGGGTGGTCACAGCACGTGACGACAGAGCCTCCTGGTAGGCTAGCAGACAGGCAGCAGATGAGCGCTCCCAGGTGAGCGGGCAAGCTGGTCCTTAGACAGACTGACAGGAGTTGGAAGGCAGACCGTTGGACCTCAGGCAAGCAGGCAGGTAGAAGATGTGCGCTCCCAGGTGAGCGGGCAAGCTGGTCCTTAGACAGACTGACAGGAGTTGGAAGGCAGACCGTCAGACCTCAGGCTAGCAGGCAGGTAGCAGGATATCAGGCAGGAATTAGACAGCAGACTGGCAGGAATCTGGCAGGTATCTGGCAGGTAACTGGCAACGGGACCTGAGGGCTGAAGCAGAGTAGTGAACAGTGCTACAACATTGCTCGGGCCCCTCCATTTTGGAGGAGGTGCCTTTTATATGGGAGGTCCTCCGGCAATTGGCCGGGGACTCCTTAGGACGGCGCGCGCGGTCCCTTTAAGAGAGGGGGAGCGCGCGCACGCCCTAAGCACACTGCCGGGGAAGGAGCGCGTGCCGGAAGCAGCGGGGAGAGAAGCGCTGGAGGACGCCGCGCCAGGAGCGGGGAGGTGAGAGGGACGGCGTCTCTGCCTAGAACGGGGCAGAGACGCCGATGCTACAGTACCCCCCCCTTTAGGCCCCCTCTTTTTTTGGCCAGAAAGAAATTTCTCAAGGAGAAGCGGGGCGTTGATGTTCTCCCTGGGTTCCCAAGTTCTCTCCTCAGGACCAAACCCCTTCCAATCTACCAAAAAAAAGTTTTTTCCTCTTACCCTCTTGGAGGCCAGAATACTCTCTACCTCAAAGATGTCATCAGCGGAAACAGGAGCAGGAGGGGCACCTGGATTTTTGGAAAAAAAGTTAAAGACAACGGATTTGAGGAGAGATACGTGGAAGGAGTTGGGGATCCGTAGGGTGGCCGGGAGTTTTAATTTGTAGGCCACAGGGTTAATTTGCCTGAGGACTTCGAAGGGGCCGATGAATCGAGGACCCAACT
This sequence comes from Phyllobates terribilis, assembly GCF_046119375.1. Lineage (NCBI taxonomy): Eukaryota > Metazoa > Chordata > Amphibia > Anura > Dendrobatidae > Phyllobates > Phyllobates terribilis. The sequence goes on from NW_027363019.1 coordinate 842,048, forward strand.
TGTAGGAGGGTACTTTGAGCCGCACATGTTTGGATGAGAGCCAAACCTTGTCTCCCGGACGGAATTGGGGCGGATCCAGACGTCTCTTATCAGCATATCTCTTCATCCGCTCAGAGGAGAGAAGAAGAGCGGACCTGGTGCTCTCCCAAATAGTAGAAAATTCGCTGACAAGAGACTCCGCAGCAGGGTTGTCCACAGAAACGGAGACAGGAAGTGGAATCCGGGGATGTTGGCCACCGACTATAAAGAACGTGGATTTGGAAGAGGACTCGCTCTCATGGTTGTTATAAGAGAACTCGGCCCATGGTAGGAGATCCACCGAGTCCGAGTGGTGAGCATCAACGAAGTGCCGGAGGTAGCTGGTCAAGATCTGATTGATCCGCTCCACTTGACCATTGGACTGAGGGTGGTAAGCGGAGGAGAAATCCAGGGTAATGTCCAGCAGCTTACATGTGGCTCTCCAGAAGCGAGAGGTGAACTGAACCCCACGATCCGACACGATGTGGAGGGGCAGACCATGGAGACGGAAGATGTGGCGGATAAAGTCTTTAGCCAGCTCGGGTGCAGACGGAAGACCAGGCAGGGGAATGAAGTGGGCCATCTTAGAAAAACGGTCAGCAACCCAAATGACAGTACAACCGGCAGAAACTGGAAGGTCGGTGATAAAGTCCATAGCGATGTGTTGCCAAGGAGCAGCAGGTACGGGAAGGGGCAGGAGATGGCCGGCAGGTAGATGTCGGGGAACTTTGTTACGGGCACAGGATGAACAGGCCTCGACGAAGTCTACCACGTCCTTACGCAGGGTAGGCCACCAGTAATGCCGGGTAATGAGTTGGAAGGTCTTCTTTTGGCCAGCATGGCCAGCTAGTTTAGAAGAATGTCCCCAGCGAAGAACCCTCTCCCGATCTGGCACAGCTACGAACGTCTTACCGGGTGGAAGACGAGTCAGATCCAAGGGGGCCACATTCATCACCTTGGAGGAGTCGATGATGTGCGTAGGTTCCTCCTCTTGATCGGAGGACAGGAAGGACCGGGACAAGGCATCAGCTTTGACGTTCTTGTCCGCCGGATGGAAATGAAGAATGAAGTCGAAGCGGGCAAAAAACAACGACCACCGGGCCTGGCGAGGATTGAGTCTCTGGGCATTTTGGAGATATGCCAGGTTTTTGTGATCCGTGTAGATAATTACCGGGTAGAGAGCCCCTTCAAGCAGATAGCGCCACTCTCCCAGTGCCAATTTGATGGCTAGCAATTCACGGTCTCCTATGAAGTAGTTGCGCTCCGACGAGGAGAAGATTTTGGAGAAGAAGCCGCACGTTACCATTCTCCCGGTAGAAGACTTCTGGGTGAGCACCGCTCCGGCTCCGGAGGAGGAGGCATCAACCTCCAGGTAGAATTGTTTATTACAGTCCGGACGGTGCAGGACGGGAGCAGAGGCGAAGGCTTTCTTTAGGGAAAGGAAGGCCTCCTCGGCTTCAGGCGACCATGTCCTGGGGTTAGCCCCCTTACGGGTAAGTGCAGATATGGGAGCAGTCCGAGACGAGAAGTGTGGGATGAAAAGACGATAGTAATTAGCGAAGCCCAGGAATCGCTGTATCGCCTTCAAACCTTCAGGACGAGGCCATTTTAGAACGGAAGAGAGCTTCTCGGGATCCATTTGCAGACCTGTTTGGGAGATGACATAGCCCAAGAATGGAAGGGAGGTCTGATCGAAGAGGCACTTCTCGTATTTGGCATAAAGGTGGTTCTGCCGAAGCCTAAGCAGGACCTGACGAACATCCCTCCGGTGTGTGGGGAGATCCGGAGAGAAGACCAAGATATCGTCCAGGTATACCACTACGAAGGAGTACAGGAGGCATCACAAGGTACTCGTAGTGGCCGTCCCGGGTATTGAATGCCGTCTTCCACTCGTCTCCTTGACGGATACGGACCAGATTATACGCTCCTCGTAGATCCAGCTTGGAGAAGATCCTGGCGGTCCCTTTAAGAGAGGGGGAGCGCGCGCGCGCCCTAAGCACACTGCCGGGGAAGGAGCGCGTGCCGGAAGCAGCGGGGAGAGAAGCGCTGGAGGACGCCGTGCCAGGAGCGGGGAGGTGAGAGGGACGGCGTCTCTGCCTAGAACGGGGCAGAGACGCCGATGCTACAAGCTGCATGATCCGGTCATCAGCCCATATGTATAAGTGCAATAATCAAGTATCAAGTGCAGTTATCGTGTGCATGGAGGGTGTGGAGACAGATGAAAAGTAGGGAACAGATTCTGAATAATATTTAGAAGGAGGGGACAGGGGAAAGTTAATTTACTGAGTAGTTAAGGTGGTAGGCTTGTTTAAAGAGATGGGTTTTTAAAGCGCGCTTGAAGACATGGGGGCTAGGCATCAGTCGGATCGTCTGGGGTAGAGCATTCCAGAGAACTGGCGCAGTACAAGAGAAGTCTTGGAGATGGAGGTGCGAGGTTCAGATTATGAGGGATGTTAGTCTTAGGTCATTTGTAGAACAGAGGGCACGTGTAGGGCGATAGGCAGAGATGAGAGAAGAGATATAAGGCAGTACAGAACTGTGGAGAGCTTTATGGGTGAGAGCGATGAGTTTATATTGGACCCTGTAGCGAATGGGCAACCAGTGTAATGACTGGCACACGATGGAGGCATCGGGGAAGCGGCTGGACAGAAATACGACCCCGGCTGTCACAGTCAGGACGGATTGGAGAGGAGAAAGTTTGGTAAGCGGAAGACCAATCAGAAGAGAGTTGCAGTAGTCCAAACGAGAGTAAATAAGAGTGACAGTAAGAGTTTTAGCAGTTTCAAAAGTGAGAAAAGGTCGGATTCTGGAGATGTTTTTAAGATGCAGGTGACAAGAGTGAGTGAGTGATCGGATATAGGGAGTAAAGGAAAGGTTAGTGTCGAATATGACCCCAAGGCAGCGGCCGTGCTGCTTGGAAGTTAGGGTTGAACCATCCAAGGTAATTTCGATGTTAGGTAGAGTTGGGTTAGTAGAGGGGAGAAACACAAGAAGTTCAGTTTTAAAGAGATTCAGTTTAAGATAGAGGGAGGACATGATGTTAGAGACAGCAGACAGACAGTCCTTGGTATTTTGTATTAGGGTAGGGGTGATGTAAGGGGAAGAACTGTATTATTGGGTGTTCTAAGCATAGAGATGATACTGAAACCCAAATCTGCTGATTGTTTGTCCAATAGGGGCAGTGTATAGAGAGAAGAGGAGGGGGCCTAGGACTGAGCCCTGCGGATCCCGATAGTAAGGGGACGAGGAGAGGAAGAGGAGCCGGCAAAAGATACAGTGAAGGAGCGGTCAGAGAGGTAGGAGAACCAGGAGAGAACGGTTTCCTTGAGGCCTATAGAGCGGAGCATAGTAAGGATTTGCTGGTGATCCACAGTGTCAAATGCGGCAGAGAGATCCAGGAGAATCAGCAGGGAGCAGTGACCTTTGGATTTAGCTGTTAGTAGATCATTAGAGACTTTAGTGAGGGCAGTTTCAGTGGAGTGTAAGGAGCTGAAACCAGATTGTAAAGGGTCGAGGAGTTATCTGAGAGATAGCGGATTAGACGGGAGTGGACCAAGTGTTCCAGGAGTTTAGGGATGTAAGGAAGATTAGAGACAGGTCTGTAGTTAGCAGTGCAGTTCTGGTCCAGGGATGGCTTTTTAAGTAAAGGGGTTATGATGGCATGTTTAAATGAGGAGGGAAAGATACCTGAAGAAAGAGAGAGGTTAAATATTTTAGTCAGGTGAGTGTTGACCACCGGTGAGAGAGACTGCAGGAGATGTGAAGGAATGGGGTCACTGTTGCTGGTTGTAGGTCGAGAAGAAATGAGAAGCTGGGTAACTTCTTCTTCTGTAACAGGCTCAAAGATGGCTAGTGAGCTTGAAGTGCGGCAGGGAAGGGGATTCAGGCACTGAGGAGATTGGGCTGAGATGTCCTGATGGATGTGGTTGATTTTTTTTCTAGGAAATAAGTGGCCAGATCCTCCCCGCTGAGGTTGGTGCTGGGGGCCTGTGCATTAGGTTTCAGGAGGGAGTTTAAGGTTTCAAAAAGTCGTTTTGGATTGTTGGGCAGTGAAGTGATGAGGGTGGTGAAATAGGATTGTTTGGCCAGATAAAGGGCAGAGTTATAGGTTTTGAGCATGAATTTATAGTGGATGAAGTCCTCTGCTAAAAGAGATTTTCTCCACTGCCGCTCAGCGCACCTAGAGCAACGCTGAAGAAAACGTGTTTGCATTGTGTGCCAGGGCTGCCGTTGTCTGTGTCGGGTCTTTATGCATGTAGAAGGTGCTGCTTCATCTAGGGCGCTCTTCAGTGTATTATTGTAGTGTGACAATGCTAAGTCCGGACAGGAGAGGGAGGAGATGGGGGCTGAAGATGTGTGGAGATTGTCCATAAGCTGCTGGGTATTAATGGCACGTGTATTCCTAGAAGTGTGGTAAGTGGGGGTGTCCCGGGTGAGGAGACAGTTCTTGACAGAGAAGGAAAGAAGGTTGTGGTCCGAGAGCTGGAGAGGGGAGTTAGTAAAGTCATGCAGCGAGCATAGACAGGAGAAAACCAGGTCCAGAGTATTCCCATCTTCATGTGTAGGAGAGTTAGTAACCTATGAGAGGCAGATTGGGAGAGGAGATCATTGATGGGGATGTTAAAGTCTCCCATGATGAGGGTGGGGATGTCACAGGATAGAAAGTGAGGAAGCCAGGTGGCAAAGTGATCCAGGAACTGGCGGGAGGAGCCTGTACGGCGATACACAACCGCCACTCACAGGGAGAAGGGTTTGAAGAGTCCTGACGTTGTGGATTTCAAAGGAAGGAAACATAAGTGAGGGAACCGGGGTGGGGGTGACCTGGAAAGCATATTGTGGTGAAAGGAGCAAACCAACACCTCCACCCTGTCTATTCTCAGGTATGGCTGTATGTGAAAATTTCAGCCCACCAAATGAGAGAGCAGCAGCTGCGGTGGTGTCTGAATGCTGGGTCCAGATTTTTGTAATAGCCAGAAGGTTTAGGGAATTGCTGAGGAAAAAATCGTGAATGTAAGTTAGTTTGTTACACACAGACCGTGCGTTCCAGAGAGCACAATGAAAGCAATAGGAGAGGGCAAGCACTGAATGTTACTAAGATTAGCAGGGTTTCTATATGCAGCTGGAGGAGAGTATATGCTAGTGCAGGTAGGCCCAGGGTTGGGGGAGATGTCGCCAGCGACTAGGAGAAGGAGAAAAAAGAGAAAGAGCAGGTGGTGCAATGATTTGTATGAACGTTTTGAGTGCTGTATGGAGGTAGTGGATGGTTTGGAGTGGGTGAGAAATATCAGTAGAGCCTCAGAGTTATACATGAGAGAGGGGAGAAGGGAGGGGTGGATATGGAGAGAGTGCACAGAATGTGTTAAAGGGTGGGCAAGATGTGAGAAAGCAGAAGTTAAAACAAGTAAGAGGCAGATTGCTATGACTAATGCATAATGCAATACAACTGACCAAGAAGCAGCATGTTTGTATGACTATCTCATGCACCTTACCTGTCTTCTGCCCTGTCCAACTGCCATTGTATAACTGCTTATTAAAAGCACTTTAAGCTATTGCACTTAGTCTGTTGCACGTGTGCTATCCTGAGCCAGAGCTGAATATATATGAATTGAAATGTCTGCTAACATGCAGCACCTAATCTAATACTCTATACATACTCACCCTATAACTAACACATCAGACATTAGGTCATATACACACTCATATATAAACACAGGGTACAGCAATATGTGCAGAAAGAGGGAAGAGGCGCATGACCGTCCTGGTCACCCTCTTACACATTTCCCCCCCCCGTGATATTAATATCTCACTCCTCTGCTACGTGTTATCTCTTCTGAAATCTGCATTGTATCTCCATGTTACTTGCAATGCTCTGCAGCTAATCACTGGTATATACACTGCTCAAAAAAGTAAAGGGAACACTTAAACCACAGAATATAACTCCAAGTGAATCAAACTTCTGTGAAATCAAACTGTCCACTTAGGAAGCAGCACTGATTGACAATCAATTTCACATGCTGTTGTGCAAATGGAATAGACAATAGATGGAAATTATTGGCAATTATCAAGACACCCTCAATAAAGGAGTGGTTCTGCAGGTGGGGACCACAGGCCACATCTCAGTACCAATGCTTTCTGGCTGATGTTTTGGTCACTTTTGAACGTGTAAACCTGCCGCCGTTTCACTCGAGTGCGCCAGTTACGTTGCTTTCACCAGCCTTTGTTGCGCCTTCACCCAGGCTTGCATTGTACAGAGCCTCCTGCTCTGCAGCTTAGCAAACAAACCACTGACACACCCAAAGCTTTGCTGAAGGTTTTTTAATGGATTCTGTGGCCATGAGCCACTTGTAAGACTCGGCAGGAGGGAGTGGACCGCCCCACTGCCACCTGCAGATCACTCCCAAAATAAAAGCCCACGCTGGGTTTTCTTGAATCCAACTTGGTCAAATAGTTTGACCAAGTCCAAACTTTCCTTTTATTTTGCTCTGCAGCCACAGGTGTTTCTGTGACTCCAGTGCCCTCCAGCGGGTTCAATGTGCCTCTATGAGCATCCTAGGGGTATACATACCGTCCCCCGCATATAATTCCCCTCACTGCCTCACTACTGTAATACAGAGATAAAAACCTGTGATCCCAATGTATTACCTGTGACAATACAGCTTTTCTTCTCAGTTATTCCAGACGATTAGATTTGTTAAATCAAGAGAAATGGCATTTATAGAAGGGCCGGATGATTTTCTCACAGTGAATGTCATTGTAGGTTAAAATAATTGAAAAAGAATGTAGAACTTGTGGAGACCGGTTGGACTTGATGGACCTGAGTCTTATTTAAACCTATATAACTATGTATTCATGGGGTTAATCACAAAGGTCAGAGTTTAAGCGCCGATCGCTGCCGTTACAGGTAGATGCTGGATATTGGGAAGGGATTAAATACTTTATAGGAAAATGTATATTTTATTAGAACAGATGTTTTTCGGTCATCCATTCTGAAAATAACTATAAAGTGAAGACCCCGATGGGCTCATACTGGGACCCCCTCACATAGACTCCTCGGGTGCTATTATTTTCAACAATAAAGAGGTTAAATAGCCGGAGGTTTACTTATTTCTAGTTCTCAGAAGGAAAAAAACTCCTCAGATGACCCCCCATGGGGAATCGGCATCTGTCCCTTATTCATTATCCTGTGACTATGACATAAATCTGTGTTGGGAGTCCTCCTATAATCCATGTGGTGACGGCTCGGAGGACCTGCTTCTCCCGCTGCTCAGTGACTGCGCATTGTTTAACCTCCTTGTGGCAATTTCAAAGAAGAAACCGAATAAACAGCATGTGCAGCAATAAAGGCCCCCCTAAACCCCTAATTAATACTTGGCAGAAAAACAAGAACATCTTCCAGCGGTAGCCAAAAATATAAAAAGCAAAGTTTATTGATCACATTAGAAACTGTAGTAGCAAGTCACCAAAAGAGATCCATAGATATTCTATTCTATTTTCTGCTGTTTGTCTCCACGTCCGAGACTGGGACGGCTCCGCGCGCTGCCTTACAGATGAAGACTGCTAATCAACGTTGGGTGAGCTGACTATTCCTTTACCCCATTCCCCTCTGTTCTTCAAGTAATTAATACTTGGTTGCACACCCTTTGGCATTGCTGACAGCCTCCACACGTTTCTTGTAGTCATCTATAAGCTTCTTGCACTTCTCAGCTGGGATTTTCTCCCACTCTTCCTTTGGAGTTTGTTCGAGCTCTTGAATGTTTCCAGGGTTCTTTTTCCCAACGGCAGATTTCAGCTCACCCCAAAGATTTTCAGTGGGATTGAGGTCTGGACTCATTGCTGGCCATTATAAAACAGTCCATGTTTTTTCTTTTTCAACCATTCCTGTGTACTTTTGGATGTGTGCTTTGGGTCATTGTCTTGCTGGAGGACCCATGATCTTTGACTCAAACTAAATTTTCTTTCACTGGGTAGGAGATTTCGCTCTAAAACCTCTTGATAATTCTCTGATTTCATGATTCCTGTGATATGGTCAAGCCCTCCAGTACCAGATGCTGCAATGAAACCCCACAGCGTTGTGGATACTCCACCATGCTTAAGTGTTGGTAAGGTTTTCTTTCCTTATATAACCTTCATTGCGCCGTCTGTAAACAAACTGTTGCTTTGCATTGTCAAAAAGCTCTATTTTTGTTTCATCTGTCCACAGAAAATTTTCCCAGAAGGATTGAGGCTTGTCAAGGTACTCTTTGGCAAAGATCAGTCGTTCCTTTTTATGTCTTTTATTCAGCAATGGTTTCTTCCTTGGCCTTCGGACATAAAGCTCTGCTTGGTTTAGTGTGTGGCGTATGGTACTTGTTGAAACCATGACCCCAGACTATTCCAGGTTGGCCTTCAGGTCTTTGGATGTTTGACGTGATGTTTTTTTTCCACTATTTCCACCAATCTTCGAAGACCTCTTTTGCCAATTTTCCTCTTTCCAGGAAGGTTCTTGACTGTTCCATGCTTGGCAAAGTTATTAATGACATTGCGCACTGTTGAAACTGGGATACCAAGGTTTTTGGAGATGGCCTTCTACTCTTTGGAAGTCTTGTGCTTGCTAATAGAAGTTCTGATGTCCTCAAGCAGCTCCTTTGTCTAATCCATTGTGACAAAGGAACGGGGCCTACCATGTGGCTTTTTAAAACATTGAAGTCATCATTCATTGGCTAATTCTTGTCACATGGGCACTGACAATCACAGGAGAATCTATTTTGTGATACCACAGGCGAGTCAAAATGTGTTTCCATACTAAATTAAGGTAAAGGTGGAAATACCAGTGACACAGAAAGCTTTAGATTTTTCTATTTTTCCCTCCCATTGTTTTTTGTTTTAAATTATCATTTGCTCTTTTGTATTTAACATGAGTCTCTATACAAAAAAACTGTTATATTTTATTAATTTTTTTCAGGAGATATTCCACATTATGTATTTAAAGCGCACCTGTCAGCAGGATTGTGCTTAGTAAACTACATAGACTTGTCAGGTAGGCGACATTACACTGATTAAAATGATACCTTTTTTGATGAAATCTGTCCTGTGGTTCTTGTGTAATCTTTACTTTCAGTTTGGAGATAATGATATGCCCGTGCTCCAGGGCGACCTGTGGGGGGCGCTCTATCTGGGCTCTGATTGCATATTCACCTGTATGCTCTTATGGCAGCTCACTGTGCCTTCACTGACCAGCCTCCTATTTTACCTAGCCACGCACTACTAGATGCATTATATAAAATATGAGGCAGGTCAGTGAACGATAAGTGAGCTGTCATAAGAGCATACAGATGAATATGTAAGCAGAAACCCAGATAGAGCGCCCCCCATAGGCTGCCCCGGAGCACGAGCATATCATTATTTCCAAACTGAAAGTAAAGATTACACAAGAACCACAAGACGGATTTCATCAACCAAGGTATTCGCTGTCTAGCACTCTGAAAATGGTGGAGGCCCACAAAGCAGGAGAAGGCTATGAGCAAAGAGTTTTCAAGTTGCCCTTTCCTCGGTTCAAAATGTAATAAAGAAATGGCAGTTAACAGAAACAGTGGAGGGCAAGATAAGGTCTGGAAGACCAAGCAAATTTTCAGTAGGATTGCTAGAGAGGCAAATCAGAAACCCCGCCTGACTGCAAAAGACCTTCAGAAAGATTTAGCAGACTCTGGAGTTGTGGTACATTGTTGTACTGTTCAGAGACACCTGCACAAATATGGCCTTCATGGAAGAGTCATCAGAAGAAAACCTCTCCTGCGACCTCACCATGAAATTCAGCGTCAGAAGTATGTAAAAGTACATCTAAGAAGGTCTGATGCATTTTGGAAACAAGTCTTGTGGACCGATGAGGTTAAAATAGAGCAATGATCAAAGTTGTGTGGAGAAAAAAAGAGCACAGAATTTTAGGAAAAGAACATCTCGCCAACCATTAAGCATGGTGGTGGATCAATCCTGCTTTGGGGTTGTGTTGCAGCCAATGGCACAGGGAACGGGTAGAGGGAAGAATGGATTCCATGAAATTTCAGCAAATTCTTGATACAAACATAACACCATCTGCAAAAAAGCTGGAGGTGAAAAGAGGATGGCAAATGATAATGATACTAAACACACGTCAAAAGGCGCAAGCTGAAGGTTTTACAATGGCCCTCATAGTCCCCTGATTTGAACATCATTGAAAATCTGTGGCTAGACCTCAAAATAGCAGACGATGCAAGACGACCCAAGAATCTCACAGAACTGGAAGAATTCTCCAAAGAAGAATGAATGAATGAAAATCCCTCAAACAAGAATTGAAAGACTATTGTCTGGCTACAAAAAGCATTTACAAGCTGTGATACTTTCAAAAGGGGGCGCTACTAGCTACTAACCTTGCCGGGTGCCAAAACTTTTGCATTTGCCCATTTTCCCTTATTGAATTTTTTTTTTAAATGTAAAAGATGAAAATATATATAATTTATTATTTATTGTTTTGCCTAAAATACAAAGGAAATGTCATCTGTAACTTTAGGCCGTTTATTTCATCTTCAACTTAACTGTTCACAATAACAGTAATTTTGACCAATGGTGCCCAAACTTTTACATGTAACTGTATTCTGTCACTATGTGTTTCCTACAGATGGACTCATGGAAAGAAATCCACCAGAGAGATGTCCCCGTCCTCTGTATCCCCAGGACTGTCCAGAGGAGAATCACAACATCCCGGAGAGTCATCAGGTAGACGGTGCTGATCCCTGTACCGGATCTGTATATGGGGGGACATTTCTGATCGAGGTCATAGATGTCACAGATTTTGGTGGTTTCTTGTATTGTGCTGATTGTTACATCTGATATATCAGGAGGAAGATCTGACTAAAAATAAAGTGAAGGACGAGACAGAAGAAGCGATGACGAGGAGGGATCAGCCGTGTGTGAGTGACGGGAAGGAGGAGATTTCGGTAGATGTTTCCACAGGTGTGTAATAATGACCGGCGTGTGATGATGATGACTGGCGTATGACGATGATGATTGGCATGTGACTATGATTAGCGTCGTGTGATGATGATGATTGGCATGTGACTATGATTAGTGGCGTGTGATGATGATGACTGGCGTATGACGATGATGATTGGCATGTGACTATGATTAGTGACGTGTGATGATGATGACTGGCGTATGACGATGATGATTGGCATGTGACTATGATTAGCGGCATGTGACTATGATTAGCGGCGTATGATGATGATGATTGGCATGTGACTATGATTAGCGGCGTGTGATGATGATGACTGGCGTATGACGATGATTGGCATGTGACTATGATTAGCGGCGTGTGATGATGATGACTGGCGTAGGACGATGATGATTGGCATGTGACTATGATTAGTGACGTGTGATGATGATGACTGGCGTATGACGATGATGATTGGCATGTGACTATGATTAGTGGCGTGTGATGATGATGACTGGCGTATGACGATGATGATTGGCATGTGACTATGATTAGTGACGTGTGATGATGATGACTGGCGTATGACGATGATGATTGGCATGTGACTATGATTAGTGACGTGTGATGATGATGACTGGCGTATGACGATGATGATTGGCATGTGACTATGATTAGCGGCGTGTGATGATGATGATTGGCTTGTGACTATGATTAGCAGCGCCTGACGATGACCGGTGTGTGATATTGTATGAGGTCTCCGGTGCAGTGAAGCTTTATCCGCTGTCCACATCACAGCAGAAGCGTCCGGTGATGGCGCGGCTGCTGTTGTACAGAGTCCGGTTGCGCACCGATGAATAACTGGGCCGCATTCACACCTCTTAATGATTTAAGAAGTACATTTTTAATTTTCCTAATTGTGTTTTTTTTATATTACTTCCATCTTTTATTTTCATATTGTTCTTACACAAGTCTCATGCTGCCATATAAATGACTGAGCTTGCGATTCGGACAGAACCCCGGGGGAAGATTCCGTATAATGAGGCGCTGTGGACGCCGTCTGGCCTATGATCCAGTTATGTCCATCTTTTTCAGCGTGCATAAAAGCGCAGTCGACCAGAGGCTAGACGGAGTCCGGTGTAACTCTGCTGCCTCATTATTCTGAATGGATCCCTCGGGGGTGTCATCTGAATCATGTATTTTGTAGATTTAGATGGAAACCCCGATGTACAGTGGGTGCGGAAAGTATTCAGACACCTTTAAATGTTTCACTCTTTGTTTTATTGCAGCTATTCGGTAAGTTCTAAAAAGTTCATTTTTTTTTCTCATTAATGTCCACTCTGCACCCCATCTTGACTGAAAAAAACAAGAAATGTAGAATTTTTTGCAAATTTATTAAAAAAGAAAAACTGAAATATCACATGGTCATAAGTATTCAGACCCTTTGCTCAGTATTGAGTAGAAGCACCCTTTTGAGCTAGTACAGCCATGAGTCTTCTTGGGAATGATGCAACAAGTTTTTCACTACTGGATTTGGGGATCCTCTTCCATTCTTCCTTGCAGATCCTCTCCAGTTCCATCAGGTTGGATGGTGAACGTTGGTGGACAGACATTTTCAGGTCTCTCCAGAGATGCTCAATTGGGTTTAGGTCAGGACTCTGGCTGGGCCAGTCAAGAATGGTCACAGAGTTGTTCTGAAGCCACTCCTTTTGTCATTTTAGCTGTGTGCTTAGGGTCACTGTCTTGTTGGAAGGTGAACCTTCGGCCAAGTCTGAGATCCAGAGCACTCTAGAAGAGGTTTTCATCCAGGATATCTCTGTACTTGGCTACATTCATGTTTCCTTCATTTGCAACCAGTCATCCTGTCCGTGCAGCTGAAAAATACCCCCATAGCATGATGCTGCCACCACCATGTTTCACTGTAGGGATTGTATTGGGCAGGTCATGAGCAGTGCCTGGTTTTCTCCACACATACCGGTTAGAATTATCACCAAAAAGTTCTATCTTCGTCTCATCAGACCAGAGAATCTTATTTCTCATAGTCTGGGAGTCCTTCATGTGTTTTTCAGCAAACTCTATGCGGGCTTTCATATGTCTTGCACTGAGTAGATCCTTCCATCTGGCCACTCTGCCATAAAGGCCCGACTGGTGGAAGGCTGCAGTGATCTTTGACTTTTGTGAGCTTTCTCCCTTCTCCCTACTGCATCTCTGGAGCTCAGCCACAGTGATCTTGGGGTTTTTCTTTACCTCTCCTACCAAGGCTCTTCTCCCACGATTGCTCAGTTTGGCTGGACGGCCAGGTCTAGGAAGACTTCTGGTGGCCACAAACTTCTTCCATTTAAGGATTATGAAGGCCACTGTGCTCTTAGGAACCTTGAGTAATGCAGAAATTCTTTTGTAACCTTGGCCAGATCTGTGCCTTTCCACAATTCTGTCTCTGAGCTCCTTGGGCAGTTCCTTTGAGCTCATGATTCTCATTTGGTCTGACATGCACTGTGAGCCGTGAGGTCTTATATAGACAGGTGTGTGTCTTTCCAAATCAAGTCCTATAAGTTTAATTAAACACAGCTGGACTCCAATGAAGGAGTAGAACCATCTCAAGGAGGATCACAAGGAAATGGACAGCATGTGACTTAAATATGAGTGTCTGAGCAAAGGGTCTGAATACTTATGACCATGTGATATTTCAGTTTTTCTTTTTTAATAAATTTGCAAAATTGTCTGCATTTCTGCTTTTTTTCAGTCAAGATGGGGTGCAGAGTGTACTTTAATGAGAAAAATAAATGAACCTTTTAGAATTTAACAAATGGCTGCTATGAAACAAAGTGCAAAATGTAAAGGGGTCTGAATACTTCCCGTACCCACTGTAAGTGTTCAGCGTACAGCACAGGATAAATATGATCCAAAATGTTCTGTACCCCAAAATGCCACCATTAAGAGCTTCTACTCAACCCACAAAAAACAAGTCCGCACTCAGGTTCATCATCTGTAAACCGTAATATAGGGGGTGTCCATATCACTGGTAGCACAAAGGCTCTGGAAAAGTGACTTGGCTCCCACTTAAAGAAATCCAGTGACATCTGCGCTCCCAAATCCAAATACCCCCTCCTCCTGGGCCCCACAGTGTGCAGTTACCATCCACATGTTTGGCATTACTGTAGCGGGGAGAGACAATTTATTTCTCCAGAAAGCACTAGCTGGGAATCATGTACTGGGCGCTACAACGTAAGGGCACTACAATGTACCGGACACTACAATGTACTGGCCACTATAAGGGAATATTTGCATTTTCACTTCACAACATCCATTACTGTTCGTTTCTGGAAAGCACCCATGGAGTCAAATTCATCACTACACCTGTAGATACATTTCCATAGGGTGTAATTTCCAAACTAGTGTCACTTGAGGGGGGATTCTGCTCTTCTGCCACTTAGGGGCTTTGTATATGGAGTCTGCAAACTGTTCTACTAACATTTGTTCTCCAAGAGTCAAATAGCGCTCCTTCCCTCCCGAGTCTCGCCATGTGGCTAAGCAGTACAGTACAGACACATATGGGGTATTGCCCCGTTCAGCAGAAATTGTATAACAAATTATGTGGTCATTTTTACCCAGTTTCCCTTGTGAAAATGTAAAATCTGGGGCTAAAATAATATTATAGTGGTAAAAATTTAATTTTTTTTTTCTTCACCGTTCAATTGTATAACATTTTGTGAATCACAATTACCTTGTATTCATTGGGAAAGTGCGCGGTGGATGCTGGGTGTGACGCGCGGGGAAACCCCACACACAGCCCAGCATCCACCACGGGGATCGCATCACCGAGTCACGCCTCACTTGACGTGACATCAGGGGAAGCAAGAGCCGGCTGAGGCCGGGGGTCGCGTGATGCCTATAAGTGGCCAGCGATAGCGCCGCTCGCAGCCAATAAAGACAAAGCAAGGTAATTAAAAGAAATCTTCTCTCAACGGGTTAATTACATTGGGGGCATTTTTAATAGTAGTTGACAACTTCTTTAATTGCGTGGACACTTTTCTATACTGAGGGCAAGATAAGGAGCTTGAGAGAGTGAAATGGCACTGGAGGTACATTAAGGGAACCGGTCATCAGTAATTACCACTTAAAGAACTATTTGCTGTCTAATCTCTGCCACCCCTGACTTGTGCCAATGTCACCAGATTATAAGTGTCATTCACTTTACCCCTCATTGTGTTAATGTTATGGCATGTAGTTGTCCTCCTTATTACCGGTACTTTCACTGACGAGGGTCTTCATTGTGAGATCCAGAAAATACATTCAGAAATCTCTTTTGTGTTGTTGAAAAAATCACATCTAATCTATCTTTCCTCCTTACAGGAAATCCTTGTGAGAATAACGGTTTAGCACTAAATTGTAAAAAAGAAGATATCATGAAGCACTCTAATGGAGGAAACCTCATCACCCTTCCTGCACCTCCTGGACTTCACAGCGCTTCACTTTCTTATAATCCTCCTGATCATGAGGAATCATCTCCTGAGCAATCTCTCATTATTACCAAAAGTCCAGGGGGCAAAGTGGATTCAAGATTTCAGTGTGACAAGCAATTTACAAAAAGCTCAGATTTTTTAACACACAGAAAACACAAAGGTAAAAAGCCATACTCCTGTTCAGAATGTGGGAAATGCTTTACATATAAATCAAGATTTGTTATACATGAGAGAATTCACACAGGAGAAAAAACATTTTCATGTTCGGAATGTGGGAAGTCCTTTAAACATAAAGGGGATCTTATTACACATCAGAGAATTCATACAGGAGAGAAGCCATATTCATGTTCGGAATGTGGGAAATGTTTTGGAAGTAAATCAGACCTTGTTGCACATCAAAGAATTCACACAGGAGAAAAAACTTTTTCATGTTTACAATGTAGAAGGTGCTTTCCAGATAAATCACAGCTTGTTATACATCAGAGAATTCACACAGGAGAGAAGCCATATTCATGTTCAGAATGTGGGAAGTGTTTTAGTTATAAATCAGATCTTGTTAAACATCACAGAATTCACACAGGAGAAAAGCCGTATTCATGTCCAGAATGTGGGAAATGCTTTACAGAGAAATCAAAACTTGTGATACATGAGAAAATTCACACTGGAGAGCAGCCTTATTCATGTTCAGAATGCGGGAAATCTTTTATGCTTAAATCAAATCTTTCTGCTCATAAGAGAATTCGTACAGGAGGAAAGCCATTTTCTTGTTCAGAATGTGCGAAATGTTTTAAAAGTAAATCAGACCTGGTTTTACATCAAAGAAATCACACCGGGGAGAAACCGTTTTCATGTTTACAATGTGAAAAATGCTTTACAGGTAAATCAGAGTTTGTTAAACATCAGAGAACTCACACAGGAGAGAAGCCGTATTCATGTTCAGAATGTGGAAAGTCGTTCACGAATAACTGGAGTCTTATTACACATCAGAGAATTCACACAGGAGAGAAGCCATATTCATGTTCAGAATGTGGGAAGTCCTTTACAGATAAAAGGAATCTTATTCCACATCAGCGAATTCACACAGGAGAGAAGCCATATTCGTGTTCAGAATGTGGGAAATGCTTTACAAATAAAGGGAATCTTATTAGACATCAGAGAAATCACACAGGAGAAAAAACATTTTCATGTTCACTATGTGAGAAGTCCTTCACAAATAAAGGGCATCTTAGTAGACATCAGAGCATTCATACTGGAAAGTCGCCATATTCATGCTCAGAATGTGGGAAGTGTTTTAGTTATAAATCACATCTTGTTAAACATCACAGAATTCACACAGGAGAGAAGCCGTATTCATGTCCAGAATGTGGGAAATCTTTTATACATAAATCACACCTTGTAAAACATGAGAGAAGTCATACGGGAAAGAAACTGTAATTATGTTCACTGTGTTTTATAAAGTTTAATAAACATTGTCCAGCATAAATGAGTACACCCCCTTTGATGAGTAAGATTTTGTTTAATAGCTCACTGAACACAAGATCAATTTCTACAATTTTGTCAACACTAAGTTTCATAGAACATTTTTTTGTAATCAAAACATGAAAGTAATAATATAACTCTCATTACAAAATCTTCAGTTTTACTCAAATTAGTTGATGCAAAAATGAGTACACCCCACATCAAAAGCTACTACATCTATTATTTTGTATGGCCTCCATAATTTTAAAGGACGGCACCAAGTTTTCTAGGCCTGGAATGAACAAGTTAGTGACAATACTACATCTATCTTTTATCTCTCTTTCGATAACGAGCTCTTAGAGCCTGGATGCTGGATGGAGCGATGACAACTTGTCTCTTCAGAATCCCCCATAGGTGTTTGGTTGGGTTCAGATCAGGAGACACTTGGCCACAGAATCACTGTCACCCTGTTCTTCAGAAATGCAACAGTGGCCTACCAAGGGAACAGAGTGATGGCAGCATCTTTTCTGTCACTATAGAGCAGAACATCTGTGAATTCAAGATACCATCAATGAAATGTAGCCCCTCATGCAGCCGCACATAAGGACACGGCCACCACCAGGTCTCACTGTAGACACCATGCATTCTCATTGTATTCCTCTCCTCTTCAATGTTATACAGTTTTGAAGCCATCAGTTCCAAAAACCTTTATCTTGGTCTGATCACTCCAGAGTATAAAGTCCCAGGAGTCTTCATATGTTTCCGCATGTGTCCTGGCAGATTGTAGGGCGGCTTTTTTGTGCATGGGATTTAGGAGAGGCTTTCTATGTGGACAACACCCATGTCTGCCATTCCTCTATAGAAAACATTGTCTGCTTTCAACTCATCTTTCATGAAAAATCACAGTTGGGAAGGAATGGACGGGACAAAGAAAGTTACTGATAATCCAGCACTTGTTTTCCGGTGTGAATAAAACCAAAAACTTTTATTGAAGAATCCAAATTAAAATAATGGAAACATTAAAAAACAGATAGGAGCAAAACATCTCTGCGTTTCTACCTGGCATTTGTGTTCAGTTCTTCTTCATGACATAATAAATCACCAGTAACCGGCTTCTTATACACATCATAGTGTCTAATGCACAGCGGAGACCCCCAGCCCCAAATGGATGTGTGCAAGTATGTCTACATTACCCCTATGGATGATCATATGTCCACAACAAAAAGCATCCGTGCAATACAAGAATGAAGTGTCTGCATCTATAATGTGTATATTATGTATAATTACTATAAAAGAGGAAAAAACACAATTCAGTAAATGGATACAAGGTCTGAAGGAAGCTTCATATCACTGGGGAATCTGGAGGCCAATTCCAGAATCCACAAGGCTTCTCGGGGGTGTACTTTTTATACCAATCTCCCCCCTTAGCTGGTCTGGTGACATATTCAATACCCACAACTGTAAAGTGATTAATTCCTATTGTGTTGTATGAGATGTTGTGATGCTGCAGATGTATTACGTGTTGTGGGGCCAAGAATGTCCCTAACGTGTCCCCCAATGCGGTGACGTAAGGGTCTGACCGTGCCCCCCACATATTGCAGCAGACAAGCTTCACATTGTATGGTGTCAATGACGTGTGGAGCTACAACTAATGAGATGTCGGATATTATAGGGTTTATTATGGTTAGTAGATGCAGACATTTTTGCTTTGTGCACAGACTTGCACAAACCACATTTATTTCTCCCACATTCAATGAAACCTTTGGTGTTTGTCCTCCACGTGTCAGTTGTCTTTCTTGTTGCTGGATCCTTGTCAGTGTATAACATAGGTAAATGTTTTCTGGTAATATTCACTATATTATAGGAATCTTCTCTGCAGCCAGTATTGAATGTAACTCTAGACTGATGGATGTTTCCTTCTTTGTGAGTTTTCGGTAATGTATGAAATATTGGACATTGTGGGTGATTTTCCTTTAATCGTTGTATTTGTTTGGCATTAAGTACAGCCGATACCAAACCCTCCTCCAAAAGACAATGTAAGGGGGTATTGTATGAATTAGTAGGATCTCCATCTAGAGTGCGGCATATATTAGTATCGTCATCCATGTTCATAACCTCCGGCTCATACAACCCACTATCCAGAGCTGTGATCGAGCCCCCTTTATCTGCAGCTCTAATGACTTTATTAGGGCTGTGCTCAGGGCCGTATCTGGCATTCATGCTGCCCTAGGCACTTTAAGTGGTCACGCCCCCTACTGGTAATTCATACTAAAAGTGCTCATACCCTTTAGGCCCCCTTCACACGTACCGGAGATACACACGTACACCCATTATAATCTATAGGCTGCGCACATGGTCACACGGACCGGACATGTCCGTTTTTTGCCGGCAGCTCGGACGTCAGTACGTCCTGCACACAGATGACATAAAGTGTGACATCCGCACACACGTCTGTGTGACACGTGCCGGAAGAGAGTGCAGAATAGAAATGACAGATATTTAGGTGTTAGATGTGCAAAGATCGAGATAGATGATAGATATCCGTGAGATATATAATTAGTGCCCTGTGTGTGGTGTTTACTGTACTTGTGTTTAGCTAATAAATTAAAAAGAGATGTGGAGTCCTCCCTATTTTTGATAACCAGTAAAGGTAAAGCAGACAGCTGTGAGCGGTTATTATCAGGGTGGGAAGGTCCTCGGTTACTGGGCCCTTCCCAGCCTAAAAATACCAGCCCTCAGCCGCCTCAGAAATGGCGCACCAATTCAGGTGCTTCGCACGGCTCTTCACGATTGCCCTGGTGCGGTGGCAATCGGGGTAATGGTGGTTAGGGTTGATGACAGCTGTGATTTGTCATACAATACAGCTGTCTTCAAGCCCTCAGGTTAGTAATGGAGGGGGAAAGGAAAGAGATCCCGGCACTCACCTGTAGTCAATCATTTATTCCACATCCACAAATCTGCAAAACGTTTCAGCTCCTTCAGAGATTTTGTCAATTGTGGCCAATCACATAGAAATACAACATTTATATAGAAAAAAACAAGGAAATGACATCACAATGAAATAAAAAATGAAGAAAACTACAAACATTCATATAATCATATTAGTCTCATTATATAAAATATACACTGCTCAAAAAAATAAAGGGAACACTTACACAACAGAATATAACTCCAAGTGAATCAAACTTCTGTGAAATCAAACTGTCCACTTAGGAAGCAACACTGATTGACAATCAATTTCACATGCTGTTGTGCAAATGGAATAGACAATAGATGGAAATTATTGGCAATTATCAAGATACACTCAATAAAGGAGTGGTTCTGCAGGTGGGGACCACAGACCACATCTCAGTACCAATGCTTTCTGGCTGATGTTTTGGTTACTTTTGAATGTTGGTTGGGTTTTCACACTCATGGTAGCATGAGACGGACTCTACAAGCCACAGAAGTTGCTCAGGTCGTGCAGCTCATCCAGGATGGCACATCAATGCGAGCTGTGGCAAGAAGGTTTGCTGTGTCTGTCAGCGTAGTGTCCAGAGGCTGGAGACGCTACCAGGAGTCAGGCCAGTACACCAGGAGACGTGGAGGGGGCCATAGGAGGGCAACAACCCAGCAGCAGGACCGCTACCTCCGCCTTTGTGCAAGGAGGAACAGGAGGAGCACTGCCAGTGGCCTGCAAAATGACCTCCAGCAGGCCACAAATGTGCATGTGTCTGCACAAACAGAATCCGACTCCATGAGGATGGTATGAGGGCCCAACGTCCACAGATGGGGTTGTGCTCACAGCCCAACACCGTGCAAGACGCTTGGCATTTGCCACAGAACACCAGGATTGGCAAAGTCGCCACTGGCGCCGTGTGCTCTTCACAGATGAAAGCAGGTTCACACTGAGCACATGTGACAAAGTCTGGAGACGCTGTGGAGCGATCTGCCTGCAACATCCTTCAGCATGACCGATTTGGCAGTGGGTCAGTAATGGTGTGGGGTGGCATTTCTTTGGAGGGTCGCACAGCCCTCCATGTGCTCGCCAGAGGTAGCCATTAGGTACCGAGATGAGATCCTCAAACCCCTTGAGAGACCATATGCTGGTGCGGTTGGCCCTGGGTTCCTCCTAATGCAGGGCAATGCCAGACCTCATGTGGCTGGAGTGTGTCAGCAGTTCCTGCAAGATGAAGGCATTGAAGCTATGGACTGGCCCGCCCGTTCCCCAGACCTGAATCCGATTGAGCACATCTGGGACATCATGTCTCGCTCCATCCACCATCGTCACGTTGCACCACAGACTGTCCAGGAGTTGGCGGATGCTTTAGTCCAGGTCTGGGAGGAGATCCCACAGGAGACCATCCGCAACCTCATCAGGAGCATGCCCAGATGTTGTAGGCAGGTCATACAGGCATGTGGAGGCCACACACAATACTGAGCCTCATCAGGAGCATGCCCAGGCGTTGTAGGGAGGTCATACAGGCACGTGGAGGCCACACACAATACTCAGACTCATCAGGAGCATGCCCAGGCGTTGTAGGGAGGTCATACAGGCACGTGGAGGCCACACACAATACTCAGCCTCATCAGGAGCATGCCTAGGTGTTGTAGGGAGGTCATACAGGCACGTGGAGGCCACACACAATACTCAGCCGCATCAGTAGCATGCCCAGGTGTTGTAGGGAGGTCATACAGGCACGTGGAGGCCACACACAATACTGAGCCGCGTTTTGACTTGTTTTAAGGACATTACATCACAGTTGGATCAGCCTGTAGTGTGTTTTTCCACTTTAATTTTGGGGGTGACTCCAAATCCAGGCCTCCATTGGTTAATAAATGTGATTTCCATTGTTGATTTTTGTGTGATTTTGTTGTCAGCACATTCAACTTTGTACAGAACAAAGTATTTAATGAGAATATTTCATTCATTCAGATCTAGGATGTGTTAATTCAGTGTTCCCTTTATTTTTGAGCAGTGTATATACACAAAAATGAAAAAACGTCCATAACAAAATATATTAACTATCAAATAAAATATTTAATTTTACACCAATACACATTGCCACAAATATATATATAGGCGTATATAGGAAATGCAAAAAAAAACCATATTGTTTTATTTATATAGCGCCAACATATTCCGCAGCAATTTACAATTAAGCGGGGACATGTACAGACGATAAATTCAATACAATTTAAGACAGTTTAAACAGTTACATTAGGAGCGAGGGTCCGGCCGCTCGCACGCTTACATTCTACAAGCAAATGGGGGGACAGACACGGTAGGTGAAAAGTGCTTGTTATTTCAGGTCTGACAATTCTAATAAATAGGGATTTTCATATAAAGCTGCATGATCCGGTCATCAGCCCATATGTATAAGTGCAATAATCAAGTATCGAGTGCAGTTATCTTGTGCATGGAGGGTGTGGAGACAGATGAATAGTAGGGAACAGATTCTGAATAATATTTGGAAGAGACAGGGGAAAGTTAATTTACTGAGTAGTTAAGGTGGTCGGCTTGTTTAAAGAGATGGGTTTTTAAAGCGCGCATGAAGACATGGGGGATAGGCATCAGTCAGATTGTCTGGGGTAAAGCATTCCTGAGAACTGGTGCAGCACGAGAGAAGTTTTGGAGACGGAGGTGCGAGGTTCGGATTATGAGGGATGTTAGTCTTAGGTCATTTGTAGAACGGAGGGCACGTGTAGGGCGATAGAGAAGAGAGAGGAGATATAAGGCGGAGCAGAACTGTGGAGAGCTTTGTGGGTGAGTGCAATGAGCTTATATTGGACCCTGAGGCCGACCGGCAACCAGTGTAAAGACTGGCACAAGATGGAGGCATCGGTGAAGCGGCTGGACAGAAATACGACCCTGGCTGCTGCATTCAGGACGGATTGGAGAGGAGAAAGTTTGGTAAGAGGGAGACCGATCAGAAGAGAGTTGCAGTAGTCCAGACGAGAGTGAATAAGAGCGACAGTCATAGTTTTAGCAGTTTCAAAGGTGAGAAAAGGTCGGATTCTGGAGATGTTTTTAAGATGCAGGTGACAAGAGCGGGTGAGTGATCGGATATAGGCAGTAAAGGAAAGGTTAGTGTCGAATATGACCCCAAGGCAGCGGCCGTGCTGCTAGGAGTTATGGTTGAACCCTCCAAGGTAATTTCGATGTTAGGTAGAGTTGGGTTAGTAGAGGGGAGAAACACAAGAAGTTCAGTTTTGGAGAGATTCAGTTTAAGATAGAGGGAGGACATGATGTTAGAGACAGCGGACAGACAATCCTTGGTATTTTGTATTAGGGTAGGGGTGATGTCAGGTGAAGAGGTGTATAGTTGGGTGTCGTCAGCATAGAGATGATACTGAAACCCAAATCTGCTGATTGTTTGTCCAATAGGGGCAGTGTATAGAGAGAAGAGGAGGGGGCCTAGGACTGAGTCCTGCGGGACCCCGATAGTAATGGGAAATGGAGAGGAAGAGGAGCCGGCAAAAGATACAGTGAAGGAGCGGTCAGACAGGTAGGAGAACCAGGAGAGAACGGTTTCCTTGAACCCGATAGAGCGGAGCATAGTGAGGAGGAGTTGGTGATCCACAGTGTCAAATGCAGCAGAGAGATCCAGGAGAATCAGCAGGGAGCATTGACCTTTGGATTTAGCTGTTAGTAGATCATTAGAGACTTTAGTGAGGGCAGTTTTAGTGCAGTGTAAGGAGCGGAAACCAGATTGTAGAGGGTCAAGAAGAGAATTATCTGAGAGATAGCGGATTAGACGGTAGTGGACCAGGCGTTCCAGGAGTTTAGAGATGAAAGGAAGGTTAGAGACAGGTCTGTTCTGGTCCAGGGATGGCTTTTTAAGTAAAGGGTTAAGATGGCATGTTTAAATGAGGAAGGAAAGATACCTGAAGAAAGAGAGAGGTTTAATATTTTAGTTAGGTGAGTGGTGACCACCGGTGAGAGAGACTGCAGATGTGAAGGAATGGGGTCACTATTGCAGGTTATAGGTAGAGAAGAAGAGAGAAGCTGGGTAACTTCTTCTTCTATAACAGGCTCAAAGATGGCTAGTGAGCTTGAAGTGCAGCAGGGAAGGGGATCCAGGCACTGAGGAGATTGGGCTGAGATGTCCTGATGGATGTGGTTGATTTTTTCTAGGAAATAAGTGGCCAGATCCTCACTGCTGAGGTTGGTGGTGGGGGCCTGAAAAATTAGGGTTTCAGGAGGGAGTTTAAGGTTTCAAAAAGTCGTTTTGGATTGTTGGACAGTGAAGTGATGAGGGTGTTGAGGTAGGATTATTTGGCCAGATGAAGGGCAGAGTTATAGGTTTAGAGCATGAATTTATAGTGGATGAAGTCCTCTGCTAAAAGAGATTTTCTTCACTGCCGCTCAGCACACCTTGAGCAACGCTGAAGAAAACGTATTTGCATTGTGTGCCAGAGCTGCCGTTGTCTGTGTCGGGTCTTTCTGCGTGTAGAAGGTGCTGCTTCATCTAGGGCGCTCTTCAGTGTATTATTGTAGTGTGACAATGCCAAGTCTGGACAGGAGAGGGAGGAGATGAGGGCTAAAGATGTGTGGAGATTGTCCATAAGCTGCTGGGTATTAATGGTACCTGTATTCCTATAAGTGAGGTAAGTGGGGGTGTCCCGGGTGAGGAGACAGTTCTTGACAGAGAAGGAAAGAAGGTTGTGGTCTGAGAGCGGGAGAGGGGAGTTAGTAAAGTCATGCAGCGAGCATAGACGGGAGAAAACCAGGTCCAGAGTATTCCCATCTTCATGCGTAGGAGAATTAGTAACCTGTGAGAGGCCGAATGAGGGGGTTAGAGAAAGTAGATGAGAGGCAGATTGGGAGAGGAGATCATTGATGGGGATGTTAAAGTCTCCCATGATGAGGGTGGGGATGTCACAGGATAGAAAGTGAGGAAGCCAGGTGGCAAAGTGATCCAGGAACTGACTGGAGGAGCCTGGAGGGCGATATACAACCGCCACTCACAGGGAGAAGGGTTTGAAGAGTCTGACAGTGTGGACTTCAAAGGAAGGAAACATAAGTGAGGGAACTGGGGGGATGACCTGGAAAGCACATTGTGGTGAAAGGAGCAAACCAACAACTCTACCTTGTCTGTTCTCAGGTCTGGCGGTATGCAAAAATTTCAGCTCACTAAACGAGAGAGCAGCAGCTGCGGTGGTGTCTGAATGCTGTAATAGCCAGAAAGTTAAGGAAATTAGAGAGGAAAAAATCGTGAATGTAAGATAGTTTGTTACACACAGACCGTGCGTTCCAGAGGGCACAATGAAAGCAATAGGAGAGGGCATGCACTGAATGTTAATAAGATTAGCAGGGTTTCTATATGCAGCTGGAGGAGAGTGGTGTATGCTAGTGGAGGGAGACCCAGGGTTGGGGAGATGTCGCCAGCGACTAGGAGAAGGAGAAAAAAGAGAAAGAGCTGGTGGTGCAATGATTTGTATGAACATTTTGAGTGCTATATGGAGGTAGTGGATGGTTTGGAGTGGGTGAGAAATATCAGTAGAGCCTCAGAGTTATACATGAGAGAGGCGTGAAGGGAGGGGTGGATATGGAGAGAGTGCACAGAATGTGTTAAAGGGCGGGCGAGATGTGAGAAAGCAGAAGTTAAAACAAGTAAGATAATAATCATCGTACCATTTAACAGTGATCAGGTCATAGAAAGGTTATGGATTTAGAATTGCTTTCATTTGTCATTGGGTGAATATTTTAATATTTGAATGGATGACCAAATTATTAGCAATAGAAAATTGAAATAAAAAATTTTAATATTAAAAAAAGGAGAAATTTTTTTTTAAAAATTCGCCAGACCCTCATCACAAAATGGCGCCGAGAACTCTACACAACAACATGGAGAGGAGGAGATGGTGCGGGAGGATTCTGAGGGTGAGTCGCACCTGGAAGAACCTGAGCCTAAATAAAGACAGGTATCTGTACAACTCCGCTCTGCTATACAAGACACAAAAATATCTCTTAGGCCGGGGTACCACTAGCGTACGGTATGCGATGTGAGAGCACCCGATGCGATTTGCTAATGACACTCGGCTGCTGCTCTGCTGTGAGCGGGAGCAGAATGTCAGTGCTCCATGCTCTGATCCTCTCGCATGTGACACGCTCCCTGGGCCGTGGGGTACTCGGCAGCCGGGCATCTGGTTGCTTGGGGGATATCACGGTAGCTGGCCCGGTCCGTGACCCAGGGCGGTCAGTAAAAAGGGGGATAGATTTATAGGGGATTTGGAAAGTTCGCGACGCCACCTGTGAAATGCGGCTAAGGGGAGCCGCCGCTGCGGAGCAGTCTTCTGGAGCTGGTGATAGAGCAGCAGGATGGTGTGGCTCTCCACAGGTAGAGCAAGCTCCAGGGCAGCGTGGGGTGTAATGGATGGAGGTGCAGGGGAGAGACTGCAGGACGGTCCCGGTGGAAAGACGGACACTAACACGGGGGTAAGCTTCAGTACCTTTACTGGTGATGTTGCAGGCACGATCCAGGGTACTCCGGACGAAGGGCGCACTTTTGGACTCTCCCCAGTGAGCGGGTATAGGGCCTCCTGATCCGTGGCTTCACTCTCTAAGCTTCTGGCGTGCCTGGAACTAGGTCTAGCTTGGTTACTGTCTCTCCTTGCACCTGCTGACCTGGTGGTAGGGCCTTCTCTTTGGAGATCACTCTCCCTGGACGCTGGGGCCTCCATGACTCCTAGCCCTGGTACTGCAATCAGCATTTGGTGAACCTGGGACCTGTAGTCCTCCAGGGGTTCCGGTGGTTCCTACTTGGTATTAAGGGTTCCTGTAGGCACGGACCAGGTGTACGGTATATATCTCGGGGTGAGCCTGGTATGCTCCTCTGCCCCCTCACTACTTCTTCCTTCTCCTCTCACCTTCAGCCACACTCAGGGCCCTCACTAGGCCTTCACACGTGCTGTAGGCCTTTGCTCGCCTAAGCACAGCAGCCAGCTTGCTGCCTCTTCGCTGCTCTCTGAGCGTCAGCACGCTCTCAGACTCTCTCAGTCTAACTGATCTCTAAACAACTCTGAACTAACTGAGCTGCCTGGCTCCATCCTCCCTATATACATATCCCTAACGGGCTCCCTCTGCTTGTCTAAGGTGGTAGGGTGAAGGTGTGTGAATGTGTGAGGGCCTCTTGTGGAGAAGTCCATCCATGCACCCTTCTGGGTTCTGTGGCACCAATGCGCAGCAGGGCGCCACATCCCCCCCTAGTAAAACTCAGTACTCCTGGACTGAAGCATTTTTGGAAAAACAGGTTAAACAATAACATTTCTTCCCTTTATGGGAGGCACTTTTCTTGAACATTACCGGTAACATTATAATACAATAATACATTTTCTTATATACAACACACTCTTCTTAAAGTCTCAGTGAGATCCATTAACTGGTGTCCATCTCACTGGTGAAGATGAGCAGCATGAGGGACCTGCCTGAAAACACTCAACTTAGGCCCTGGGCGTGGCTACAGGGCATAAGTGATCCAGGGTCAGACCACGTCTTCTGCCACGCCAAATGGGGTTTTGTTCAGTGGTCACCTAAGGGGCACTCCAGGGAGTGCAACTATGTACATGTACAGTTTTTGGGCTGCTCACAGTCCTCAGCCACCGAGTCCTTATATATATATATATATATATATATATATATATATATATACACTAGATGGTGGCCCGATTCTAACGCATCGGGTATTCTAGAATATGTATGCGGGCGACCGGGTGCAATTAGCAGAGCGGTGTTTAAATTTGCCGCCAAAATCGCTGATTCGTCGCGGCCGGCAACCGTGACCAAGCAGCAAAACGGTGTTTAAATTTGGCGGCAATATCGGTCATTGGTCGCAGGTGGTGGCCGCGACCAATCAGCGAACTGTGTTAGTGAGGACCGGAGAGCTTGTTTAAATTTGGCGATTAAATCGCTGATTAGTCACGACCGCGACCTATCAGCAAAACGGGGTTTAAATTTGGCGCCAATAATGCTGATTGGTTGCGGCCGGCGACCAATCAGCAGAGCGGTGTTTAAATTTGGCGCCAGTGTCGCTGATTGTTCGCAGCTGGCGGTCGCGACTAATCAGCAGAGCGGTGTTTAAATTTGGCGTCAATATCGCTGATTGGTCGCGGTCGCCACCAATCAGCAGAGCGTTGTTTAAATTTGGCGCCAATCTGGCTGATTGGTACAATCAGCAGAGCGGTGTTTAAACTTGGCGCCAATCTCGCTGATTGTTCCCGGCTGGCAGCCGCGACCAATCAGCAGAGCTTGTTTAAATTTGCCGCCAATCCCGCCAATTGGTCGCGGTTGGCGGCCGCTACCAATCAGCAGAGCGTTGTTTAAATTTGGCGTCAATCTCGCTGATTGGTCGTGGCCGGCCGGCAACCGTGACCAATCAGCAGAGCGTTGTTTAAATTTGGCGTCAATATCGCTGATTGGTCACGACTACCAGCCGCGACCAGTCAGCAGGGCGTTGTTTAAATTTGGCGCCAATCTCGCTGATTTGTCGCGGCTGGCGGTGTACGGTGTAGTCCGGATCTTCTTACACCCATACAGATGGCAAAACTCTTTGAACAGCTCGGCTTCAAAGGCAGGGCCTTGATCCGTCAGCACCTTTTCCGGGTATCCATGGGGCCTGCA
Organism: Phyllobates terribilis; assembly: GCF_046119375.1. Taxonomy (NCBI): domain Eukaryota; kingdom Metazoa; phylum Chordata; class Amphibia; order Anura; family Dendrobatidae; genus Phyllobates; species Phyllobates terribilis. The sequence goes on from NW_027363019.1 coordinate 870,528, forward strand.
GAAGTATTCTTGAAAAGTCCTTGCTGCAGTTTCTGCCATCAGATCCTTGACGGGGCAACCACCAGGAACTGGGAGTAATGATCCACCATGGTCAGTGCATACGAGTAGCCTGACCTGCTAGGTGACAGCTTGACATGGTCCAGAGCGACGATCTCCAGGGGCTGGGTTGTCTTGATGGACTGCAGGGGTGCTTTCTGGCTGCTGTAGTCTTTTCTTCTGAGGCTACAGGGTCCACAATCCCGGCACCACCTCTCTATGGAACTCCACATTCCAACCCAATAAAACCGACTCTTCAGGAGGGTTTCCAGCTTCTTCCAGCCAAAGTGCCCTGCTTGATCGTGGTAGGCCTCCAATACCATCTGGATGTCTGTCCTGGGCACTACGATCTGCCATACCATCTCATTGGTCCTAGGGTTAACATACCTTCGGCACAGCTTCTCTCTATAGATGAACAGCCGGCTTCTCTCATTCCACAGTTGCTTGGCTTGTAGAGAAGCGTCCTTCTCCAGGGAGGAACCTTCCTGGGTTATCAGTTCTTGATACGGCTGACAACCGGGTCGCTGTCCTGGGTCTCCTTCCAACTGTGATGAGGTAAAGGGTTTAGTGTCTTACCACCATACCTCCTGGAGGTGCGCTGCTCGTGGACCATCCCATTTCTGTGGAAAGCAGGTAGCTCAATCTCCTCCAGGTCATCCACTTCTTCTTCAGTGTCCGACTGGTGAGGCATTCTGGATAGGGCATCGGCGTTGGCGTTCTTGTGGCCTGCCCGGTACTTGATGGTGAACTGATAGTTTGACAGCCGGGCCATCCAACGTTGCTCCATGGCTCCCAACTTGGCTGTCTCTAGATGTGTCAGGGGGTTGTTGTCAGTGTACTGACTTACTGGAGGCCAGGTAGTGCTTGATTCGTTCAGTGATGGCCCAGACCAGGGCCAGGAACTCCAACTTGAAGGAGCTATAGTTCTCAGGGTTCCTCTCGGTCGGGTGGAGCTTCCTGCTGGCATAGGCGATCACCTTCTCCCGGCCATTCTGCTTCTGACTCAACACAGCTCCTAATCCCTCGTTGCTGGCATCAGTGTACAGCAGGAACGGTTGGCTGTAGTCAGGGTAGGCCAGGATCTCTTCACCAGTCAGGATCTCTTCACCAGTCAGGATCTCTTCACCAGTCAGGATCTCTTCACCGGTCAGGATCTCTTCACCGGTCAGGATCTCTTCACCGGTCAGGATCTCTTCCCCGGTCAGGATCTCTTCACCAGTCAGGATCTCTTCACCAGTCAGGATCTCTTCACCGGTCAGGATCTCTTCACCGGTCAGGATCTCTTCCCCGGTCGGGATCTCTTCCCCGGTCGGGATCTCTTCACCGGTCAGGATCTCCTTCATCACCTCAAAGGACTCAGCTTGCTCCTTACCCCACTGGAACGGGGGGTTCCTGCCTCTGCGATGGTAGATTATATAGATGCGTGCGATCCGATCGGAGCTGGAAAACAAAACGCCGCTGAGCAGAGAATCCGAGGATTACTGGGTCCGGACGCAGTCTGGGGTTTTATCAGATTGAAGTGAGAGCGAGCCCTGACTGGGGAAACAGGTGAACTTACTATAGATGTGGACCTGATGAGACTACTGGACTTACAGAACCTCCGGGAGCAGAGAAATCCTCATCACTGGAGAAAGCGGCCACTATGTGACGTCAGAGGGAGGAGGAGCCGGAGGAGCGACTGCGCCGGGATCATCTGCAGATCTGGGCGGGGCAATGACCCCTGAGGGGGAGGAGCTGCGGTGACGTCATCACTGTCACATGACCGCAGCCTCATCACAGCTCCTTCACCATTATAATAACTTTATAGAATCATTACAGTCTGTGAGGAAACACTGCGGAGCCAATCACCAACCGAAGCTCCGCCCCCTGATCACATGGCGGTGACGTCATCACAGGCCCTTCACCACTTCTCTCCTGAGCTCCGGCCCCTGATCACATGGCGGTGACGTCACCACAGGTCCTTCACGTCTATCCTGAGCCCCTCCCCTGATCACATGGCGGTGACGTCACCACAGGTCCTCCCGCTCTCAGTGCAGCAGCTCCGTCCTGGCTGTGCGCAGCTCTTGCTCTCTGGTATCAGCCAGCAGCAGGTTTCCGCTTCCCGCCATTCCGGTGAGATTACAGGGAGGGTTTGTGGTGAATCTGTGAGAGGAGAGTGTGGGGTGAGATCAGAGCTGTTCCTGTGGAGGCTCCTGCTCCATGTGACTGCGGCTCCTCAGTGTTGTATGGGGGATGTGCAGCGGCTCCTCCTCACCTCACCGCCCCGCTGGAGGTGGAGTTACCACGGTGACCGCCCCCGCTGGAGGTGGAGTTACCACGGTGACCGTCCCCCACTGGAGGTGGAGTTACCACGGTGACCGTCCCCCGCTGGAGGTGGAGTTACCACGGTGACCGTCCCCCGCTGGAGGTGGAGTTACCACGGTGACCGTCCCCCGCTGGAGGTGGAGTTACCACGGTGACCGTCCCCCGCTGGAGGTGGAGTTACCACGGTGACCGTCCCCCACTGGAGGTGTAGTTACCACGGTGACCGTCCCCCGCTGGAGGTGGAGTTACCACGGTGACCGCCCCCCCGCTGGAGGTGGAGTTACCACGGTGACCGCCCCCCCGCTGGAGGTGGAGTTACCACGGTGACCGTCCCCCGCTGGAGGTGGAGTTACCACAGTGACCGCCCCCGCTGGAGGTGGAGTTACCACGGTGACCGCCCCCCGCTGGAGGTGGAGTTACCACAGTGACCGTCCCCCGCTGGAGGTGGAGTTACCACGGTGACCGCCCCCCGCTGGAGGTGGAGTTACCACGGTGACCGCCCCCCGCTGGAGGTGGAGTTACCACGGTGACAGACCCCCGCTGGAGGTGTAGTTACCACGGTGACCGCCCCCGCTGGCGGTGTAGTTACCATGGTGACCGTCCTCCTACGAGGCTGATAATGAGCGGTCAGGTCGGTGGAGGAGGCCGCGGTGGAGTTTGTGGCTTTTCCTCCAGATTCTTCCTGATAAATGTCGGATATTTGGGGCAGAATTCAGTGATTGTCGTTATATCGTCCCCTGTGATCTCCATCTTCTCCTTTATCATGAAGACGCCGGCAGGACGAGATCCCTCCAGCTGATCCAGTGTTCATCCCTCCTTCTCCTGAATGACCCCGAGGATGGACGAGGACGAGACCACCAGAAGATTATTACACTTCACCCTGGAGATCATCTCCCTGCTGAGCGGAGAGGTAACTCCTCTACATTTCTATCAGCTTTATTGTGTTATGTAACAAGTCCGACATCGGGAAGAGGAAATCCAGAGGAGGAAGAGAAGGATTCTTTACTGTAAGAGCAGTGATTGTGTGCAGCTCTCTGCCAGGAGGAGTTGTCATGGGGATTCCCTATAAGAGCTGTAGAGGGGCCTGGATGTCTGTCCTGAGTGTAATAATATTCCAGGTTATGGCCCCAGATTACTGGAGACGATTATTGATCCCGGGATTTCTGCTGATTGTCAGATCTGGAGTCGGGAAGGAATTCTTCTCCCTAAGTGTCTCTCTCCATACACAGGATTACACAATAGTGAGGAAGACACCGGGGGAGGGTGTGACTCCCATCATCCATCTCCAGGAGTCAGGAGGGCGGAGCCCAGACCCCATCACAGAGCCTCCCCCGCACCCCCCGATACATGAGAGGAAGAGGAAGATACTAGAGCTCAGCAACAAGATGATTGAGCTGCTGAGCGGAGAGGTGACTGCTGGGACATTATACTGGACGGCACTGGAGGATTCTGGGTGATGACCAGTGAGGTGACTGCTGGGACATTATACAGGACAGCACTGGAGGATTCTGGGTGATGACCGGAGAGGTAACTGCTGGGACATTATACAGGACAGCACTGGAGGATTCTGGGTGATGACTGGAGAGGTGACTGCTGGGACATTATACAGGACAGCAATGGAGGATTCTGGGTGATGACCAGAGAGGTGACTGCTGGGACATTATACAGGACAGCAATGGAGGATTCTGGGTGATGACCGGAGAGGTGACTGCTGGGACATTATACAGGACGGCACCGGAGGATTCTGGGTGATGACCAGAGAGGTGACTGCTGGGACATTATACAGGATAGCACTGGAGGATTCTGGGTGATGAGCGGAGAGGTGACTGCTGGGACATTATACAGGACAGCACTGGAGGATTCTGGGTGATGACCAGAGAGGTGACTGCTGGGACATTATACAGGACAGCACTGGAGGATTCTGGGTGATGACCCGAGAGGTGACTGCTGGGACATTATACAGGACAGCACTGGAGGATTCTGGGTGATGACCCGAGAGGTGACTGCTGGCACATTATACAGGACAGCACTGGAGGATTCTGGGTGATGACCCGAGAGGTGACTGCTGGGACATTATACAGGACAGCACTGGAGGATTCTGGGTGATGACTGGAGAGGTGACTGCTGGGACATTATACAGGACGGCACCGGAGGATTCTGGGTGATGACCAGAGAGGTGACTGCTGGGACATTATACAGGATAGCACTGGAGGATTCTGGGTGATGAGCGGAGAGGTGACTGCTGGGACATTATACAGGACAGCACTGGAGGATTCTGGGTGATGACCAGAGAGGTGACTGCTGGGACATTATACAGGACAGCACTGCAGGATTCTGGGTGATGACCCGAGAGGTGACTGCTGGGAGATTATACAGGACAGCACTGGAGGATTCTGGGTGATGACCCGAGAGGTGACTGCTGGGACATTATACAGGACAGCACTGGAGGATTCTGGGTGATGACCCGAGAGGTGACTGCTGGGACATTATACAGGACAGCACTGGAGGATTCTGGGTGATGACCCGAGAGGAGACTGCTGGGACATTATACAGGACAGCACTGGAGGATTCTGGGTGATGACTGGAGAGGTGACTGCTGGGACATTTACAGGACGGCACCGGAGGATTCTGGGTGATGACCAGAGAGGTGACTGCTGGGACATTATACAGGATAGCACTGGAGGATTCTGGGTGATGAGCGGAGAGGTGACTGCTGGGACATTATACAGGACAGCACTGGAGGATTCTGGGTGATGAGCAGAGAGGTGACTGCTGGGACATTATACAGGACAGCACTGGAGGATTCTGGGTGATGACCCGAGAGGTGACTGCTGGGACATTATACAGGACAGCACTGGAGGATTCTGGGTGATGACCCGAGAGGTGACTGCTGGGACATTATACAGGACAGCACTGGAGGATTCTGGGTGATGACCCGAGAGGTGACTGCTGGGACATTATACAGGACAGCACTGGAGGATTCTGGGTGATGACTGGAGAGGTGACTGCTGGGACATTATACAGGACGGCACCGGAGGATTCTGGGTGACGACCAGAGAGGTGACTGCTGGGACATTATACAGGATAGCACTGGAGGATTCTGGGTGATGAGCGGAGAGGTGACTGCTGGGACATTGTACAGGACAGCACTGGAGGATTCTGGGTGATGACCAGAGAGGTGACTGCTGGGACATTATACAGGACAGCACTGGAGGATTCTGGGTGATGACCCGAGAGGTGACTGCTGGGACATTATACAGGACAGCACTGGAGGATTCTGGGTGATGACCCGAGAGGTGACTGCTGGGACATTATACAGGACAGCACTGGAGGATTCTGGGTGATGACCCGAGAGGTGACTGCTGGGACATTATACAGGACAGCACTGGAGGATTCTGGGTGATGACGGAGAGGTGACTGCTGGGACATTATACAGGACAGCACTGGAGGATTCTGGGTGATGAGCGGAGAGGTGACTGCTGGGACATTATACAGGGCAGCACTGGAGGATTCTGGGTGATGAGCGCAGAGGTGACTGCTGGGACATTATACAGGACAGCACTGGAGGATTCTGGGTGATGAGTAGAAAGGTGACTGCTGGGATATTATACAGGACAGCACTGGAGGATTCTGGGTGATGACCAGAGAGGTGACTGCTGGGACATTATACAGGACAGCACTGGAGGATTCTGGGTGATGACCCGAGAGGTGACTGCTGGGACATTATACAGGACAGCACTGTGTCTGCTGGGACATTATACAGGACAGCACTGAAGGATTCTGGGTGATGACCGGAGAGGTGACTGCTGGGACGTTTTACAGAACAGCACTGGAGGATTCTGGGTGATGAGCGGAGAGGTGACTGCTGGGACATTATACAGGACAGCACTGGAGGATTCTGGGTGATGAGCGGAGAGGTGACTGCTGGCACATTATACAGGACAGCACTGGGGGATTCTGGGTGATGACCGGAGAGGTGACTGCTGGGACATTATACAGGACGGCACTGGAGGATTCTGGGTGATGAGCGGAGAGGTGACTGCTGGGACATTATACAGGACAGCACTGGAGGATTCTGGGTGATGAGCGGAGAGGTGACTGTTGGGAGATTATACAGGACAGCATTGAAGGATTCTGGGTGATGAGCGGAGAGGTGACTGCTGGGACATTATACAGGACAGCACTGGAGGATTCTGGGTGATGACCGGAGAGGTGACTGCTGGGACATTATAAAGCGGCACTGGAGGATTCTGGGTGATGACGGTGTCGTTGTTGTCAGGTTCCTATAAGGTGTCAGGGCGTCGCTGTCTATCTCTCCATGGAGGAGTGGGAGTATCTAGAAGGACACCAGGATCGGTATCAGGAGGTGATGATGGAGGAGCTCCGGCCTCTTACACCAGGTTCGCTGTAGATGACGTGTAATGATGAATCTCCCATTTTCGGCTCTTCTCTTTTTTGCCTTGTACATGTGACTCTTGTGCTGCTGTTCTCGCTCCCTCCCTGTCTCGTCTTCTCCGCTCCCCTCCCCCATTGCTCACACAGGAAAGTGATTGTCCGCAGCGTTTGATTTTACATTCTGTGGATAAATCAGCAGATTTCCGATTGTGTTTGGAGGACAATGAAGCCTCATAAGGCGACAGCAGAAGAAATATTGGGAAGATTCATCTCTTCATGACATAATGGCCGATTAGTAATGAGGGCTATGAAGGGTTGTTCCTCCTGAGCTTTTTGGGGTCTCAGGACTCCTGTTCTGGTGACTGATGGGGTCCTCTGTCCCCTGATCCGACGTCCCACACTGTGTGGTTACTCTGGTGATGTCCCCCCCGGTATCAGTATGGTACAATATAAGGGAGGGCCCTGCTCACAGTCTACATGTTAGGGGGGAATAGAAGGAGTTTGGTATCGGACACGACCAGAATAAGATGTTACACGTCTCTGAGGTCTCAGATTTGTAGTGATTTACATTTATTGTGTATTGTTCCTTACAGGGAACCTGTCTGGTTGGATATCGCCAGTAACATGCACATATGGGGTTAATCTGCTGGTTAATAGCATTAGGGAGGTGCCCGGCCGCTGTACTGAGTGTGCGGCACCCGGTAGCCGCCGGCTTTCTGTCATGCAGGCGCCAACGCAGCTACAGTCACCGTACGCAGCACTGAGCGGCGTCTGTAACTGCGCCCGGGACTGAGACTGACAGCCGGCTCAGCAGTGCATCAGTACAGAGCGACCGTCACTCAGGTCGGGGCGCAGTTACAGCTGTCGCTCACAGTGCTGCCAGTGGTGACTGTAGCTACACCTTCTTGATTCCTTGGAATTACATCAGGCCTATGCATTTTTTGTGAGGGTGGTAGTAGTGGCGAGGGACTGTTGTGTTCCTACACCCTGGCTCCCTGACAAAGACAAATGTCCCCATTCTCCTGTGCTGTGCGTGTGGTGCAGAACACTCACGTTTTGGTCGCAGATCTCTGCCGTCTTCGGTTTTTCCTCTTCAGTAACCGCCGCACACACGATAGGGGACTTCCACTCCGTTTTATAAAAAAGAACTTTACTTAACAGTCCAACTTCACCATGAGGGAACACGCAGTATTGGGCGCATCCTTTTCCAGGTGCACAGTTCATTGCACAGCATATGTTAATATTCACCGTCTGTTTCTCCTGAGATGTCCCTTCCATAGTCGACCTCTTTGGCCTCTGAGACCCTCGCAGTTTTTAGAGTCCCGTTCCATTTCCTCTGTACTATTCCCCGTCTGACTTCCCCTTCTGGGAAGATTTTGAGACAAGTTACTCTGCTGACTCCTGTGGACCGTAGGCCCCGAACATTAAGGGAAAGTCGTTTTAGAGTTCCTGACTAACGTTCCTCTGCAGCTGGTCGGACCGGGTTTCTGTGCCCCCTGGACCTCCAGCTACTGCTCTGTCACATCCCTCCCTCAGAACTAACTGACAGGAAAAACCATTACTCCGCCCTGGCCTAATCTCCTCCCCTTTTGACTGGGCCAATCACCAATCCTCCTTCGGTTGCTGGGCAGACTTCCCCGTTACTCCCCTGCTGCAGTCACTAAACCTCCTGGTAACTACCCCGGCTCCTCCTGCTCTGCAGCTATTGCTGAACACATTAACTGTTTCTATCCTAAACTATTGCGTTCACCACTACACTGTACCCAATACCTAGTAATAATAATAATGTTTTATTTATATAGCGCCAACATATTCCGCAGCACTTTACAATTAAGCGGGGACATGTACAGACAATAAATTCAATACAAGGTAAGGCTATGTGCCCACGATGCAGAAATGAAGCAGAAAATTTCTGCAGCATTTCTGCATCTCCCTGGCAGAAAAAACGCATGCAGATTGTGCATGTGTTTTTCCTGCAGAATACATGCGGATCCACATGCGGATTCACATGCGTACCCACGTGCGTTAACGCATGTGTTTCTGTATGCGGACTGACAAGCGCTTTCCAGGCGATAGCATCACTTGGAAAGTGCTTGACAACTAGGTCACACTGTATAAATCCATGCAAACAGCATGGATTTATACAGTGTGACCGTAAAAATTAAAACAAATAAAGCTATACTCACCCCCGAGGCCCCGGCGTGGCAGCAGCGCTCGTTCCTGTCTGGTTCCCGGCTGCCGGCATATCGCGAGACAGAGCGGTGAAGGGCCTGTGGTCACATGACTGTGACGTCACCGCAGGTCCTCAAGCGATGCCGGCATTCAGAGAAAAGCCTTCGGAAATGTGAGTATAAACTTTATTTGTTATTTTATTCTTTTTTTACAGGTACAATGGTACCCAGGTCTGGATGAGAGTCTCATCTCCTCCAGAACTGGGTACCATCCGCACATAGAGACGCATAGAAGCCGCTTGTACAAATGTACAGTCGCGGTTTCTATGCGTTTCAATGCAAATCAATGGCGGGAGTTCCGCTGCGCTTCCGCAAAATTAAATGACATGCTGCAGATTTTTGTACGCAGCATAAACGCTGCTGAAAAATCCGCAGCATGTGCATAGAACATGCGGAATCCCCTTGGGGACCATGGGGTGCGGATTACCTAGCGTTTCACAAGCGTTTATGCTGCGGAAATTCCGCAGCATAAACGCTTGAAAAACGCTACGTGGGCACCCAGCCTAAGACAGTTTAAACAGTTACATTGGAGCGAGGGTCCGGCCGCTCACATGCTTACAATCTACAAGGGAATGGGGGGACGCAGTAGGTGCAACGTGCTTGTTATTTCAGGTCTGACAATTATAATAAATAGGGATTTTCATATAAAGCTGCATGATCCGGTCATTAGCCCGTATGTATAAGTGCAATAATCAAGTATCGAGTGCAGTTATCTTGTGCATGGAGGGTGTGGAGACAGATGAAGAGTAGGGAACAGATTCTGAATAATATTTAGAAGGAGGGAACAGGGGAAAGTTAGTTTACTGAGTAGTTGAGGTGGTCGGCTTGTTTAAAGAGATGGGTTTTTAAAGCGCGCTTGAAGACATGGGGGCTAGGCATCAGTCGGATCGTCTGAGGTAGAGCATTCCAGAGAACTGGCGCAGCACGAGAGACGTTTTGGAGACAGAGGTGCGAGGTTCAGATTATGAGGGATGTTAGTCTTAGGTCATTTGTAGAACGGAGGGCACGTGTAGGGCGATAGGCAGAGATGAGAGAGGAGATGTAAGGCGGTACAGAACTGTGGAGAGCTTTTTGGGTGAGAGCGATGAGTTTATATTGGACAATGTAGCTTATGGGCAATCAGTGTAATGACTGGCACAAGATGGAAGCATCGGTGAAGCGGCTGGACAGAAATACGACCCCGGCTGCAACATTCAGGACGGATTGGAGAGGAGAAAGTTTGGTAAGCGGAAGACCAATCAGAAGAGAGTTGCAGTAGTCCAGACGAGAGTGAATAAGAGCGACAGTAAGAGTTTTAGCAGTTTCAAAGGTGAGAAAAGGTCGGATTCTGGAGATGTTTTTAAGAGTGAGTGAGTGATCGGGTATGGGGAGTAAAGGAAAGGTTAGTGTCGAATATGACCCCAAGGCAGCGGGCGTACTGCTTGGGGGTTATGGTTGAACCCTCCAAGGTAATTTCGATGTTAGGTAGAGTTGGGTTAGTAGAGGGGAGAAACACAAGAAGTTCAGTTTTAGAGAGATTCAGTTTAAGATAGAGTGAGGACATGATGTTAGAGACAGCGGACAGACAATCCTTGGTGTTTTGTATTAGGGTAGGGGTGATGTAAGAGGAAGAACTGTATAATTGGGTGTCGTCAGCATAGAGATGATACTGAAACCCAAATCTGCTGATTGTTTGTCCAATAGGGGCAGTGTATAGAGAGAAGACGAGGGGGCCTAGGACTGAGCCCTGCAGAACTCCGATAGTAAGGGGACGAGGAGAGGAAGAGGAGCCGGAAAAAGATACAATGAAGGAGCGGTCAGAGAGGTAGGAGGAGAACCAGGAGAGAACAGTGTCCTTGAGGCCTATAGAGCGGAGCATAGTGAGGAGGAGCTGGTGATCCACAATGTCAAATGCGGCAGAGAGATCCAGGAGAATCAGCAGGGAGCAGTGACCTTTGGGTTTAGCTGTTCGTAGATCATTAGAGACTTTAGTGAGGGCAGTTTCAGTGGAGTGTAAGGAGCGGAAACCAGATTGTAGAGGGTCGAGGAGAGAGTTATCTGAGAGATAGCGGATTAGACGGGAGTGGACCAGGCGTTCCAGGAGTTTAGAGATGAAAGGAAGATTGGAGACAGGTCTGTAGTTAGCAGCGCAGTTCTGGTCCAGGGATGGCTTTTTAAGTAAAGGGGTTATGATGGCGTGTTTAAATGAGGGAAAGATACCTGAAGAAAGAGAGAGGTTAAATATTTTAGTCAGGTGAGTGGTGACCACCGGTGAGAGAGACTGCAGATGTGAAGGAATGGGGTCACTGTTGCAGGTTGCAGGTTGAGAAGAAGTGAGGAGCTGGGTAACTTCTTCTGTAACAGGCTCAAAGATGACTAGTGAGCTTGAAGTGCGGCAGGGAAGGGGATCCAGGCACTGAGGAGATTGGGCTGAGTTGTCCTGATGGATGTGGTTGATTTTTTCTAGGAAATAAGTGGCCAGATCCTCACCGCTGAGGTTGGTGGTGGGGGCCTGTGCATTAGGTTTCAGGAGGGAGTTTAAGGTTTCAAAAAGTCGTTTTGGATTGTTGGACAGTGAAGTGATGAGGGTGGTGAAGTAGGATTGTTGGCCAGATGAAGGGCAGAGTTATAGCTTTTGAGCATGAATTTATAGTGGATGAAGTCCGCTGCTAAAAGAGATTTTCTCCACTGACGCTCAGCACACCTTGAGCAACGCTGAAGAAAGCGTGTTTGCATTGTGTGCCAGGGCTGCCGTTGTCTGTGTCGGGTCTTTCTGCATGTAGAAGGTGCTGCTTCATCTAGGGCGCTCTTCAGTGTATTATTGTAGTGTGACAATGCCAAGTTTGGACAGGAGAGGGAGGAGATGGGGGCTGAAGATGTGTGGAGATTGTCCATAAGCTGCTGGGTATTAATGGCACGTGTATTCCTAGAAGTGTGGTAAGTGGGGGTGTCCCGGGTAAGGAGACAGTTCTTGACAGAGAAGGAAAGAAGGTTGTGGTCCAAGAGCAGGAGAGGGGAGTTAGTAAAGTCATGCAGCGAGCATAGACAGGAGAAAACCAGGTCCAGAGTATTCCCGTCTTCATGTGTAGAAGAGTTAGTAACCTATGAGAGGCAGATTGGGAGAGGAGATCATTGATGGGGATGTTAAAGTCTCCCATGATGAGGGTGGGGATGTCACAGGATAGAAAGTGAGGAAGCCAGGTGGCAAAGTGATCCAGGAACTGGTGGGAGGAGCCTGGAGGGCAATACACAACCGCCACTCACAGGGAGAAGGGTTTGCGGAGTCTGACGGTGTGGACTTCAAAGGAAGGAAACATAAGTGAGGGAACTGGGGGGATGACCTGGAAAGCACATTGTGGTGAAAGGAGCAAACCAACACCTCCACCCTGTCTATTCTCAGGTCTGGCTGTATGTGAAAATTTTAGCCCACCAAATGAGAGAGCAGCAGCTGCGGTGGTGTCTGAATGCTGGATCCAGATTTTTGTAATAGCCAGAAGGTGAAGGGAATTGCTGAGGAAAAAATCGTGAATGTAAGTTAGTTTGTTACACACAGACCGTGTGTTCCAGAGAGCACAATGAAAGCAATAGGAGAGGGCAAGCACTGAATGTTACTAAGATTAGCAGGATTTCTATATGCAGCTGGAGGAGAGTATATGCTAGTGCAGGGAGGCCCAGGATTGGGGGAGATGTCGCCAGCGACTAGGAGAAGGAGAAAAAAAGAGAAAGAGCAGGTGGTGCAATGATTTGTATGAACATTTTGAGTGCTGCATGGAGGTAGTGGATGGTTTGGAGTGGGTGAGAAATGTCAGTAGAGCCTCAGAGTTATACATGAGAGAGGGGAGAAGGGAGGGGTGGATATGGAGAGAGTGCACAGAATGTGTTAAAGGGCGGACGAGATGTGAGAAAGCAGAAGTTAAAACAAGTAAGAGGCAGATTGCTATGACTAATGCATAATGCAATACAACTGACCAAGAAGCAGCATGTTTGTATGAATATCTTATGCACCTTACCTGTCTCCTGCCCTGTCCAACTGCCATTGTATAACTGCTTATTAAAAGCACTTTAAGCTATTGCACTTAGTCTGTTGCACGCATGACCCAGCACGCGTGCTATCCTGAGCCAGAGCTGAATATATATGAATTGAAATGTCTGCTAACATGCAGCACCTAATCTAATACTCTATATATACTCACCCTATAACTAACACATCAGACATTAGGTCACATACATACTCATATATAAACACAGGGTACAGCAATATGTGCAGAAAGAGGGAAGAGGCGCATGACCGTCCTTGTCTCCCTCTTACACATTTCCTCCCCCGTGATATTAATATCTCACTCCTCTGCTACGTGTTATCTCTTCTGAAATCTGCATTGTATTTCCATGTTACTTGCAATGCTCTGCAGCTAATCACTGGTATACACACTGCTCAAAAAAATAAAGGGAACACTTAAACAACAGAATATAACTGCAAGTGAATCAAACTTCTGTGAAATCAAACTGTCCACTAAGGAAGCAACACTGATTGACAATCAATTTCACATGCTGTTGTGCAAATGGAATAGACAATAGATGGAAATTATTGGCAATTATCAAGACACCCTCAATAAAGGAGTGGTTCTGCAGGTGGGGACCACAGACCACATCTCAGTACCAATGCTTTCTGGCTGATGTTTTGGTCACTTTTGAACGTGTAAACCTGCCGCCGTTTCACTTGGGTGCGCCAGTTACGTTGCCTTCACCAGCCTTTGTTGCGCCTTCACCCAGGCTGCATTGTACAGCGCCTCCTGCTCTGCAGCTTAGGAAACAAACCACTGACACACCCAAACCTTTGATGAAGGCTTTTTAATGGATTCTGTAGCCATGAGCCACTTGTAAGACTCGGCAGGAGGGAGTGGACCGCCCCACTGCCACCTGCAGATCACTCCCAAAATAAAAGCCCACGCTGGGTTTTCTTAAATCCAACTTGGTCAAATAGTTTGACTTCTGCATTGCTGATCACCATTATTGGCATCCCTTCATTTTTTCCATGGCCTGTACAATATCTTCAGAAATAATGAAAGTTACAGTATATCCTTAGGATTTTTTTAATTGGTGGTCCAAAGTAATACAACAATAGAACATTGTTTAACCTCCTTGTGGCAATTTCAAAGAAGAATCCGAATAAACAGCATGTGCAGCAATAAAGGCCCCCCTAAACCCCTAATTAATACTTGGCAGAAAAACAAGAACATCCTCCAGCGGTAGCCAAAAATATAAAAAGCAAAGTTTATTGATCACATTAGAAACTGTAGTAGCAAGTCACCAAAAGAGATCCATAGATATTCTATTCTATTTTCTGCTGTTTGTCTCCACGTCCGAGACTGGGACGGCTCCGCGCGCTGCCTTACAGATGAAGACTGCTAATCAACGTTGGGTGAGCTGACTATTCCTTTACCCCATTCCCCTCTGTTCTTCAAGTAATTAATACTTGGTTGCACACCCTTTGGCATTGCTGACGGCCTCCAAACATTTCTTGTAGCCATCTATAAGCTTCTTGCACTTCTCAGCTGGGATTTTCTCCCGCTCTTCCTTTGCAGTTTGTTCGAGCTCTTGAATGTTTGCAGGTTCTTTTTCCCAACGGCAGATTTCACCTCACCCCAAAGATTTTCAGTGGGATTGAGGTCTGGACTCGTTGCTGGCCATTATAAAACAGTCCATGTTTTTTCTTTTTCAACCCTTTTGGATATGTGCTTTGGGTCATTGTCTTGCTGGAGGACCCATGATCTTTGACTCAAACCAAATTTTCTTTCACTGGGTAGGACATTTCTGTTAGAACCCTCCTGTTTGTTTTTTCCATCTTGTGTTTTGCGGTCATGTGACCATCTGCCTTTATATTCCAGCTCCGCCCTTGTGGCTGTGCTGGACTTCAGTGTTTGACTGTTTCTCTAGCCTGGTGCTTCGGTGCGTTTCTCTATCAAGTTCGCTTGGTCCTCTGGGACCTCTAGTACATTTTTGTCAGTTTGTCTTTTTGTGTTCTGCAACAACTTCTCTGTTTAGGAGGTGTCCCATTTTTGTCCCAGTCCTTAGTTCTTTTAGGGACCCCTCCCTTTATTCTATAGGTCTTCGTTCTGACTAGCCGAGGACTAAGGCAGGTCTGTTCACTAGGAACAGGCTGCCTGCTACATCGTAGGGATTCAGCTTAGTCTTACTGTAGGGACAGCTTTCCCCTATCTTTGCTTAGTACTTGTTGCAGATCATAACAATTTCGCTCTAAAACCTCTTGATAATTCTTAGATTTCATGATTCCTGTGATATGGTCAAGGCCTCCAGTACCAGATGCTGCAATGCAACCCCACAGTATTGTGGATCCTCCACTATGCTTAAGTGTTGGTAAGGTTTTCTTTCCTTATATCAAAAGAATCTAGTCAGCACTCCGTACAGCTGGGGTGGTGCACGTGGAAAACAGTGTTTCTGGGAAAAGCAAATCCCGGCACTCACATGTTGATGATTAATTTGTTTATTCCACAACTCACATTGTGAGTTGTGGAATAAACAAATTAATCATTAACACATGAGTGCCGGGATTTTCTTTCCTTATATAACCTTCATTGCGTCGTCTGTAAACAAACTGTTGCTTTGCATTGTCAAAAAGCTCTATTTTTGTTTAATCTGTCCACAGAACATTTTCCCAGAAGGATTGAGGCTTGTCAAAGTACTCTTTGGCAAAGATCAGTCGTTCCTTTTTATGTCTTTTATTCAGCAATGGTTTCTTCCTTGGCCTTCGCCCATAAAGCTCTGCTTGGTTTAGTGTGCGGCGTATGGTACTTGTTTTAACCATGACCCCAGACTATTCCAGGTTGGCCTTCAGGTATTTGGATGTTTGACGTGATGGTTTTTTTCCACTATTTCCACCAATCTTTGAAGACCTCTTTTGCCAATTTTCCTCTTTCCAGGGAGGTTCTTGATGGTTCCATGCTTGGCAAACTTATTAATGACATTGCGCACTGTTGAAACTGGGATACCAAGGTTTTTGGAGATGGCCTTCTACCCTTTGGAAGTCTTGTGTTTGCTAATAGCAGTTCTGATGTCCTCAGGCAGCTCCTTTGTCTTCACCATTGCGACAAAGGAACGGGGCCTACCATGTGGCTTTTTAAAACACTGAAGTCATCATTCATTGGCTAATTCTTGTCACATGGGCACTGACAATCAAAGGAGAATCTCTTTTGTGATTTACCACAGGTGAGTCAAAATGTGTTTCCATACTAAATTAAGGTAAAGGTGGAAATACCAGTGACACAGAAAGCTTCAGATTTTTCTATTTTTCCCTCCCATTGGTTTTTGTTTTAAATTATCATTTGCTCTTTTGTATTTAACATGAGTCTCTATACAAAAAACTGTTTCACTTTATTCATTTTTTTCAGGAGATATTCCACATTATGTACTTAAAGCGCACCTGTCAGCAGGATTGTGCTTAGTAAACTACATAGACTGTCAGGTAGGCGACATTACACTGATTAAAATGATACCTTTTTTGATGAAATCCGTCCTGTGGTTCTTGTGTAATCTTTACTTTCAGTTTGGAGATAATGATATGCTCGTGCTCCAGGGCGACCTGTGGGGGGCACTCTATCTGGTGCTCTGATTACATATTCACCTGTATGCTCTTATGGCAGCTCACTGTGCCTTCACTGACCTGCCTCCTATTTTACCTAGCCACGCACTACTAGATGCATTATGTAAAATAGGAGGCAGGTCAGTGAACGATAAGTGAGCTGTCATAAGAGCATACAGATGAATATGTAAGCAGAAACCCAGATAGAGCGCCCCCCATAGGCTGCACCGGAGCACGAGCATATCATTATCTCCAAACTGAAAGTAAAGATTACACAAGAACCACAAGACGGATTTCATCAACCAAGGTGTCATATTAATCAGTGTAATGTCGCCCTCCTGACAGTGTATGTAGTTTACTGAGCACAATCCTGCTGACAGGTGCCAATAACGATTAGCAGGAATGTATCGCAAATGATGTTGTCCTCTATTTTCATCTTCTCCTTTTATTGTAAAGACGCCGGCAGGACGAGATCCCTCCAGCTGATCCAGTGTTCATCACTCCTTCTCCTGAATGACCCCCCGAGGATGGACGAGGACGAGACCACCAGAAGATTATTACACTTCACCCTGGAGATCATCTCCCTGCTGAGCGGAGAGGTAACTCCTCTACATTTCTATCAGCTTTATTGTGTTATGTAACAAGTCCGACATCGGGAAGAGGAAATCCAGAAGAGGAAGAGAAGGATTCTTTACTGTAAGAGCAGTGATTGTGTGCAGCTCTCTGCCAGGAGGAGTTGTCATGGGGATTCCCTATAAGAGCTGTAGAGGGGCCTGGATGTCTGTCCTGAGTGTAATAATATTCCAGGTTATGGCCCCAGATTACTGGAGACGGTTATTGATCCCGGGATTTTTACTGATTGTCAGATCTGGAGTCGGGAAGGAATTCTTCTCCCTAAGTGTCTCTCTCCATACACAGGATTACACAATAGTGAGGAAGACACCGGGGGAGGGTGTGACTCCCATCATCCATCTCCAGGAGTCAGGAGGGCGGAGCCCGGACCCCATAACACAGCCTCCCCCGCACCTCCCGATACATGAGAGAAGGAAGAAGAAGAAGATCCTAGTGCTCAGCAACAAGATGATTGAGCTGCTGAGCGGAGAGGTGACTGCTGGGACATTATACAGGACAGCACTGGAGGATTCTGGGTGATGAGCGGAGAGGTGACTGCTGGGACATTATACAGGATGGCACTGGATGATTCTGGGTGATGACTGGAGAGGTGACTGCTGGGACATTATACAGGACAGCACTGGAGGATTCTGGGTGATGAGCGGAGAGGTGACTGCTGGGACATTATACAGGACAGCACTGGAGGATTCTGGGTGATGACGGTGTCGTTGTTGTCAGGTTCCTATAAGGTGTCAGGACGTCGCTGTCTATCTCTCCATGGAGGAGTGGGAGTATCTAGAAGGACACCAGGATCGGTACCAGGAGGTGATGATGGAGGAGCTCCGGCCTCTGACATCACCAGGTGAGAGGAGACTCTTGTTGGCTCCGGTGGATGTGATGACATCTCTCGGCCTCGTCCTATAATAGATGATTTTTCTCCAGACTTGCTCTGGTTTTCTCTACATTTTCTCACAGCTTTCATTCCCTGATTATTCTCTTCTGATCTGTGAGTCGCGGTTTCTCCGCTGTCGTCTTCATCAGTCTTGAGTCTTCGTCCTCGGCGGCTTCTTTCAGAATCTTTCACCTTCCTTAGAGCATCGGTCACATTTTGTCTGCAGATGTCCCAGCGCTTCTGTCCCTTCTCTCCTATGGTATTTTTCTGTACCGGAGTCTGAACGTTACTCAGCATAGTCGGGGTTAATTTACTGTTGATTTTCCTCCTAATCTGCTGTCGCTCGTCCATACCTCTGAATCTGTGCCGGCTCAATGTCGTCATCAGTCGTGGTCGGGCTTCTTGCTTTTTGGGTTTTGTTTCTCAGCATTTATTGGGCGGTAAGAACGACGTCGCTGCCATTTTCCAGGTCAGTACAGTTACAGCAATTCCAAACTTGTCGGGTTTATTTTTTAGAATATATTTTATAGGTTAAATATTCAGAACTGTTCCTGACACCCATCACTTTATCTTCCGTTATCGGAGCTGTGTGAGGGCTTCTCTTTTTGAATGGCCGCTGACCTTTTTGTTGGTGACTTTTTTGATCGTTGTTTTTTCATTGCCTTTTTGGGGAGGTGTTTTTGATGTGTTTTTTTCTTTTGACGTTTACCGTGTGAGATAAAACCTGATTTGAAACTGCCAAATAATATATATATATATATATACAGTACAGACCAAAAGTTTGGACAGACCTCATTTAAAGATTTTTCTGTATTTTCATGACTTTGAAAATTGTACATTCACACTGAAGGCATCAAAACTATGAATTAACACATGTGGAATTATATACTTAACAAAAAAGTGTGAAACAACTGAAAATATGTCTTATATTCTAGGTTCTTCAAAGTAGCCACCTTTTGCTTTGATGACTGCTTTGCACACTCTTGGCTTTCTCTTGATGAGCTTCAAGAGGTAGTCACTGGAAATGGTTTTCACTTCACAGGTGTGCCCTGTTAGGTTTAATAAGTGGGAATTCTTGCCTTATAAATGGGGTTGGGACCATCAATTGTGTTGTGCAGAAGTCAGATGGATACACAGCTGATAGTCCTACTGAATAGACTGTTAGCTGCTTTTTTCTTGCCATAATACAAATTCTAAGTAAAGAAAAACGAGTGGCCATCATTACTTTAAGAAATGAAGGTCAGTCAGTGCGAAAAATTGGGCAAACTTTGAAAGTGTCCCCAAGTGCAGTTGCAAAAACCATCAAGCGCTACAAAGAAACTGGCTCACATGAGGACCGCCCCAGGAAAGGAAGACCAAGAGTCACCTCTGCTTCTGAGGATAAGTTTATCCGAGTCACCAGCCTCAGAAATCGCAGGTTAACAGCAGCTCAGATTAGAGACCAGGTCAATGCCACACAGAGTTCTAGCCGCAGACACATCTCTTCAACAACTGTTAAGAGGAGACTTTGCGCAGCAGGCCTTCATGGTAAAATAGCTGCTAGGAAACCACTGCTAAGGACAGGCAACAAGCAGAAGAGACTTGTTTGGGCTAAAGAACACAAGGAATGGACATTAGACCTGTGGAAATCTGTGCTTTGGTCTGATGAGTCCAAATCTGAGATCTTTGGTTCCAACCACCGTGTCTTTGTGCGACGCAGAAAAGGTGAACGGATGGACTCTACATGCCTGGTTCCCACCGTGAAGCATGGAGGAGGAGGTGTGATGGTGTGGGGGTGCTTTGCTGCTGACACTGTTGGGGATTTATTCAAAATTGAAGGCATACTGAACCAGCATGGCTACCACAGCATCTTGCAGCGGCATGCTATTCCATCCGGTTTGCGTTTAGTTGGACCATCATTTATTTTTCAACAGGACAATGACCCCCAAACACACCTCCAGGCTGTGTAAGGGCTATTTGACCAAGAAGGAGAGTGATGGGGTGCTACGCCAGATGACCTGGCCTCCACAGTCACCAGACCTGAACCCAATCGAGATGGTTTGGGGTGAGCTGGACCGCAGAGTCAAGGCAAAAGGGCCAACAAGTGCTAAGCATCTCTGGGAACTCCTTCAAGATTGTTGGAAGACCATTTCCGGTGACTACCTCTTGAAGCTCATCAAGAGAATGCCAAGAGTGTGCAAAGCAGTTGTCGTCACTGCATTCTGGGTCTTCTGTCCTTTGGATTACGATATCGGAGAGAATGAGACACAGGACAGGATGTTTGTGTCTAAACATGCTCTAAACTTTTTTACAAAACACAGGGTTAATATACACCCTGAAGGCAGGAAACGGATTTGCCATATATGGTTCGATTATACAGTTTAGCTGAACAAGCGAGAAAGCTAGTTTCTGTATGCTTTAAAATATTTAATTAGACGTATCTGGCTAGCAAGGCCACGTTATCTTCTTGCAAGAACACATTATTGCTACAAGAAGAAACATCTGGCCAGGGAGGACACGCTATTGATACAAGAAGGAACATTTCAACTGGTGTTGTTTTCACCTAAAATAACTGTCAGACTTATATAGCATAGATGGGGTCTTTGAACTTGAGGGGCCTCATCTTCTGCTATAACACAGTCATCAAAGCAAAAGGTGGCTACTTTGAAGAACCTAGAATATAAGACATATTTTCAGTTGTTTCACACTTTTTGTTAAGTATATAATTCCACATGTGGTAATTCATAGTTTTGATGCCTTCAGTGTGAATGTACAATTTTCATAGTCATGAAAATACTGAAAAATCTTTAAATGAGAAGGTGTGTCCAAACTTTTGGTCTGTACTGTATATATATATATATAGATATATTATATATATATATATATTATATATTTTTTTTATTTATTTTTTTTTTTTTATACAAAAACATTTGTTCTAATTTTGGGAGACAAAGCAAAAATAATAAGGACTTCAATCTGAGATCCTGGTCTGGTGATAATAATAAGTGTAAGTCTCCCTTAAAGGGATGTTTGTTCAGAAGAATATGTATTATGGAGCTTTTCTGTGGAATCTGACCAGACAATCTCTCCTTGGCTCCCCGTGTGCATCAGTAAGCGCCCATGACCCCGGTGCCGGCTCTCTAGTTGTCCTTTCTACACATTGATAGGTACTAACCGCTGTGTACCGGGTGCTCCCCACAACACCGTCCTTCCGGGTTCTGTGACTTCATCCGTCAGCCGTACATGTGCCCTTTTTTCCTCCTTTAGAGACAAACGCAGAACTTGCTGCCTATTTAAATGTTTATACCAAGGCGGATGTTGAGATTTATCTCTATTTAGAGAAGAAAAACACGGTAACCCGTCTTTTAATAGAACGGATGGCTCTCTCCTCTTAGTGGTCCCAGAGGATCCTGTCCAGGAGGGAGGCCGTGTCCTCATGGTGACATCATGAGCTCTCAAAAAACAATCACTGGTAAATGGTCACCATCCTTCCCCCAATCTCCATAAAGTGAATTAGGAGAGAAGAAACCATTGGATGGAAATGTGGAGCTTTCTCCAGCTCCTCTGTGGTTCCATCCCTGGTGGAGACGAGACTTGGAGAAGTTGTGTTTTTTAGTACGGTTCCTTCATCTGACTGACGAGGGTCTTCTCTGTCCCTCTCCTCAGGGTCCTCATCCTCCGAGTGCAGAGCATTAGGTTTTGGCCTCGCTGATTATCACTTCATACTTGAGGCCCACAATGTGCTGGGTCCTTGGTACCAGTGGTGAGGACCACAACAATGTAATTTATTCCCTGATACATAAACATAGAATTACCGGTTCTGAGAGACGAATCTAATATATATAGACAGATACACGGCAGGTCATGTATTCAGTCTCTGTGTCTCCACAGATGGATCCAGGAGGAGAAATCCACCAGAGAGATGTCCCCGTCCTCTGTATCCCCAGGACTGTCCAGAGGAGAATCACAACATCCCGGAGGATCATCAGGTAGATGACACTGAAGTCCCCACAATATCTGACCATGACGTGATGGGATTTGAGCTCATCTTACATTGTTCTTTTTAGGGTGAAGATCTGATTGATATTAAGGTTGAGGTTATACATGGAGTACAAGAGGCGACCGCAATATGGGCCGATCAGCAGGGTGAGGAGGGGAGACTGTCATGTCGGTTCTGTGGTCACCTACTACTGCTTCCATCATTGCATGACACAATCTACAGTGGCATGTAAACATTTGGGCACCCCTGGTCAAAATTACTGTTATTGTGACCAGTTGAAGATGAAATGATCTCTAAAAGACCTAAAGTTAAAAATGACACATTTCCTTTGTATTACTCTTGGAGATTTGTGTGCTCAGATAACTTTGACCAATGATTCAGACCTTACTTAGCCTGTTAGGGTTAGGGCTCGTTCACTATCATCGTTAGGAAAGGCCAGTGTTATAAAAACCCAGCCTACTCTAACAATGTGCCAAAAAAACAGCAGCCATGGCTTCTTCTAATACGCTGTCTAGCACTCTGAAAATGGTGGAGGCCCAC
This sequence comes from Phyllobates terribilis, assembly GCF_046119375.1. Classification (NCBI taxonomy): domain Eukaryota; kingdom Metazoa; phylum Chordata; class Amphibia; order Anura; family Dendrobatidae; genus Phyllobates; species Phyllobates terribilis. The sequence continues at coordinate 893,093 of NW_027363019.1, forward strand.
AAAGCAGGAGAAGGCTATGAGCTAAGCGTTTTCAAGTTGCCCTTTCCTCGGTTCAAAATGTAATAAAGAAATGGCAGTTAACAGAAACAGTGGAGGTCAAGATAAGGTCTGGAAGACCAAGCAAATTTTCGGTAGGATTGCTAGAGAGGCAAATCAGAACCCCCGCCTGACTGCAAAAGACCGTCAGAAAGATTTAGCAGACTCTGGAGTTGTGGTACATTGTTGTACTCTTCAGAGACACCTGCACAAATATGGCCTTCATGGAAGAGTCATCAGAAGAAAACCTCTCCTGCGACCTCACCATGAAATTCAGCGTCAGAAGTATGTAAAAGTACATCTAAGAAGGTCTGATGCATTTTGGAAACAAGTCTTGTGGACCGATGAGGTTAAAATAGAGCAATGATCAAAGTTGTGTGGAGAAAAAAGTGCACAGAATTTTAGGAAAAGAACATCTCGCCAACCATTAAGCATGGTGGTGGATCAATCATGCTTTGGGGTTGTGTTGCAGCCAATGGCACAGGGAACGGGTAGAGGGAAGAATGGATTCCATGAAATTTCAGCAAATTCTTGATGCAAACATAACACCATCTGCAAAAAAGCTGGAGGTGAAAAGAGGATGGCAAATGATAATGATACTAAACACACGTCAAAAGGCGCAAGCTGAAGGTTTTACAATGGCCCTCATAGTCCCCTGATTTGAACATCATTGAAAATCTGTGGCTAGACCTCAAAATAGCAGAGGATGCAAGACGACCCAAGAATCTCACAGAACTGGAAGAATTCTCCAAAGAAGAATGAATGAAAATCCCTCAAATAAGAATTGAAAGACTATTGTCTGGCTACAAAAAGCATTTACAAGCTGTGATACTTTCAAAAGGGGGCGCTACTAGCTACTAACCTTGCCGGGTGCCAAAACTTTTGCATTTGCCCATTTTCCCTTATTGAATTTTTTTTTTAAATGTAAAAGATGAAAATATATATAATTTATTATTTATTGTTTTGCCTAAAATACAAAGGAAATGTCATCTGTAACTTTAGGCCGTTTAGAGATTATTTCATCTTCAACTTAACTGTTCGCAATAACAGTAATTTTGACCATTGGTGCCCAAACTTTTACATGTCACTGTATTCTGTCACTGTGTGTTTCCTACAGATGGATTCATAGAAAGAAATCCACCAGAGAGATGTCCCCGTCCTCTGTATCCCCAGGACTGTCCAGAGGAGAATCACAACATCCCGGAGAGTCATCAGGTAGACGGTGCTGAGCCCTGTACCGGATCTGTATATGGGGGAACATTTCTGATCGAGGTCATAGATGTCACAGATTTTGGTGGTTTCTTGTATTGTGCTGATTGTTACATCTGATATATCAGGAGGAAGATCCAACTAAGAATAAAGTGAAGGACGAGACAGAAGAAGAAGCGATGACGAGGAGGGATCAGCCGTGTGTGAGTGACGGGAAGGAGGAGATTCCTGTAGATGTTTCCACAGGTGTGTAATAATGACCGGCGTGTGATGATGATGATGACTGGCATGTGTCTATGATTAGCGGCGTGTGATGATGATGACTGGCGTATGACGATGATGATTGGCATGTGACTATGATTAGCGGCGTGTGATGATGATGACTGGCGTGTGATGATGATGATGATTGGCATGTGACTATGATTAGTGACGTGTGATGATGATGACTGGCGTATGATGATGATGATTGGCATGTGACTATGATTAGCGGCGTGTGATGATGATGATTGGCGTATGATGATGATGATTGGCATGTGACTATGATTAGCGGCGTGTGATAATGATGTCTGGCGTATGACGATGATGATTGGCATGTGACTATGATTAGTGGTGTGTGATGATGATGACTGGCGTATGACGATGATGATTGGCATGTGACTATGATTAGCGGCGTGTGATGATGATGACTGGTTTATGACGATGATGATTGGCATGTGACTATCATTAGTGGCGTGTGATGATGATGACTGGCGTATGACGATGATGATTGGCATGTGACTATGATTAGCGGCGTGTGATGATGATGACTGGCGTATGATGATGATTGGCATGTGACTATGATTAGTGACGTGTGATGATGATTGGCGTATGACGATGATGATTGGCATGTGACTATGATTAGCGGCGTGTGATGATGATGACTGGCGTATGATGATGATGATTGGCATGTGACTATGATTAGTGACGTGTGATGATTGGCGTATGACGATGATGATTGGCATGTGACTGATTAGCGGCGTGTGATGATGATGACTGGCGTATGATGATGATGATGATTGGCATGTGACTATGATTAGCGGCGTGTGATGATGATGACTGGCGTATGACGATGATGATTGGCATGTGACTATGATTAGTGACGTGTGATGATGATGACTGGCGTATGATGATGATGATTGGCATGTGACTATGATTAGTGACGTGTGATGATGATTGGCGTATGACGATGATGATTGGCATGTGACTATGATTAGTGGCGTGTGATGATGATGACTGGCGTATGATGATGATGATTGGCATGTGACTATGATTAGTGACGTGTGATGATGATTGGCGTATGACGATGATGATTGGCATGTGATTATGATTAGCGGCGTGTGATGATGATGACTGGCGTATGATGATGATGATTGGCATGTGACTATGATTAGTGACGTGTGATGATGATTGGCGTATGACGATGATGATTGGCATGTGACTATGATTAGTGGCGTGTGATGATGATGACTGGCGTATGATGATGATGATTGGCATGTGACTATGATTAGTGACGTGTGATGATGATTGGCGTATGACGATGATGATTGGCATGTGACTATGATTAGCGGCGTGTGATGATGATGACTGGCGTATGATGATGATGATTGGCATGTGACTATGATTAGTGACGTGTGATGATGATGACTGGCGTATGACGATGATGATTGGCATGTGACTATGATTAGTGGCGTGTGATGATGATGACTGGCGTATGACGATGATGATTGGCATGTGACTATGATTAGCGGCGTGTGATGATGATGACTGGCGTATGACGATGATGATTGGCATGTCACTATGATTAGCGGCGCCTGACGATGACCGGTGTGTGATATTGTATGAAGTCTCCGGTGCAGTGAAGCTTTATCCGCCGTCCACATCACAGCAGAAGCGTCCGGTGATGGCGCGGCTGCTCCTGTACAGAGTCCGATTGCGCACCGATGAATAACTGGGCCGCCTTCACACCTCTTAATGATTTAATAAGCACATTTTTAATTTTCCTAATTGTGTTTTTTAATATTACTTCCATCTTTTACTTCCATATTATTCTTACACAAGTCTCATGCTGCCATATAAATGACTGAGCTTGCGATTCGGACAGAACCCCGGGGGAAGATTCCGTATAATGAGGCGCTGTGGACGCCGTCTGGCCTATGATCCAGTGATGTCCATCTTTTTCAGCGTGCATAAAAGCGCAGTCGACCAGAGGCTAGACGGAGTCCGGTGTAACTCTGCTGCCTCATTATTCTGAATGGATCCCTCGGGGGTGTCATCTGAATCATGTATTTTGTAGATTTAGATGGAAACCCCGATGTACAGTGGGTACGGAAAGTATTCAGACCCCTTTACATTTTTCACTGTTTGTTTTATTGCAGCTATTCGGTAAGTTCTAAAAAGTTCATTTTTTTTTCTTATTGTAGTACACTCTGCACCCCATCTTCACTGAAAAACAAGAGAAATGCAAACATTTTTGTACATTTATTAAAAAAAACAAAACTGAAATATCACATGGTCATAAGTATTCAGACCCTTTGCTCAGTATTGAGTAAAAAGCCCCTTTTGAGCTAGTACAGCTATGAGTCTTCTTGGGAATGATGCAACAAGTTTTTCACCCCTGGATTTGGGGATCCTCTTCCATTCTTCCTTGCAGATCCTCTCCAGTTCCATCAGGTTGGATGGTGAACGTTGGTGGACAGCCATTTTCAGGTCTCTCCAGAGATGCTCAATTGGGTTTAGGTCAGGGCTCTGGCTGGGCCAGTCAAGAATGGTCACAGAGTTGTTCTGAAGCCACTCCTTTGTCATTTTAGCTGTGTGCTTAGGGTCATTGTCTTGTTGGAAGGTGAACCTTCGGCCAAGTCTGAGATCCACAGCACTCTAGAAGAGGTTTTCATCCAGGATATCTCTGTACTTGGCTGCTTTCATGTTTCCTTCAATTGCAACCAGTCATCCTGTGCCTGCAGCTGAAAAATACCCCCATAGCATGATGCTGCCACCACCATGTTTCACTGTAGGGATTGTATTGGGCAGGTCATGAGCAGTGCCAGGTTTTCTCCACACATACCGCTTAGAATTATCACCAAAAAGTTCTATCTTCGTCTCATCAGTCCAGAGAATCTTATTTCTCATAGTCTGTGAGTCCTTCATGTGTTTTTGAGCAAACTCTATGAGGGGTTTCATATGTCTTGCACTCAGTAGATCCTTCCATCTGGCCACTCTGTCATAAAGGCCCGACTGGTGGAGGGCTGCAGTGATCGTTGACTTTTGTGAGCTTTCTCCCTTCTCCCTACTGCATCGCTGGAGCTCAGCCACAGTAATCTTGGGGTTTTTCTTTACCTCTCCTACCAAGGCTCTTCTACCACGATTGCTCAGTTTGGCTGGACGGCCAGGTCTAGGAAGACTCCTGGTGGTCCCAAACTTCTTCCATTTAAGGATTATGAAGGCCACTGTGCTCTTAGGAACTTTGAGTAATGCCGAAATTCTTTTGAAACCTTGGGCAGATCTGTGCCTTGTCACAATTCTGTCTCTGAGCTCCTTGGGCAGTTCCTTTGAGCTCATGATTCTCATTTGGTCTCACATGCACTGTGAGCGGTGACGTCTTATATAGACAGGTGTGTGCCTTTCAAAATCAAGTCCTATAAGTTTAATTAAACACAGCTGGACTCCAATGAAGGAGTAGAACCATCTCACGGAGGATCACAAGGAAATGGACAAGGAAATATGAGTGTCTGAGCGAAGGATTTGAATACTTATGACCATGTGATATTTCAGTTTTTATTTTTTAATAAATTTGCAAAATTGTCTGCATTTCTGCTTTTTTTCAGTCAAGATGGGGTGCAGAGTGTACTTTAATGAGAAAAATAAATGAACTTTTTAGAATTTACTGCAATGAAACAAAGAGTGAAAAATGTAAAGGGGTCTGAATACTTCCCGTACCCACTGTAAGTGTTCAGCGTACAGCACAGGATAAATATGATCCAAAATGTTCTGTACCCCAAAATGCCACCATTAAGAGCTTCTACTCAACCCACAAAAAAAAGTCCCCACTCAGGTTCATCTGTAAACAGTAATATAGGGGGTGTCCATATCACTGGTAGCACAAAGGCTCTGGAAAAGTGACTTGGCTCCCACTTAAAGAAATCCAGTGACATCTGCACTCCCAAATCCAAATGCCCCCTCCTCCTGAGCCCCACCGTGTGCAGTTAGCATCCACATGTTTGGCATTACTGTAGCGAGGAGAGACAATTTATTTCTCCAGAAGGCACTAGCTGGGAATCATGTACTGGGCGCTACAACGTAAGGGCACTGCAATGTACCGGACACTACAATGTACTGGCCACTATAATGAAATATTTGCATTTTCACTTTGCAACATCCATTACTGCTCGTTTCTGGAAATCACCCATGGAGTCAGATTCATCACTACACCTGTAGATACATTTCCATAGGGGTGTAATTTCCAAACTGTTGTTCCTTACGGGGGAATTCTGCTCTTCTGACGCTTAGGGGCTCTGTATATGGAGTCTGCAAACTGTTCTACTAAAGTTTGTTCTCCAAGAGTCAAATATTGCTCCTTCCCTCCCGAGTCTCGCCATGTGGCTAAGCAGTACAGTACAGACACATATGGGGTATCGCGCCGTTCAGCAGAAATTGTATAACAAATTATGTGGTCATTTTTACCCATTTTCCCTTGTGAAAATGTAAAATCTGGGGCTAAAATAACATTATAGTGGTAAAAATGTAAAAAAAATTTTTCTTCACCGTTCAATTGTATAACATTTTGTGCATCACAATTACCTTGTATTCATTGGGAAAGTGCGCGGTGGATGCTGGGTGTGACGCGTGGGGAAACCCCACCCACAGCCCGGCATCCACCGCGGGGATCGCATCACCGAGTCACGCCTCACTTGACGTGACATCAGGGGAAGGAAGAGCCGGCTGCAGCCGGGGGTCGCGTGATGCCGGTGAGTGGCCAGCGATAGCGCCGCTCACAGCCAATAAAGACAAAGCTAGGTAATTAGAAAAAATCTTCTCTCAACGGGTTAATTACATTGGGGGCATTTTTAATAGTAGTGGACAACTTCTTTAATTGCATGGACACTTTTCTATACTGAGGGCAAGATAAGGAGCTTGAGAGAGTGAAATGGCACTGGAGGTCCATTAAGGGAACCTGTCATCAGTAATTACCACTTAAAGAGCTATTTGCTATCTAATCTCTGCCACCCCTGACTTGTGCCAATGTCACCAGTTTATAAGTGTCATTCACTTTACCCGTCATTGTGTTAATGTTATGGCATGTAGTTGTCTTCCTTATTCCCGGTACTTTCACTGACGAGGGTCTTCATTGTGAGATCCAGAAAATACATTCAGAAATCTCTTTTGTGTTGAAGAAAAAAACACATCTAATTTATCTTTCATCCTAATAGGAAATCCTTGTGAGAATAACGGTTCATCACTAAATTGTAAAAAAGAAGATCTCATGAAGCAGTCTAATGGAGAAAACCTCATCACCCTTCCTGCACCTCCTGGACTTCACAGCACTTCACTTTCTTATAATCCTCCTAATCATGAGGAATCATCTCCTGAGCAATCTCACATTATTACCAAAAGTCCAGGAGGCAAAGTAGATTCAAGATTTCAGTGTGACAAGAAATTTACAAAAAGCTCAGATTTTTTAACACACAGAAAACACAAAGGAAAAAAGCCATACTCCTGTTCAGAATGTGGGAAATGCTTTACATATAAATCACAATTTGTTATACATGAGAGAATTCACACAGGAGAGAAGCCGTATTCATGTTCAGAATGCTGGAAATCTTTTATGTGTAAATCAAATCTTTCTGCTCATAAGAGAATTCATACAGGAGAAAAGCCATTTTCTTGTTCAGAATGTGGGAAATGTTTCAAAAGTAAATCAGAGCTTGTTATACATCAAAGAATTCACACCGGGGAGAAACCGTTTTCATGTTTACAATGTGGAAAATGCTTTACAGGTAAATCACAGCTTGTTACTCATCAGAGAACTCACACAGGAGAGAAGCCGTATTCATGTTCAGAATGTGGGAAATGCTTTACAAAAAAAAATTATCTTGTGCAGCATGAGAGAAGTCACACAGGAGAGAAGCCGTATTCATGTTCAGAATGTGGGAAGTCTTTTATGCGTAAATCAACTCTTGCTGCACATAACAGAATTCATACAGGAGAAAAGCCATTTTCTTGTTCAGAATGTGGGAAATGTTTTATATATAAATCAGAGCTTGTTAAACATCAAAGAAATCACACCGGGGAGAAACCGTTTTCATGTTTACAATGTGGGAAATGCTTTACAAAAAAAAATTATCTTGTGCAGCATGAGAGAAGTCACACAGCAGAGAAGCCGTATTCATGTTCAGAATGTGGGAAATCTTTTATGCGTAAATCAATTCTTGCTGCACATGAGAGAATTCACACAGGAGAGAAGCCGTATTCATGTTCAGAATGTGGGAAATCTTTTATACATAAATCATACCTTGTAAAACATGAGAGAAGTCATATGGGAAAGAAAGTGTAATTATGTTCACTGTGTTTTATAAAGTTTAATAAACATTGTTCAGCATAAATGAGTACACCCCCTTTGATGAGTAAGATTTTATTTAATAGCTCACTGAACACAAGATCAATTTCTACAATTTTGCCAACACTAAGTTTCATAGAACATTTTTTTGTAATCAAAACATGAAAGTAAGGGTAATAATATAACTCTCATTACAAAATCTTCAGTTTTACTCAAATTAGTTGATGCAAAAATGAGTACACCCCACATCAAAAGCTACTACATCTATTATTTTGTATGGCCTCCATAATTTTAAAGGACGGCACCAAGTTTTCTAGGCCTGGAATGAACAAGTTAGTGACAATACTACATCTATCTTTTTTCTCTTTTTCAATAACGAGCTCTTAGAGCCTGGATGCTGGATGGAGCGATGACAACTTGTCTCTTCAGAATCCCCCATAGGTGTTTGGTTGGGTTCAGATCAGGAGACACTTGGCCACAAAATCACTGTCACCCTGTTCTTCAGAAATGTAACAGTGGCCTACCAAGGGAACAGAGTGATGGCAGCATCTTTTCTGTCACTACAGAGCAGAACATCTGTGAATTCACGATACCATCAATGAAATGTAGCTCCTCATGCAGCCGCACATAAGGACACGGCCACCACCAGGTCTCACTGTAGACACCATGCATTCTCATTGTATTCCTCACCTCTTCAATGTTATACAGTTTTGAAGCCATCAGTTCCAAAAAAAACCTTTATCTTGGTCTCATCACTCCAGAGTATAAAGTCCCAGGAGTCTTCATATGTTTCCGCATGTGTCCTGGCAGATTGTAGGGCGGCTTTTTTGTGCATGGGATTTAGGAGAGGCTTTCTATGTGGACAACACCCATGTCTGCCATTCCTCTATAGAAAACATTGTCTGCTTTCAGCTCATCTCTCAATGCTTGGTGAGATCCATGGGAAGTGCTCGGAGGGAAAATCACAGTTGGGAAGGAATGGACAGGACAAAGAAAGTTACTGATAATCCAGCACTTGTTTTCCAGTGTGAATAAAACCAAAAACTTTTATTGAAAAATCCAAATTAAAATCATAGAAACATTAAAAAACAGATAGGAGCAAAACATCTCTGCGTTTCTACCTGGTATTTGTGTTCAGTTCTTCTTCATGACATAATAAATCACCAGTAACCGGCTTCTTATACACATCATAGTGTCTAATGCACAGCAGAGACCCCCAGACCCAAATGGACATGTGTGCAAGTATGTCTACATTACCCCTATGGTCACATATGCTGTGAGCGGATATTATCAGGGTGGGAAGGTCCTCGGTTATTGGGCCCTTCCCAGCCTAAAAATACCAGCCCTCAGCCGCCTCAGAAATGGCGCACCAATTCAGGTGCTTTGCACGGCTCTTCACGATGGCCCTGGTGCGGTGGCAATCGGTGTAATGGTGGTTAGGGTTGATGACAGCTGTGATTTGTCAAAAAACACAGCTGTCTTCATGCCCTCAGGTTAGTAATGGAGAGGGAAAGGAAAGAGATCCCGGCACTCACCTGTAGTCAATCATTTATTCCACATCCACAGATCTGCAAAACGTTTCAGCTCCTCCAGAGCTTTTGTCAATTGTGGCCAATCACATAGAAATACAACATTTATATAGAAAAAAAACAAGGAAATGACATCACAATGAAATAAAAATGAAGAAAACTACAAACATTCATATAATCATATTAGTCTCATTATATAAAATATACACTGCTCAAAAAAATAAAGGGAACACTTACACAACAGAATATAACTCCAAGTAAGTCAAACTTCTGTGAAATCAAACTGTCCACTTAGGAAGCAACACTGATTGACAATCAATTTCACATGCTGTTGTGCAAATGGAATAGACAATAGATGGAAATTATTGGCAATTATCAAGATACACTCAATAAAGGAGTAGTTTTGTAGGTGGGGACCACAGACCACATCTCAGTACCAATGCTTTCTGGCTGATGTTTTGGTCACTTTTGAATGTTGGTTGGGCTTTCACACTCGTGGTAGCATGAGACGGACTCTACAACCCACAGAAGTTGTTTAGGTAGTGCAGCTCATCCAGGATGGCACATCAATGCAAGCTGTGGCAAGAAGGTTTGCTGTGTCTGTCAGCGTAGTGTCCAGAGGCTGGAGGCGCTACCAGGAGACAGGCCAGTACACCAGGAGACGTGGAGGGGGCCGTAGGAGGGCAACAACCCAGCAGCAGGACCGCTACCTCCGCCTTTGTGCAAGGAGGAACAGGAGGAGCACTGCCAGAGCCCTGCAAAATGACCTCCAGCAGGCCACAAATGTGCATGTGTCTGCACAAACGGTTAGAAACCGACTCCATGAGGGTGGTATGAGGGCACGACGTCCACAGATGGGGGTTGTGCTCACAGCCCAACACCGTGCAGGGCGCTTGGCATTTGCCACAGAACACCAGGATTGGCAAAGTCGCCACTGGCGCCCTGTGCTCTTCACAGATGAAAGCAGGTTCACACTGAGCACATGTGACAGACGTGACAGAGTCTGGAGACGCCATGGAGAGCGATCTGCAGCCTGCAACATCCTTCAGCATGACCGGTTTGGCAGTGGGTCAGTAATGGTGTGGGGTGGCATTTCTTTGGAGGGCCGCACAGCCCTCCATGTGCTCGCCAGAGGTAGCCTGACTGCCATTAGGTACCAAGATGAGATCCTCAGACCCCTTGTAAGACCATATGCTGGTGTGGTTGGCCCTGGGTTCCTCCTAATGCAGGACAATGCCAGACCTCATGTGGCTGGAGTGTGTCAGCAGTTCCTGCAAGATGAAGGCATTGAAGCTATGGACTGGCCGCCCGTTCCCCCAGACCTGAATCCGATTGAGCACATCATGTCTCGCTCCATCCACCAACGTCACGTTGCACCACAGACTGTACAGGAGTTGGTGGATGCTTTAGTCCAGGTCTGGGAGGAGATCCCACAGGAGACCATCCGCAACCTCATCAGGAGCATGCCCAGGCATTGTAGGGAGGTCATACAGGCACGTGGAGGCCACACACAAAACTCAGCCTCATCAGGAGCATGCCCAGGCGTTGTAGGGAGGTCATACAGGCACGTGGAGGCCACACACAATATTCAGCCTCATCAGGAGCATGCCCAGGCGTTGTAGGGAGGTCATACAGGCACGTGGAGGCCACACACAATACTCAGCCTCATTTTGACTTGTTTTAAGGACATTACATCAAAGTTGGATCAGCCTGTAGTGGGTTTTTCCACTTTGTACAGAACAAAGTATTCAATGAGAATATTTCATTCATTCAGATCTAGGATGGGTATTTCAGTGTTCCCTTTATTTTTTTGAGCAGTGTATATACACAAAGATGAAAAAAACGTCCAGAACAAAGTATAATAACTATCAAATTAAATATTTTATTTTACACCAATACACATTGCCACAAATATATATATAGGCGTATATACAGTGCTGGCCAAAAGTACTCAGTTTCTTCCTGAAAATGATTGCAATCACAAATTCTTTGGTCTTATTATCTTCATTTAATTTGCTTGCAAGGAAAAAACAAAAAAGAGAATGAAGCAAAAATCAAATCCTAGATCATTTCACAAAAAACTCCAAAAAAGGGCCAGACAAAAGTATTGGCACCCTCAGCCTAATACTTGGTTGCACAACCTTTAGCCAAAATAACTGTGAACAACCGCTTCCGGTAACCATCAATGAGTTTCTTACAATGCTCTGCTGGAATTGTAGACCATTCTTCTTTGGCAAACTGCTCCAGGTCCCTGATATTTGAAGGGTGCCTTCTCCAAACTGCCATTTTGAGATCTCTCCACAGGTGTTCTATGGGATTTAGGTCTGGATTCATTGCTGGCCACCTTAGAAGTCTCCAGTGCTTTCTCTAAAACCATTTTATAGTGCCTTTGGAAGTGTGTTTTAGGTCATTGTCCTGCTGGAAGACCCATGACCTCTGAGGGAGACCCAGCTTTCTCACACTGGGCCCTACATTATGCTGCAAAATTTGTTAGTAGTCTTCAGACTTCATAATGCCATGCACACGGTCAAGCAGCTCAGTGCCAGAGGCAGCAAAGCAACCCCAAAACATCAGGGAACCTCCGCCATGTTTGACTGTAGGGACCATGTTCTTTTCTTTGAATGCCTCTTTTTTTTTCCTGTACACTCTATGTTGATGCTTTTTCCCAAAAAAGCTCTACTTTTGTCTCATCTGACCAGAGAACATTCTTCCAAAACGTTTTAGGCTTTCTCAGGTAAGTTTTGGCAAACTCCAGCCTGGCTTTTTTATGTCTCGGGGTAAGAAGTGGGGTCTTCCTGGGTATCCTACCATACAGTCCCTTTTCATTCAGACGCCGACGGATAGTACGGGTTGACACTGTTGTACCCTCGGACTGCAGGGCAGCTTGAACTTGTTTGGATGTTAGTCGAGGTTCTTTATCCACCATCCGCACAATCTTGCGTTGAAATCTCTCGTCAATTTTTCTTTTCCGTCCACATCTAGGGAGGTTAGCCACAGTGCCATGGGCTTTACACTTGATGACACTGCGCACGGAAGACACAGGAACATTCAGGTCTTTGGAGATGGACTTGTAGCCTTGAGATTGCTCATGCTTCCTCACAATTTGCTTTTTCAAGTCCTCAGACAGTTCTTTGGTCTTCTTTCTTTTCTCCATGCTCAATGTGGTCACACAAGGACACAGGACAGAGGTTGAGTCAACTTTAATCCATGTTAACTGGCTGCAAGTGTGATTTAGTTATTGCCAACACCTGTTAGGTGCCACAGGTAAGTTACAGGTGCTGTTAATTACACGAATTAGAGAAGCATCACATGATTTTTAAAAGGGTGCCAATACTTTTGTCCACCCCCTTTTTTAGGTTTGGTGTGGAATTATATCCAATTTGGCTTTAGGACAATTCTTTTTGTGTTTTTTCATTGAAGGCAAATTAAATGAAGAGAATAATACCAAAGAATTTGTGATTGCAATCATTTTCAGGAAGAAACTGAGTATTATCTGACAGAATTGCAGGGGTGCCAATACTTTTGGCAAGCACTGTAGGAAATGCAAAAAAAACATACTAATAAGTTTTACTTATATAGCGCCAACATATTCCGCAGCACTTTACAATTAAGCGGGGACATGTACAGACAATAAATTCAATACAAGGTAAGACAGTTTAAACAGTTACATTAGGAGCGAGGGTCCGGCCGCTCGCACGCTTACAATCTACAAGGGAATGGGGGGACACAGTAGGTGAAAAGTGCTTGTTATTTCAGGTCTGACAATTATAATAAATAGGGATTTTTATATAAAGCTGCATGATCCGGTCATCAGCCCGTATGTATAAGTGCAATAATCAAGTATCGAGTGCAGTTATCTTGTGCATGGAGGGTGAGGAGACAGATGAATAGTAGGGAGCAGATTCTGAATAATATTTAGAAGGAGGAAAAAGGGGAAAGTTGGTTTACTGAGTAGTTGAGGTGGTGGGCTTGTTTAAAGAGATGGGTTTTTAAAGCGCGCTTGAAGACATGGGGGCTAGGCATCAGTCGGATCGCCTGGGGTAGAGCATTCCAGAGAACTGGCACAGCACGAGAGAAGTCTTGGAGACGGAGGTGCAAGGTTCAGATTATGAGGGATGTTAGGTCATTTGTAGAATGGAGGGCACGTGTAGGGCGATTTACAGAGATGAGAGAGGAGATATAAGGCGGTGCCGAACTGTGGAGAGCTTTGTGGGTGAGAGCTATGAGTTTATATTGGACCCTGTAGCGAATGGGCAACCAGTGTAATGACTGGCACAAGATGGAGGCATCGGTGAAGCGGCTGGACAGAAATACGACCCTGGCTGCCGCATTCAGGACGGATTGGAGAGGAGAAAGTTTGGTAAGAGGGAGACCGATCAGAAGAGAGTTGCAGTAGTCCAAACGAGAGTAAATAAGAGCGACAGTAAGAGTTTTAGCAGTTTCAAAGGTGAGAAAAGGTCGGATTCTGGAGATGTTTTTAAGATGCAGGTGACAAGAGTGAGTGAGTGATCGGATATAGGGAATAAAGGAAAGGTTAGTGTCGAATATGACCCCAAGGCAGCGGGCGTGCTGCTTGGGGGTTATGGTTGTACCATCCAAGGTAATTTCGATGTTAGGTAGAGTTAGGTTAGTAGAGGGGAGAAACACAAGAAGTTCAGTTTTGTAAAGATTCAGTTTAAGATAGAGGGAGGACATGATGTTAGAGACAGCGGACAGACAATCCTTAGTATTTTGTATTAGGGTAGGGGTGATGTCAGGTGAAGAGGTGTATAGTTGGGTGTCGTCAGCATAGAGATGATACTGAAACCCAAATATGCTGATTGTTAGTCCAATAGGGGCAGTGTATAGAGAGAATAGGAGGGGGCCTAGGACTGAGCCCTGCGGGACCCCGATAGTAAGGGGACGAGGAGAGGAAGAGGAGCCGGCAAAAGATACAGTGAAGGAGCGGTCAGAGAGGTAGGAGGAGAACCAGGAGAGAACGGTTTCCTTGAGGCCTATAGAGCGGAGCATAGTGAGGAGGAGCTGGTGATCCACAGTGTCAAATGCGGCAGAGAGATCCAGGAGAACCAGCAGGGAGCAGTGACCTTTGGATTTAGCTGTTAGTAGATCATTAGAGACTTTAGTGAGGGTAGTTTCAGTGGAGTGTAAGGAGTGGAAACCAGATTGTAGAGGGTCGAGGAGAGAGTTATCTGAGAGATAGTGGATTAGACGGGAGTGGACCAAGCGTTCCAGGAGTTTAGAGATTTAAGGAAGATTAGAGACAGGTCTGTAGTTAGCAGCGCAGTTCTGGTCCAGGGATGGCTTTTTAAGTAAAGGGGTTATGATGGCGTGTTTAAATGAGGAGGGAAAGATACCTGACGAAAGAGAGAGGTTAAATATTTTAGTCAGGTGAGTGGTGACCACCGGTGAGAGAGACTGCAGATGTGAAGGAATGGGGTCACTGTTGCAGGTTGTAGGTCGAGAAGAAGTGAGGAACTGGGTAACTTCTTCTGTAACAGGCTCAAAGATGGCTAGTGAGCTTGAAGTGCGGCAGGGAAGGGGATCCAGGCACTGAGGAGATTGGACCAAAATGACCTGATGGATGTGGTTGATTTTTTCTAGGAAATAAGTGGCCAGATCCTCACCGCTGAGGTTGGTGGTGGGGGCCTGTGCATTAGGTTTCAGGAGGGAGTTTAAGGTTTCAAAAAGTCATTTTGGATTGTTGGACAGTGAAGTGATGAGGGGGGTGTTATAGCAGAAGATGAGGTCCCCCAAGTTCAAAGACCCCATCTATGCTATATAAGTCTGACGGTTACCTTAGGTCAAAAACAACAACTAAATGTTCCTTCCTTGTATCAATAGAAACTAACGTGTCCTTGCTAGTCATCAGAATGTGTCTGATTAAATGTTTCAACACAAGCATAGGCATCACGAGAACAGAAACCGGTCTTTGTTTGCACAGCTAAATTGTATGATCGGACCATATATGGTAAATCCGTTTCTTCCTCCAGGGTGTATATAAACCCTATGCTTTGTAATAAAGTTAGAGTCTGTTGACGCATACTACCTGTCTTGTGTCTTATTCTCTCCGGGCCTGTATACTAAAGGATAGAAGAACCAGAAAGCAGTGACGACAAGCTGGCGCCCGAACAGGGACCTGAGTTAATCTGCCCAGGGGTGCTCGACCGGTCCGAGATGTGGGACGAGCGAAGCTCTCTGTTGGTGATATATACAGCGCTGAGGTAAGAATAACTGTTATATTCTACCTAAATTATATCACTACATAGAAGAGACTCCCTCACCCCCGAGCGGTCGGCTCCCAGGTAATTCACAGATTGTTGTCTGCCTCAGGTCCCTTTGAACCAGTAGAATCCCCTCAGATAAATTGTCAGTCCTGCCTTCTATCCTTTGGAAAAACGTAAGAATGACAGCATGGATCCGATGATTGTGTTGTGGGTGTGTCTCGGGATCGGTGTTTTTGGTCTGTTTTTCTGGTTGGCGTATAAGTCCTGGAGGGCAAGTAGTGGAGTGGTTCAGAAATCTTTGTGGCCCATTGTCTAAGTGACTGAGGAGTCTACTCTGAGTGAGGAGAACCAAAAGAATGGGGAACCAAAATGCCAAAGAAGGCGTTACAGCCAAAGACTTAGTAGTACGCAGAGAAGGGAAGCAGGCACTGATTGGAATTGACAAAATATTGTGTAAGGCGGGAATGAATGAAAATGGAGAGATGAACGGAGAGAAATGGAAATCCTTCTTTAACTCCTATCATGGATGGCTGAAAGATAAGGGACTGTTGGAGACAGTGGATGTATGGATGAATGCATGCGCTCATTTTGAAGGGAGAATTGAAGAATTAGGAAACGGATGTTACAGACTGACAAAAACCGGAATGACAGATTTTTCTCCCAATCTGCCCCCGACGTCACCCCCACCCCAGTACCAGAATTCCCAGGAACCCAACTGCTGGGTTTGCCCCAGATGTGGACAGCAGAATCCCTTGACTGTAGATATCTGTGTGGCATGCTGAGGACCAAGACCCCACCCAGCTAGTCTATTCCCAATGAGGACGGTAGTTGTGCCAGGAGCACCGGGAGCAGCAGCAGCAGCAGTAGGGGACGCAGTTGTTCCAGGTCAAGAAGCCCGTACAATGTTAATGTATAGACCATGGAGTCCCTCAGAACAATTGGCGTTGATTTCCCAGTTGCCAGATCCGTCCCAGTCCCCGATGGGTTTTACCAGAATGATAAGAACCATACAGGATACGTACAATGCAACTAGGTTGGATTTACAAGGGGTAATTAAGGGAAAATTGGCAGATGAAGCCCGCTATGATAGGTTGACAGACGAAACGTACAAGCAGTATAACAATGGGACCGGACCCGAAGACGCATAACCCAATAATGCAGCGGCCGGAGTCCTGTTCACAACAGCATTGGTAAAAGCATGTAAAGACAGGCAGGGAGAAAGGCAGGTTACACTAGAAGACCGAGTTCAGGGTAAGGAAGAGGACCCCAAAGACTACTTTTGGGCTCTAAGGAAGACTTGGTCGGAAATGGGGTTCATTCCTGAAAATAAGACTAGTGAGAGGGTATTAGCAAGTGCTTTCATGAACGGACTAAAGAAAGAGATTGCAGAAAAGGTAAAAGCAAGTAGACCAGAGTGGAGATCAGTGAAGGCAGAGGATTTGGCCAGGATAGCTCAGGGGGCACAGCATGACATAACGCAGGCAAAGAGAGCTGTCAGAATACACATAGTAGAGACGACCCCCAGAAACAACAGAGGCAGAGGACGGACTGCAGGAGGGGGACAGAGACTATGTTACGGATGTAGAAAGCCAGGACATTTTAGAAAGGACTGTAGGACCAACCCGTATCCAGATGCTCAGAGTACGGATCCTACAGCCAACCAAACAACGCCCCCATAGGATGAGGGTAGCTTGCACATGAACCCCCTCATCTCCTTACCCCCAACTCCCAGTTGTATAGTGCAGGTGAACCTACCAGGGGGACATGAAATCGATTTCCAAGTAGATACGGGGGCCGACAATTCAGTAATTACGCGAGGTGATTGGCCATACACTGACACTGATTTTTCACATCATGTCATTGCCACCCCTTTCAATTCCCCGTCTGTCCTGCTCCCTGTCACCAAGAGAATTCCCCTGCAAATTCAAGGAGCTACTGTACATAGCCAGCTCATGGTATCGCCCCGAGGCTAATGTAACCTTTTGGGAAACGATGTATTGTCTCAATTACAAGCACATATTGAATATCATCCTGATGGCACCGTCACCATGACCCCAGGTTTAAAACCAAGCACCCTTTGCAAAATTATGTCACTAGATATTGCCAGCATAGAAGAGAAACGATTTTCCCCTGATATTGGAGAAGGCTGTACCCTACGACTTTTGGGCCTCAGATATCACAGATGTTGGTAGGTTAAGAGTTCAACCAGTAATGGTGAATCTAAAACCAGGAGCCACCTTGCCTCAACAGAAGCAGTATCCCCTTAGCTCGGCTCAGGTGAATGCCATAGCCCGGCAAGTCCAAAAATTACTACACAGGGGAGTCCAAGTCAAAACCCAGTCCCCTTGCAACACTCCCCTGTTCCCAGTAAAGAAAAAGAGTGTGCCAGGACAACCAGCCGCATATAGAATGGTCCATGACCTCCGGTTGGTTAACAAAGCCACAGAACTTCTAACACCAGTTGTGCCCAACCCGCATACTCTCCTGTCACAGATACCTTCTAACTCTCTTTGTTTTTCAGAGGTCGATTTGGCAAATGCATTTTTCAGTGTACCATTACATCCTGACTGCCAGTACCTGTTGGCTTTCACGTTCCAGGGCAGTCAATATACATGGACAGTGTTGCCACAGGGTGCCCAGAATTCACCCACAATGTACACTGCAAGTCTGCAGGAAATACTGGAGGGATGGTCTGAACCACATATCGTTGTTCTGCAATATGTCGATGACCTGCTCATTTGTGCCCCCTCCAGGAAACAATGTCATAACGCAACTATATCACTTATGTTGTTTCTCTATCACGCTGGCTGCAAGGCATCGAAAGATAAGCTTCAGTTTTGTAAATCTTCAGTCACTTTTTTGAGACATTGCATTACACCAGGAGCCCGCCATTTGACAAATGCATGTAAACTAGCAGTACAGGCATTCACCGTCCCCATTAACGTTGCAGCCCTCAGAACTTTTCTTGGACATGCTTGCCATTGCAGACAGTGGATTCATGCCGTCTCTGTTTTAATGCAGCCCCTCTATGACTGTCTTACCCCAACACCTTTTGTACTAAAACCAGAGGCAATAGACTGTTTTTATTCTCTCAAAAACCGTATTTTGGCAGCTCCAGCTTTGGGTACACCTAATTATGAGCTCCCATTTACTCTGTACCTTCACGAACAAGCTGGACATGCAGCAGGAGTTTTAACTCTATCACATGGTGACAATCAGAGACCTGTTGCCTATTTTAGTGGCAGATTAGATGCGGTAGCCAGAGGTGCACCATCCTGTGTAGGTGCTCGGCATGCTGTTGGACTGCTACTCCACAAATCTGCAGACATTGTTCTTGACCACCCGCTCACTGTTCTAACACCTCATGATGTCTACACTATATTGAATCAAGTGCAACCCGCTCACCTCTCAGCAGCACGTCATCTCAGGTTACAATGTGCACTGTTAATGCCTCCCAATGTTTCTTTACAGAGGTGTACTACTTTGAACCCAGCAACTTTGTTACCTCTCTCGGATCTGAAGGAGGGGTCAGTTACTGTGCTTATTAAGGAAGATCCAAGAGAGGAAGTTCCTCATGACTGTGTACGAATGATGGCATAAGAAACGGCAGGTTTACCTATTGTATTTGAACATGAATTAGAAAATGCAGATTTTGAATTTTTTGTAGATGGATCCCGTCATCAGGACGATTCAGGTACCTTCCATACTGGATATGCAGTTGTCTCCCTCAATGCAGTAATCAAGGCAGAACCAATGCTCCCACACCAATCGGCTCAAGAGGTCGAACTCAGGGCCCTAACCGACTCCTGTAAATTAGCAGAAGGTAGTGTTGTTAACATTTACACGGATTCTAGGTACGCATTCGGTATAGCGCATGATTTTGGTCCAATATGGAAATCAAGAGGTTTCCTGACGGCAGCAGGACACCCCATAAAGAATGCTGATGCGGTCCAGCAGTTAATTGATGCGCTACAATTACCCAAACAAGTAGCTGTCATAAAGGTAAGAGCACATACCAGACGCACCGACCAGGTAAGCAGAGGTAATGCGATGGCAGATGCAGCTGCAAAAACAGCAGCCTGCAAGCCACAACAGTACGTCAGATAAGTGCCCCTAAAAACCCCTTTGTGTCGGAGGACATCTTATCCCAAATGCAGGCTCAGGCTCTGAAGGAGGAGGTTGATAAGTGGTTGAAGGAAGGTGCATGCCTGAATGAAGCAAATGGGGTATGGGGGAAAGGGACACGACGATGCCTTCCAAGGGCACTGTACCCAGCAGCTGCCCAGATACTACATGGGCCGGTACACCAATCTAAAACGGGTGTGATGAATGTGATGCAGAAATATTGGGTGTCACCAGGATTCTCCACCTGTATTGAACGACTGATAAAAGGGTGCATGATATGTGCTACACATAATCAGGGTAGAGTAGTTAAAACACCACCCAAACACCCCCCCCCGGCCCCTCTATCCATTCCAGAGACTGCAAATTGATTATATTCAGCTGCCGAAGTCAGGATCATGGGAATATGTGTTGGTCTGTATTGATTTGTTCTCAGGATGACCAGAGGCTTTCCCGATTGCCAAAGCCACGGCTGCGGCAACCGCAAAGAAACTGCTTGCGGAGGTGGTCTGCAGGCATGGGGTACCAGAGGTAATTGAGAGTGACCGAGGTACACACTTCACGGGTGAAATAATGAATGAAGTCATGTCAGCTCTAGGAATTCAACAAGCATTCCACACCCCATATCACCCACAAAGTAGTGGTAAAGTGGAAAGACTGAATGGGACATTGAAATTAAAAATTCAGAAAGCCATGGCTGAGACAGGAAAACCATGGCCGGATTGTTTACCGCTTGCTCTGTTTTCAGTAAGATACATGCCCAATAAAAAGACTGGACTCTCTCCATATGAGATATTGTTTGGCAACGTACCCAGCCTAGGGTGTTTCTATCCGCAAGCATTAGAAATGAACAACCATGTGCTAAGTTCTTACGTGAGGGCTTTACACAAAAAGATTAAGCAAGCACATGATAATGTCTTCAGTTCTCTTCCAGATCCAGATCAAGACTCTAGCAGCCATACGCTGCAACCTGGAGACTGGGTGGTTATAAAAAGACACGTGAGGAAAAGCCTAGATCCACGGTTTGACGGACCCTTTCAAGTTCTGCTGACCACAAGCACAGCTGTTAAGCTAGAGGGAAAAGAGGCCTGGATCCACGCGTCCCATTGCAAAAAGATACTAGGAGAACCAGCGGACAAAGAATGAAGACATTGTTTATACTTACCTGCATCATTGCGACCACAGGTGCATGGACTACGTTAGGCACCACGGATGGAGATGACAATAGATTCATTAAACACCATCTTGCTCTAATCGATGAACTAAAGGAGCAAAACCAGACTATTGCTAATTGTTGGATATGTACACATGCCCCTGTGACGTCCACTAGCATACCCTTTCTCGCTGTCCCAGTCTCATGGGAAGAGATAAACTTTTGGGTGAACTGCTCAGATACTTTGGCCAATAATTCCACACAGAGATTTTCCTTTCTGAATCCCGCCAATTGGTTTAAAGGTATCGGTGGGTGGTTGGCTGGTATAGTGCAAGCTATTTTTCAGGTTTTGCTAATGTGTCTTGCGGTTTATTTGGTTTTTAAGCTTTCTCTAATGTGTATTCAGCGTTGTACTAAAAGAAAAAGAAAATATAGAGATTCATATTGATAAATGAAGGAGCAAAAGGACAGAATGTTACAGCAGAAGATGAGGTCCCCCAAGTTCAAAGACCCCATCTATGCTATATAAGTCTGACGGTTACCTTAGGTCAAAACTACAACTAAATGTTCCTTCCTTGTATCAACAGAAACTAACGTGTCCTTGCTAGTCATCAGAATGTGTCTGATTAAATGTTTCAACATAAGCATAGGCATCACGAGAACAGAAACCAGTCTTTGTTTGCACAGCTAAATTGTATGATCGGACCATATATGGTAAATCCGTTTCTTCCTCCAGGGTGTATATAAACCCTATGCTTTGTAATAAAGTTAGAGTCTGTTGACGCATACTACCTGTCTTGTGTCTTATTCTCTCCGGGCCTGTATACTAAAGGATAGAAGAACCAGAAAGCAGTGACGACAGGGGTGAAGTAGGATTGTTTGGCCAGATGAAGGGCAGAGTTATAGGTTTTGAGCATGAATTTATAGTGGATGAAGTCCTCTGCTAAAAGAGATTTTCTCCACTGACGCTCAGCGCACCTTGAGCAACGCTGAAGAAAGCGTGTTTGCATTGTGTGCCAGGGCTGCCGTTGTCTGCGTCGGGTCTTTCTGCGTGTAGAAGGTGCTGCTTCATTTAGGGCGCTCTTCAGTGTATTATTGTAGTGTGACAATGCCAAGTTTGGACAGAAGAGGGAGGAGATGGGGGCTGAAGATGTGTGGAGATTGTCCATAAGCAGCTGGGTATTAATGGTACGTGTATTCCTAGAAGTGTGGTAAGTGGGGGTGTCCCGGGTGAGGAGACAGTTCTTGACAGAGAAGGAAAGAAGGTTGTGGTCCGACAGCGGGAGAGGAGAGTTAGTAAAGTCATGCAGCGAGCAGAGACGGGAGAAAACCAGGTCCAGAGTATTCCAGTCTTCATGTGTAGGAGAATTAGTAACCTGTGAGAGGCCGAATGAGGAGGTTAGAGAAAGTAGATGAGAGGCAGATTGGGAGAGGGGATCATCGATGGGGATGTTAAAGTCTCCTGTGATGAGCGTGGGGATGTCACAGGATACAAAGTGAAGAAGCCAGTTGGCAAAGTTATCCAGGAACTGGTGGGAGGAGCCTGGAGGGCGATACACAACCGCCACTCACAGTGAGAAGGGTTTGAAGAGTCTGATGGTGTGGACTTCAAAGGAAGAAAACATAAGTGAGGGAACTGGGGGGATGACCTGGAAAGCACATTGTGGTGAAAGGAGCAAACCAACACCTCCACCCTGTCTATTCTCAGGTCTGGTTGTATGCAAAAATTTCAGCCCACCAAATGAGAGAGCAGCACCTGCGGTGGTGTCTGAATGCTGGATCCAGATTTTTGTAATAGCAAGAAGGTTAATGGAATTAGAGAGAAAAAAATCGTGAATGTAAGTTAGTTTGTTACACACAGACCGTGCGTTCCAGAGGGCACAATGAAAGCAATAGGAGAGGGCATGCACTGAATGTTAATAAGATTAGCAGGGTTTCTATATGCAGCTGGAGGAGAGTGGTGTATGCTAGTGCAGGGAGGCCCAGTGTTGGGGGAGATGTTGCCAGCGACTAGGAGGAGAAAAAAGAGAAAGAGCAGGTGGTGCAATGATTTGTATGAACGTTTTGCGTGCTGTATGGAGGTAGTGGATGGTTTGGAGTGGGTGAGAAATGGCAGTAGAGCCTCAGAGTTATACATGGGAGAGGGGAGAAGGGAGGGGTGGATATGGAGAGAGTGCACAGAATGTATTAAAGGGTGGGCGAGATGTGAGAAAGCAGAAGTTAAAACAAGTAAGATAATAATCATCGAACCATTTAACTATACGCACCAACGTCTAAAAAACATATATCATAATTCACCCACAACAGATTCTAATTCTCCTCTGTATATCATAAATGGGAAGGAAAAATTATTGACCTAATTTATATATTACTTGTTTATTTTACATTTTTCGCAATCTCCACTTTTAAATCTGTATCTGCTGCCTGCAGTCTATCAGCAGTCAACAAGATTAAATCCAGGGAACACTTATTAATCTGCTCGAATTGATCGCAGAAAGTCCCATCCTCTGAAAACAGAGTGGGGCGCAGATGGACTCGCAGTCCTCGCGATAGGCGTTTTTCTCCACAGTATTCCATTAAAGTTGCAGCATGAAGTTCATAGGAGACTCACCTTTTGGATTCTTTTCCCAGTCACGTCTCCTGAATTCACTTGTGGATATTTTGAGAAAGTCCGTAGATATCGTTGTCTGAGACAAAATCCCAGGTGATAGAACAAGTGAGTGCTCCTAGGAGAGGAGGCGGTATTAAGAGAAGGTTATTAAGGAGGGAAGCCTTCTGGATATTGACTGTAAATCGTCTGTCTCCTAAAGGCCTGAATCTAGAGTATAATGTGAGTCCGTCAGTAGAGCTGGGGGACAAATGTCCCCTTTCTCTTCTTTCTTCTTGCAGACAGTACAGACACGGTGGTCTCGCTGGAGCGCAGATACCGCATTGTGCACTAACACATCTATGGTTATAGAAATGATCGGGGTCAGGAATGAAGTTGAGATTTGATGAAGGTTTTTTATGGATAGAGCAACATTGGATTCCGGGGAAGAAGCTTTCACATTACTATTTGTGGCTTCGGCTCTTATGTTGTGATAATGTCGGTATACTCATTGTTTTTTCAGTATGTAGACAGTGATCAGGTCATAGAAGGGTTATGGATTTAGAATTGCTTTAATTTGTCATTGGGTGAATATTTTAATATCTGAACGGATGACTAAATTATCAGCATTAGAACATTTTAATAACATTTTTTAAAATGAAAAAAATAGGAGAAAAAAATAATAATTAAAATATTAAAAATTCTCCAGACCCTGATCACAAGATGGCGCCGAGAACTCTGCACAACAACATGGAGAGGAGGAGATGGCGCGGGAGGATGCTGAGGCAGAGTCGCACCCGGAAGAACCTGAGCCTACGTAAAGACAGGTATCTGTACTACTCCGCTCTGCTATACAAGACACAGACGTATCTCTTAGGCCGGGGTCCCACTAGCGTACGGTATGCGATGCGAGACCCCCTGATGCGATATGCTAATGACACTCGCTGCTGCTCTGCTGCGAGCGGGAGCCGAATGTCAGTGCTCCATGCTCTGATCCTCTCGCACGGCTGCGGAGGGGACGGGGAAATCACTATCTCCATCTCCTCTGGTGCTGGCATTGGCGGGAATCGCACTGCACTCGGGTGGTATCTGAGTGCAGCGTGATGTTTCACACGCACCTGTAGATTATATGGGTGCGTGCGATCCGATCGGAGCTGGAAAACAAAACGCCACTGAGCACAGAAACATAGGAGTAAATGGGTACAATGGAGTCTGATGTTTTATCTGATCGCGTTCATCCGATTTAATCACAAGTGAGAGTGAGCCCTGACTGGGAAAATAGAAGAAGTTACTATAGATGTGGACCTGATGAGACTACTGGACTTACAGAACCTCCGGGAGCAGAGAAATCCTCATCATTGGAGAAAGCGGCCACTATGTGACGTCAGAGGGAGGAGGAGCCGGAGGAGCGACTGCACCGGGATCATCTGCAGATCTGGGCGGGGCAATGACCCCTGAGGGGGAGGAGCTTCGGTAACGTCATCACTGTCACATGACCACAGCCTCATCACAGCTCCTTCACCATTATAATAACTTTATAGTTTATAGAATCATTATAAAGCTAGGAGGGATAGCTAATACTAGAGAAGAGAGAGAGAGGATTCAAAAAGACCTAAATAAACTGGAGCAGTGGGCAGCAACCAACAGAATGGTTTTTAACAGGGAAAAATGCAAAGTACTACATCTGGGCAATAAAAATGAAAAAAGCATATACAGAATGGGAGGAAAAGAGCTAAGCAACAGTACATGTGAAAAAGACTTAGGTATACTAATAGATCATAGACTGAACATGAGTCAACAGTGTGATGCAGCAGCAAAAAAGGCAAATACAATTCTGGGATGTATTAACAGGAGCATACAGTCTAGATCACGTGAAGTCATTATCGGTCTTTACTCCTCTTTGGTCAGACCTCATCTGGAATACTGTGTACAGTTTTGGGCACCACATTTTAAAAAAGACATAGACAAACTGGAGCAAGTTCAGAGAAGAGCGACCAGAATGGTGACTGGTCTGCAAACCATGTCCTATGAGGAACGGTTGCAGGATTTGGGAATGTTTAGCTTGCAAAAAAGAAGACTGAGAGGAGACTTAATAGCTGTCTACAAATATGTCAAGGGCTGTCACATTGTAGAAGGATCATCTTTATTCTCATTTGCACAAGGAAAGACTAGAAGCAATGGGATGAAACTAAATGGGAGGAGACACAGATTAGATATTAGAAAAAACTTTTTGACAGTTAGGGTGATTAATGAGTGGAACAGGCTGCCACGAGAGGTGGTGAGTTCCCCTTCAATGGACGTCTTCAAACAGAGGCTGGACAGACATCTGTCTGAGATGATCTAGTGAATCCTGCTTTGAGCAGGGGGTTGGACCAGATGACCCAGGAGGTCCCTTCCAACTCTACCATTCTATGATTCTATGATTACAGTCTGTGAGGAAACACTGCGGAGCCAATCACCATCCGAAGCCCCGCCCCCTGATCACATGGCGGTGACGTCACCACAGGTCATTCACCACCTCTCTCCTGAGCTCCGCCCTCTGATCACATGGCGATGACGTCACCACAGGTCCTTCACCTCTTCTCTCCTGAGTTCCGCCCCCTGATCACATGGCGGTGACGTCACCACAGGTCCTCCGTCTCTCAGTGCAGCAGCTCGGTCCTGGTTGTGCGCAGCTCTTGCTCTCTGGTATCAGCCAGCAGCAGGTTTCCGCTTCCCGCCATTCCGGTGAGATTACAGGGAGGGTTTGTGGTGAATCTGTGAGAGGAGAGTGTGGGGTGAGATCAGAGCTGTTCCTGTGGAGGCTCCTGCTCCATGTGACTGCGGCTCCTCAGTGTTGTATGGGGGATGTGCAGCGGCTCCTCCTCACCTCACCGCCCCCGCTGGAGGTGGAGTTACCACGGTGACCGTCCCCCGCTGGAGGTGGAGTTACCATGGTGACCGTCCCCCGCTGGAGGTGGAGTTACCACGGTGACCGTCCCCCGCTGGAGGAGGAGTTACCACGGTGACCGTCCCCCGCTGGAGGTGGAGTTACCACGGTGACCGTCCTCCGCTGGAGGTGGTGTTACCACGGTGACCGTCCCCCGCTGGAGGTGGAGTTACCACGGTGACCGTCCTCTGCTGGAGATGGAGTTACCACGGTGACCGTCCTCCGCTGGAGGTGGAGTTACCACGGTGACCGTCCTCCGCTGGAGGTGGAGTTACCACGGTGACCGTCCCCTGCTGGAGGTGGAGTTACCACGGTGACCGTCCCCCGCTGGAGATGGAGTTACCACGGTGACCGTCCTCCGCTGGAGGTGGAGTTACCACGGTGACCGTCCCCCGCTGGAGGTGGAGTTACCACGGTGACCGTCCTCTGCTGGCAGTGTAGTTACCACGATGACCGTCCTCCGCTGGCGGTGTAGTTACCATGATGACCGTCCTCCGCTGGTGGTGTAGTTACCACGGTGACCGTCCCCCGCTGGCTGTGTAGTTACCACGGTGACCGCCCTCCGCTGGCGGTGTAGTTACCACGGTGACCGTCCTCCGCTGGCGGTGTAGTTACCACGGTGACCGTCCTCCGCTGGCGGTGTAGTTACCATGGTGACCGTCCTCCACTGGCGGTGTAGTTACCACGGTTACCGTCCTCCACTGGCAGTTACAACGGTGACCGACCTCCTACGAGGCTGATAATGAGCGGTCAGGTCGGCGGAGGAGGCCGCGGTGGAGTTTGTGGCTTTTCCTCCAGATTCTTCCTAATAAATGTCGGATATTTGGGGCAGAATTCAGTGATTGTCGTTATATCATCCCCTGTGATCTCCATCTTCTCCTTTATCATGAAGACGCCGGCAGGACGAGATCCCTCCAGCTGATCCCGTGTTCATCCCTCCTTCTCCTGAATGACCCCGAGGATGGACGAGACCACCAGAAGATTATTACACTTCACCCTGGAGATCATCTCCCTGCTGAGCGAAGAGGTAACTCCTCTACATTTCTATCAGCTTTATTGTGTTATGTAACAAGTCCGACATCGGGAAGAGGAAATCCAGAAGAGGAAGAGAAGGATTCTTTACTGTAAGAGCAGTGATTGTGTGCAGCTCTCTGCCAGGAGGAGTTGTCATGGGGATTCCCTATAAGAGCTGTAGAGGGGCCTGGATGTCTGTCCTGAGTGTAATAATATTCCAGGTTATGGCCCCAGATTACTGGAGACGGTTATTGATCCCGAGATTTCTACTGATTGTCAGATCTGGAGTCGGGAAGGAATTCTTCTCCCTAAGTGTCTCTCTCCATACACAGGATTACACAATAGTGAGGAAGACACCGGGGGAGGGTGTGACTCCCATCATCCATCTCCAGGAGTCAGGAGGGCGGAGCCCGGGCCCCATCACAGACCCTCCCCCGCACCCCCCGATACATGAGAGGAGGAAGAAGAAGATCCTAGAGCTCAGCAACAAGATGATTGAGCTGCTGAGCGGAGAGGTGACTGCTGGGACATTATACAAGACAGCACTGGAGGATTCTGGGTGATGACCGGAGAGGTGACTGCTGGGACATTATACAGGACAGCACTGGAGGATTCTGGGTGATGACTGGAGAGGTGACTGCTGGAACATTATACAGGACAGCACATGAGGATTCTGGGTGATGACCAGAGAGGTGACTGCTGGTACATTATGCAATACAGCACTGGAGGATTCTGGGTGATGACCGGAGAGGTGACTGCTGGGACATTATACAGGACAGCACTGGAGGATTCTGGGTGATGAGCGTAGAGGTGACTGCTGGGACATTATACAGGACAGCACTGGAGGATTCTTGGTGATGAGCGGAGAGGTGACTGCTGGGACATTATACAGGACAGCACTGGAGGATTCTGGGTGATGACTTGAGAGGTGACTGCTGGGACATTATACAGGACAGCACTGGAGGATTCTGGGTGATGAGCGGAGAGGTGACTGCTGGGACATTATACAGGACAGCACTGGAGGATTCTTGGTGATGACCAGAGAGGTGACTGCTGGGACATTATACAGGACAGCACTGGAGGATTTTGGGTTATGACTAGAGAGGTGACTGCTGGGACATTATAGAGGACAGCACTGGAGGATTGTGGGTGATGACCGGAGAGCTGACTGCTGGGACATTATACAGGACAGCACTGGAGGATTCTGGGTGATAACCGGAGAGGTGACTGCTGGGACATTATACAGGACAGCACTGGAGGATTCTGGGTGATGAGCGGAGAGGTGAATTCTGGGACATTATGCATGACAGCACTGGAGGTTTCTGGGTGATGACCGGAGAAGTGACTGCTGGGACATTATACATGACAGCACTGGAGGATTCTGGGTGATGACGGTGTCATTGTCAGGTTCCTATAAGGTGTCAGGACGTCGCTGTCTATCTCTCCATGGAGGAGTGGGAGTATCTAGAAGGACACCAGGATCGGTACCAGGAGGTGATGATGGAGGAGCTCCGGCCTCTGACATCACCAGGTGAGAGGAGACTCTTCTTTGCTCCGGTGTATGTGATGACGTCTCTCAGCCTCGTCCTATAATAGATGATTTTTCTCCAGACTTGCTCTGGTTTTCTCTACATTTTCTCACAGCTTTCATTCCCTGATTATTCTCTTCTGATCTGTGAGTCGCGGTTTCTCCGCTGTCGTCTCCATCAGTCTTGAGTCTTCGTCCTCGGCGGCTTCTTTCAGAAACTTTCACCTTCCTTAGAGCATCGGTCACATTTTGTCTGCAGATGTCCCAACTCTTCTGTCCATTCTCTCCTATGATTTCTTTCGGTACCGGAGTCTGATTGTTACTCAGCAGAGTCGGGGTTAATTTACTGATGATTTTTCACTTAATCTGCTGTCGCTTGTCCATACCTCTGAACTCTGTGTGGCATTGACCTGGTCTCTAATGTGAGCTGCTGTTAACCTGCGATTTCTGAGGCTGGTGACTCGGATAAACTTATCCTCAGAAGCAGAGGTGACTCTTGGTCTTCCTTTCCTGGGGCGGTCCTCATGTGAGCCAGTTTCTTTGTAGCGCTTGATGGTTTTTGCAACTGCACTTGGGGACACTTTCAAAGTTTGCCCAATTTTTCGGACTGACTGACCTTCATTTCTTAAAGTAATGATGGCCACTCGTTTTTCTTTATTCAGCTGCTTTTTTCTTGCCATAAAACGAATTCTAACAGTCTATTCAGTAGGACTATCAGCTGTGTATCCACCAGACTTCTGCACAACACAACTGATGGTCCCAACCCCATTTATAAGGCAAGAAATCCCACCTATTAAACCTGACAGGGCACACCTGTGAAGTGAAAACCATTTCCGGTGACTACCTCTTGAAGCTCATCAAGAGAATGCAAAGAGTGTGCAAAGCAGTCATCAAAGCAAAAGGTGGCTACTTTGAAGAACCTAGAATATAAGACATATTTTCAGTTGTTTCACACTTTTTTGTTAAGTATATAATTCCACATGTGGTAATTCATAGTTTTGATGCCTTCAGTGTGAATGTACAATTTTCATAGTCATGAAAATACAGAAAAATCTTTAAATGAGAAGGTGTGTCCAAACTTTTGGTCTGTACTGTGTATATATATATATATATACAGGGTGGTCCAAAAGTAGATGGACAGAAAGCGTAATAAGGTTATGAAGGGATTTATCAAACTTGGTGTAAAGTGAAACTGGCTGGAAAATTCTAATGAATCAAGTTGTTCCCCAGTTACATCCACAGCCTAATTCACATGACCTTTATTTCCAACAAGATGGGGCCCTCCACATTATTCAAGAGTAGTCCGCGAGTATCTTGATGAAACATTTCCTAATAAATGGTTTGACCGAAGAGGCCCACTTGATTGGCCGGCACGTTCACCAGACTTGACCCCAATGGATTTTTCTTTTGGGGAGTACTCAAGGACAAAGTTTATAGTCGAAAACCAAAAAGTGTCAGTGATTTGAAAAATTACATAAGAGATGAATTTCAAGAAATTATTACCCAAAGAGACTTGTGCAAAAAAAGTTTGTTAAAGCGAAAGAGGCGACTTCAAAGCTGCGCAAATTGTAATGGAAAACAGTGTGAGCCCCTGCGCTGATAACATTTAAGGGCTTTTGTATTATTGTTCAGAATAAAATGTAATTGTCAATGCTATGCTTGTGTTAGTAAATATCATTTTATATATAAATCAAAATAAATGTTATTATTTTCTGGCCACCTCATTTTGGACCACCCTGTATGTGTGTATGTATGTATGTGTATATACATATGTGTATGTGTGTATATATATATATTTTTATATTATTATTATTATTATTATTATTATACAAAAACATTTGTTCTAGTTTTGGGAGGCAAAGCAAAATTAATGGGGACTTCAATCTGAGATCCGGGTCTAGTGGTAATAATAAGTGTAAGTCTCCCTTACAAGGATGTTTGTTCAGAAGAATATGTATTATGGAGCTTTTCTGTGGAGTCTGACCAGACAATCTCTCCTTGGCTCCCCGTGTGCATCAGTAAGCGCCCATGACCCCGGTGCCGGCTCTCTAGTTGTCCTTTCTACACATTGATAGGTACTAACCGCTGCGTACCGGGTGCTCCCCACAACACCGTCCTTCCGGGTTCTGTGACTTCATCTGTCAGCCGTACATGTGCCCTTTTTTCCTCCTTTAGAGACAAACACAGAACTTGCTGCCTATTTTAGTGTTTATACCGAGGCGGATGTGGAGATTTATCTCTATTTAAAGAAGAAAAACACGGTAACTCGTCTTTTAATAGATCAGGTTCTCTCCTCTTAGTGATCCCAGAGGATCCTGTCCAGGAGGGAGGCCGTGTCCTCATGGTGACATCATGAGCTCTCAAAAATACAATCACTGGTAAATGGTCACCGTCCTTCCCCCAATCTCCATACAGTGAATTAGGAGAGAAGAAACCGATGGATGGAAATGTGGAGCTTTCTCCAGCTCCTCTGTGGTTCCATCCCTGGTGGAGACGAAACTTGGAGAAGTTGTGTTTCTTAGTACGGCTCCTTCATCTGACTGATGAGGGTCTTCTCTGTCCCTCTCCTCGGGGTCCTCTTCCTCCGAGTGCAGAGCAGAGAGCATTAGGCTTTGGCC
Organism: Phyllobates terribilis; assembly: GCF_046119375.1. NCBI lineage: Eukaryota > Metazoa > Chordata > Amphibia > Anura > Dendrobatidae > Phyllobates > Phyllobates terribilis. Next base: position 924,631 of record NW_027363019.1, read on the forward strand.
TCGCTGATTATCACTTCATACTTGAGGCCACAATGTGTTGGGTCCTTGGTATCGGGGGTGAGGACCACAACAATGTAATTTATTCCCAGATACATAAACATAGAATTACCAGTTCTGAGAGCCTAGTCTCATATATAGACAGAAGATACACGGCAGGTCATGTATTCAGTCTCTGTGTCTCCACAGATGGATCCAGGAGGAGAAATCCACCAGAGAGATGTCCCCGTCCTCTGTATCCCCAGGACTGTCCAGAGGAGAATCACAACATCCCGGAGGATCATCATGTAGATGACACTGAAGTCCCCACAATATCTGACCATGAAGTGATGGGACCTGAGCTCATCTTAAATTTTTCTTTTTAGGGTGAAGATCTGATTGATATTAAGGTTGAGGTTATACATGGAGCACAAAAGGTGACCGCCATATGGGCCGATCAGCAGGGTGAGGAGGGGAGACTGTCATGTCGGTTCTGTGGTCATCTACTACTACTCCCATCATCTCATGATCACATGACACAATCTACGGTGGCATGTAAAAGTTTGGGCACCCCTGGTCAAAATTACTGTTATTGTGACCAGTTGAAGATGAAATGATCTCTAAAAGACCTAAAGTTAAAGATGACACATTTCCTTTGTATTACCCTTGGACATTTGTGTGCTCAGATAACTTTGACCAATGATTCAGACCTTACTTAGCCTGTTAGGGTAAGGGCTCATTCCCTATCATCGTTAGGAAAGTCCAGCTTTATAAAAACCCTGCCTACTCTAACAATGTGCCAAAAAACAGCAGCCATGGCTTCTTCTAATCCACTGTCTAGCACTCTGAAAATGGTGGAGGCCCACAAAGCAGGAGAAGGCTATGAGCAAAGCGTTTTCAATTTGCCCTTTCCTCGGTTCAAAATGTAATAAAGAAATGGCAGTTAACAGAAACAGTGGAGGTCAAGATAAGGTCTGGAAGACCAAGCTAATTTTCAGTAGGATTGCTAGAGAGGCAAATCAGAGCCCCCGCCTGACTGCAAAAGACCTTCAGAAAGATTTAGCAGACTCTGGAGTTGTGGTACATTGTTGTACTCTTCAGAGACACCTGCACAAATATGGCCTTCATGGAAGAGTCATCAGAAGAAAACCTCTCCTGCGACCTCACCATGAAATTCAGCGTCAGAAGTATGCAAAAGTACATCTAAGAAGGTCTGATGCATTTTGGAAACAAGCAATGATCAAAGTTGTGTGGAGAAAAAAGTGCACAAAATTTTGGGAAAAGAACATCTCGCCAACCATTAAGCATGGTGGTGGATCAATCATGCTTTGGGGTTGTGTTGCAGCCACTGGCACAGGGAACGGGTAGAGGGAAGAATGGATTCCATGAAATTTCAGCAAATTCTTGATGCAAACATAACACCATCTGCAAAAAAGCTGGAGGTGAAAAGAGGATGGCAAATGATAATGATACTAAACACACGTCAAAAGGCGCAAGCTGAAGGTTTTACAATGGCCCTCATAGTCCCCTGATTTGAACATCATTGAAAATCTGTGGCTAGACCTCAAAATAGCAGACGATGTAAGACGACCCAAGAATCTCACAGAACTGGAAGAATTCTCCAAAGAAGAATGAATGAAAATCCCTCAAACAAGAATTGAAAGACTATTGTCCGGCTACAAAAAGCATTTACAAACTGTGATACTTTCAAAAGGGGGCGCTACTAGCTACTAACCTTGCCGGGTGCCAGAACTTTTGCATTTGCCCATTTTACCTTATTGAATTTTTTTTTAAATGTAAAAGATGAAAATATATATAATTTATTATTTATTGTTTTGCCTAAAATACAAAGGAAATGTCATCTTTAACTTTAGGCCGTTTAGAGATTATTTCATCTTCAACTTAACTGTTCACAATAACAGTAATTTTGACCATTGGTGCCCAAACTTTTACATGTCACAGTATTCTGTCACTATGTGTTTCCTACAGATGGACTCATGGAAAGAAATCCACCAGAGAGATGTCCCCGTCCTCTGTATCCCCAGGACTGTCCAGAGGAGAATCACAACATCCCGGAGAGTCATCAGGTAGACGGTGCTGAGCCCTGTACCGGATCTGTATATGGGGGACATTTCTGATCGAGGTCATAGATGTCACAGATTTTGGTGACGATGATGACTGGCGTATGACAATGATGACTGGCATGTGACTATGATTAGCGGCGAGTGATGATGATGACTGGAGTATGACGATGATGATTGGCATGTGACTATGATTAGCGGCGAGTGATGATGATGACTGGAGTATGACGATGATGATTGGCATGTGACTATGATTAGCGGCTTGTGATGATGATGACTGGCATATGATGATGATGATTGGCATGTGACTATGATTAGCGGCGTGTGATGATGATGACTGGCGTATGACGATGATGATTGGCATGTGACTATGATTAGCGGCTTGTGATGATGATGACTGGCATATGACGATGATGATTGGCATGTGACTATGATTAGCGGCGTGTGATGATGACTGGCGTATGACGATGATGATTGGCATGTGACTATGATTAGAGGCGTGTGATGATGATGACTGGCGTATGACGATGATGACTGGCATGTGACTATGATTAGCGGCGTGTGATGATGATGACTGGCGTATGATGATGATGACTGGCATGTGACTATGATTAGCGGCGTGTGATGATGATGACTGGCGTATGACGATGATGATTGGCATGTGACTATGATTAGCGGTGTGTGATGATGATGACTGGCGTGTGACGATGACGATTGGCATGTGACTATGATTAGCGGCGTGTGATGATGATGACTGGCGTATGACGATGATGATTGGCATGTGACTATGATTAGCGGCGCCTGACGATGACCGGTGTGCGATATTGTATGAAGTCTCCGGTGCAGTGAAGCTTTATCCGCCGTCCACATCACAGCAGAAGCGTCCGGTGATGGCGCGGCTGCTCTTGTACAGAGTCCGGTTGCGCACCGATGAATAACTGGGCCGCATTCACACCTCTTCTTAATGATTTAATAAGCACATTTTTATTTTTCCTAATTGTGTTTTTTAATATTACTTCCATCTTTTATTTTCATATTATTCTTACACAAGTCTCATGCTGCCATATAAATGACTGAGCTTGCGATTCGGACAGAACCCCGGGGGAAGATTCCGTATAATGAGGCGCTGTGGACGCCGTCTGGCCTATGATCCAGTGATGTCCATCTTTTTAAGCGTGCATAAAAGCGCAGTCGACCAGAGGCTAGACGGAGTCCGGTGTAACTCTGCTGCCTCATTATTCTGAATGGATCCCTCGGGGGTGTCATCTGAATCATGTATTTTGTAGATTTAGATGGAAACCCCGATGTACAGTGGGTACGGAAAGTATTCAGACCCCTTTACATTTTTCACTCTTTGTTTCATTGCAGCTATTCGGTAAGTTCTAAAAAGTTCATTTTTTTCTCATTATAGTCCACTCTGCACCCCATCTTGACTGAAAAAAACAAGAAATGTAGAAATTTTTGTAAATTTATTTAAAAAAAAAACAACTGAAATATCGCATGGTCATAAGTATTCAGACCCTTTGCTCAGTATTGAGTAAAAGCCCCTTTTGAGCTAGTACAGCCATGAGTCTTCTTGGGAATGATGCAACAAGTTTTTCACCCCTGGATTTGGGGATCCTCGGCCATTCCTCCTTGCAGATCCTCTCCAGTTCCATCAGGTTGGATGGTGAACGTTGGTGGACAGCCATTTTCAGGTCTCTCCAGAGATGCCCAATTGGGTTTAGGTCAGGGCTCTGGCTGGGCCAGTCAAGAATGGCCACAGAGTTGTTCTGAAGCCACTCCTTTGTCATTTTAGCTGTGTGCTTAGGGTCGTTGTCTTGTTGGAAGGTGAACCTTCGGCCAAGTCTGAGGTCCAGAGCACTCTGGTAGAGGTTTTCATCCAGGACTTCTCTGTACTTGGCTACTTTCTTGTTTCCTTCAGTAGCAACCAGTCATCCTGTCCCTGCAGCTGAAAAATACCCCCATAGCATGATGCTGCCTCCACCATGTTTTACTGTTGGGATTGTATTAGGCAGGTCAGGAGCAGTGCCTGGTTTTCTCCACACATACCGCTTAGAATTATCACCAAAAAGTTCTATCTTCGTCTCATCAGACCAGAGAATCTTATTTCTCATAGTCTGTGAGTCCTTCATGTGTTTTTGAGCAAACTCTATGCGGGCTTTCATATGTCTTGCACTGAGTAGAGGCTTCCATCTGGCCACTCTGCCATAAAGGCCCGACTGCTGGAGGGCTGCAGTGATCGTTGACTTTTGTGGAACTTTCTCCCATCTCCCTACTGCATCTCTGGAGCTCAGCCACAGTGATCTTGAGGTTTATCTTTACCTCTCTCACCAAGGCTATTCTCCCACGATTGCTCAGTTTGGCTGGATGTCCAGGTCTAGGAAGACTTCTGGTGGTCTCAAACTTCTTCCATTTAAGGATTATGAAGGCCACTGTGCTCTTAGGAACCTTGAGTAATGCAGAAATTCTTTTGTAACCTTGGCCAGATCTGTGCCTTGCCACAATTCTGTTTCTGAGTTTCTTGGGCAGTTCCTTTGAGCTCATGATTCTCATTTGGTCTGACATGCACTGTGAGCTGTGAGGTCTTATATAGACAGGTGTGTGCCTTTCCAAATCAAGTCCTATCAGTTTAATTAAACACAGCTGGACTCCAATGAAGGAGTAGAACCATCTCAAGGAGGATCACAAGGAAATGGACAGCATGTGACTTAAATATGAGTGTCTGAGCAAAGGGTTTGTATACTTATGACCATGTGATATTTCAGTTTTTCTTTTTTAATAAATCTGCAAAATTGTCTGCATTTCTGCTTTTTTTCAGTCAAGATGGGGTGCAGAGTGTACTTTAACCCCTTAACAACATCTGACGTACTAATACGCGTCTGTGCCCTGGGACTTAAGAGCCAGACCCGTATTAGTACGTCATCGCGATCGCGCGCGCACACAGGCTGTGCGGGCGCGATCGCCGCCGTGTGTCAGCTGATTGTCACAGCTGACACCCGGTACTATGTGCAGGGAGCAGTCCTGCACCGCTCCCAGCACATTATCCCCTGCGATGGTGCGATCGAAGTCGATCGCGGCATTGCGGGGGCAAGGGGAGGTGATCGCCGATACTCACCTTCTCTTCCGGCTTCCAGCGCAGTCTGCAAAAGCTTCCCGGGTGTTGCCATGATGACCCGATGTCGTCATGACAACATCCGGGTCACCAGACAGCAGGAAGATTGTTTGGACATGCGCAGTGCATCTCCAAACAATCTTCACACTGTGCAGCGCTGATAGCCTGCATAGCACAGGGATGGTGCTCCATTCCTGTGCCATGCAGGCGATCAGGGAAAAAAAAGTGAAAGTCCCAGAGTGGAACAAAGTAATAAAGTGTATAAACTGTCTGAAAGTGGAAAAAAAAATTAAAAAAAATTGCAAAAATATAAAAAAAAAAAAACAAATCCACCAAAAATAAAAATGTAATGTACCCATCAATAAATATTATTATAAAAAAAAAAAAAACAATAAAAGTACACATATTTGGTATCGCCGCGTCCGGAACAACCTGACCTATAAAACTGTCCCACTAGTTAACCCCTTCAGTGAACACGGTAAAAAAAAAAAAAACGAAGCAAAATACAATGCTTTATCACCATACCGCCAAACAACAAGTGGAATAACACGCGATCAAAAAGACGCATATAAATAAAAATGGTACCGCTGAAAACGTCATCTCGTCCCGCAAAAAACAAGCCGCCATACAGCTCCATCAGCCGAAAAATAAAAAAGTTATAGCTCTCAGAATAAAGCGATGCTAAAAAATATTTTTTTCTATAAAATAGCTTTTATTGTGTATAAGCGCCAAAACATAGAAAAATGATACAAATGTGGTACCGCTGTAAACGTACTGACCCGAAGAATAAAGCCACCTCATCAATTTTACCACACGCGGAACAGAATAAAAAAAAAACAAAAAAAAAAAAACAATTCCTGAATTGTTGGTTTTTGCTTATTTTGCCTCCCAAAAATCGGAATAGAAAGCGATCAAAAAATGTCACGTGCCTGAAAATGGCACCAATAACAACGTCAAGTCATCCCGCAAAAAACGAGCCGTCACATGACTGTCTGCCAAAATCTGGAAAAATTATAGCTCTCAAAATATGGCGATGCAAAAAGTAGATTTTACAAAAAATGCGTCTTTTAGTGTGTGACAGCTGTCAGTCATAAAAACCCCATATGATTCTGGCATTGCTGTAATCACACCGACCTGAAGAATAAAGTCGTCTAATCACTTATACCGCACAAGGAACGGCGTCAAAAATAAACTCTTGGGTTAGGATTGGGCTAGGGTTAGGGCTGGGTTTGGGGCTAGGGTTGTGCTGGGGCTAGGGTTGTGCTAGGGCTAGGGTTGTGCTATGGTTAGGGTTGTGCTAGGGTTAGGGCTGGGGTTGGGATTTTTTTCAAAAGTAAGAAAAAAAGATGACGATATGGCGACTAGTGTTGAGCGCAAGTGCTCGCTACTTGAGTTTGCATCCGGTGCTCTGGTATGCATAGAGTATCGTGGGTATTTGAGTGACATGCTCGAGTCTCTGCCCCATATGCTTCGCGGCCAAAAAAACTTTATGGGGATTGCCTGCCATGCACGAGCGATCCCCGCATGTTTTTTTTTGGGTGTCTAATAACCGTGAAACATGCGGAGCAGGGACTCGAGCATGTCACTCGAGCACACGCTGTACATGGTGCATACCTGAGTACCCGATGAAAACTCAAGTAGCGAGCACTTGCGCTCAAGAATAATGATAACTTATTCAATATGATGACCTAATGTAAACAAATTCTGTGCCGTACCTCTGGGTTCAAAATGTTCACTATACACCTTAATAAAATCCTTGAGGGGTATAGTTTCCAAAATGGGGTCACTTGTGGGGGAGCTCCAATGTTTGGGCACACAGGGACTCTCCAAATGCAACATGATATCCGCTAACAAATTGTCGGCTCAAATTGTTAGCGGACACCGTGTTGCGTTTGGAGAGCCCCTGTGTGCCCAAACTTTGGAGCTCCCCCACAAGTGACCCCATTTTGAAAACTAGACCCCGCAAGGCACCTATCTAGATTCATAGTGAGCACTTGGAACCCCAGGTGCTTCACAAATTGATTCATAAAAATGAAAAAGTGTTTTTTTTTTCACTTTTTCATTTTTACGAATCAATTTGTGAAGCACCTGGGGGTTCCAAGTGCTCACTATGTATCTAGATAGGTGCCTTGGGGGGTCTAGTTTCCAAAATGTGGTCACTTGTGGGGGAGCTCTAAAGTTTGGGCACACAGGGGCTCTCCAAACTCAACATGGTGTCTGCTAACAATTTGAGCCGACATTTTGTTAGCGGATATCATGTTGCATTTGGAGTGTCCCTGTGTGCCCAAACATTGGAGCTCCCCCACAAGTGACCCCATTTTGGAAACTAGACCCCCCAAGGCACCTATCTAGATGCATAGTGAGCACTTGGAACCCCAGGTGCTTCACAAATTGATTCATAAAAATGAAAAAGTGTTTTTTTTTTCACTTTTTCATTTTTACGAATCAATTTGTGAAGCACCTGGGGGTTCCAAGTGCTCACTATGCATCTAGAAAGGTGCCTTGGGGGGTCTAGTTTCCAAAATGGGGTCACTTGTGGGGGAGCTCCAAAGTTTTGGCACAGAGGGGCTCTCCAAACGCAACGTGGTGTCCGCTAACAATTTGAGCCGATTTTCCATTCAATTTGTTAGCGGATACCATGTTGCATTTGGAGAGTCCCTGTGTGCCCAAACATTGGAGCTCCCCCACAAGTGACCCCATTTTGGAAACTAGACCCCCCAAGGCACCTATCTAGATGCATAGTGAGCACTTGGAACCCCAGGTGCTTCACAAATTGATTCATAAAAATGAAAAAGTGTTTTTTTTTTTCACTTTTTCATTTTTACGAATCAATTTGTGAAGCACCTGGGGGTTCCAAGTGCTCACTATGCATCTAGAAAGGTGCCTTGGGGGGGTCTAGTTTCCAAAATGGGGTCACTTGTGGGGGAGCTCCAAAGTTTGGGCACAGAGGGGCTCTCCAAACGCAACGTGGTGTCCGCTAACAATTTGAGCCGATTTTCCATTCAATTTGTTAGCGGATACCATGTTGCATTTGGAGAGTCCCTGTGTGCCCAAACATTGGAGCTCCCCCACAAGTGACCCCATTTTGGAAACTAGACCCCCCAAGGCACCTATCTAGATGCATAGTGCGCACTTGGAACCCCAGGTGCTTCACAAATTGATTCATAAAAATGAAAAAGTGTTTTTTTTTTCACTTTTTCATTTTTACGAATCACTTTGTGAAGCACCTGGGGGTTCCAAGTGCTCACTATGCATCTAGAAAGGTGCCTTGGGGGGTCTAGTTTCCAAAATGGGGTCACTTGTGGGGGAGCTCCAAAGTTTGGGCACACAAGGGCTCTCCAAACGCAACACGGTGTCCGCTAACAATTTGAGCCGACAATTTGTTAGTGGATATCATGTTGCATTTGGAGAGTCCCACAACATGGCGTCCGCTAATTATTCAAGCAAATTTTACAATCAAAAAGTCAAATGGCGCTCCTTCCCTTCCGAGCCCTGCCGTGCGCCCAAACAGTGTTTTTTCCCCAAATATTGGGTATCTGCGTACCCAGGGGAAATTGCACAACAAATTTTGGGGTCCATTTTTTCTTGTTACCCCTGTGAAAATAAAAAAAATTAGGTCTAAAGTAACATTTTTGCGAAAAAAGTTAAATGTTCATTTTTTTCTTCCACATTCAAAAAATTCCTGTGAAGCACCTGAAGGGTTAATAAAGTTCTTGAATGTGGTTTTGAGCACCTTGAGGAGTGCAGTTTTTAGCATGGTGTCACTTTTGGGTATTTTCTGTCATAAAGACCTCTCAAAGTCACTTCAAATGTGATGTGGTCCCTAAAAAAATGGTTTTGTAAATTTTGTTGGAAAAATGAGAAATCGCTGGTCAACTTTTAACCCTTATAGCTCCCTAACAAAAAAAAATTTTGGTTCCAAAATTGTGCTGATGTAAAGTAGACATGTGGGAAATGTTATTTATTAACTCTTTTGTGTGACATATCTCTCTGATTTCAGGGCTTAAAAATTCAAATTTTGAAAATTGCAAAATTTTCAAAATTTTCGCCAAATTTCTGTTTTTTTCACAAATAAACGCAAGTGATATCGAAGAAATTTTTCCACAATCATGAAGTACAATATGTCACGAAAAAATAATCTCAGAATCAGGGGGATCCGTTGAAGCGTTCCAGAGTAATTACCTCATAAAGTGACAGTGGTCAGAATTGTAAAAATTGACCTGGTCATTAACGTGCAAACCACCCTCGGGGCTTAAAGGGTTAATGAGAAAAATAAATGAACTTTTTAGAATTTACCAAATGGCTGCAATGAAACAAAGAGTGGAAAATGTAAAGGGGTCTGAATACTTCCCGTACCCACTGTAAGTGTTCAGCGTACAGCACAGGATAAATATGATCCAAAATGTTCTGTACCCCAAAATGCCACCATTAAGAGCTTCTACTCAACCCACAAAAAACAAGTCCCCACTCAGGTTCATCATCTGTAAACAGTAATATAGGGGGTGTCCATATTACTGGTAGCACAAAGGCTCTGGAAAAGTGACTTGGCTCCCACTTAAAGAAATCCAGTGACATCTGCGCTCCCAAATCCAAATGCCCCCTCCTCCTGAGCCCCACAGTGGGCAGTTAGCATCCACATGTTTGGCATTACTGTAGCGGGGAGAGACAATTTATTTCTCCAGAAAGCACTAGCTGGGAATCATGTACTGGGCGCTACAACGTAAGGGCACTGCAATGTACCGGACACTACAATGTACTGGCCACTATTTGCATTTTCACTTCGCAACATCCATTACTGTTCTTTTCTGGAAAGCACCCATGGAGTCAAATTCATCACTACACCTATAGATACATTTCCATAGGGGTGTAATTTCCAAACTGGTGTCACTTGAGGGGGGATTCTGCTCTTCTGCCACTTAGGGGCTTTGTATATGGAGTCTGCAAACTGTTCTACTAAAGTTTGTTCTCCAAGAGTAAAATATTGCTCCTTCCCTCCCGAGTCTCGCCATGTGGCTAAGCAGTACAGTACAGACACATATGGGGTATTGCCCCGTTCAGCAGAAATTGTATAACAAATTATGTGGTCATTTTTACCAATTTTCCCTTGTGAAAATGTAAAATCTGGGGCTAAAATAACATTATAGTGGTAAAAATGTAATTTTTTTTTTCTTCACTGTTCAATTGTATAACATTTTGTGTATCACAATTACCTTGCATTCATTGGGAAAGTGAGCGGTGGATTCTGGATGTGACGCGCGGGGAAACCCCACCCACAGCCCGGCATCCACCGCGGGGATTGCATCACCGAGTCACGCCTCACTTGACGTGACATCAGGAGAAGCAAGAGCCGGCTGCAGCCGGGGGTCGCGTGATGCCGGTGAGTGGCCAGCGATAGCGCTGCTCGCAGCCAATAAAGACAAAGCTAGGTAATTAGAAAAAATCTTCTCTCAACGGGTTAATTACATTGGGGGCATTTTTAATAGTAGTGGACAACTTCTTTAATTGCGTGGACAATTTTCTATATTAAGGCCAAGATATGAAGCTTGAGAGAGTGAAATGGCACTGGAGGTACATTAAGGGAACCAGTCATCAGTAATTACCACTTAAATAACTATTTGCTGTCTAATCTCTGCCACCCCTGACTTGTGCCAATGTCACCAGTTTATAAGTGTCATTCACTTTACCTGTCATTGTGTTAATGTTATGGCATGTAGTTGTCCTCCTTATTCCCGGTACTTTTACTGACGAGGGTCTTCATTGTGAGCTCCAGAAAATACATTTAGAAATCTCTTTTGTGTTGAAAAAAACCCTCAGATCTAATTTATCTTTCATCCTAATAGGAAATCCTTGTGAAAATAACGGTTCATTACTAAATTGTAAAAAAGAAGATCTCATGAAGCACTCTAATGGAGAAAACCTCATCACCCTTCCTGCACCTCCTGGACTTCACAGCGCTTCACTTTCTTATAATCCTCCTGATCATGAGGAATCATCTAATGAGCAATCTCGTATTATTACCAAAAGTCCAGGTGGCAAAGTGGATTCAAGATTTCAGTGTGACAAGCAATTTACAAAAAGCTCAGATTTTTTAACACACAGAAAACACAAAGGAAAAAAGCCATACTCCTGTTCAGAATGTGGGAAATGCTTTACATATAAATCAAAATATGTTATACATGAGAGAATTCACACAGGAGAAAAGCCATTTTCATGTTCGGAATGTGAGAAGTCCTTCAAGACATAAAGAGTATCTTATTACACATCAGAGAATTCATACAGGAGAGAAGCCATATTCATGTTCGGAATGTGGGAAATGTTGTAGAAGTAAATCAGACCTTGTTAAACATCAAAGAATTCACACAGGAGAAAAACCTTTTTCATGTTTACAATGTAGTAGGTGCTTTCCAGATCAATCACAACTTGTTATACATCAGAGAATTCACACAGGAGAAAAGCCGTATTCATGTTCAGAATGTGGGAAATCTTTTACTTGTAAATCAAGTCTTACTACACATGAGAGAATTCACACTGGAGAGAAGCCATATTCATGTTCAGAATGTGAAAAGTCGTTCACAAATAACTGGAGTCTTATTAACCATCAGAGAATTCATACAGGAGAGAAGCCATTTTCATGTTCGGAATGTGGGAAATGTTGTAGAAGTAAATCAGACCTTGTTAAACATCAAAGAATTCACACAGGAGAAAAACCTTTTTCATGTTTACAATGTAGAAGATGCTTTTCAGATAAATCACAACTTGTTATATATCAGAGAATTCACACAGGAGAAAAGCCGTATTCATGTTCAGAATGTGGAAAGTCCTTCACAGGTAAAGGAAGTCTTATTATACATCAGAGAATTCACACAGGAGAGAAGCCATATTCATGTTCGGAATGTGGGAAACGTTTTACATTTAAATGGAGTCTTATTACACATCATAGAATTCACACAGGAGAGAAGCCATATTCATGTTCAGAATGTGGGAAGTCCTTTACATATAAAAGGAGTCTTATTCCACATCAGCGAATTCACACAGGAGAGAAGCCATATTCATGTTTAGATTGTGGGAAATGCTTTAGAAATAAAGGGAATCTTATTACACATCAGAGAAATCACACAGGAGAAAAAACATTTTCATGTTCACTATGTGAGAAGTCCTTCACAAATAAAGGGAGTCTTATAACACATCAGAGAATTCACACAGGAGAAAAAACATTTTTGTGTTCACTATGTGGGAAGACCTTCACAGCTAAAGGGCATCTTAGTAGACATCAGAGCATTCATACTGGAAAGTCGCCATATTCATGCTCAGAATGTGGGAAGTGTTTTAGTTATAAATCAGATCTTGTTAAACATCACCGATTTCACACAGGAGAAAAGCCGTATTCATGTCCAGAATGTGGGAAATGCTTTACAGAGAAATCAACACTTGTGACACACGAGAAAATTCACACAGGAGAGCAGCCGTATTCATGTTCAGAATGTGGGAAATCTTTTATACATAAATATCAACTTGCTACACATAAGAGAATTCATACAGGAGAAAACACATTTTCATGTTCAGAATGTGGGAAATGTTTTATATATAAATCGGAACTTGTTATACATCAAAGAATTCAAACAGGAGAGAAGCCGTATTCATGTTCATTCTGTGAGAAATGCTTTACTAAAAAAAATTATCTTGTGCAGCATGAGAGAAGTCACACAGGAGAGAAGCCGTATTCATGTTCAGAATGTGGGAAATCTTTTATACATAAATCACACCTTGTAAAACATGAAAGAAGTCATACGGGAAAGAAAGTGTAATTATGTTCACTGTGTTTTATAAAGTTTAATAAACATTGTTCAGCATAAATGAGTACACCCCCTTTGATGAGTAAGATTTTATTTAATAGCTCACTGAACACAAGATCAATTTCTAAAATTTTGCCAACACTAAGTTTCATAGAACATTTTTTTGTAATCAAAACATGAAAGTAAGGGTAATAATATAACTCTCATTACAAAATCTTCAGTTTTACTCAAATTAGTTGATGCAAAAATGAGTACACCCCACATCAAAAGCTACTACATCTATTATTTTGTATGGCCTCCATAATTTTAAAGGACGGCACCAAGTTTTCTAGGCCTGGAATGAACAAGTTAGTGACAATACTATATCTATCTTTGTCCTCTCTTTCGATAACGAGCTCTTAGAGCCTGGATGCTGGATGGAGCGATGACAACTTGTCTCTTCAGAATTCCCCATAGGTGTTTGGTTGGGTTCAGATTAGGAGACACTTGGCTACTGAATCACTGTCACCCTGTTCTTCAGAAATGTAACAGTGGCCTACCAAGGGAACAGAGTGATGGCAGCATCTTCTCTTTCACTACAGAGCAGAACATCTGTGAATTCAAGATCCCATCAATGAAATGTAGCTCCTCATGCAGCCCCACCACCAGGTCTCACTGTAGACACCATGCGTTCTCATTGTATTCCTCACCTCTTCAATGTCATACAGTTTTGAAGCCATCAGTTCCAAAAAAAACCCATTTATTTTGGTCTCATCACTCCAGAGTATAAAGTCCCAGGAGTCTTCTTATGTTTCCGCATGTGTCCTGGCAGATTGTAGGGCGGCTTTTTTGTGCATGGGATTTAGGAGAGGCTTTCTATGTGGACAACACCCATGTCTGCCATTCCTCTATAGCGAAAAATTGTCTTCTCTTAGCTCATCTCTCAATGCTTGGATGAAAAATCACAGTTGGGAAGGAATGGACGGGACAAAGAAAGTTACTGATGTTATGGAGACCCTCTTTGCTTTAAGGAGAACTTTGGAATAGACAGCAAAAGGGTCTTCACATTGCCAGCGAGATTCAAATTAAGATACTTCATTGTTACAACTGAACAGAAAACCGAAAACAGCCTTATCAGTAACAAACACATTTCCCTTGGCCCAAGGTAAAAACCTTCTCAGGGACTTAACAGGAAGCCAGTATCTTAATCAGATATTTCACAATGTATGTCTTAAACACTCAAGCAGAGGCCTCATGGAATAGATGGTTTATATAAATTGATTTTCTAATTAACCCCTTTACCCCCGAGGGTGGTTTGCACGTTAATGACCAGGCCAATTTTTACAATTCTGACCTCTGTCACTTTATGAGGTAATTACTCTGGACCGCTTCAACAGATTCCCCTGATTCTGAGATTGTTTTTTCGTGACATATTGTACTTCATGATAGTGGTAAAATTTCTTCGATATCACTTGCGTTTATTTGTGAAAAAAAAACGGAAATTTGGCAAAAAGTTTTGCAATTTTCAAAATTTGAATTTTTATGCCCTTAAATCAGAGAGATATGTCACACAAAGGAGTTAATAAATAACATTTCCCACATGTCTACTTTACATCAGCACAATTTTGGAACCCAAATTTTTTTTTTATTGGGGAGCTATAAGGGTTAAAAGTTGACCAGCGATTTCTCATTTTTCCAACAAAATTTACAAAACCATTTTTTTAGGGACCACATCATATTTGAAGTGACTTTGAGGGGTCTTTATTACAGAAAATACCCAAAAGTGACACCATTCTAAAAACTGCACCCCTCAAGGTGCTCAAAACCACATTCAAGAACTTTATTAACTCTTCAGGTGCTTCACAGGAATTTTTGGAATGTGGAAGAAAAAAATGAATATTTAACTTTTTTCACAAAAATGTTACTTTAGACCCAATTTTTCTTATTTTCGCAGGGGTAACAGGAAAAAATGGACCCCAAAATTTGTTGTGCAATTTCCCCTGGGCATGCAGATACCCCATATGTGGGGAAAAACCACTGTTTGGGTGCACGGCAGGGCTCGGAAGGGAAGGAGCACCATTTGACTTTTTGATTGTAAAATTTGCTTGAATAATTAGCGGACGCCATGTTGCGTTTGGAGAGCCCCTGTGTGCCTAAACATTGGAGCTCCCCCACAAGTGACCCCATTTTGGAAACTAGACCCCCCCAAGGCACCTATCTAGATGCAAAAAACCAAGCAATGTGAACTGAGGTCTAAGATGGTACACATGCAAGAAATAAGAGTATGTTCACACTAGCAAAAAGAAACAAAACCTACAAAAGACAAAAAATATATCACATACCCTACCATCATTATATATAAATGTAAAGCAAAGTTGCATATGAAATATAGGGTACTTAGTGAACTATTTTTGATCAAAAAATGTATACAAGCCGTCCCACCAGCGACAAGGTGACCCTAATTGGGACGGTCCTACACTGTCTATATTAAAAACCTTAGGAAAGATGGCACCGGAATTTTAATGCTTCGGTCGCGGTGCCGCATTAAAGATAGGGCACATAAATACGTATCTGGTCCATAAGGCCCAGGGCACAGATACGTATTAATATGCCCTATGTCGTAAAGGGGTTAATAATGATATCTAGATATTAAAAATTAACCATAACAACTCCTCCCTTTTTATTATTTTACAAAACAATTTATTCATCAGCTACTTCCCCATGCTATAAAAGCCTGGAGGGGACGAATCCCGTTCACCGACAAATATCTTGCTGTAGCATCGGCGTCTCTGCCCCCTGACAGGCAGAGACGCTGTCCCACTCACCTCCTCGCTCCCCGTTCACCAGTGCTCCTCTTCCTGCTGCCAGTGCGCAGCTCCACGGGCACTGTGCTTAGGGCGCGCGCTCCCTCCCTCTTAAAGGGGCCGTGCGCGCCGTCCTAAGGAGTCCCCGGCCAATAGCCGAGGGTCCTCCCATATATAAGGCACCTCCTCCAAAATGGAGGTGCCCGAGCAAAAGTTGTTGCACAGTGTTTCTGACCTCTGCTTCAGCCCTCAGGTCTCGCTGCTAGCCTGACTTCCAGTCTTGCCCGCCAGCCTGTTACCTGCCTGTTACCAACCGTGCCTGCCTGTCCGCTCACCTGGGAGCACTTGCCTGTTGCCTGCCTGTTACCTGCCGTGCCTGCCAGCCTGCTCACCTGGGAGCACTTGCCTGTTACCTGCTTGTTACCTGCTGTGCCTACCCGGAGGCTCCTGCTGTCACTTGCCGTGACCACCTGCCAGCCTACCCGGAGGCTCCTGCCGTCACTTGCCGTGACCACCTGCCAGCCCACCTAGAGGCTCCTGCCGTCACTTGCCGTGACCACCTGCCAGTCTACCCGGAGACTCCTGCCGTCACTTGTCATGACCACCTGCCAGCCCACCTAGAGACTTCTGCCGTCACTTGCTGTGTCTACCTGATAGCCTACCTGGAGGCTTCTGCTCGTCAGCCTGCCTGCTGTGCCTACCTGCTATTCCAGTCAGTCCCTGCCATCTGTACTGTGGGAGTCACCTGCTCCCTTACAAGGTCGTCCCCAGAGTAGCACCTAGTCCCTCGGCTCGGTCTCTCCCTGGTCACGGAGTCGTTAGCCGCCGTACGACCAGGGTCGGTCCGAGTTGATACTTAGTTACGCCCCTCTGGGTCCCTCCTTGCACCGTAGCACAGAGGTTCCACCTCCCTGACCTGTAACAGTTTGCTTGGGCCATGGAACCCGGTGGCAACCAGACCCCCGCAATCTCCGACCTGCACTAGGAGGTCTTACGTCAGAGGGCTCAACAGGAGTCGGTCCTGTCCTTCCTGCAGTCTGTTAACTCTCGCCTAGGCGAATTGTCCGATCTGTCTGTGTCCATTTATGGTCAGGCAGCGCCTGCTTCCGTGGCACCACAACCTAGTCCTATTAGGGCGTCCGGCTATTGACCCTGGCTCACGGCACCCCCACGTTTTGCTGGCATCCCCGACTTAGCTCGAGGTTTCATAAACCAGTGCACCCTGCACTTTGAACTCTTGGCACATCAGTTCATCTCCGACCGGGCCAAGGTGGCATTCATCATGTCCCATCTCACTGGGGAAGCACTGGCATGGCTAAATCCCCTGTGGGAGAGAGGGGATCCCCTGGTGTCTGACCTATCATCTTTCCTCGCTGCTTTCCGGAAAGTTTTCGATGATCCAGGACGAAAATCCTCTTCAGCCTCCTCTCTGCTACGTCTCCGCCAAGAGAGTCTCACCGTGGGCCAATATGCCATACGGTTCCGTACCCTCGCTTCTGAGCTTGCCTGGGACAACAAGGCTCTGGTGTCCATCTTCTGGGAGGGTCTTTCCGGTCGGATTAAGGACGAGTTAGCCGGTCGGGACATTCCTACCACCTTGGATGACCTAGGGTCACTAGCTACTTGGATTAACATCCATTTCAAAGAACGTACCAAAGAGACTACCCGGGAGAAAAAGTTTCCTCGCCTTGCTCCTACTTTCCAGAGACCTGCCTCTCAACCAGTCACTCCCCGGGCGCACTCGCCCGAACCTATGCAGATCGACCAGACCAAGATGGTCAAATCTCGCCAAGAGTCACGCCGAGCCGAGGGGAGCTGTTTCTATTGTGGCAGTAAGGAGCACTTCATCCGTTCCAGCCCGGAGAAGCCGGGAAACTCCAGTGTCTAGGACCGCTCGGAGAGGTCATCCTAGGCAAAAGTAAGCCCTCTCCGCCCCTGACTTTGTCTGTCTCTATCTCCTGGGGAGAGAACCATCACTTTGAAATTGCTCACCTGGATTCTGGAGCTGCTGGAAACCTCATTTCCCAGTCCCTGGTAGAGAGATACCAGATTCCCACCAAACCTCTGGCTGAACCATTGTCAGTTACCTCCGTGGATGGAAGACTCCTTCCTGTAACCATCCTGCTCGTCACTGAACCCATAACCCTGCAGGTGGGAATGCTGCACTCTGAGAAGATCTCCTTCCATGTGCTGTCTGGACTCTCTTACTCCCTATTGCTAGGTCTACCCTGGCTCCAGACACATGAACCCGTGCTGAACTGGCAATCTGGTGAAGTACTCCGGTGGGGGCAGGACTGCCATAGGACCTGCCTGGTTCCGGTTCGCCTGGCTCATCCTCCACCTACCCCGGCTAATTTACCCAGTCTTCCGGCACCTTACTGGCCCTATGCAGATGTCTTCGGTAAAAAGGAAGCAGAGACACTGCCATCTCATAGGCCATATGATTGCCTGATCGACCTGGTACCCGGCGCCACTCCACCCCGTGGGCGTATTTAACCGTTGTCGTCGGCCGAAACCCAGGCCATGTCGGAGTACATCGAGGAGAATCTGGCCAGGGAATTCATCCGGAAATCTACCTCCCCGGCTGGAGCCGGATTCTTCTTCGTTAAGAAGAAAGATGGTTCATTACGCCCCTGTATTGACTATAGAGGACTCAACCAAATCACGGTAAAGAACAAATACCCCCTGCCGCTCATCTCCAAGTTGTTTGACCGTCTTAAGGGAGCTAGGATCTTTACCAAGCTAGATCTATGTGGGGCATATAACCTGGTCCGAATCCGTCAAGGAGACGAGTGGAAGACGGCATTCAATACCCGGGACGGGACGTGTGATGCCCTTCGGTCTCTGCAATGCTCCTGCAGTCTTCCAAGAATTGGTCAACGATATCTTCCGTGATCTTCTTTACTCTTGCGTGGTGGTGTACCTGGACGATATCTTGGTCTTCTCTCCGGATCTTCACACACACCGGAGGGATGTTCGTCAGGTCCTGCTTAGGCTCAGGCAGAATCACCTCTATGCAAAGTTCGAGAAATGCCTCTTCGAGCAGACCTCTCTTCCTTTCCTGAGCTATGTTATCTCCCAGACAGGCCTACGAATGGATCCCGAGAAGCTCTCTGCTGTCCTAAAGTGGCCCCGTCCGGAGGGGTTGAAGGCGATTCAGCGATTCCTGGGCTTCGCCAACTACTATAGTCTCTTCATCCCGCACTTCTCTTCCCGGACTGCTCCCATATCTGCGCTCACCCGGAAGGGAGCAAATCCCAAGGAATGGTCGCCCGAAGCTGAGGAGGCCTTCCTTTCCTTAAAGCAAGCCTTCTCCTCTGCCCCAGTGCTGCACCGTCCGGATAGCAACAAACAGTTCTACCTGGAGGTTGATGCTTCCTCCTCCGGAGCCGGAGCGGTGCTCACCCAAAAGTCTTCATCCCGGAGAATGGTAACCTGCGGCTTCTTCTCCAAACTCTTCTCCTCGTCTGAGCGCAACTACTCCATAGGAGACCGAGAACTCTTAGCCCTTAAATTGGCGCTGGAGGAGTGGTGTTACCTGCTTAAAGGGGCTCTATACCCAGTGATCATCTATACGGATCACAAAAAACTGGCATATCTCCAGAATGCCCAAAGACTCAATCTGCGTCAGGCCCGGTGGTCTTTGTTCTTCGCCCGCTTCGACTTCGTCCTACATTTCCGCCCGGCGGACAAGAATGTCAAAGCCGATGCCTTGTCCCGATCCTTCCTGTCCTCCAATCAAGAGGAGGAGCCTATGCACATCATCGACCCCTCCAAAGTGATGAATGTGGCCCCTTTGGATCTGACTCGTCTTCCATCCGGTAAGACGTTTGTAGCGGTACCAGATCGTGAGAAGGATCTTCACTGGGGTCATTCATCTAAACTAGCCGGCCATGCTGGCCAAAAGAAGACCTTGCTACTCATTACCCGGCATTACTGGTGGCCTACCCTGCGCAAGGATGTGGTAGACTTCTTCTCGGCCTGTTCATCTTGTGCCCGCAACAAAGTTCCCAGACATCTTCCAGCCGGTCGCCTCCTGCCTCTTCCCGTACCTGCTGCCCCGTGGTAGCACATTGCCATGGACTTTATTACTGATCTCCCTGTTTCTGCCGGTTGTACAGTCATTTGGGTGGTCGCCGACCGCTTCTCTAAGATGGCCCACTTCATTCCTCTGCCTGGTCTCCCGTCTGCATCGGAGCTGGCCAAGGATTTTTTCCGTCATATTTTCCGTCTCCATGGCCTACCCCTCCACATTGTATCGGATCGAGGGGTTCAGTTCACCTCACGTTTCTGGAGAGCTACCTGTAAGCTACTGGATGTCACCCTGGATTTCTCCTCCGCCTACCATCCACAGTCCAATGGCCAAGTGGACAGTATCAACCAAATCCTTATCAGCTACCTCCGGCACTTTGTTAACGCTCACCATACTGATTGGGTGGAGCTCCTACCATGGGCCGAATTCTCCTACAACAACAATGAGTGCGAATCTACTTCTAAATCCCCGTTCTTCGTGGGCCACGGTCAACATCCCCAGATTCCGTTTCCCATCTCCGCATCGGTGGACAACCCTGCTGCGGAGGCTCTTGTCAGCGAATTCTCCACCATTTGGGAAAATAATAGGTCCGCATTTCTTCAGTCCTCCGAGCGGATGAAGAAACATGCTGACAAGAGACGTCTGGATCCGCCTCAATTCCGCCCGGGAGATAAAGTCTGGCTCTCTTCCAAACATGTCCGACTCAAAATACCCTCCTATAAGTTGGGTCCTCGGTTTATCGGTCCATTTGAAGTTCTCAAACAAATCAACCCAGTGACCTACAAGTTAAAACTCCCGGCCACCTTACGGATTCCCAACTCCTTCCATGCATCTCTCCTTAAACCAGTTGTGTTTAACTCTTTTTCCAATCTAGGTACTCCCCCTGCTCCAGTTTCCGCTGAGGACGTTTTTGAGGTAGAGAACATTCTGGCCACTAAGAGGGTAAGAGGAAAGACCCTTTTTCTAGTGGATTGGAAGGGGTTTGGCCCAGAGGAGAGAACTTGGGAACCCAGGGAGAACATTCATGCCCCGCTTCTCCTTGAAAAATTCCTTTCTGGCCTAAAAAAGAGGGGGCATAAAGGGGGGGGGGTACTGTAGCATCGGCGTCTCTGCCCCCTGCGAGGCAGAGACGCCGTCCCACTCACCTCCTCGCTCCCCGCTCTGCTTTCACCAGCGCTCCTCTTCCTGCTGCCGGGCACTGTGCTTAGGGCGCGCGCGCGCTCCCTCCCTCTTAAAGGGGCCGCGCGCGCCATCCTAAGGAGTCCCCGGCTAATAGCCGAGGGTCCTCCCATACATAAGGCACCTCCTCCAAAAAGGACTTACCTGCCAGCCCGCTCACCTGGGAGCACTTGCCTGTTACCTGCCGTGCCTACCCGGAGGCTCCTGCCGTCACCACCTGCCAGCCTACCAGGAGGCTCCTGCCGTCACTACCTGCCAGCCCACCTAGAGGCTCCTGCTGTCACTTGCCGTCACCACCTGCCAGCCTACCAGGAGGCTCCTGCCGTCACCACCTGCAAGCCCACCTAGAGGCTCCTGCTGTCACTTGCCGTGACCACCTGCCAGTCTACCCGGAGGCTCCTGCCGTCACTTGCCGTGACCACCTGCCAGCCCACCTAGAGACTCCTGCTCTCACTTGCCGTGTCTACCTGATAGCCCACCTGGAGGCTTCTGCTCGTCAGCCTGCCTGCTGTGCCTACCTGCTATTCCGGTCAGTCCCTGCCATCTGTACCATGGGAGTCACCTGCTCCCTTACAAGGTCGTCCCCATAGTAGCACCTGGTCCCTCGGCTCGGTCCCTCCCTGGTCACGGAGTCGTTAGCCGCCGTACGACCAGGGTCGGTCCGAGTTGATACTTAGTTACGCCCCTCTGGGTCCCTCCTTGCAACGTAGCACAGAGGTTCCACCTCCCTGACCCGTAACACTTGCTTGTAAATCTCATCATATATGTTTATAGGAGAAGTGGCATTATATTTCGCAGGCCTGTGTTGCTTAATCTTGTGTGTTTTCTTGCATAGTCTCTTAATAAAAAATATACTAATCCTGGCAGCTATATACACTAGTAATATCAAAATTCCCATCTGTAGAATACCTTGTAGGATACCCATTAGCCATCCACCTAAACCCTTGAACCAATTGACAGGATTAAGAAATGAGAAGGTGTCGCTCCACCAGGAATCTTTGTTGACATGATGTTCTTGGAGCCACGCATTCCTCATTTCTCTAACTATCTCTATCTTTGTCTTTACCTGGAAATTTCCTGCAGGGTCTATGTAGTGGCTACAGGTAGGGCCTATTATCTGACACATCCCGCCCTCTCTAGCAGTCAAGTAATCTAGCACTATGGTGTGTTGGTTAGTAACTGCAATTAGTTGTTTCTGTACAATATTAGATGTATTGAGAACGTCAAGAATCTGGAAGATCTGGTCATCTAGATAATCAGTCGCTTTTACCAACTTATCCCACATTTGCATTATGAATGGGTAAATGTATAAAACACTAAAAAATTTGTTAGCCACCCCCATTTCTACAAGATGCGGTTTACCATTTGGTCTGGGCTTGTCGTCTGCAGCTCGTCTGTACAGTGTGTGTAGTGGGATTGCTTTAATATCTACTCTTGTGTGTGGTACTATAAAAGTAGAAGGTGTCAGAAAGGCCAGGGTGCAAACTCCTGTGAAATTGTTGGGTAACCACTTGTAAGCCTGATGTCCACATACAATGTATAAACTCTCTGGTGCTCCAACCACAGTGTTGTTGATCAGACTAGCAATCCATTTAGATAACAAGGTGATGCTTAATTGTTCCATAATTCTTTCCTGATACTGAGTGTCATTTGAGGTAAAACCTGATATTAGATTTTGCAAGGTGACATTTACACTATGAAGCTTAGGATTGAGAGTGGCATCAACCGCTATACACTGCGTAGTAGTGGTAGCAGATCCATTACACTCTGAATAGTCAGCTGTAGAGAAAGGAAACCCTCTGGATTTTATCTGAATACAGCTGCAAGAGGTAAAGTTTGGATAACGGGAGAGGTCGACACGACTGGTCGCCCAAGGCATTTCAGTCTGACTTAGAGGTGGACCACTCCTGTTAAACAACAACCATGGCTCAGTCACCCAAGCAGCTACAGTTAGACCTACAGCCTTCGTTTTCTTTGTTGTTCTTAATCTAATAGGAAGACTGTGGTTACTTAAGTAAAACATTTCATTCAAAGTCACTGGAATAGCTAAATAAGGCATAGTATTGGAGGATATTGGACTATGGGTGCATATCCAACAGTTCTTAGGGCGGTCATTGGAGTTCATGTCTTGGAGTAAGACTTCGTGATGCTTTATCAGTTTGTTATCCCAGTTCTCTTTAAGTACTTCATGGAGAGTTAGGGCAAGGGGTACGGTTGCTATCACCATAGTCCAAACAAACAGGGTCATCATCTTTGCTGCTGCTGGGGTTCAAAATCTTTTTACAATGGCTGGCATGGATCCAAGTGTTCTTGCCTTGAAGCTTGACCGAAGTGGCAGTGGTTAACAGCACTTGGAATGGTTCACTGTATCTGGGCTCCAGTGGTCTCCTCATATGTCTCTTTACCACGACCCAGTCTCCTGGTACCAAAATGTGAGTGCCGCTGAGCCAATTGGGGTCTGGGATAGAGGAAAGAACACGATTATGAGTAACAGTCAAATGTTTATGCAACTCCAGAACATATTCAGTGAGAGAACCATAGGAGGCTGCAGCTGCTGTGGGAAATACAACCCTGTCTTAGGGACACTACCAAACAGTATTTCATATGGGGACAGCTTCTCCCTCCCCCTTGGGGCAGTCCTCACTGAATACAATGCTGTGGGCAAACAATCTACCCAGGACAAGTATGTTTCTTCCATGCACTTTTGGATTTTTAGCTTCAAGGTACCATTGAGACGTTCCACCTTCACACTACTTTGTGGATGATAGGGAACATGGAAAGCCTGTTCTATCCCAAGAGTGACCATGATTTGTTTCATTAGTTCCCCAGTAAAGTGGGTTCCACTGTCACTTTCTATAGTTTCGGGCACCCCATATCTACAAACCACCTCACTGATCAATTTTTTAGCAGTAGTTTTTGTGTTTGCTTTAGTCACCGCCCAAGCTTCTGGCCACCCAGGGAAAAGGTCAATGCATACCAGGGCGTATTCATAATTACCCACCTTAGGTAGCTGTATGTAGTCCACCTGCAGTCTCTGAAATGGGTAATCTGGTTTTAGTGTGCATTTTCGTGGGACTCGAATAGGCCTACCAGGGTTATGTTTTGCACAAACTAGACATTCTTGAACATACTTTGCAGCCGTATTCGGAAACCCTGGGGCACACCAGTTTTGTAGCACCACTGCACACATAACACCCTTTGAGTTATGCACCGGAGAATGTGCAAGGGCAGCCATCATGGGGAACAGGCAGCGTGGAAGGCAAATACGCTTGTTTACCTGCCATACCCCTGACACTGACTGTACGGCGCCCGCTTTGACCCATGCATTCTGCTCGTTGAGGGAAGCCTGGGTCTGGAAGACCTGCAGTAGTTCGAGGTCCACGGCCACTGGGACCGGTGCAGAGGATGTCTCCTTATTTGAAAGGGGGCTTCCTGCACTCCCTGACTCTGAGTCTCCTGGGGTTCCTGCACTTGCGATAGCCAGTATCTCTGTCAGAGGTAATCGTGCTGCTTCCTTAGCCGCCTGGTCGGCCAAGGCATTCCCTACTGCAAGGGGAGTTTGTTCCCGAGTGTGTGCTGACACTTTGACTATGGCTGCCCTTCGGGGAAGGGTGAGTACTGTGAGTAGCTGCTCTACCGCTTGTGCATACCTTATAGGTTTGCCAGCAGAGATCAAGAAATTACGGCTTCGCCAAATGGCGCCAAAGTCATGTGCAACACCATAAGCATATTGCGAGTCAGAAAATACATTAATTTCTTTACCTTTTCCCAGATTGCACGCTGCAGCGAGTGCTTTAAGCTCTGCCTCTTGCGCAGAGCAGCTGGAGGGGATTGGTTCTTGTATCACTGCCTTACCATTGTGGACTACTGCATACCCGGTGATGAATCATCCTTGTTCACTGTCCCAAGCTCTGGAACCATCTACAAAACACTCAGCAGAGGGGTTAGTGAGTGGTACATCAGTAATATTTGCCAAGCCCTTTATTTCAGCTTTCATCAATGCCTGACAATCATGTTCATGTGCCATATCAAACTGAGCTTCCTCATCTGCTAATTTGAAAAACAGGGGCAAATCTTGTCTCATGGTCTCTCCCTCTTCCCCATCCTGATACTTTCCTCCCTTTTCTAAATCCACTGGAAGTAGTGTAGCTGGATTTAGAACATTACAGCGTTTGATAGTTATATGGGGAGGTGTAAGGAGTGAGACTTCATATTTTGTCAACCTTGATGCTGAGAGGTGACGGGTCTGAGCCTGTTGAAGTATTTCAGATACAGCATGAGGAACTTGAAGTGTGAGGGGGCTTCCTAACACTATGTCCTCTGTCTTTTTAACAAGTTCTGAAGCAGCTGCCACAGCTCTAACACAAGTAGGAGAACCCATAATGACTGGATCAAGGGTTACAGAGTAATACCCTAGAGGGCGCTGCCTACCACCATGTTCTTGGGTAAGGACACCAGACGCATGTCCAGCCTGTTCGTGGCAGTACAAAGTAAAAAACTTGTCATAAGTAAGAGGTCACTGCCTTTCTGCAGAATGACAGAAACTAGATCATCCCATGTGGCCCGATATGCCTCCTGAACACCCTGGAGGCGCATTCTGAATGTTAAGGGGGTTTTTTGGGGATCTGGGAGCTGTGTAGCGAGGGCAATAAGTTCACTGGGGGACCAAGGCCGATATGTTTCTATTGGCCATACTTGGGGGGGATCGTGTACCGGAACATTATCAACCATCCTAGGAGGTTGAAACTGTACATGACTAGTGGTCCTCATAGGTAACAGAAGCACCCTGGGTGTTGTCCCTGGGTGTGAAGACCCACAGGATCTAAAACAATTTACCCCAGGGGGATTCTGATGACCACAATGTCTGCAAGTCCATCCCATTGACCCAGCATAAGGCGGTGGTGCTGAAGGGGATGCAGAATTTACATCAGGTACTGAGACTACAGGGGTCTGAGAGTTTTTCAAACTATCATAGATTACATAGACAGTTCCATGCCTGGTTTCCTCTGATTTATGTTCACTCATTGAGAGACGTTTTGCTACTTCTAACCACATCCTAGCCTGCTCTAGTTTGCTTTTATCTTTCAACCATCCTTCCCAATTGCAGATATAGTTCTCCCATTCCTTCTCTTCCAATTTCCCATACCAAATTTCCTCAATATTACTTCACATCCTTCTACCGCTTCTTTCCCTTTTAGTCTCTCCACTATCTCACATGCTGGAACTGGGGCCTTGCCCTTTAGGTTAGTCAATTCCTTACTGTTGCCAGTCCCCATGACTGCAACCACTGTGCCAGAGTTACCGCAGAACTCTCTTCAGCACACCTAGAGCCTCTCAGACCCTAAATTTGATCCCGTCCCAGTCTCCTCTGATCCTCGAAAGACGGATCTGATCCTGTCTCAGTTTCCCCTGAGCCTCGGAAGACAGATCTTTAAGGAAGTACTAACACCGATTTTCCAGCCCTGTGAGCTAGGGAGACTCTTACACACAACCAAACAAATAACAATACCAAGCCTACTGCTCCACTTACTATTCCAATTATTTCTACATGATCATATAACATTTCCCAGTTCAGAGGTTTTCCTTCTACACCTTGTAAATGCACTGCATGACAACTATATCTGCAATAAGTGTTACTTTTTATACTATATGTTTCCCAGTCTGGGTATACAGGCTAAGCAAGAACTTCAGCTACTATGATTTTCCCTCTTTTGAGCTTACACAAAACATAACACAGACACTGAGGACAACGATTCTGATTCATCAAAAACGACTTAACAATACGTCAATCATTCAATGCACACTGCACAATCGCTGATATTAATCCCCCTACTATATTCGGGCTAAAAACTGCATTCAGTTACCCCTTTCTTGAGGGTGCCCTTATCAATTTACAGGGGAACTCAATACCCTCAGAGTACTACCTTACCATGAAGGATTCCTCTGTTATAGGCAATCACACTTCCCTGATCCTCTTACGGACCGATTTTCCTCTCCACCACATGTGAAGGAACACACCTAACGGGATCCCTTATCAAGCAGAAACCGTAGTCCCTTATTGGTCAATCAAAAATCATTCGGTCCCACATTCAAGGATCCTCATAGTTTACAATATTATACCAGACATTTATGACGTAGACAAAACAAACAACATAAAACAATCCTCTGACTCCTGAAATATACAGAAGAACTGCAGAGGTGCCTAATCCCGACACGCTGGGCAAGGTTGGTTACTCGTCACGTCATTCAATTATCATTCAACCGTCATTCAATCGTCAATTATACATCTAAAAACCACATTGAAACATATAAGACAACAAAATCAATCACTGGCAAGGGTTCAAAAATGATTGTTAGGATCACCAATTACCCGTCCTGGAGCCCTCTAGGTAGTACTGAATTAGTAGTAATACAAGGGATTACTTACCGCGGATTTCATTCAGTAATTCCCAGAGAGATCCTTATTGACGGGTCAGAGGAGGTCCGGTTATGATAAATCCCGGGTTTCGGCACCATGTACTGTTATGGAGACCCTCTTTGGTTTAAGGAGAACTGTGGTTTAGACAGCAAAGGGTCTTCACATTGCCAGCGAGATTCAAATTAAGGTACTTCATTGATGAAGGGAGAGAGACAAAATACATGTGACATTCATTGTCAGCAAGTAGAGTCTTCTGGTGTGGCAACCTAGACTCACCAATTTATTAGCTAGACAAAAAAGCGGAACTTCGTTTTTGTATACAACTGAACAGACAACCAAAATAGCCTTATCAGTAACAAACACATTTCCCTTGACCCAATGTAAAATCTTCTCAGAGACTTTCACAGGAAACCAGTATCTTAGTCAGACATTTCACAATGTATGTCTTAAAACACTCAAGCAGAGGCCTCATGAATCAGAATTGTTTTATCTAATTAATAATATATAGGTCTTAAAAATTAACCATAACACTATCATGGCAAAATATTTTATACCACTATCATGTATGAGTCTGCCTTGGGGCACGACTATTCACCACGTGATTAACATGTATACATAAGCTGACATTTATCTAGCGGTTAGTGATATTATGGCAGTGATAGATATCAACTATCATCACTCACTCTCTGCCCAATCCCGCAGTTGTCCATAATGAATTGCACAGTGTGTGTATTTGTACTTGTTATAGCTGAGCCGACACCATTTGAAATCATTAGCAGGAGGAAAACCTCATTGCCAAGCGATCATATCTCTTATAACACTGAGGAGCCAGATTTATTAGTAGGTACCATCTTTATACTCCAATAGATGGTTACCTTATATGCATCTATTGATGCATGAGAAATTTTGTGTTTAAAAGTATTTTAATAAACTAATAAAGTTTATAAATTTTAAATATTTCTATATATCCACACTTCTCCTACTTCCCCTTTCCTCTACCTAACATGACTATTTTGGTGGTGCACACCTGTGGATATAGATCTGATGAGAATAGACCATCCTTTTGACTTTATGGGCTGCAGTCAAGAACTGGAAGGAGACCATACATTGTAGGCTACATTCTGCTAGCTTCACTAACATATACCTGGGAAAGGATCATAGATTCTGCTGGCTCCAATAATATACAGTTAGGTCCATATATATTTGGACAGAGACAACATTTTTCTAATTTTGGTTCTAGACATTACCACAATGAATTTTAAACAAAACAATTCAGATGCAGTTGAAGTTCAGACTTTCAGCTTTCATTTGAGGGTATCCACATTAAAATTGGATGAAGGGTTTAGGAGTTTCAGCTCCTTAACATGTGCCACCCTGTTTTTAAAGGGACCAAAAGTAATTGGACTGATTAAATAATTGTAAATAAAATGTTCATTTCTAGTACTTGGTTGAAAACCCTTTGTTGGCAATGACAGCCTGAAGTCTTAAACTCATGGACATGGACTCATGACACTACGGATGTCCTAACATGGGTCGACGGCGTCCGCCTGGATGAAGGCGTCTTGCTCGTCACGGCAGATGTTGAGACTTTGTATACCTGCATTGAACATGCAATTGGTCTGGACGCGGTCTGTCTCTTCCTCGGGGCATCCGACCTGGGCGGCCCTTTGTGCAAATTAACTCTCGAGCTGCTGCACTTCGTGCTCACACATAATTATTTTTTGTTTAAAGATATGATATATCTGCAGAGGCGTGGCACGGCCATGGGGGCGGCCTGCGCTCCCTCGTACACCAATCTCTTCTTGGGCGCATGGGAGAGACAGATTTTTGGCTACAGGGGTGCCCGGGCTGCGGACCGTGGGCTCTGCTGGCTCCGCTATATCGATGATATTTTATTTTTTTGGCGTGGCACGGTGCCGCAGCTCGAGAGTTTTATGGCACAATTAAATTGTAATATGTGGGGAATTCGGCTGACGTACAAATTTGACAAGCACAAGACGGAGTTCCTGGATGTCTGTCTTGAGGTGGACAGCGCCGGGCACCTCCAGACAGACATACACAGGAAACCTACGTCGGTCAATTCCCTCATTCATGCCACAAGTGCACACCATCCCACAACCATTAGGGCTGTTCCAGTCAGACAGTTCCTGAGGGCGAGATGGATCTGCTCTTCAGACCCTAAATTCGAACAACATGCTACCGATTTAAAAAACAGATTTGAACTACGTGGTTATAGCAAAAGATGTATAAAGCAGGGATATGACTATTATATCCCAATAAACAAAATACATCTGAGGATAGGCAGAGAAAGATACGTTATATATCTACCTATAATCAATCATGAATGGGAGAACATGAGAAAAATAATGAGGAAACACTGGGACATCCTGACGACCGATACCTCCCTGGGACCAATCCTTGGGCGTTATCCCCTCATGACCCCCAGACGATCCCACAACCTTAAGGATATGCTGGTCTCCAGCCTTTATATTCCAGCGAAACCTAACCCCTTTGGCTCGCATGGCCCCACATTGGGGACATTCCCATGCGGCCACTGTCGTGCCTGCACCAATGTCCTACGCTGCACCACATTTACGTCCTCGGATGGTAAAAGTGAATTTAATATTAGACATCATATCTCCTGTAGTATAAGCAATGTAATCTACTATGCAACATGTGATTGCTCATTGATTTACATTGGACTTACATCTAGAGAACTCCGAGTACGTGTGCGGGAGCACGTGCGGGACATTGGTGCGGCCAGGACGGTGGCCAAAGTTACAGAACTTAAGACTATCCCTAGACACTTTAGGGAGGTCCATAATTGCAACCCTGCGGGCCTAAAAGTCTGTGGAATTGATGTTATTCATCTGGGCACCCGGGGGGGGCAATGTAAAGAAAATCTTAGCCCAAGTAGCGGCCAAGTGGATTGTTTTGCTGGGCACCCTATCACCAGAAGGCCTTAACGAATCCTTATCATTTTCTTCCTTCGTGTGATGACATTTCAATTTATTGAATGTCAATGTGGGTCCCTATAATTTTACCGTTTCCATCCTTCCTTTCCCCCTCCCCCTTCTCCTCTTCCTTTTCTCTCCCCAATCCCTCCCCGCTTCTCCACTATTTTTATTGCCATGGCGTGCTTTTGTTTTTAATCTGTAGTTTGGGATTTTTGGTTTTTCCATTATTCGTTATTTATTGCATTTTTCTCAGTTTTCATTGACATGTACTACGGATCATATCCGTGTCACATTGCCTGAATGTGCCTCCAACTGACCTGGATGAAATAAGAATTTCTTTGCATGAAGGATGATTGATCATCTGCAGAGTTAAATATGAATGCAACATGGACAAGATTTGATGATCATATATATTGTTATAATATGTCTCCCTCTGTGTATGTATCCATTAAACAGTGATGTCTGGCAAAGATGTTCTCCACTTACTGGGTACGTTGGCATACAATGATGCAGTGCGCGTGCGCTGCTGTCTCCATTGCTGGTGCACGCGCTTGGCTGTCTCTGCGGGGCTGGTGTTCGCGCGGACGCCCAGGCACTTTTTGTCCAGCGTGCCCGTGCTTGCGCACTGGCTCCTGATGGCTTGGGCGCGCGGCCAGGACGGGCATGGCGACGCATGCGCCGTATACCAGCATCAGGCCACACCTGGATGTACCCCATGTGATCGGTCACGTGAGTCCACACGTGACCGACACAATGGGGTTTAAGGGATCCGCTCCTCCGTCCCTCCTCATTCCCCTTGAGGAAGCGGCCATTGGGAGCCGCGAAACGCGCGTCGGGGTACGCTGGGGTACGCCATTGCACACCCTTAAACCGCTGGTGTCCTATTGCCTGCTCACTTGGTAAGACTAATGATGATTTACTTAATCTTTAATAGATAGCTCTCTTTTGCCATGCATCATTGTTTGTGTAATATATGTGTAACTTAACAGTCCTATTTTGAAACTATTCCTTCTATTTAGTACCACTAATTTACATATTTATCCTAGGACCGACATATTAATTCACTAAATAATGTGGCTTGGCTATATTGTCTTCTATCCACTGCATGTGGAATACATGAGCTCTATCTACATATAGGACTAGTGACACCTTGGTCATCGCTGCTATCTCCATGCACTTTATTTCTATCATTGTTGAATACTCTTTTTATATATTGAATAATAATGTAATAAAATCTGTTTTTATGCCGATAAAACTCTTTCTTCTCAATTTGATATGTGTATCATGAGTCGGCACTCTTTGGGGCTTGTGGGAAGCACCTTCTCCCATAAACACCAACATAGCTATAGACGGGTTGTACTATTAGTACTAACTGTATACCTAGCAGGAGCCCATACATTCTGTTATCTCCAATAATATATACCTGACAGGAGCCCATACATTCTGCTGCCTCCAATAATATATACCTGACAGGAGCCCATACATTCTCCTGCCTCCAATAATATATACCTGACAGGAGCCCATACATTCTCCTGCCTCCAATAATATATACCTGACAGGAGCCCATACATTCTCCTGCCTCCAATAATATATACCTGACAGGAGCCCATACATTCTGCTGCCTCCAATAATATATACCTGACAGGAGCCCATAGATTCTGCTGCCTCCAATAATATATACCTGATAGAAGCCCATACATTCTGCTGCCTCCAATAATATATACCTGACAGGAGCCCATACATTCTCCTGCCTCCAATAATATATACCTGACATTAGCCCATACATTCTCCTGCCTCCAAAAATATATACCTGACAGGAGCCCATAGATTCTCCTGCCTCCAATAATATATACCTGACAGGAGCCCATACATTCTCCTGCCTCCAATAATATATACCTGACAGGAGCCCATACATTCTGCTGCCTCCAATAATATATACCTGACAGGAGCCCATACATTCTGCTGCCTCCAATAATATATAACCGACAGGAGCCCATACATTCTCCTGCCTCCAATAATATATACCTGACAGGAGCTCATACATTCTGCTGCCTCCAATAATATATACCTGACAGGAGCCCATACATTCTCCTGCCCCCAATAATATATACCTGACAGGAGCCCATACATTCTCCTGCCTCTAATAATATATACCTGACAGGAGCTCATACATTCTGCTGCCTCCAATAATATATCCCTGACAGGAGCCCATACATTCTCCTGCCCCCAATAATATATACCTGACAGGAGCCCATACATTCTCCTGCCTCTAATAATATATACCTGACAGGAGCCCATACATTCTGCTGCCTCCAATAATATATACCTGACAGGAGCCCATAGATTCTGCTGCCTCCAATAATATATACCTGATAGAAGCCCATACATTCTGCTGCCTCCAATAATATATACCTGACAGGAGCCCATACATTGTCCTGCCTCCAATAATATATACCTGATAGAAGCCCATACATTCTGCTGCCTCCAATAATATATACCTGACAGGAGTCCATACATTCTGCTGCCTCCAATAATATATACCTGACAGGAGCCCATACATTCTCCTGCCTCCAATAATATATACCTGACAGGAGCCCATACATTCTCCTGCCTCCAATAATATATACCCGACAGGAGCCCATACATTCTCCTGCCTCCAATAATATATACCTGACAGGAGCCCATACATTCTGCTGCCTCCAATAATATATACCTGACAGGAGCCCATAGATTCTGCTGCCTCCAATAATATATACCTGATAGAAGCCCATACATTCTGCTGCCTCCAATAATATATACCTGACAGGAGCCCATACATTCTCCTGCCTCCAATAATATATACCTGATAGAAGCCCATAAATTCTCCTGCCTCCAATAATATATACCTGACAGGAGCCAATAGATTCTGCTGCCTCCAATAATATATACCTGATAGAAGCCCATACATTCTGCTGCCTCCAATAATATATACCTGACAGGAGCCCATACATTCTCCTGCCTCCAATAATATATACCTGACAGGAGCCCATACATTCTCCTGCCTCCAATAATATATACCTGACAGAAGCCCATACATTCTCCTGCCTCCAATAATATATACCTGACAGGAGCCCATACAATCTCCTGCCTCCAATAATATATACCTGACAGGAGCCCATAGATTCTCCTGCCTCCAATAATATATACCTGACAGGAGCCCATACATTCTCCTGCCTCCAATAATATATACCTGACAGGAGCCCATACATTCTCCTGCCTCCAATAATATATACCTGACAGGAGCCCATACATTCTGCTGCCTCCAATAATATATACCTGACATTAGCCCATACATTCACCTGCCTCCAATAATATATACCTGACAGGAGCCCATACATTCTGCTGCCTCCAATAATATATACCTGACAGGAGCCCATACATTCTGCTGCCTCCAATAATATATACCTGACAGGAGCCCATAGATTCTCCTGCCTCCAATAATATATACCTGACAGGAGCCCATACATTCTCCTGCCTCCAATAATATATACCTGACAGGAGCCCATACATTCTCCTGCCTCCAATAATATATACCTGACAGGAGCCCATACATTCTGCTGCCTCCAATAATATATACCTGACAGGAGCCCATACATTCTGCTGCCTCCAATAATATATAACTGACAGGAGCCCATACACTCTCCTGCCTCCAATAATATATACCTGACAGGAGCCCGTACATTCACCTGCCTCCAATAATATATACCTGACAGGAGCCCATACATTCTGCTGCCTCCAATAATATATACCTGACAGGAGCCCATACATTCTGCTGCCTCCAATAATATATAACTGACAGGAGCCCATACATTCTGCTGCCTGCAATAATATATACCTGACAGGAGCCCATACATTCTCCTGCCTCCAATAAAATATACCTGACAGGAGCCCATACATTCTGCTGCCTCCAATAACATATACCTGACAGGAGCCCATACATTCTGCTGCCTCCAATAATATATACCTGACAGGAGCCCATACATTCTCCTGCCTCCAATAATATATACCTGACAGGAGCCCATACATTCTGCTGCCTCCAATAATATATAACTGACAGGAGCCCATATATTCTCCTGCCTCCAATAATATATACCTGACAGGAGCCCATACATACTCCTACCTCCAATAATATATACCTGACAGGAGCCCATACATTCTCCTGCCTCCAATAAGATATACCTGACAGGAGCCCATAGATTCTGCTGCCTCCAATAATATATACCTGACAGGAGCCCATACATTCTGCTGCCTCCAATAATATATACCTGACAGGAGCCCATATATTCTCCTGCCTCCAATAATATATACCTGACAGGAGCCCATACATTCTGCTGCCTTCAATAATATATACCTGACAGGAGCCCATACATTCTCCTGCCTCCAATAATATATACCTGACAGGAGCCCATACATTCTCCTGCCTCCAATAATATATACCTGACAGGAGCCCATACATTCTCCTGCCTCAATAATATATACCTGACAGTTGCCCATACATTCTCCTGCCTCAAATAATATATACCTGACAGGAGTCCATACATTCTCCTGCCTCCAATAATATATACCTGACAGGAGCCCATACATTCTCCTGCCTCCAATAATGTATACCTGACAGGAGCCCATACATTCTAATGCCTCCAATAATATATACCTGACAGGAGCTCATAGATTCTCCTGCCTCCAATAATATATACCTGACAGGAGCCCATACATTCTCCTGCCTCCAATAATATATACCTGACAGGAGCCCATACATTCTCCTGCCCCCAATAATATATACCTGACAGGAGCCCATACATTCTGCTGCCTCCAATAATATATACCTGACAGGAGCCCATACATTCTCCTGCCTCCAATAATATATACCTGACAGAAGCCACATACATTCTCCTGCCTCCAATAATATATACCTGACAGGAGCCCATACATTCTCCTACCTCCAATAATATATACCTGACAGGGGCCCATACATTCTGCTGTCTCCAATAATATATACCTGACAGGAGCCCATACATTCTCCTGCCTCCAATAATATATACCTGACAGGAGCCCATACATTCTGCTGCCTCCAATAATATATACCTGACAGGAGCCCATACATTCTCCTGCCTCCAATAATATATACCTGACAGGAGCCCATACATTCTTCTGCCTCCAATAATATATACCTGACAGGAGCCCATACATTCTCCTGCCTCTAATAATATATACCTGACAGGAGCCCATACATTCTCCTGCCTCCAATAATATATACCTGACAGGAGCCCATACATTCTCCTGCCTCCAATAATATATACCTGACAGGAGCCCATACATTCTACTGCCTCCAATAAAATATACCTGACAGGAGCCCATACATTCTGCTGCCTCCAATAATATATACCTGACATTAGCCCATACATTCTGCTGCCTCCAATAATATATACCTGACAGGAGCCCATACATTCTGCTGCCTCCAATAATATATACCTGACAGGAGCCCATACATTCTCCTGCCTCCAATAATATATACCTGACAGGAGCCCATAGATTCTCCTGCCTCCAATAATATATACCTGACAGGAGCCCATACATTCTCCTGCCTCCAATAATATATACCTGACAGGAGCCCATACATTCTGCTGCCTGCAATAATATATACCTGACAGGAGCCCATACATTCTCCTGCCTCCAATAATATATACCTGACAGAAGCCCATACATTCTGCTACCTCCAATAATATATACCTGACAGGAGCCCATACATTCTGCTGCCTCCAATAATATATACCTGACAGGAGCCCATACATTCTCCTGCCTCCAATAATATATACCTGACAGGAGCCCATACATTCTGCTGCCTCCAATAATATATACCTGACAGGAGCCCATACATTCTCCTGCCTCCAATAATATATACCTGACAGGAGCCCATACATACTCCTACCTCCAATAATATATACCTGACAGGAGCCCATACATTCTCCTGCCTCCAATAATATATACCTGGCAGGAGCCCTTAGATTCTGCTGCCTCCAATCATATATACCTGACAGGAGCCCATACATTCTCCTGCCTCCAATAATATATACCTGACAGGAGCCCATACATCCTCCGCCTCCAATAATATATACCTGACAGAAGCCCATACATTCTGCTGTCTCCAATAATATATACCTGACAGGAGCCCATACATTCTCCTGCCTCCAATAATATATACCTGACAGGAGACAATACATTCTCCTGCCTCCAATAATATATACCTGACAGGAGCCCATACATTCTCCTGCCTCCAATAATATATACCTGACAGGAGCCCATACATTTTCCTGCCTCCAATAATATATACCTGACAGGAGCCCATACATTCTCCTGTCTCCAATAATATATACCTGACATGAGACAATACATTCTCCTGCCTCCAATAATATATACCTGACAGGAGCCCATACATTCTCCTGCCTCCAATAATATATACCTGACAGGAGCCCATACACTCTGCTGCCTCAAATAATATATACCTGACAGGAGCCCATACATTCTCCTGTCTCCAATAATATATACCCGACAGGAGCCCATACATTCTGCTGCCTCCAATAATATATGCCTGACTGGAGCCCATACATTCTCCTACCTCCAATAATATATACCTGACAGGAGCCCATACATTCTCCTGCCTCCAATAATATATACCTGACAGGAGCCCATACATTCTGCTCCCTTCAATAATATATACCTGACAGGAGCCCATACATTCTCCTGCCTCCAATAATATATACCTGACAGGAGCCCATACATTCTCCTGCCTCCAATAATATATACCTGACAGGAGCCCATACATTCTCCTGCCTCCAATAATATATACCTGACAGGAGCCCATACATTCTGCTGCCTCTAATAATATATACCTGACAGGAGCCCATACATTCTGCTGTCTCTAATAATATATACCTGACAGGAGCCCATACATTCTGCTGCCTTCAATAATATATACCTGACAGGAGCCTATACATTCTCCTGCCTCCAATAATATATACCTGACAGGAGCCCATACATTCTGCTGCCTCCAATAATATATACCTGACAGGAGCCCATACATTCTCCTACCTCCAATAATATATACCTGACAGGAGCCCATACATTCTCCTGCCTCCAATAATATATACCTGACAGGAGCCCATACATTCTCCTACCTCCAATAATATATACCTGACAGGAGCCCATACATTCTCCTACCTCCAATAATATATACCTGACAGGAGCCCATACATTCTCCTGCCTCCAATAATATATACCTGACAGGAGCCCATACATTCTCCTACCTCCAATAATATATACCTGACAGGAGCCCATACATTCTCCTACCTCCAATAATATATACCTGACAGGAGCCCATACATTCTCCTGCCTCCAATAATATATACCTGACAGGAGCCCATACATTCTGCTGCCTCCAATAATATATACCTGACAGGAGCCCATACATTCTCCTGCCTCCAATAATATATACCTGACAGGAGCCCATACATACTCCTACCTCCAATAATATATACCTGACAGGAGCCCATACATTCTCCTGCCTCCAATAATATATACCTGGCAGGAGCCCATAGATTCTGCTGCCTCCAATCATATATACCTGACAGGAGCCCATACATTCTCCTGCCTCCAATAATATATACCTGACAGGAGCCCATACATCCTCCGCCTCCAATAATATATACCTGACAGAAGCCCATACATTCTGCTGTCTCCAATAATATATACCTGACAGGAGCCCATACATTCTCCTGCCTCCAATAATATATACCTGACAGGAGACAATACATTCTCCTGCCTCCAATAATATATACCTGACAGGAGCCCATACATTCTCCTGCCTCCAATAATATATACCTGACAGGAGCCCATACATTTTCCTGCCTCCAATAATATATACCTGACAGGAGCCCATACATTCTCCTGTCTCCAATAATATATACCTGACATGAGACAATACATTCTCCTGCCTCCAATAATATATACCTGACAGGAGCCCATACATTCTCCTGCCTCCAATAATATATACCTGACAGGAGCTCATACACTCTGCTGCCTCAAATAATATATACCTGACAGGAGCCCATACATTCTCCTGTCTCCAATAATATATACCCGACAGGAGCCCATACATTCTGCTGCCTCCAATAATATATGCCTGACTGGAGCCCATACATTCTCCTACCTCCAATAATATATACCTGACAGGAGCCCATACATTCTCCTGCCTCCAATAATATATACCTGACAGGAGCCCATACATTCTGCTCCCTTCAATAATATATACCTGACAGGAGCCCATACATTCTCCTGCCTCCAATAATATATACCTGACAGGAGCCCATACATTCTCCTGCCTCCAATAATATATACCTGACAGGAGCCCATACATTCTCCTGCCTCCAATAATATATACCTGACAGGAGCCCATACATTCTGCTGCCTCTAATAATATATACCTGACAGGAGCCCATACATTCTGCTGTCTCTAATAATATATACCTGACAGGAGCCCATACATTCTGCTGTCTTCAATAATATATACCTGACAGGAGCCTATACATTCTCCTGCCTCCAATAATATATACCTGACAGGAGCCCATACATTCTGCTGCCTCCAATAATATATACCTGACAGGAGCCCATACATTCTCCTACCTCCAATAATATATACCTGACAGGAGCCCATACATTCTCCTGCCTCCAATAATATATACCTGACAGGAGCCCATACATTCTCCTACCTCCAATAATATATACCTGACAGGAGCCCATACATTCTCCTACCTCCAATAATATATACCTGACAGGAGCCCATACATTCTCCTGCCTCCAATAATATATACCTGACAGGAGCCCATACATTCTGCTGCCTCCAATAATACATACCTGACAGGAGCCCATACATTCTCCTGACTCCAATAATATATACCTGACAGGAGCCCATACATTCTCCTGCCTCCAATAATATATACCTGACAGAAGCCCATACATTCTCCTGCCTCCAATAATATATACCTGACATTAGCCCATACATTCTCCTGCCTCCAATAATATATACCTGACAGGAGCC
The DNA here is from genome assembly GCF_046119375.1 of Phyllobates terribilis. Classification (NCBI taxonomy): domain Eukaryota; kingdom Metazoa; phylum Chordata; class Amphibia; order Anura; family Dendrobatidae; genus Phyllobates; species Phyllobates terribilis. The sequence continues at coordinate 964,096 of NW_027363019.1, forward strand.
CATGGATTCTCCTGCCTCCAATAATATATACCTGACAGGAGCCCATACATTCTCCTGCCTCCAATAATATATACCTGACAGGAGCCCATACATTCTCCTGCCTCCAATAATATATACCTGACAGGAGCCCATACATTCTGCTGCCTCCAATAATATATACCTGACATTAGCCCATACATTCACCTGCCTCCAATAATATATACCTGACAGGAGCCCATACATTCTGCTGCCTCCAATAATATATACCTGACAGGAGCCCATACATTCTGCTGCCTCCAATAATATATACCTGACAGGAGCCCATAGATTCTCCTGCCTCCAATAATATATACCTGACAGGAGCCCATACATTCTCCTGCCTCCAATAATATATACCTGACAGGAGCCCATACATTCTCCTGCCTCCAATAATATATACCTGACAGGAGCCCATACATTCTGCTGCCTCCAATAATATATACCTGACAGGAGCCCATACATTCTGCTGCCTCCAATAATATATAACTGACAGGAGCCCATACATTCTCCTGCCTCCAATAATATATACCTGACAGGAGCCCATACATTCACCTGCCTCCAATAATATATACCTGACAGGAGCCCATACATTCTGCTGCCTCCAATAATATATACCTGACAGGAGCCCATACATTCTGCTGCCTCCAATAATATATAACTGACAGGAGCCCATACATTCTGCTGCCTGCAATAATATATACCTGACAGGAGCCCATACATTCTCCTGCCTCCAATAAAATATACCTGACAGGAGCCCATACATTCTGCTGCCTCCAATAACATATACCTGACAGGAGCCCATGCATTCTGCTGCCTCCAATAATATATACCTGACAGGAGCCCATACATTCTCCTGCCTCCAATAATATATACCTGACAGGAGCCCATACATTCTGCTGCCTCCAATAATATATAACTGACAGGAGCCCATATATTCTCCTGCCTCCAATAATATATACCTGACAGGAGCCCATACATACTCCTACCTCCAATAATATATACCTGACAGGAGCCCATACATTCTCCTGCCTCCAATAAGATATACCTGACAGGAGCCCATAGATTCTGCTGCCTCCAATAATATATACCTGACAGGAGCCCATACATTCTGCTGCCTCCAATAATATATACCTGACAGGAGCCCATATATTCTCCTGCCTCCAATAATATATACCTGACAGGAGCCCATACATTCTGCTGCCTTCAATAATATATACCTGACAGGAGCCCATACATTCTCCTGCCTCCAATAATATATACCTGACAGGAGCCCATACATTCTCCTGCCTCCAATAATATATACCTGACAGGAGCCCATACATTCTCCTGCCTCAATAATATATACCTGACAGTTGCCCATACATTCTCCTGCCTCAAATAATATATACCTGACAGGAGTCCATACATTCTCCTGCCTCCAATAATATATACCTGACAGGAGCCCATACATTCTCCTGCCTCCAATAATGTATACCTGACAGGAGCCCATACATTCTAATGCCTCCAATAATATATACCTGACAGGAGCTCATAGATTCTCCTGCCTCCAATAATATATACCTGACAGGAGCCCATACATTCTCCTGCCTCCAATAATATATACCTGACAGGAGCCCATACATTCTCCTGCCCCCAATAATATATACCTGACAGGAGCCCATACATTCTGCTGCCTCCAATAATATATACCTGACAGGAGCCCATACATTCTCCTGCCTCCAATAATATATACCTGACAGAAGCCCATACATTCTGCTACCTCCAATAATATATACCTGACAGGAGCCCATACATTCTGCTGCCTCCAATAATATATACCTGACAGGAGCCCATACATTCTCCTGCCTCCAATAATATATACCTGACAGGAGCCCATACATTCTGCTGCCTCCAATAATATATACCTGACAGGAGCCCATACATTCTCCTGCCTCCAATAATATATACCTGACAGGAGCCCATACATACTCCTACCTCCAATAATATATACCTGACAGGAGCCCATACATTCTCCTGCCTCCAATAATATATACCTGGCAGGAGCCCATAGATTCTGCTGCCTCCAATCATATATACCTGACAGGAGCCCATACATTCTCCTGCCTCCAATAATATATACCTGACAGGAGCCCATACATCCTCCGCCTCCAATAATATATACCTGACAGAAGCCCATACATTCTGCTGTCTCCAATAATATATACCTGACAGGAGCCCATACATTCTCCTGCCTCCAATAATATATACCTGACAGGAGACAATACATTCTCCTGCCTCCAATAATATATACCTGACAGGAGCCCATACATTCTCCTGCCTCCAATAATATATACCTGACAGGAGCCCATACATTTTCCTGCCTCCAATAATATATACCTGACAGGAGCCCATACATTCTCCTGTCTCCAATAATATATACCTGACATGAGACAATACATTCTCCTGCCTCCAATAATATATACCTGACAGGAGCCCATACATTCTCCTGCCTCCAATAATATATACCTGACAGGAGCCCATACACTCTGCTGCCTCAAATAATATATACCTGACAGGAGCCCATACATTCTCCTGTCTCCAATAATATATACCCGACAGGAGCCCATACATTCTGCTGCCTCCAATAATATATGCCTGACTGGAGCCCATACATTCTCCTACCTCCAATAATATATACCTGACAGGAGCCCATACATTCTCCTGCCTCCAATAATATATACCTGACAGGAGCCCATACATTCTGCTCCCTTCAATAATATATACCTGACAGGAGCCCATACATTCTCCTGCCTCCAATAATATATACCTGACAGGAGCCCATACATTCTCCTGCCTCCAATAATATATACCTGACAGGAGCCCATACATTCTCCTGCCTCCAATAATATATACCTGACAGGAGCCCATACATTCTGCTGCCTCTAATAATATATACCTGACAGGAGCCCATACATTCTGCTGTCTCTAATAATATATACCTGACAGGAGCCCATACATTCTGCTGCCTTCAATAATATATACCTGACAGGAGCCTATACATTCTCCTGCCTCCAATAATATATACCTGACAGGAGCCCATACATTCTGCTGCCTCCAATAATATATACCTGACAGGAGCCCATACATTCTCCTACCTCCAATAATATATACCTGACAGGAGCCCATACATTCTCCTGCCTCCAATAATATATACCTGACAGGAGCCCATACATTCGCCTACCTCCAATAATATATACCTGACAGGAGCCCATACATTCTCCTACCTCCATTAATATATACCTGACAGGAGCCCATACATTCTCCTGCCTCCAATAATATATACCTGACAGGAGCCCATACATTCTGCTGCCTCCAATAATATATACCTGACAGGAGCCCATACATTCTCCTGCCTCCAATAATATATACCTGACAGGAGCCCATACATACTCCTACCTCCAATAATATATACCTGACAGGAGCCCATACATTCTCCTGCCTCCAATAATATATACCTGGCAGGAGCCCATAGATTCTGCTGCCTCCAATCATATATACCTGACAGGAGCCCATACATTCTCCTGCCTCCAATAATATATACCTGACAGGAGCCCATACATCCTCCGCCTCCAATAATATATACCTGACAGAAGCCCATACATTCTGCTGTCTCCAATAATATATACCTGACAGGAGCCCATACATTCTCCTGCCTCCAATAATATATACCTGACAGGAGACAATACATTCTCCTGCCTCCAATAATATATACCTGACAGGAGCCCATACATTCTCCTGCCTCCAATAATATATACCTGACAGGAGCCCATACATTTTCCTGCCTCCAATAATATATACCTGACAGGAGCCCATACATTCTCCTGTCTCCAATAATATATACCTGACATGAGACAATACATTCTCCTGCCTCCAATAATATATACCTGACAGGAGCCCATACATTCTCCTGCCTCCAATAATATATACCTGACAGGAGCCCATACACTCTGCTGCCTCAAATAATATATACCTGACAGGAGCCCATACATTCTCCTGTCTCCAATAATATATACCCGACAGGAGCCCATACATTCTGCTGCCTCCAATAATATATGCCTGACTGGAGCCCATACATTCTCCTACCTCCAATAATATATATCTGACAGGAGCCCATACATTCTCCTGCCTCCAATAATATATACCTGACAGGAGCCCATACATTCTGCTCCCTTCAATAATATATACCTGACAGGAGCCCATACATTCTCCTGCCTCCAATAATATATACCTGACAGGAGCCCATACATTCTCCTGCCTCCAATAATATATACCTGACAGGAGCCCATACATTCTCCTGCCTCCAATAATATATACCTGACAGGAGCCCATACATTCTGCTGCCTCTAATAATATATACCTGACAGGAGCCCATACATTCTGCTGTCTCTAATAATATATACCTGACAGGAGCCCATACATTCTGCTGTCTTCAATAATATATACCTGACAGGAGCCTATACATTCTCCTGCCTCCAATAATATATACCTGACAGGAGCCCATACATTCTGCTGCCTACAATAATATATACCTGACAGGAGCCCATACATTCTCCTACCTCCAATAATATATACCTGACAGGAGCCCATACATTCTCCTGCCTCCAATAATATATACCTGACAGGAGCCCATACATTCTCCTACCTCCAATAATATATACCTGACAGGAGCCCATACATTCTCCTACCTCCAATAATATATACCTGACAGGAGCCCATACATTCTCCTGCCTCCAATAATATATACCTGACAGGAGCCCATACATTCTGCTGCCTCCAATAATACATACCTGACAGGAGCCCATACATTCTCCTGACTCCAATAATATATACCTGACAGGAGCCCATACATTCTCCTGCCTCCAATAATATATACCTGACAGAAGCCCATACATTCTCCTGCCTCCAATAATATATACCTGACATTAGCCCATACATTCTCCTGCCTCCAATAATATATACCTGACAGGAGCCCATAGATTCTCCTGCCTCCAATAATATATACCTGACAGGAGCCCATACATTCTCCTGCCTCCAATAATATATACCTGACAGGAGCCCATACATTCTCCTGCCTCCAATAATATATACCTGACAGGAGCCCATACATTCTGCTGCCTCCAATAATATATACCTGACATTAGCCCATACATTCACCTGCCTCCAATAATATATACCTGACAGGAGCCCATACATTCTGCTGCCTCCAATAATATATACCTGACAGGAGCCCATACATTCTGCTGCCTCCAATAATATATACCTGACAGGAGCCCATAGATTCTCCTGCCTCCAATAATATATACCTGACAGGAGCCCATACATTCTCCTGCCTCCAATAATATATACCTGACAGGAGCCCATACATTCTCCTGCCTCCAATAATATATACCTGACAGGAGCCCATACATTCTGCTGCCTCCAATAATATATACCTGACAGGAGCCCATACATTCTGCTGCCTCCAATAATATATAACTGACAGGAGCCCATACATTCTCCTGCCTCCAATAATATATACCTGACAGGAGCCCATACATTCACCTGCCTCCAATAATATATACCTGACAGGAGCCCATACATTCTGCTGCCTCCAATAATATATACCTGACAGGAGCCCATACATTCTGCTGCCTCCAATAATATATAACTGACAGGAGCCCATACATTCTGCTGCCTGCAATAATATATACCTGACAGGAGCCCATACATTCTCCTGCCTCCAATAAAATATACCTGACAGGAGCCCATACATTCTGCTGCCTCCAATAACATATACCTGACAGGAGCCCATACATTCTGCTGCCTCCAATAATATATACCTGACAGGAGCCCATACATTCTCCTGCCTCCAATAATATATACCTGACAGGAGCCCATACATTCTGCTGCCTCCAATAATATATAACTGACAGGAGCCCATATATTCTCCTGCCTCCAATAATATATACCTGACAGGAGCCCATACATACTCCTACCTCCAATAATATATACCTGACAGGAGCCCATACATTCTCCTGCCTCCAATAAGATATACCTGACAGGAGCCCATAGATTCTGCTGCCTCCAATAATATATACCTGACAGGAGCCCATACATTCTGCTGCCTCCAATAATATATACCTGACAGGAGCCCATATATTCTCCTGCCTCCAATAATATATACCTGACAGGAGCCCATACATTCTGCTGCCTTCAATAATATATACCTGACAGGAGCCCATACATTCTCCTGCCTCCAATAATATATACCTGACAGGAGCCCATACATTCTCCTGCCTCCAATAATATATACCTGACAGGAGCCCATACATTCTCCTGCCTCAATAATATATACCTGACAGTTGCCCATACATTCTCCTGCCTCAAATAATATATACCTGACAGGAGTCCATACATTCTCCTGCCTCCAATAATATATACCTGACAGGAGCCCATACATTCTCCTGCCTCCAATAATGTATACCTGACAGGAGCCCATACATTCTAATGCCTCCAATAATATATACCTGACAGGAGCTCATAGATTCTCCTGCCTCCAATAATATATACCTGACAGGAGCCCATACATTCTCCTGCCTCCAATAATATATACCTGACAGGAGCCCATACATTCTCCTGCCCCCAATAATATATACCTGACAGGAGCCCATACATTCTGCTGCCTCCAATAATATATACCTGACAGGAGCCCATACATTCTCCTGCCTCCAATAATATATACCTGACAGAAGCCACATACATTCTCCTGCCTCCAATAATATATACCTGACAGGAGCCCATACATTCTCCTACCTCCAATAATATATACCTGACAGGGGCCCATACATTCTGCTGTCTCCAATAATATATACCTGACAGGAGCCCATACATTCTCCTGCCTCCAATAATATATACCTGACAGGAGCCCATACATTCTGCTGCCTCCAATAATATATACCTGACAGGAGCCCATACATTCTCCTGCCTCCAATAATATATACCTGACAGGAGCCCATACATTCTCCTGCCTCCAATAATATATACCTGACAGGAGCCCATACATTCTCCTGCCTCTAATAATATATACCTGACAGGAGCCCATACATTCTCCTGCCTCCAATAATATATACCTGACAGGAGCCCATACATTCTCCTGCCTCCAATAATATATACCTGACAGGAGCCCATACATTCTACTGCCTCCAATAAAATATACCTGACAGGAGCCCATACATTCTGCTGCCTCCAATAATATATACCTGACATTAGCCCATACATTCTGCTGCCTCCAATAATATATACCTGACAGGAGCCCATACATTCTGCTGCCTCCAATAATATATACCTGACAGGAGCCCATACATTCTCCTGCCTCCAATAATATATACCTGACAGGAGCCCATAGATTCTCCTGCCTCCAATAATATATACCTGACAGGAGCCCATACATTCTCCTGCCTCCAATAATATATACCTGACAGGAGCCCATACATTCTGCTGCCTGCAATAATATATACCTGACAGGAGCCCATACATTCTCCTGCCTCCAATAATATATACCTGACAGAAGCCCATACATTCTGCTACCTGCAATAATATATACCTGACAGGAGCCCATACATTCTGCTGCCTCCAATAATATATACCTGACAGGAGCCCATACATTCTCCTGCCTCCAATAATATATACCTGACAGGAGCCCATACATTCTGCTGCCTCCAATAATATATACCTGACAGGAGCCCATACATTCTCCTGCCTCCAATAATATATACCTGACAGGAGCCCATACATACTCCTACCTCCAATAATATATACCTGACAGGAGCCCATACATTCTCCTGCCTCCAATAATATATACCTGGCAGGAGCCCATAGATTCTGCTGCCTCCAATCATATATACCTGACAGGAGCCCATACATTCTCCTGCCTCCAATAATATATATCTGACAGGAGCCCATACATCCTCCGCCTCCAATAATATATACCTGACAGAAGCCCATACATTCTGCTGTCTCCAATAATATATACCTGACAGGAGCCCATACATTCTCCTGCCTCCAATAATATATACCTGACAGGAGACAATACATTCTCCTGCCTCCAATAATATATACCTGACAGGAGCCCATACATTCTCCTGCCTCCAATAATATATACCTGACAGGAGCCCATACATTTTCCTGCCTCCAATAATATATACCTGACAGGAGCCCATACATTCTCCTGTCTCCAATAATATATACCTGACATGAGACAATACATTCTCCTGCCTCCAATAATATATACCTGACAGGAGCCCATACATTCTCCTGCCTCCAATAATATATACCTGACAGGAGCCCATACACTCTGCTGCCTCAAATAATATATACCTGACAGGAGCCCATACATTCTCCTGTCTCCAATAATATATACCCGACAGGAGCCCATACATTCTGCTGCCTCCAATAATATATGCCTGACTGGAGCCCATACATTCTCCTACCTCCAATAATATATACCTGACAGGAGCCCATACATTCTCCTGCCTCCAATAATATATACCTGACAGGAGCCCATACATTCTGCTCCCTTCAATAATATATACCTGACAGGAGCCCATACATTCTCCTGCCTCCAATAATATATACCTGACAGGAGCCCATACATTCTCCTGACTCCAATAATATATACCTGACAGGAGCCCATACATTCTCCTGCCTCCAATAATATATACCTGACAGGAGCCCATACATTCTGCTGCCTCTAATAATATATACCTGACAGGAGCCCATACATTCTGCTGTCTCTAATAATATATACCTGACAGGAGCCCATACATTCTGCTGCCTTCAATAATATATACCTGACAGGAGCCTATACATTCTCCTGCCTCCAATAATATATACCTGACAGGAGCCCATACATTCTGCTGCCTCCAATAATATATACCTGACAGGAGCCCATACATTCTCCTACCTCCAATAATATATACCTGACAGGAGCCCATACATTCTCCTGCCTCCAATAATATATACCTGACAGGAGCCCATACATTCTCCTACCTCCAATAATATATACCTGACAGGAGCCCATACATTCTCCTACCTCCAATAATATATACCTGACAGGAGCCCATACATTCTCCTGCCTCCAATAATATATACCTGACAGGAGCCCATACATTCTGCTGCCTCCAATAATATATACCTGACAGGAGCCCATACATTCTCCTGCCTCCAATAATATATACCTGACAGGAGCCCATACATACTCCTACCTCCAATAATATATACCTGACAGGAGCCCATACATTCTCCTGCCTCCAATAATATATACCTGGCAGGAGCCCATAGATTCTGCTGCCTCCAATCATATATACCTGACAGGAGCCCATACATTCTCCTGCCTCCAATAATATATACCTGACAGGAGCCCATACATCCTCCGCCTCCAATAATATATACCTGACAGAAGCCCATACATTCTGCTGTCTCCAATAATATATACCTGACAGGAGCCCATACATTCTCCTGCCTCCAATAATATATACCTGACAGGAGACAATACATTCTCCTGCCTCCAATAATATATACCTGACAGGAGCCCATACATTCTCCTGCCTCCAATAATATATACCTGACAGGAGCCCATACATTTTCCTGCCTCCAATAATATATACCTGACAGGAGCCCATACATTCTGCTGCCTCCAATAATACATACCTGACAGGAGCCCATACATTCTCCTGACTCCAATAATATATACCTGACAGGAGCCCATACATTCTCCTGCCTCCAATAATATATACCTGACAGAAGCCCATACATTCTCCTGCCTCCAATAATATATACCTGACAGGAGCCCATACATTCTCCTGCCTCCAATAATATATACCTGACAGGAGCCCATACATTCTGCTGCCTCCAATAATATATACCTGACAGGAGACAATACATTCTCCTGCCTCCAATAATATATACCTGACAGGAGCCCATACATTCTCCTGCCTCCAATAATATATACCTGACATTAGCCCATACATTCTCCTGCCTCCAATAATATATACCTGACAGGAGCCCATACATTCTGCTGCCTCCAATAATATATACCTGACAGGAGTCCATACATTCTCCTGCCTCCAATAATATATACCTGACAGGAGCCCATAGATTCTCCTGCCTCCAATAATATATACCTGACAGGAGCCCATACATTCTCCTGCCTCTAATAATATATACCTGACAGGAGCCCATACATTCTCCTGCCTCCAATAATATATACCTGACAGGAGCCCATACATTCTGCTGCCTCCAATAAAATATACCTGACAGGAGCCCATACATTCTCCTGCCTCCTATAATATATACCTGACAGGAGCCCATACATTCTGCTGCTTCCAATAATATATACCTGACAGGAGCCCATACATTCTCCTGCCTCCAATAATATATACCTGACAGGAGCCCATACATTCTCCTGCCTCCAATAATATATACCTGACAGGAGCCCATAGATTCTCCTGCCTCCAATAATATATACCTGACAGGAGCCCATACATTCTCCTGCCTCCAATAATATATACCTGACAGGAACCCATACATTCTCTTGCCTCCAATAATATATACCTGACAGGAGCCCATACATTCTCCTGCCTCCAATAATATATACCTGACAGGAGCCCATGCATTCTGCTGCCTGCAATAATATATACCTGACAGGAGCCCATACATTCTCCTGCCTCCAAGAATATATACCTGACAGGAGCCCATACATTCTCCTGCCTCCAATAATATATACCTGACAGGAGCCCATACATTCTCCTGCCTCCAATAATATATACCTGACAGAAGCCCATACATTCTCCTGCCTCCAATAATATATACTTGACAGGAGCCCATACATACTCCTACCTCCAATTATATATACCTGACAGGAGCCCATACATACTCCTACCTCCAATAGTATATACCTGACAGGAGCCCATACATTCTCCTGCCTCCAATAATATATACCTGACAGGAGCCCATAGATTCTGCTGCCTCCAATAATATATACCTGACAGGAGCCCATATATTCTACTGCCTCCAATAATATATACCTGACAGGAGCCCATACATTCTGCTGCCTCCAATAATATATACCTGACAGGAGCCCATACATTCTCCTGCCTCCAATAATATATACCTGACAGGAGCCCATACATTCTCCTGCCTCCAATAATATATACCTGACAGGAGCCCATACATTCTGCTGCCTCCAATAATATATACCTGACAGGAGCCCATACATACTCCTACCTCCAATAATATATACCTGACAGGAGCCCATACATTCTCCTGCCTCCAATAATATATACCTGACAGGAGCCCATAGATTCTGCTGCCTCCAATAATATATACCTGACAGGAGCCCATATATTCTACTGCCTCCAATAATATATACCTGACAGGAGCCCATACATTCTGCTGCCTCCAATAATATATACCTGAGGAGCCCATACATTCTCCTGCCACCAATAATATATACCTGACAGAAGCCCATACATTCTCCTGCCTCCAATAATATATACCTGACAGGAGCCCATACATTCTCCTGCCTCCAATAATATATACCTGACAGGAGCCCATACATTCTGCTGCCTCCAATAATATATACCTGACAGGAGCCCATACATTCTGCTGCCTCCAATAATGTATACCTGACAGGAGTCCATACATTCTCCTGCCTCCAATAATATATACCTGACAGGAGCCCATAGATTCTCCTGCCTCCAATAATATATACCTGACAGGAGCCCATACATTCTCCTGCCTCTAATAATATATACCTGACAGGAGCCCATACATTCTCCTGCCTCCAATAATATATACCTGACAGGAGCCCATAGATTCTGCTGCCTCCAATAATATATACCTGACAGGAGCCCATATATTCTACTGCCTCCAATAATATATACCTGACAGGAGCCCATACATTCTGCTGCCTCCAATAATATATACCTGACAGGAGCCCATACATTCTCCTGCCACCAATAATATATACCTGACAGAAGCCCATACATTCTCCTGCCTCCAATAATATATACCTGACAGGAGCCCATACATTCTCCTGCCTCCAATAATATATACCTGACAGGAGCCCATACATTCTGCTGCCTCCAATAATATATACCTGACAGGAGCCCATACATTCTGCTGCCTCCAATAATATATACCTGACAGGAGTCCATACATTCTCCTGCCTCCAATAATATATACCTGACAGGAGCCCATAGATTCTCCTGCCTCCAATAATATATACCTGACAGGAGCCCATACATTCTCCTGCCTCTAATAATATATACCTGACAGGAGCCCATACATTCTCCTGCCTCCAATAATATATACCTGACAGGAGCCCATACATTCTGCTGCCTCCAATAAAATATACCTGACAGGAGCCCATACATTCTCCTGCCTCCTATAATATATACCTGACAGGAGCCCATACATTCTGCTGCTTCCAATAATATATACCTGACAGGAGCCCATACATTCTGCTGCCTCCAATAATATATACCTGACAGGAGCCCATACATTCTCCTGCCTCCAATAATATATACCTGACAGGAGCCCATAGATTCTCCTGCCTCCAATAATATATACCTGACAGGAGCCCATACATTCTCCTGCCTCCAATAATATATACCTGACAGGAACCCATACATTCTCCTGCCTCCAATAATATATACCTGACAGGAGCCCATACATTCTCCTGCCTCCAATAATATATACCTGACAGGAGCCCATGCATTCTGCTGCCTGCAATAATATATACCTGACAGGAGCCCATACATTCTCCTGCCTCCAAGAATATATACCTGACAGGAGCCCATACATTCTCCTGCCTCCAATAATATATACCTGACAGGAGCCCATACATTCTCCTGCCTCCAATAATATATACCTGACAGAAGCCCATACATTCTCCTGCCTCCAATAATATATACCTGACAGGAGCCCATACATTCTCCTAGCTCCAATAATATATACCTGACAGGGGCCCATACATTCTGCTGTCTCCAATAATATATACCTGACAGGAGCCCATACATTCTCCTGCCTCCAATAATATATACCTGACAGGAGCCCATACATTCTGCTGCCTCCAATAATATATACCTGACAGGAGCCCATACATTCTCCTGCCTCCAATAATATATACCTGACAGGAGCCCATACATTCTCCTGCCTCCAATAATATATACCTGACATTAGCCCATACATTCTCCTGCCTCCAATAATATATACCTGACAGGAGCCCATACATTCTGCTGCCTCCAATAATATATACCTGACAGGAGTCCATACATTCTCCTGCCTCCAATAATATATACCTGACAGGAGCCCATAGATTCTCCTGCCTCCAATAATATATACCTGACAGGAGCCCATACATTCTCCTGCCTCTAATAATATATACCTGACAGGAGCCCATACATTCTCCTGCCTCCAATAATATATACCTGACAGGAGCCCATACATTCTGCTGCCTCCAATAAAATATACCTGACAGGAGCCCATACATTCTCCTGCCTCCTATAATATATACCTGACAGGAGCCCATACATTCTGCTGCTTCCAACAATATATACCTGACAGGAGCCCATACATTCTCCTGCCTCCAATAATATATACCTGACAGGAGCCCATACATTCTCCTGCCTCCAATAATATATACCTGACAGGAGCCCATAGATTCTCCTGCCTCCAATAATATATACCTGACAGGAGCCCATACATTCTCCTGCCTCCAATAATATATACCTGACAGGAACCCATACATTCTCTTGCCTCCAATAATATATACCTGACAGGAGCCCATACATTCTCCTGCCTCCAATAATATATACCTGACAGGAGCCCATGCATTCTGCTGCCTGCAATAATATATACCTGACAGGAGCCCATACATTCTCCTGCCTCCAAGAATATATACCTGACAGGAGCCCATACATTCTCCTGCCTAAAATAATATATACCTGACAGGAGCCCATACATTCTCCTGCCTCCAATAATATATACCTGACAGAAGCCCATACATTCTCCTGCCTCCAATAATATATACTTGACAGGAGCCCATACATACTCCTACCTCCAATAATATATACCTGACAGGAGCCCATACATACTCCTACCTCCAATAATATATACCTGACAGGAGCCCATACATTCTCCTGCCTCCAATAATATATACCTGACAGGAGCCCATAGATTCTGCTGCCTCCAATAATATATACCTGACAGGAGCCCATATATTCTACTGCCTCCAATAATATATACCTGACAGGAGCCCATACATTCTGCTGCCTCCAATAATATATACCTGACAGGAGCCCATACATTCTCCTGCCTCCAATAATATATACCTGACAGGAGCCCATACATTCTCCTGCCTCCAATAATATATACCTGACAGGAGCCCATACATTCTGCTGCCTCCAATAATATATACCTGACAGGAGCCCATACATACTCCTACCTCCAATAATATATACCTGACAGGAGCCCATACATTCTCCTGCCTCCAATAATATATACCTGACAGGAGCCCATAGATTCTGCTGCCTCCAATAATATATACCTGACAGGAGCCCATATATTCTACTGCCTCCAATAATATATACCTGACAGGAGCCCATACATTCTGCTGCCTCCAATAATATATACCTGACAGGAGCCCATACATTCTCCTGCCACCAATAATATATACCTGACAGAAGCCCATACATTCTCCTGCCTCCAATAATATATACCTGACAGGAGCCCATACATTCTCCTGCCTCCAATAATATATACCTGACAGGAGCCCATACATTCTGCTGCCTCCAATAATATATACCTGACAGGAGCCCATACATTCTGCTGCCTCCAATAATATATACCTGACAGGAGTCCATACATTCTCCTGCCTCCAATAATATATACCTGACAGGAGCCCATAGATTCTCCTGCCTCCAATAATATATACCTGACAGGAGCCCATACATTCTCCTGCCTCTAATAATATATACCTGACAGGAGCCCATACATTCTCCTGCCTCCAATAATATATACCTGACAGGAGCCCATAGATTCTGCTGCCTCCAATAATATATACCTGACAGGAGCCCATATATTCTACTGCCTCCAATAATATATACCTGACAGGAGCCCATACATTCTGCTGCCTCCAATAATATATACCTGACAGGAGCCCATACATTCTCCTGCCACCAAAAATATATACCTGACAGAAGCCCATACATTCTCCTGCCTCCAATAATATATACCTGACAGGAGCCCATACATTCTCCTGCCTCCAATAATATATACCTGACAGGAGCCCATACATTCTGCTGCCTCCAATAATATATACCTGACAGGAGCCCATACATTCTGCTGCCTCCAATAATATATACCTGATAGGAGTCCATACATTCTCCTGCCTCCAATAATATATACCTGACAGGAGCCCATAGATTCTCCTGCCTCCAATAATATATACCTGACAGGAGCCCATACATTCTCCTGCCTCCAAGAATATATACCTGACAGGAGCCCATACATTCTCCTGCCTCCAATAATATATACCTGACAGGAGCCCATACATTCTCCTGCCTCCAATAATATATACCTGACAGAAGCCCATACATTCTCCTGCCTCCAATAATATATACTTGACAGGAGCCCATACATACTCCTACCTCCAATAATATATACCTGACAGGAGCCCATACATACTCCTACCTCCAATAATATATACCTGACAGGATCCCATACATTCTCCTGCCTCCAATAATATATACCTGACAGGAGCCCATAGATTCTGCTGCCTCCAATAATATATACCTGACAGGAGCCCATATATTCTACTGCCTCCAATAATATATACCTGACAGGAGCCCATACATTCTGCTGCCTCCAATAATATATACCTGACAGGAGCCCATACATTCTCCTGCCTCCAATAATATATACCTGACAGGAGCCCATACATTCTCCTGCCTCCAATAATATATACCTGACAGGAGCCCATACATTCTGCTGCCTCCAATAATATATACCTGACAGGAGCCCATACATACTCCTACCTCCAATAATATATACCTGACAGGAGCCCATACATTCTCCTGCCTCCAATAATATATACCTGACAGGAGCCCATAGATTCTGCTGCCTCCAATAATATATACCTGACAGGAGCCCATATATTCTACTGCCTCCAATAATATATACCTGACAGGAGCCCATACATTCTGCTGCCTCCAATAATATATACCTGACAGGAGCCCATACATTCTCCTGCCACCAATAATATATACCTGACAGAAGCCCATACATTCTCCTGCCTCCAATAATATATACCTGACAGGAGCCCATACATTCTCCTGCCTCCAATAATATATACCTGACAGGAGCCCATACATTCTGCTGCCTCCAATAATATATACCTGACAGGAGCCCATACATTCTGCTGCCTCCAATAATATATACCTGACAGGAGTCCATACATTCTCCTGCCTCCAATAATATATACCTGACAGGAGCCCATAGATTCTCCTGCCTCCAATAATATATACCTGACAGGAGCCCATACATTCTCCTGCCTCTAATAATATATACCTGACAGGAGCCCATACATTCTCCTGCCTCCAATAATATATACCTGACAGGAGCCCATAGATTCTGCTGCCTCCAATAATATATACCTGACAGGAGCCCATATATTCTACTGCCTCCAATAATATATACCTGACAGGAGCCCATACATTCTGCTGCCTCCAATAATATATACCTGACAGGAGCCCATACATTCTCCTGCCACCAATAATATATACCTGACAGAAGCCCATACATTCTCCTGCCTCCAATAATATATACCTGACAGGAGCCCATACATTCTCCTGCCTCCAATAATATATACCTGACAGGAGCCCATACATTCTGCTGCCTCCAATAATATATACCTGACAGGAGCCCATACATTCTGCTGCCTCCAATAATATATACCTGACAGGAGTCCATACATTCTCCTGCCTCCAATAATATATACCTGACAGGAGCCCATAGATTCTCCTGCCTCCAATAATATATACCTGACAGGAGCCCATACATTCTCCTGCCTCTAATAATATATACCTGACAGGAGCCCATACATTCTCCTGCCTCCAATAATATATACCTGACAGGAGCCCATACATTCTGCTGCCTCCAATAAAATATACCTGACAGGAGCCCATACATTCTCCTGCCTCCTATAATATATACCTGACAGGAGCCCATACATTCTGCTGCTTCCAATAATATATACCTGACAGGAGCCCATACATTCTGCTGCCTCCAATAATATATACCTGACAGGAGCCCATACATTCTCCTGCCTCCAATAATATATACCTGACAGGAGCCCATAGATTCTCCTGCCTCCAATAATATATACCTGACAGGAGCCCATACATTCTCCTGCCTCCAATAATATATACCTGACAGGAACCCATACATTCTCCTGCCTCCAATAATATATACCTGACAGGAGCCCATACATTCTCCTGCCTCCAATAATATATACCTGACAGGAGCCCATGCATTCTGCTGCCTGCAATAATATATACCTGACAGGAGCCCATACATTCTCCTGCCTCCAAGAATATATACCTGACAGGAGCCCATACATTCTCCTGCCTCCAATAATATATACCTGACAGGAGCCCATACATTCTCCTGCCTCCAATAATATATACCTGACAGAAGCCCATACATTCTCCTGCCTCCAATAATATATACTTGACAGGAGCCCATACATACTCCTACCTCCAATAATATATACCTGACAGGAGCCCATACATTCTCCTGCCTCCAATAATATATACCTGACAGGAGCCCATACATTCTCCTGCCTCCAATAATATATACCTGACAGGAGCCCATACATTCTGCTGCCTCCAATAATATATACCTGACAGGAGCCCATACATACTCCTACCTCCAATAATATATACCTGACAGGAGCCCATACATTCTCCTGCCTCCAATAATATATACCTGACAGGAGCCCATAGATTCTGCTGCCTCCAATAATATATACCTGACAGGAGCCCATATATTCTACTGCCTCCAATAATATATACCTGACAGGAGCCCATACATTCTGCTGCCTCCAATAATATATACCTGACAGGAGCCCATACATTCTCCTGCCACCAATAATATATACCTGACAGAAGCCCATACATTCTCCTGCCTCCAATAATATATACCTGACAGAAGCCCATACATTCTCCTACCTCCAATAATATATACCTGACAGGAGCCCATACATTCTCCTGCCTCCAATAATATATACCTGACAGGAGCCCATAGATTCTGCTGCCTCCAATAATATATACCTGACAGGAGCTCATATATTCTACTGCCTCCAATAATATATACCTGACAGGAACCCATACATTCTGCTGCCTCCAATAATATATACCTGACAGGAGCCCATACATTCTGCTGCCTCCAATAATATATACCTGACAGGAGACAATACATTCTCCTGCCTCCAATAATATATACCTGACAGGAACCCATACATTCTGCTGCCTCCAATAATATATACCTGACAGGAGCCCATAGATTCTGCTGCCTCCAATAATATACACCTGACAGGAGCCCATACATTCTCCTGAATCCAATAATATATACCTGACAGTAGCCCATACATTCTCCTGCCTCCAATAATATATACCTGACAGGAGCCCATACATTCTCCTGCCTCCAATAATATATACCTGACAGGAGCCCATACATTCTCCTGCCTCCAATAATATATACCTGACAGGAGCCCATACATTCTCCTGCCTCAATAATATATACCTGACAGTTGCCCATACATTCTCCTGCCTCCAATAATATATACCTGACAGGAGCCCATACATTCTCCTGCCTCCAATAATATATACCTGATAGGAGCCCATACATTCTCCTGCCTCCAATAATATATACCTAACAGGAGCTCATACATTCTCCTGCCTCCAATAATATATACCTGACAGGAGCTCATACATTCTCCTGCCTCCAATAATATATACCTGACAGGAGCCCATACATTCTGCTGCCTCCAATAATATATACCTGACAGGAGCCCATACATTCTGCTGCCTCCAATAATATATACCTGACAGGAGCCCATACATTCTCCTGGCTCCAATAATATATACCTGACAGGAGCTCATACATTCTCCTTCCTCCAATAATATATACCCGACAGGAGCCCATACATTCTGCTGCCTCCAATAAAATATACCTGACAGGAACCCATACATTCTGCTGGCTCCAATAATATATACCTGACAGGAGCCCATACATTCTGCTGCCTCCAATAATATATACCTGACAGGAGCCAATACATTCTCCTGCCTCCAATAATATATACCTGACAAGAGCCCATACATTCTCCTGCCTCCAATAATATATACCTGACAGGAGCCCATACATTCTGCTGCCTCCAATAATATATACCTGACAGGAGCCCATACATTCTCCTGCCTACAATAATATATACCTGACAGTTGCCCATACATTCTCCTGCCTCCAATAATATATACCTGACAGGAGCCCATACATTCTCCTGCCTCCAATAATATATACCTGACAGGAGCCCATACATTCTCCTGCCTCCAATAATATATACCTGACAGGAGCTCATACATTCTCCTGCCTCCAATAATATATACCTGACAGGAGCCCATACATTCTGCGGCCTCCAATAATATATACCTGACAGGAGCCCATACATTCTGCTGCCTCCAATAATATATACCTGACAGGTGCCCATACATTCTCCTGGCTCCAATAATATATACCTGACAGGAGCCCATACATTCTCCTTCCTCCAATAATATATACCTGACAGGAGCCCATAGATTCTCCTGCCTCCAATAATATATACCTGACAGGAGCCCATATATTCTCCTGCCTCCAATAATATATACCTGACAGAAGCCCATACATTCTGCTGCCTCCAATAATATATACCTGACAGGAGCCCATACATTCTCCTGGCTCCAATAATATACACCTGACAGGAGCCCATACATTCTGCTGCCTCCAATAATATATACCTGACAGAAGCCCATACATTCTGCTGCCTCCAATAATATATACCTGACAGGAGCCCATACATTCTCCTGGCTCCAATAATATATACCTGACAGGAGCCCATACATTCTGCTGCCTCCAATAATATATACCTGACAGGAGCCCATACATTCTCCTGGCTCCAATAATATATACCTGACAGGAGCTCATACATTCTCCTTCCTCCAATAATATATACCCGACAGGAGCCCATACATTCTGCTGCCTCCAATAAAATATACCTGACAGGAACCCATACATTCTGCTGGCTCCAATAATATATACCTGACAGGAGCCCATACATTCTGCTGCCTCCAATAATATATACCTGACAGGAGCCAATACATTCTCCTGCCTCCAATAATATATACCTGACAAGAGCCCATACATTCTCCTGTCTCCAATAATATATACCTGACAGGAGCCCATACATTCTGCTGCCTCCAATAATATATACCTGACAGGAGCCCATACATTCTCCTGCCTACAATAATATATACCTGACAGTTGCCCATACATTCTCCTGCCTCCAATAATATATACCTGACAGGAGCCCATACATTCTCCTGCCTCCAATAATATATACCTGACAGGAGCCCATACATTCTCCTGCCTCCAATAATATATACCTGACAGGAGCTCATACATTCTCCTGCCTCCAATAATATATACCTGACAGGAGCCCATACATTCTGCGGCCTCCAATAATATATACCTGACAGGAGCCCATACATTCTGCTGCCTCCAATAATATATACCTGACAGGTGCCCATACATTCTCCTGGCTCCAATAATATATACCTGACAGGAGCCCATACATTCTCCTTCCTCCAATAATATATACCTGACAGGAGCCCATAGATTCTCCTGCCTCCAATAATATATACCTGACAGGAGCCCATATATTCTCCTGCCTCCAATAATATATACCTGACAGAAGCCCATACATTCTGCTGCCTCCAATAATATATACCTGACAGGAGCCCATACATTCTCCTGGCTCCAATAATATATACCTGACAGGAGCCCATACATTCTGCTGCCTCCAATAATATATACCTGACAGGAGCCCATACATTCTCCTGGCTCCAATAATATATACCTGACAGGAGCCCATACATTCTGCTGCCTCCAATAATATATACCTGACAGGAGCCCATACATTCTCCTACCTCCAATAATATATACCTGACAGGAGCCCATACATTCTGCTGCCTCCAATAATATATACCTGACAGGAGCCCATACATTCTCCTACCTCCAATAATATATACCTGACAGGAGCCCATACATTCTCCTACCTCCAATAATATATACCTGACAGGAGCCCATACATTCTGCTGCCTCTAATAATATATACCGCCCATACATTCTCCTGGCTCCAATAATATATACCTGACAGGAGCCCATACATTCTCCTGCCTCCAATAATATATACCTGACAGGAGCCCATAGATTCTCCTGCCTCCAATAATATATACCTGACAGGAGCCCATACATTCTCCTGCCTCCAATAATATATACCTGACAGGAGCCCATACATTCTGCTGCCTCCAATAATATATACCTGACAGGAGCCCATACATTCTGCTGCCTCCAATAATATATACCTGACAGGAGCCCATACATTCTCCTGCCTCCAATAATATATACCTGACAGGAGCCCATACATACTCCTACCTCCAATAATATATACCTGACAGGAGCCCATATATTCTGCTGCCTCCAATAATATATACCTGACAGGAGCCCATAGATTCTCCTGCCTCCAATAATATATACCTGACACTAGCCGATAGATTCTGCTGCCTCCAATAATATATACCTGACAGGAGCCCATACATTCTCCTGCCTCCAATAATATATACCTGACAGGAGCCCATACATTCTCCTACCTCCAATAATATATACCTGACAGGAGCCCATAGATTCTGCTGCCTTCAATAATATATACCTGACAGGAGCCCATAGATTCTGCTGCCTTCAATAATATATACCTGACAGGAGCCCATACATTCTGCTGCCTTCAATAATATATACCTGACAGGAGCCCATACATTCTGCTGCCTCCAATAATATATACCTGACAGGAGCCCATAGATTCTGCTGCCTCCAATAATACATACCTGACAGGAGCCCATACATTCTCCTGCCTACAATAATATATACCTGACAGGAGCCCATATATTCTGCTGCCTCCAATAATATATACCTGACAGGAGCCCATACATTCTCCTGCCTCCAATAATATATACCTGACAGGAGCCCATACATTCTCCTGCCTCCAATAATATATACCTGACAGGAGCCCATACATTCTCCTGACTCCAATAATATATACCTGACAGGAGTCCATACATTCTCCTACCTCCAATAATATATACCTGACAGGAGCCCATACATTCTCCTGCCTCCAATAATATATACCTGACAGGAGCCCATACATTCTCCTGCCTCCAATAATATATACCTGACAGGAGCCCATACATTCTCCTGCCTCCAATAATATATACCTGACAGGAGCCCATACATTCTGCTGCCTCCAATAATATATACCTGACAGGAGCCCATACATTCTGCTGCCTCCAATAATATATACCTGACAGGAGCCCATACATTCTCCTGCCTCCAATAATATATACTTGACAGGAGCCCATACATTCTGCTGCCTCCAATAATATATACCTGACAGGAGCCCATACATTCTCCTGCCTCCAATAATATATACCTGACAGGAGCCCATACATTCTGCCTCCAATAATATATACCTGACAGGAGCCCATACATTCTGCCTCCAATAATATATACCTGACAGGAGCCCATAGATTCTCCTGCCTCCAATAATATATACCTGACAGGAGCCCATACATTCTCCTGCCTCCAATAATATATACCTGACAGGAGCCCATACATTCTCCTACCTCCAATAATATATACCTGACAGGAGCCCATACATTCTCCTGCCTCCAATAATATATACCTGACAGGAGCCCATACATTCTGCTTCCTCCAATAATATATACCTGACAGGAGCCCATACATTCTCCTGCCTCCAATAATATATACCTGACAGGAGCCCATACATTCTCCTGCCTCCAATAATATATACCTGACAGGAGCCCATACATTCTCCTGCCTCCAATAATATATACCTGACAGGAGCCCATACATTCTCCTGCCTCCAATAATATATACCTGACAGGAGCCCATACATTCTGCTGCCTCCAATAATATATACCTGACAGGAGCCCATACATTCTGCTGCCTCTAATAATATATACCTGACAGGAGCCCATACATTCTGCTGCCTTCAATAATATATACCTGACAGGAGCCTATACATTCTCCTGCCTCCAATATTATATACCTGACAGGAGCCCATACATTCTCCTGCCTCCAATAATATATACCTGACAGGAGCCAATACATTCTCCTACCTCCAATAATATATACCTGACAGGAGCCCATACATTCTCCTGCCTCCAATAATATATACCTGACAGGAGCCCATACATTCTCCTACCTCCAATAATATATACCTGACAGGAGCCCATACATTCTCCTACCTCCAATAATATATACCTGACAGGAGCCCATACATTCTCCTGCCTCCAATAATATATACCTGACAGGAGCCCATACATTCTGCTGCCTCCAATAATATATACCTGACAGGAGCCCATACATTCTCCTGCCTCCAATAATATATACCTGACAGGAGCCCATACATTCTCCTGCCTCCAATAATATATACCTGACAGAAGCCCATACATTCTCCTGCCTCCAATAATACATACCTGACAGGGGCCCATACATTCTGCTGCCTCCAATAATATATACCTGACAGGAGCCCATACATTCTCCTGCCTCCAATAATATATACCTGACAGGAGCCCATACACTCTGCTGCCTCAAATAATATATACCTGACAGGAGACCATACTTTCTCCTGTCTCCAATAATATATACCTGACAGGAGCCCATACATTCTGCTGCCTCCAATAATATATACCTGACAGGAGCCCATACATTCTCCTACCTACAATAATATATACCTGACAGGAGCCCATACATTCTCCTGCCTCCAATAATATATACCTGACAGGAGCCCATACATTCTGCTGCCTCCAATAATATATACCTGACAGGAGCCCATACATTCTCCTGCCTCCAATAATAGATACCTGACAGGAGCCCATGGATTCTGCTGCCTCCAGTAATATATACCTGAAAGGAGCCCATACATTCTGCTGCCTCCAATAATATATACCTGGCAGGAGCCGATACATTCTCCTGCCTCCAGTAATATATACCTGACAGGAGCCCATACATTCTGCTGCCTCCAATAATATATACCTGACAGGAGCCCATACATTCTGCTGCCTCTAATAATATATACCTGACAGGAGCCCATACATTCTGCTGCCTTCAATAATATATACCTGACAGGAGCCCATACATTCTCCTGCCTCCAATAATATATACCTGACAGGAGCCCATACATTCTGCTGCCTCCAATAATATATACCTGACAGGAGCCCATACATTCTCCTACCTCCAATAATATATACCTGACAGGAGCCCATACATTCTCCTGCCTCCAATAATATATACCTGACAGGAGCCCATACATTCTCCTACCTCCAATAATATATACCTGACAGGAGCGCATACATTCTCCTACCTCCAATAATATATACCTGACAGGAGCCCATACATTCTCCTGCCTCCAATAATTTATACCTGACAGGAGCCCATACATTCTGCTGCCTCCAATAATATATACCTGACAGGAGCCCATACATTCTCCTGACTCCAATAATATATACCTGACAGGAGCCCATACATTCTCCT
The DNA here is from genome assembly GCF_046119375.1 of Phyllobates terribilis. NCBI lineage: Eukaryota > Metazoa > Chordata > Amphibia > Anura > Dendrobatidae > Phyllobates > Phyllobates terribilis. The sequence continues at coordinate 989,113 of NW_027363019.1, forward strand.
GCCTCCAATAATATATACCTGACAGAAGCCCATACATTCTCCTGCCTCCAATAATATATACCTGACAGGAGCCCATACATTCTCCTACCTCCAATAATATATACCTGACAGAAGCCCATAGATTCTGCTGCCTCCAATAATATATACCTGACAGGAGCCCATACATTCTCCTGCCTCCAATAATATATACCTGACAGGAGCCCATACATTCTGCTGCCTCCAATAATATATACCTGACAGGAGCCCATACATTCTCCTGCCTCCAATAATATATACCTGACAGGAGCCCATACACTCTGCTGCCTCAAATAATATATACCTGACAGGAGCCCATACATTCTCCTGTCTCCAATAATATATACCTGACAGGAGCCCATACATTCTGCTGCCTCCAATAATATATACCTGACAGGAGCCCATACATTCTCCTACCTACAATAATATATACCTGACAGGAGCCCATACACTCTGCTGCCTCAAATAATATATACCTGACAGGAGCCCATACATTCTACTGTCTCCAATAATATATACCTGACAGGAGCCCATACATTCTGCTGCCTCCAATAATATATACCTGACAGGAGCCCATACATTCTCCTACCTACAATAAGATATACCTGACAGGAGCCCATACACTCTGCTGCCTCAAATAATATATACCTGACAGGAGCCCATACATTCTCCTGTCTCCAATAATATATACCTGACAGGAGCCCATACATTCTGCTGCCTCCAATAATATATACCTGACAGGAGCCCATACATTCTCCTACCTACAATAACATATACCTGACAGGAGCCCATACATTCTGCTGCCTCCAATAATATATACCTGACAGGAGCCCATACATTCTCCTGCCTCCAATAATATATACCTGACAGGAGCCCATACATTCTCCTACCTCCAATAATATATACCTGACAGGAGCGCATACATTCTCCTACCTCCAATAATATATACCTGACAGGAGCCCATACATTCTCCTGCCTCCAATAATTTATACCTGACAGGAGCCCATACATTCTGCTGCCTCCAATAATATATACCTGACAGGAGCCCATACATTCTCCTGACTCCAATAATATATACCTGACAGGAGCCCATACATTCTCCTGCCTCCAATAATATATACCTGACAGAAGCCCATACATTCTCCTGCCTCCAATAATATATACCTGACAGGAGCCCATACATTCTCCTACCTCCAATAATATATACCTGACAGGAGCCCATAGATTCTGCTGCCTCCAATAATATATACCTGACAGGAGCCCATACATTCTCCTGCCTCCAATAATATATACCTGACAGGAGCCCATACATTCTGCAGCCTCCAATACTATATACCTGACAGGAGCCCATACATTCTCCTGCCTCCAATAATATATACCTGACAGGAGCCCATGCATTCTGCTGCCTCCAATAATATATACCTGACAGGAGCCCATAGATTCTCCTGCCTCCAATAATATATACCCGACAGGAGCCCATACATTCTCCTGCCTCCAATAATATATACCTGACAGGAGCCCATACATTCTGCTGCCTCCAATAATATATACCTGACAGGAGCCAATACATTCTCCTGCCTCCAATAATATATACCTGACAGGAGCCCATACATTCTCCTGCCTCCAATAATATATACCTGACAGGAGTCCATACATTCTGCTGCCTCCAATAATATATACCTGACAGGAGTCCATACATTCTGCTGCCTCCAATAATATATACCTGACAGGAGCCCATACATTCTGCTGCCTCCAATAATATATACCTGACAGGAGCCCATACATTCTGCTGCATCCAATAATATATACCTGACAGGAGCCCATACATTCTGCTGCCTCCAATAATATATACCTGACAGGAGTCCATACATTCTGCTGCCTCCAATAATATATACCTGACAGGAGCCCATACATTCTGCGGCCTCCAATAATATATACCTGACAGGAGCCCATACATTCTGCTGCCTCCAATAATATATACCTGACAGGAGCCCATACATTCTCCTGGCTCCAATAATATATACCTGACAGGAGCCCATACATTCTCCTGCCTCCAATAATATATACCTGACAGGAGCCCATACATTCTCCTGCCTCCAATAATATATACCTGACAGGAGCCCATACATTCTCCTGCCTCCAATAATATATACCTGACAGGAGCCCATACATTCTGTTGCCTCCAATAATATATACCTGACAGGGGCCCATACATTCTGCTGCCTCCAATAATATATACCTGACAGGAGCCCATACATTCTGCTGGCTCCAATAATATATACCTGACAGGAGCCCATACATTCTGCTGGCTCCAATAATATATACCTGACAGGAGCCCATAGATTCTGCTGCCTCCAATAATATATACCTGACAGGAGCCCATACATTCTGCCTCCAATAATATATACCTGACAGGAGCCCATAGATTCTCCTACCTCCAATAATATATACCTGACAGGAGCCCATACATTCTCCTGCCTCCAATAATATATACCTGACAGGAGCCCATACATTCTGTTGCCTCCAATAATATATACCTGACAGGGGCCCATACATTCTGCTGCCTCCAATAATATATACCTGACAGGAGCCCATACATTCTGCTGGCTCCAATAATATATACCTGACAGGAGCCCATATATTCTGTTGGCTCCAATAATATATACCTGACAGGGGCCCATACATTCTGCTGCCTCCAATAATATATACCTGACAGGAGCCCATACATTCTCCTACCTCCAATAATATATACCTGACAGGAGCCCATACATTCTCCTGCCTCCAATAATATATACCTGACAGGAGCCCATACATTCTCCTGCCTCCAATAATATATACCTGACAGGAGCCCATACATTCTCCTGCCTCCAATAATATATACCTGACAGGAGCCCATACATTCTCCTACCTCCAATAATATATACCTGACAGGAGCCCATACATTCTCCTGCCTCCAATAATATATACCTGACAGGGGCCCATACATTCTGCTGCCTCCAATAATATATACCTGACAAGAGCCCATACATTCTGCTGCCTTCAATAATATATACCTGACAGGGGCCCATACATTCTGCTGCCTCCAATAATATATACCTGACAGGAGCCCATACATTCTGCTGCCTTCAATAATATATACCTGACAGGAGCCCATACATTCTCCTGCCTCCAATAATATATACCTGACAGGGGCCCATACATTCTCCTGCCTCCAATAATATATACCTGACAAGAGCCCATACATTCTGCTGCCTTCAATAATATATACCTGACAGGAGCCCATACATTCTCCTGCCTCCAATAATATATACCTGACAGGGGCCCATACATTCTCCTGCCTCCAATAATATATACCTGACAAGAGCCCATACATTCTCCTGCCTCCAATAATATATACCTGACAGGAGCCCATACATTCTCCTGCCTCCAATAATATATATCTGACAGGAGCCCATACATTCTGCTGCCTCCAATAATATATACCTGACAGGAGCCCATACATTCTGCTGCCTCCAATAATATATACCTGACAGGAGCCCATACATTCTCCTGCCTCCAATAATATATATCTGACAGGAGCCCATACATTCTGCTGCCTCCAATAATATATACCTGACAGGGGCCCATACATTCTGCTGCCTCCAATAATATATACCTGACAGGAGTCCATACATTCTCCTGCCTCCTCTTCTGTCCTAGGTTAGGGCTATACGGTGACTTTGAACACTGCACCTGTCTTGCAACCAATCTCTACTCTACTATATCGAAGTGCAAGTGAATGGGGTCACATTGCAACCCCAAGGGTACTGTGACTGCGACAAGCAGGTAGCAATAAAATCTAATGAGTTTGGACTTTTTTCCACATTGACATCTGGAGGAAATGAGAGAACAGCAGAAGCTCCGGCTTCCACCAGAAGTCTGATTTATTTGACAGACATTGTCACGCGATTGCCGGGAGAGCCTGTACCGAAATCAATGGAATGGCACTAGCATCGGAGGTGAATATAAGGGCTCGCGTATAACTCGGACGAGTGCAATCCGATGTTTTATCGGATAGCACTCGGACCAATATTATATGATGGGGCAGTGCAGATCTGCGTCTTTTTCTACAGACCAAATTGGCTGCAAGTGGCTCCAGAAATTAAATCACGCAGACCCTTTGAAGTCTATGGGTGCATGTAAAACATCAGACTGCACTCAAATGACATCCCAGTGCAGTCCGATTTACGCAGACTCAGACAATGGAGAAGATGGAGGAATGAAGGTCTCTATATTCTCCGCACTTATGATACAGTTCTCTACTACGAGAGAATCACATCACACTAAGCTGATTATCAAACGCTGATCAGAGGTTGAGTCGAGAGTCATTTACACGATCGATCGGATTCTCTCAGAAGAAGCATCACTCGTGTGACCGCAGCCGAACTATTATTATTTTACTGGGGGGAAAAACATAGGGATTGAGAAGGGGTTGTCCAAGTAGTGGTCAACCCCTTTCATTTACATGCATTGCATTTTTTTTCAATTGACTTTTAAGTTTTACCAACTTCGCTGTGTTGCCGCACTGGGACTTTTTCCTACTCACTTTTCCTTGTAGTTTTTATGGTATTGTTTGGAAAAACACTAACATATTTGGTTTTATATTGAATATTTCTTGTTACGCATTGCAGGAAAAAGAATCATTCACATGAACGATCACTTATTTTTATAGCGGTTCTCAGGGGTTCTTAGGTGTCAAAAAAGGTTGGAAAAACCCTGTGACATATTCAGTTTTATATAGAATTTCTTGCTACACATTCCAGGAAAAAAATATAATTCACACGATCTATTGCATAATGTAATAGCAGTTCATTTTCTGGAAGAAGTTGTGGTCAGTTTCCAACTCTTACTCAATACAGAGCTTTTAGTGTTTATTATACATCATGTTACTATGTGCAATTGCAATTTCCTGTAGACGATATACATCGCACAGACTACAGCAGTGCCTTTATTAGGAGATATTTTTATTTGCCCTTATTTTTACTTCTAGTAAAGCCCAAAAGGAAAGCAAACACGTGTAAGGGGAAGAAATGTGAATTTAAACTCCTGTTTACATGGCAGGCGGTGCGAAGCCGGCAGCAATGTCTGTGAACGTCGCTACATTACACTCCTGCTCCTTCAATCTATCAGGACCTGGTCAGGTGCCAAACGTTCAGAGACAGCTGGGAACCCTGATGATAACATATATATGTGTCACCCTGGCCTGGATGCCACAAAATGTAATAAAGCTGTGTCTGAGAGCAAGGGGGAGGTTCTCTAGTCAGGGGAACATTAGCATGCAGTACCTCCTGTCTCAGGCCAGTAGGGGGGGGCAGGCTGCCCCTATAAAAGCTGGTACTGGAGGCAGGGTTAGAGAGAACTGGATGACCTGTCTCAGTACTGAGATGTGTCCCGGAGCAGAGCAGGGACAGAAAGTTGTATTGCACCTAAGAGGAAGTGTGGCAGGAGGAGAGCCACAAGCCAGAGACAAGAGGCGAAGTGAGCCTGTCTTGGCAGATAAAGGACTTATTTTACCAGACTTTGGAGTCTGAGGCTGGGAGGATTCCACATTCTCCAGCAGATAACCAGTCCGCAGGGGACTGTATATTCCTTGGCCTAAGAAGCCTGGAGGCTCTGCCACAACAGAAGGGACCAGTAAAGCCGTACAAGGCTGGGAGCAGAAAGGAACCCACGTCGCAGGTCATACAGGCGAGAATACATGGAGAGCTCGGAAACGTGGGCTGTTATCCTATAAGGAGGAGATAGCCAGAAGGAGGGCAGAAAGCACGGTAGGCCTACACCCTCACCCTGACCAGGGCCAATTTCCCCGTTGCTCTCAGACATCCAGGTCCCCTCCTAGCCGGGACTGTTTGTGGGTCAGTTTACCTGTTCTAGAAAGACCCTGGACTGCAACCTGTTGTCTGTGTGCTCCTTGCTCCTCCAGCACTATCAGCACTGGGACTCTCACTACCATCACTCCCACCATCCATTATACTGCCCTGGGGCCGTACTCTTCCCGTGGGGAGTCACACTACCCTAGCTGCACACCTCATCAGCCCCAGCGGTCTGCATGCAGCGGCGGTTCCTAATAACCGCAATCCACGGGTGGCGTAGTCGGACATTATCATCAGCACATAAAGGACTACCACTGGCCTGACCACCCTGAGCCAAGGAACCGGGTTGCCACTACTACTCCCATCGTTCCCCTACTGCCCGGATCCGAGTGCCCCACGGCCCAGGGGGCGAGTCATATATAACCTGTCTTTTTCAGCCCACATAGTGCTCAGTGAGCCCTATGCAGTTGTAAGGTGCCCAAGACGGTAGCTGTGGGCAAACTACTGCTCCATAACGCCGTGGAACTTTACAAACAAATTGTCCCAGTTCATGATACTACAAAACCGTTTTTTTTTTTTTTTTTTTAATAAAATCACAACAACTCAGGTATGGATAAATAATGGCCGTGAAGTTTATTTCGGGTAACTTTATTACATAATTAGAATATTAATAATCAAACAATCAATTAAAGAATTTTCCATATAAATACATCCAATCCACTCGGCATTCACTGGGCGATTTTTCCGCAAATCAACTATCACTACAAATTAAAAAAAAAAACTAAAACAAGGGGGAGGGAGGGCGGGATCTTCTTTTCTTCTGACAGCTGGAATGCCGCACAGCTGGCGAACAGCTGTCTTTATATCTTGCATTCCTTCCCCCATTTTTCTTGACAGCCAATCAAATCCAAGGACATTTGACCGCCAAAAATCCAGTTTAAGCAAGAATAATCTGCTTGTGGCTACCACAGCTGACCTTTATAAAGCAGTTAACCCTTTCATAACCAAAAATAAAACAGAGCAATTGTACCACCAAAAATGAATATAAGGGTCTGTATTATCATGAGACCCCCCTCATAATGGCCTACTGAGGTGGGGGGCCTTCATTAGTGTTGTACTGTGTACATTGGATCGTACTCACTTGCAGGCAGGAGGCCTTCGCTGTGTCCACGTCCTCAGTTCCAAGACCAGCCACACACACATCAAGGGACACTCGGTTTGTTTTAACAAGTTCAACTTTACTGGACAGTTCAAGTACATCAGTTTTTAACACGCACGGGCACAGCACCCTCCAGTTCTTGTTCCATCAACACAGTACATTTCAAGCATCTGCTTATGCTCAGCTGCTCCACCCCTTCGTCGGCCGTTCCAACCCCGGGTAGATCCAACTGGAACCGCACCCACTTTTCCCTCCTTTTCCCTCCGCCACCACCTTAGCCTTGACGGGGTTCCTCCTACACATACACCTGTGGTCGAGATATCGGGGCCACCTCCTGAACTGGCACCTTTTTCAGGGACTTCAGACATTCGGCTGGCCACAGGGCCTCAGCCACACTGTCATGGCCGCTTCTGTTTTGGGATCCGGCTCCTGACTCGAGACCTCTGGCTTTTTCAGTCTTCCCGGCCGCACCTCCTCTGACTGCCGGACCAGCTGCACCTTCCACCTGGACCTTCCCCGTCCCCCACGGTCACCACGCCATATCGCCGACCGTCTCTCTCTCTAGTCACTCCGGACTGCTCCTTCTCCATCATTCTCACCAGCAATGGCGCCAGCCTGCTCTGCTTGAGGCATAATCTTCAGTTGCTCCACCTCTTCCGGGCTGGGACTTCTTCCGGATCACCTGTCCATTTCTTGGGAGTCTCCGCGGCTAGCATAAATGGGTGGGGTTTCTTTTTTTGCCCATGGCACAACTTATGATGGGATGACACAACTGGGCCTGGGTGGGCACCATTCACAATGGGATGACCTCTCTAGACAGGTCACTCTCCAGGTCGGACAGGCTTTTGTGCCATTTTGTTTTCCGCATGCCCACGACAGGCGGCGTTCCCTCTGGTTTTTGCGCCATCGTCCATCATCTTGGGTTAGTCACCATCTGTAGATGCATCCAAAAGCTTCCCTGCATCTTTCCAGTTTCCTTGATGCATGATTTCATCCTGCCAACTACGCCAAGTTGTAAGGTGCCCAGGAAAATAGCCATGGGCGAGCTGCTGCTCCATAACACCCTGGCACTTTACAAATGAAATGTGTCCCAGTCCATAAGTGTTGTGCTGTGTACATTGCATTGTATTCACTTGCAGGCCGGAGGTCTTCACTGTCTCCATGTCCTCATTTCCAGGACCAGCAGCACACACATCAGGGGACACCCGGTTCATTTTAACAAGTTCAATCTTACTGGACATTTCAAGTACATCAGTCTTTAACACGCAGTATCAGGCACAGCACCCTCCGGTTCTTGGTACATCAACACAGTATATTTCAAGCATTTGCTTATGTTTAGCTCGGACTATCCCTACTTTAACAGGTCCTGCTAGCCCTACGGATTCCCCGTCTGGCATCACAGTATTCCCGAGATCCACTACGTTTCTCTCACACATTTCCCCGTCCTGTTTTCCTCAGCATGGAAGGGATAAAGGCACTCTCCTCAGTGTCTAGTTTGGGCCTTAGGCCCCGGACGTTGCAGGAAGGTCCGCAGCAAATTTGATACGACCTCATACCGCCAGAACAATATGTATTTCACTGCCACTTGAACTCGATTTTGCCTGGCCCATGTGCTTAACCTCGTGTTTCAGCGGTTTCTCAAATCCTACCCGAAGCTGCCGGATCTGCTTGTTAAAGTACGCCGCTTGTATGCCCATTTTAGAAAGTCAGCTGCAGCTTCCGCCGCCCTTGCAGTTTTTCAGCAGCGTTTTCAGCTTCCGGCACACCGACTGGTGTGTGATGTCCCCACGCATTGGAACTCTACCCTCCACATGTTGCAAAGGATTTGAAAGCAGAAGAGAGCAGTTGTGGAGTACCAGCTTCAACAAGGCCATCGATATTCAGGTCAGACTCCACACAAAAGACCTCAGGAGTGGACCTGGATGTCTGACATATGTACCATCCTGACAAACTTTGAGGAGTCCACCAAGATGGTAAGTGGCGATGACGCCATCATTAGCGTCAGCATCCCACTTGTCTGTCTTTTGCAACGCTCTCTGCAGAGAATTAAAGAGGAGGCATTGCAGCCAGAGTATTATGAGATGGACCAAGAAGCCGTAATGGGCGATTACACACAGCCCAGCCTCATCTCATCCCAACGTGCATTGGGGGACAATGAGGGAGAGGAGGAGGAGGAAGAACAGGAGCTGGTATCATGCGCTGTAGACGGTAGTAACTGTACAACTGTCATACCGTCGGTTCAGCGTGGGTGGCCTGAGGACAGGGGGGAAGAGGAGGAAGAGGAGAGCATGGTCAGTCGTCATCTTGGTGAGGACACAGAAGTCTTGCCCGTTACCAGTCTGGCACACATGGCTGACTTTATGTTACGCTGCCTTAACCATGACCCTCGCGTTGTCAAAATGTTGGGTGACAGTCATTACTGGTTGGTGACACTTTTAGACCCCCGCTACAAGGAGAACTTTCACTCTCTTATTCCTGAGGTGGAGAGGTCTACAAAAATGTGGCAGTACCAGAAGGCCCTTGCTGCAGAACTGTTAAAAAAATTCCCATCTGAACACGCTAGTGGCAGAGGTCACAGTTCGTTGACCAACCAAGGTGTACAGGCGATAGAGACGCAACTCCAATCCAGCAGAGGCAGGGGAACACTGTCAACGTTCTGGGACAGTTTTCTGAGACCCACCCAGCTTAAAGGCCCTGAGGCGCGGGGTACTCTCACAAGGAGTGGAAAGTTTCAAAAGATGGTGAGGGAGTACCTTGCCGACCGTACGAGCGTCCTCCGTGAATCCTCTGTGCCTTTTAATTATTCGGTATCCAAGCTGGACACTTGGAATGAACACGCTCTGTACGCCTTGGAGGTCCTGGCCTGCCCTGCCGCTAGCGTGTTATCGGAGCGTGTTTTTAGTGCCGCTGGGGGAAATATAACTGATAAGCGCACTCGCCTGTCAACTGACAATGCTGACAAGCTGACCCTTATCAAAATGACCAAGGGATGGATGGGGCCAGACTTCTCATCACCACCAAATGACAGCAGAGTAACATAAAGTCCAGTCCACTGTGTTATTTCGGAAGGTGTATTCCCATGCACCGCTTCACACCCACACATGGGTATATGCTTCCTTATTTTGGCTGTTTTTTGCTCTTCTCCTTATCCTCAGCCTCCACCACCACTATACCACCGGGGTGACCGTGGTCCGTGTTGCCAGCATTGCAAGTTCCTCCGTCCTAATTTTTGGCATCTTTTGCTTGGAAGGCATAGGCAAAGACTATGGGAGACCCACTCCCCAATAATGGGAATAATGTTTTTAATATGCTGTACTGCATGGCTCTTGTAAGGGGCATTGCAAGTTCCTCCTTTCTAATTTTTGGCAAATTTTGCTTTCGAAGGCATAGGCAAAGACTATGGGAGACCTACTCCCCAATAATGAGAATAATGTTTTTAATATTCTGTACTGCATGGCTCTTGTAAGGGGCATTAAAACCGTCTTGTTAAGCTACTGCGACCTCCACCACTCTTCCAAGGGGCATTAAAACCGTCTTGTTAAGCTACTGCGACCTCCACCACTCTTCCAAGGGGCATTAAAACTGTCTTGTTAAGCTACTGCGACCTCCACCACTCTTCCAAGGGGCATTAAAACCGTCTTGTTAAGCTACTGCGACCTCCACCACTCTTCCAAGGGGCATTAAAACCGTCTTCTTAAGCTACTGCAACCTCCACCACTTTTCCAAGGGGCATTAAAACTGTCTTGTTAAGCTACTGCGACCTCCACCACTCTTCCAAGGGGCATTAAAACCGTCTTGTTAAGCTACTGCGACCTCCACCACTCTTCCAAGGGGCATTGATATTGTCATTTTATTCCACTGCGACCTCTACCACTCTTCCAAGGGGCATTAAAACCGTCTTGTTAAGCTACTGCGACCTCCACCACTTTTCCAAGGGGCATTAAAACTGTCTTGTTAAGCTACTGCGACCTCCACCACTCTTCCAAGGGGCATTAAAACCGTCTTGTTAAGCTACTGCGACCTCCACCACTCTTCCAAGGGGCATTGATATTGTCTTTTTATTCCACTACGACCTCTACCACTCTTCCAAGGGGCATTAAAATTGTCTTGTTAAGCTACTGCGACCTCCACCACTCTTCCAAGGGGCATTGATATTGTCTTTTTATTCCACTGCGACCTCCACCACTTTTCCAAGGGGCATTAAAACCGTCTTGTTAAGCTACTGCGACCTCCACCACTCTTCCAAGGGGCATTGATATTGTCTTTTTATTCCACTGCGACCTCCACCACTTTTCCAAGGGGCATTAAAACCGTCTTGTTAAGCTACTGCGACCTCCACTACTCTTACAAGAGGCATTAAAACCGTCTTGTTAAGCTACTGCGACCTCCACCACTCTTCCAAGGGGCATTAAAACGGTCTTGTTAAGCTACTGCGACCTCCATCACTTTTCCAAGGGGCATTAAAACCGTCTTGTTAAGCTACTGTGACCTCCACCACACTTCCAAGGGGCATTAAAACAGTCTTGTTAAACCACTCTGAACTCCACAGCTCTTCCGAGGGGCATTGAAATGTTGTTTTTAATTACCTCTAACCTCCACGACTCTTCCAACAGGCATTGCATTTCCTCCTAATTTTAGTCAGCTTTTGCTTTTCAATGCATAGGCGAACACTAAGGGAGACCCACTCCCCAATAATGGGTAGAAGGTTTTTAGTACGCTGTAATCCACGTCTGTTTCAAGGGGCATTGCAGTTCCTCATAATTTTTGGAAAGCCTTCCATTCACTGCTTAGGCCAACAGTGTACAGGAGACCCAGTTGCTATAAATGGAAAAAACGGTTTAGTTAAGGCCCTCTGATCTCCATGTCACTTCCAAGGGGCATTGGAGTGCCTCGAAATTTTTGGTAGGCATTGCACTCACTGTATGCCCTATAAATGTGTAGCTGAACCGCTCCTTTTGGTACAGAAACATATTCTACAAGACATGTGTGGTTGACTGGCCTGATATTGATGTGAATGGTCCCTGTTCCTCCTGCTCTTTCTCCTTTGCCACCACCTCATCCATCATTCATCACCTGAAGCTTTGTTTTAACTGGAGTCATAGAACTGGGATAGTAGCAGGAAAACATCCAGCAATCCTCGGAGGAGGTAGGATATGCGCCAAAACGCTGACCACCTCAGGCCTAGCCGCTACTACATACATGCGCTTGCATTCCAAGGAACAGAAAGCTAAGTTGATGGATGGTCTCATGATCATGAATAATTTACTCGTTGTGTAGGAGGCCGACCACTGCTGCTGTCTACCTTCTGAACTTTGTGTTGAAGCTTGATTGACCCAGGACCCGCAATCCTCTATGTCTGGAGGACGTGTTGCATCCCAGTGTCCAACTGTGTCCCGGCTTCCACAATATTAACCCAGTGTGAAGGCGTCAGTGAAATGGACCATCCCTGGCCACATTCACTTGTCCACGTGTTTGTGGTTAGGCTGTCCTTCAAATAGGGGCGCCTCAGGACCGTTTATGGACACCCGGCCGCCCCCTGCCAGCTGGGGACCAAGCGTGGACACCTGGCCCCCTGGCGGCTGGGACCGAGTGTGGACACCCGGCCGCGGGGCGACTGGGGACCGAGTATGGACACCCGGCCGCCCCCCTGGCGGCTGGGGACCAAGCGTGGACACCCGGCCGCCGGTCGGCTGGGGACTGAGTATGGATACCAAGCCGTCGACGCAGCCATGACGTGGTGGCCAGATTCCGCCTCCGCCCAATTTCAAGTGCAAGCAAGCTAGCAGTATGGTATTGCAGCCTGGGGGTGGGTGGGTGGCAGGCTGCACACTTACGCTTGCATTCCAAGGAAACAAAGCAGATGCTAACTTCTATCATCATCATCATGCTCCTCACCTTGGCACTCTCAACTCCCCTGATGGAGAAGCCAGGGCCCACCGGAGGAGTCTGGTTGTCTGGTGGGCTCGACCAATGCTGCCCTAAAGCAGGCCAGGCTAAGAAAAGTGTGGGGAAGATTACCGGGACAAATAGGGGCGGCTGGGGACCGTTTATGGACACCCGGCCGCCCCCTGGCGGCTGGGGACCAAGCGTGGACACCCGGCCGCCGGGTGGCTGGGGACTGAGTATGGATACCAGGCCGCCGACGCAGCCATGATGTGGTGGAAAGATTCTGCCTCCACATGCCTAAAAGGCCCAATTTCAAGTGCAAGCAAGCAAGCAGTATGGTATTGCAGCCTGGGGGTGGGTGGGTGGCAGGCTGCATACTTGTGCTTGCATTGCAAGGAATGGGGGAGGTACAATTGAACACTGCCCTGGGACAAGAACTTGCACGGGGATAGTTGCAAGTCTGCATCTTCTGATGCGGCAAGGATCACTTCTGATGGGCACACTTTTAGGCAGTGACCTGGGTGTCAGAGATGCTTCCAGGGGTCTTCCCCATGCTGTTCCCATGTCTTTTCAGCACTGTATGCATGTGTCACACAGCACATGGCCAGATAAGGTTGTAAAATGTTAAAATGACATTTCCCGGTGAATGCATTTGTCACGGTTGAAAGCAATACAAAAGTGCAAAAATGCATAAAAAATGCTACTTGTGAACATAGCCCAAGGTGTGGAGGAGTATTTTTGTTTTTGGTTATTTATTTTACCTTATACACAAGTCTTTACCCTGGAAAGGAAGTTCCTTAACATATTTCACAGGAAAGTACTTTCAGTTTAGTTTTTGAACGTTTTATTGTGAGCCCGTAAAAGTGGCTTAATACTTCTGACCACGTTGTTGACAGCAGTGACCTGGAGGTCAGAAATGCTTCCTCGGGCGATCCCCATGCTGTCCCCATGTCATTTGAGCACTGTCACTATCGTTTTGGGCACTTTTTAGGCTTTCTACTGACTACCGGGGGTACCGCCGCAAAAATGCTCGAGTCTCCCATAGACTAACATTGGGCTCGTTGCTCGGGTCAAGCACTTGAGTATCACGGTGAGCTCAGCCCGAGCTTCGAGCACCCGAGCATTTTAGTGCTCGCTCAACACTAATTATCACCTTCCCCATGCAGCCCCACGCAAGTAACATAAACCCTTTTCCTGTGAAAGCCCCCCCAATAAGCAGCCCCATACAAGTAACAGCAGCCATTTCCCTATGCAACCACCATATAGTACCATCATCCATACTTCTTTGCCCTCAAAATACATCCTCAGAGCACTCACACTGAGTCCTGTGTTCTCATTCCCCTCTGCACACGGCTCCATTGTGCAGCTCCTCAGTCCTCTCCACTCCAGTAACCTCAGCACAATGCTGCTTACCTCTTCACTGGACTGGAGGAGCCCCCTTTTGGTGACATCATTGCCTCAAAAAATCAATTCCACTGTAGTGGCTACCCTGCGGAGATATGTGAGTGAGCTGCAGATGGCGGCGCACATAAGATTATAATGAGGACAATCTGGTGTTGGGCTTCCCCAGAGCCCCGGGTGGTAGCCCAGATTGCCCTCATTATAATCCACCTATGGATACATCGTTGGATTCAGGGTCTCTTTGCCTACATTATACTGCTCTCAGATGATGTAGCAAAAACCTGCTGACAGATTACCTATAATATATGAATAGCTGTACTAGACTTTCTTTTCATATGTATCATCACCATTTCACAGAAACAGAGTCATCGTTGTCCATTCACACTTTGCTTTAATTTTCCAGGTAGCACCTGAAAAACTCAAATGTGAATATAGATTTGTTGCTATAAGTAACAAAATAACAAGTCCTCAGAAACAATTTTTATGTATGAGGTTAGATGTCAGACTTGCTGCAAAATAATATTTGTAAACTTATTTGTGCAAAGAAAAAGGAACTGAGAGTGAGAAACACCGGACGGCGAGCTGTAAAGACCCTCACAAACATGAGTCCGGACACTTCATGTTTATATTCTTAGAGTACATGACATCTCACATTTAATGCTGGTTTGCATTTTTTCAGATTTTGTTTTACTTGTGGATCATTTCATGTATCAAACAATATAATAAGGAGGGTTCTTCAAAAGTGGCGGCGTTTCTTATCCAGGAAATGTTACTCCAGTCCCAGACTAGCATATCATTTCTGGTGAAGCTCATGGAGGCACATCTTATCAATGGCATGGGTCTCCATGCGCTTCACCAGAAATGTTCCTTCACACACGCCTCTAAATGAATTTGGCGAATCTTATTCTTGCACGCACCTCATTAAAATTGGAGTATGAAATACCAGTCTTAATGAATCGCGTCCTTAGTCTTACAAATAGTATAAGATGCAAGCATGTGGCCTTTGTAAATGGGACTTGTGTGAACTCCGGCTCTAATCTCAAGTATAAAAAGTTTTTAACAATAAATGCCCATTAACCCTATCTTTTCCCTATTGTCCTATTTTAAGCCCAAAGCTCTATACCCATCATATTACATAAACGATGAAAAATAGCCTCAAGTACTCATGGATTTAACCCCTTAACTACCGCTAATATGCATTAAAATGGCAGCCGATGAGCAAGCGGTAAAATGCTGGAGTGCTGAGTACTGGAATCGGGCAGGTCAGATGCTCGGACGGGCTTGACACGAGTAACGAGTATAATGGAGGTCACAGGGAAACTCAAGCATTTTTCCGGAAGGCCCTAACAGGAGGGCTGGGGGTGACAGACACATTTCTGAAATGGATAGAAGCAGTGCTGAAATGGACTGGGAACAGCATGGGGGGGACCCTGGAAGCATCTCTGACTCCCACGTCGCTGCTGGGAACAATGGTGTCAGAGTATTACTCCACTTTTACAGACTGGCAATAAAACATAAAAAAACAAAGATAAAATGTATTTTACTGGAAAAAAGGTTAGTAAATCTGCTTTTCTGTATAATGACTGTATACGGCAAAATTAAAAAGAGAAAAAAGAAAAACGCCTCCTCCACCTCTTAATAGCCGGGCCATCTCTCACTGTATTTCCCCTTCGCCTATGACTACAGCAGATGACATAGTAGAGGGGGAAATAAAACTACACCCACCAGTAGTCACCTTTTAATGTAATTTTAACATTTTACCACCTTATGTCGGCATGTGGTGTGTGTGACACGGCCAGACACATCCTGTTTAATTTATGAAGAAGGGTCTCTGAAACCCCCAAAGTCCAAACGGACAATGCAAGGACTGCCAAAAATTAGAAAGAAGAGGGCCTCCGATACACCCTGTATTAGACATAAAGGGGGACCTCATACACATTCTGTTAAAATTGTTAGGCAGTGGAACTCCTAGACTCATAACGCCAATGCACTAAGTGCAAGGGCTGCCAAAAATTAGAAGGAGGTTCTGCAATGCACCCTGGAAGACACGTAGTGGAGGGCTTCAGAAAACATTTTTTTCCCATTTTAAAGGAGTGTAACTTCAAGAACGGATAAAGGCTAAGTGAAAGTGTAAAAAACATTTACCCCTGGGGGGTATACATATATACACTGCTCAAAAAAATAAAGGGAACACTCAAATACCCCATCCTAGATCTGAATGAATGAAATATTCTCATTGAATACTTTGTTCTGTAGAAAGCTGAATGTGCTGACAACAAAATCACACAAAAATCATCAATGGAAATCACATTTATTAACCAATGGAGGCCTGGATTTGGAGTCACCCCCAAAAATTAAAGTGGAAAAACACACTACAGGCTGATCCAACTTTGATGTAATGTCCTTAAAACAAGTCAAAATGAGGCTCAGTATTGTGTGTGGCCTCCACGTGCCTGTATGGCCTCCCTACAACGCCTGGGCATGCTCCTGATGAGGCTGAGTATTGTGTATGGCCTCCACGTGCCTGTATGACCTCCCTACAACGCCTGGGCATGCTCCTGATGAGGCTGAGTATTGTGTGTGGCCTCCACGTGCCTGTATGACCTCCATACAAAGCCTGGGCATGCTCCTGATGAGGCTGAGTATTGTGTGTGGCCTCCACGTGCCTGCATGACCTCCCTACAACGCCTGGGCATGCTCCTGATGAGGTTGCGGATGGTCTCTTGTGGGATCTCCTCCCAGACCTGGACTAAAGCATCCGCCAACTCCTGGACAGTCTGTGGTGTGACGTTCGTGGATGGAGGGAGACATGATGTCCCAGATGTGCTCAATCGGATTCAGGTCTGGAGAACGGGCGGCCAGTCCATAGCTTCAATGCCTTCATCTTGCAGGAACTGCTGACACACTCCAGCCACATGAGGTCTGGCATTGTCCTGCATTAGGAGGAACCCCGGGCCAACTGCACCAGCATATGGTCTCACAAGGGGTCTGAGGATCTCATCTTGGTACCTAATGGCAGTCAGGCTACCTCTGGCGAGCACATGGAGGGCTGTGCGGCCCTCCAAAGAAATGACACCCCACACCATTACTGACCCACTGCCAAACCGGTCATGCTGAAGGATGCAGATCGCTCTCCACGGCGTCTCCAGACTCTGTCACGTCTGTCACATGTGCTCAGTGTGAACATGCTTTCATCTGTGAAGAGCACAGGGCACCAGTGGCGATTCTGCCAGTCCTGGTGTTCTGTGGCAAATGCCAAGCGTCCTGCACGGCGTTGGGCTGTGAGCACAACCCCTATCTGTGGACGTCGGGCCCTCATAACACCCTCATGGAGTCAGTTTCTAACCGTTTGTGCAGACACATGCACATTTGTGGCCTGCTGGAGGTCATTTTGCAGGGGTCTGGCAGTGCTCCTCCTGTTCCTCCTTGCACAAAGGCGGAGGTAGCGGTCCTGCTGCTGGGTTGTTGCCCTCCTATGGCCCCCTCCACGTCTCCTGGTGTACTGGCCTGTCTCCTGGTAGCGCCTCCAGCCTCTGGACACTACGCTGACAGACACAGCAAACCTTCTTGCCACAGCTCGCATTGATGTGCCATCCTGGATGAGCTGCACTACCTGAGCAACTTCTGTGGGTTGTAGAGTCCGTCTCATGCTACCACGAGCGTGAAAGCACAACCAACATTCAAAAATGACCAAAACATCAGCCAGAAAGCATTGGTACTGAGATGTGGTCTGTGGTCCCCACCAGCAGAACCACTCCTTTATTGAGTGTATCTTGATAATTGCCAATAATTTCCATCTATTGTCTATTCCATTTGCACAGCAGCATGTGAAATTGATTGTCAATCAGTGTTGCTTCCTAAGTGGACAGTTTGATTTCACAGAAGTTTGATTTACTTGGAATTATATTCTGTTGTTTAAGTGTTCCCTTTATTTTTTTTAAGCAGTGTATATGTAAGAGAATTGTAGAGGTAGGCCTCATACACATCCTGTAAAAATTATGAAGGAGGACATCATACACACCCTCGAAAAATTAAAAGCGAGAGTCGGATGATGACCCTCTAGAAATTATAAGCAAGAGCCGCTTGTTTACAATCCAAAAATGATGAGCAAGGGCTGCATAATGACTCTCTAAAAATTATGAGTGAGGGCCCCCTGTTAACCCTCTAAAAATTATGAGTGAGGGCCGCCTGATGACCTTCTAAAAATTATAAGAGAGGGCCGCATGATGACCCTCTAAAAATTTGAAGCGAGGGCCGCATGATGACCCTGTTGATATAACCTTTTTTTAATGGGAAGGGTGCATGGGAATACACCAGAAAAAAGGAACATTTGAATTGGCTTTATGTTCCATTGTTGTCATCCAGTGGGATTGAGAAGTCTGGGCCAATCCTGGCATTGTTCATTTTGATAAGAGTCAGCCTGTCAGCAATTTCAGTTGACAGGCGGATGCGCCTATCAGTTATTATGTATAGCACTAAAAACCTGCTCTGACAAAATGCTAGCGGCAGGGCAGGCCAGTACCTCCAAGGCATAGAGGAACAGTTCATGCCACGTGTCGAGCTTGGATACCCAATAGGTGTACGCCACAGAGGAATCACAGAGGATGCTTGTACGGATGGCTAAGTACTCCTTCACAATCCAAAACTTTTCCCTCCTTATCAGACTACCCCGCGCATCAGGGCCTGGGCGATGGGATGGTCTAATGAAACTGTCCCAGACTTTTGAAAATGTTCCATTGCCTCTGTTGGACCTGGTGTGTGTCTCCCTTGTCTCTCCTCCTTGGTTGCCCAAGGAACTATGACCTCTGCCACCAGCATTGTCAGATGGGAATTTTTGTACTAATTGTTTGACTACGGCCTTTTAATGTTGCACCATTTTGCTAGCCCTCTCTGCCACAGGAAGGAGAGATGTAAAGTTCTCCTTGTAGCGTGGGTCAAGAAGAGTGAACAACCAGTAATCAGTGTTGGCCAAAAATCGTATAACATGAGGGTCATGGGAAAGGCAGCGGGACATAAAGTCAGCCATGTGTGCCAGACTCCCAACAAGCAAGAATTCCCTGTCCCCACCATTATTATGTAACATACCTGGCGGCGCCCTTGCATGGTGGTCCATCTCCCACTGTGCAAGAGCGCGCACTTGATCTCCAGTCCAGAATGTCTCTCTGGCTTCCCTCCATGCTGTCTGTTTGTGTCTGTTTCTGCTGCTTAAGGGCGGTGCCCGATCACTTCCTGCTTTTTGTACCTGCTGTGGGTCACACCCCTTGTGCGTCCTCAGCCTATTGCTGTCTGTCACCTGGTATATAACCCAGCTGCTCCAATCAATCCCTGCCTGAGCATTGTGTTTCATTCAGTGTGTGCTTGCACTCTGAAGGTGCCAGGTCCCGTTCTGTGTTCTCTTGTCTGCCTATCCTGGAGGCTGTATTTCCAGGCCTGTCTGAACACGCTCCTAGCCTGTTCCTCCCGCCTTCTAGGGGCCGATTACCTAGACCCGCTCCTGTATCTTGTCTGTCCTGTCTGAACTCGCTCCTAGCCTGTTCCTCCCGCCATCTAGGGGCCGATTACCTAGACCCGCTCCTGTATCTTGTCTGTCCTGTCTGAACTCGCTCCTAGCCTGTTCCTCCCGCCTTCTAGGGGCCGATTACCTAGACCCGCTCCTGTATCTTGTCTGTCCTGTCTGAACACGCTCCTTGCCTGTTCGTCCCGCCTCTCTGGGGGCCGTATTCCCAGACCCGCTCCTGTATCCCGCTGCAGTGTCGGTCTCTTCCGTACACTCAGTTCCAGTCTGAACTCTCTCCTATCCTTTACCTGTTTTGCCTCTATGTCTGTTCCTTTCCTTTTTCTGCAGTCTGAACTCGTACCTAACTCCTGCTTGTTGTCTCTGTACTCCCGTTTGTGTGTTTGTGGTCCACTCGCTACTTCACTGCAAGTACCTTGTGGGTATCTGGCTCTGCCTTTCCCTTCCTGTCTGTTCCGTGTGAACAGAGCCCTGTTCCCCCTGCTCAGTCTCGCTCCACTCTGACTCCTTTGCTCACCGCTCCTGGCGGTCTCGTCCTGCTCTGCTCTTGCTCACCGCTCCTGGCGGTCTCGTCCTGCTCTGCTCTTGCTCACCGCTCCTGGCGGTCTCGTCCTGCTCTGCTCTTGCTCACCGCTCCAGGCGGTCTCGTCCTGCTCTGCTCTTGCTCACCGCTCCAGGTGGTCTCGTCCTGCTCTGCTCTTGCTCACCGCTCCTGGTGGTCTCGTCCTGCTCTGCTCTTGCTCACCGCTCCAGGCGGTCTCGTCCTGCTCTGCTCTTGCTCACCGCTCCAGGCGGTCTCGTCCTGCTCTGCTCTTGCTCACCGCTCCAGGCGGTCTCGTCCTGCTCTGCTCTTGCTCACCACTCCAGGCTGTCTCGTCCTGCTCTGCTCTTGCTCACCGCTCCAGGCGGTCTCGTCCTGCTCTGCTCTTGCTCACCGCTCCAGGCGGTCTTGTCCTGCTCTGCTCTTGCTCACCGCTCCCGGCGGTCTCGTCCTGCTCTGCTCTTGCTCACCGCTCCAGGCGGTCTCGTCCTGCTCTTGCTTACCGCTCCAGGCGGTCTCGTCCTGCTCTGCTCTTACTCACCGCTCCAGGCGGTCTCGTCCTGCCCTGCTCTCGCTCACCTCTCTGGGCGGCCTCACTCTGCTGTGTTTGTCTGCCACATCTGTGGTTCTGTTCCAGAGTCCCAGTGTGTACTGGGTCCTATCCCGCCTGTGTTCCTACCTGCTAGTGCCTTCCTGTCTGCACTCTAGCCGTGCTTGCCTGTACCCCCTGCCTGCATACCCACCTGCCCGCATACCAGTCGTGCCTGCCTATTCCCACCAGTCTGTGTGCCAGCCTAACCAGTCTGTTCCTGTATTCCCCTGTGTGGGTCAACAGCCGTGTCCGGGGTCTGTCCTGGAGTAGCACCTGGTCCCTCTGCTCGGTTCCTCCTGGGTGCACTGGCGTCGTATGCCGTCGTGCGACCCTGGTTGGATCGGGTGAATACCTAGTTACGCCCCTCCAGGCATTCACTCTCCGGCACGGTCCAGTGGAATCACACGCACACGCCGCTCAGCCCGGGCGTGTGCATTACATATTACTTCCCTGTCTCCCATTATCACCCAATCCAAGCTGAGAAGATAAGATGAGGCTGAGCTGGGTAGTATCACCCTGTGTTCTTTCTTCCTCAATCTCCACCTGGTCCACATGCAAAGCTTCCACTTTAATTGTGAGCAGCGAGCGTTTGAGTACACAGAAGCGGGATGGTTATGCTGCTTATGGCATCATTGCTGCTCACCATCTTGCTTGATTCCTCAAAGTTTTGTAGAACTTCACAGATGTCAGACAAGCATTCCCACTCATTGGTTGTTATGTGCTGAGGCTGACTAGAATACAGATGACGGCCATGTTGTAGCTGGTATTCAACTACTACCCTCTGCTGCTCACAAAGCCTTGTCAACATGTGTAATGTGGAGTTCCAGCACATGGTCATGTTGCACACCAGTCGGTGAGCTAGGACTTAGAAAGTGCTGCTGCAGCACTGACAGACCGGCGGTAGCTGTAGCTGACTTGAGAAAATGGGCGCACAAGCAGCGTACCTTCACGAGTAGCTCAGGCAAATCTGGGTAAGTTTTGAGAAACAGCTGAAGCACTAAGTTGAGCACGTGGGCCAGGCATGGTTCATGCGTCAGCTTGCCAAGCTTCAGAGCCGCCATAGGGTTATGGCCATTATCACACACGACCATGCATGGTTGTAGATTCAGAGGTGTGAGCCACAGATCTGTCTGGTCTGTTATACCTTTCCACAACTCTGTGGCAGTGTGCTGTTTGTCACCTAAGCAAATTAAATTCAGCAGAGCCTGTTGCCGCTTCATCGAGGCAGTGCTGCAGTACTTCCAGCTTGCGATTGATATGGATGACGTGCTCCAATATGACATTCGGAGATGGAGGATGAGGAAGGGGTGCAGAAACTGGAGTAGGAGGTGGAGGAAACCCTGATGGAACTAGGGCCCACAATCATTGGCATTGGTAGCACGTGTGCCATTCCAGAGCCTGACTCGGTCCCAGCCTCCAGAAGGTTTACCCAGTGTGATATCATTGAAATGTAGTGTCCCTAGCCAAAACTACTTTTCCATGTGTCGGTCTTTAAGTGGACCTTCCCAGTAGCTGCATTGGTCAGGGCATGAGTGATGTTATGGGACATGACGTGCTGGTGTAAAGTGGGGACGGCTGTTATGGGTGTGTCAGGTGTTACAGACAGTCATCCTGGATCCAGCTGTAGAAGGTCACTGCGCTTGGCTCTGCAGGTACCTTCTTGAGCTTTTCATCTCTGTATTGTGGTGATATCCTTCTCCCTCTAAGACCGAGCTGTGACCTCCACTTTCTGCTGCTAATTGACACACCCTTGCTGGATGTTTAAATACCTTCAGTCTCTCCAGAGAGTCGCCAGTGATAGCTCTATTTTCCTCTGTCCAAGACTGAAGTACTGGTAGTCGGCTACTGTCTTCTTGGTGTTCCCTTGAAGGATAAGTGTATTCCCTTGTCTGTTTACCTGTTTGTCTTTAGTTGCAGTGGGGGCTGACTAGTGCTCACCCCGTCCCCTCCCTATTTAGGGCCTATCACTAGGGGCAGTCAGGTATTAGGTTTCCTGCTCGGCGATAAGTGCGGAACCTATTTAGGGACGTTAGGGGAGACAGGGTGTTGTCAGATCTGCCTAGGGGTCTCCACTCCCTCTTTTCCTAGTGTTTGGGCTTCCTCTCCCTCTTCTCATCGTGTTGCACTTAGTCTTTCCCTCACCTTGCGTGACATTATCACCGACCATACATATAATATATATATAAAAAAACCTGACACATGTTTTTTTTGTGTGTTTTTTTTTCTCTCCCCTGGTTCATGGATCCCGTTTCTGTGCTGACAGAGCAGCTGCAGATGTTGTCACTAGAGGTGACTGATCTTCTATCTGAGGTTCAGCAGCAACGGCAGCGGATGCAGACTCCTATTGTTGGGGACTGTGCGTGTAGGCCGGTCCAGCTTGAACCCAAAATTGCCTTCCCAGACAGGTTTTCAGGAGGTAGAGACAAGTTTTTTGTATTCAAGGAAGCTTGTAAATTGTATTTCAAACTTTGACCTTACTCCTGTCACGGGTGTGTCAGAAGTGACAGACAGTCGCCCTGCAGTTGGTTGCAGGAGATCTCTTCATTTGGCATTACAGACACCTTCTTAGAGGCTGTCTCTCTAGGACCCAGCAGCTACATTCCTCTTGCTAATTAACATCCTAGGCTGGGTGTATAAATACCTGCTGTCTGCTAGGGGGAGGTGCCGGCGATACTCACATTACCCCTTGTGAAGGCTCGGAGCAAGTGCATTACTTCTTCCTCTCTGTAGCTATGAGGACGGGTGTTCATCTCTCTGAAGTCGACTAAAAGCTAAGATATCTTCCCTTGTTTCTTCCCCTTGTTGTCTTTAGTTGTCAGTGTGGATCGAATAGTGCTCATCCCCCTCCCTTCCCTAGCCAGGGCCAAATGCCAGGGAAAGACAGGGCAAGGTTTGCGTGCGGCGATTGGTGAAGAACCAATATAGGGACGTTAGTGGAGACAGGGTGATATTAGATCAGCCTAGGAGGTCTCCACTTCCCCATTTCCCTAGAGTCTGGGCTCCCTTTCCCTCTTCCCTTTGTGTTTCACTAAGCCTTTCCCACACCTTGCATGACAACTCCTTTGGAAACAGAGTGCTGTCAGATCTGCCTAGGGGTCTCCACTCCCCCTTTCCATAGTGTTTGGGCTTCCTCACCCTCTTCCGTGCCTGAGCATGCTGGTGGTGGTCAGGCTGGTAGTGGTCAAGCTCCTGCTGATCTTGGTACAGTACAGGTTGGAAATGACTGATCTTTTATTGTCTGCACTTTCTTTAAAAAAGCACCAGACTGGGGAACTACTGGCCTGGGAACTTGCTTGTGGTTTCCCGCCTTTTTTCTCTGGCCACACCACTGCCTCTTCCTGCTTGTTGCAGTGCTGCAGATTACTCCCCCTCTGTGCTCCTGTCTTCCCTCTGCATGGCACCTTCCAAGGTTGGTGGGTCAGTGACTTCGTCGTCCACCACCTTGTTTTCGACTTCCGCACTCTAGTCCTCCTAACTGGTTGTCTTAACAACATCGCTTGTTGGCAACTGTGTCTCATCATGATCTACCTCTGGAGGCACTAATTGCCGTTCCCCACCGTCATATTCTTCTTACCATGGCTGCTTAAATATTTGGGCATCACTACACAAAATCTCCTCATGTTCCTCTTGAATTTGCAGTGCGAGAGGCCAAAATCAATCAATGGAAATGTAAAGACTGTCCGGGTGTGGGATCACTCGTCTCCTGGGGCTCGCCATGGTGGGAGGAAGGAGGGTTATGGTGAGGATTATGTGTTCCAGATTCTTGCCTAGTGAGACTGGACAGTGTGGAATACAGGGTGGTGCTGGGAAACATAGAATCATAGAATCATAGAATGGTAGAGTTGGAAGGGACCTCCTGGGTCATCTGGTCCAACCCCCTGCTCAAAGCAGGATTCACTAGATCATCTCAGACAGATGTCTGTCCAGCCTCTGTTTGAAGACGTCCATTGAAGGGGAACTCACCACCTCTCGTGGCAGCCTGTTCCACTCATTAATCACCCTAACTGTCAAAAAGTTTTTTCTAATATCTAATCTGTGTCTCCTCCCATTTAGTTTCATCCCATTGCTTCTAGTCTTTCCTTGTGCAAATGAGAATAAAGATGATCCTTCTACAATGTGACAGCCCTTGACATATTTGTAGACAGCTATTAAGTCTCCTCTCAGTCTTCTTTTTTGCAAGCTAAACATTCCCAAATCCTGCAACCGTTCCTCATAGGACATGGTTTGCAGACCAGTCACCATGCTGGAAGCATTATATTCCATCCAACCGACCACCTGTTTGCACTGTTCTGACTTCAAGAGTGATGTCCCGCTCCACCCAGCAAACTGGGACAGGAAGCTAGGTCTCGTGGATGAGCGTGTTTGTCATGTTTCCGCAGCAGTCACAGTTTCTTCTGGCCCACGACCTCAGCCTCAGCATGCACCATCAGCAGCACGTCCATTTTTACGTCCCTTGCCGCACGCCTTGCGCATTTTAAATTAGGTATATAATATATGCCAGCAAACTTTCCGGTATTAATAGGGAAAAGAAAATATGTAGCTCTGAAAAGGTCTTTTGTTTTAGGTTGCAGCAGCAGCAGCATACCTAAATAAGGACAGTAAGGCAATAAACCCTGTCTATATACATCTAATCCGAAACTATCCCTCCTCCACCAGCTATCCCTACACTGAATGCTGGTAACAGCAGTGTTATTAGAGAAAGGACAGTATGCAGCCCTTAAAAGGACTTTTGTTTTAATGGTGCAGCAGCAGTATACAAGTACTTCTATAGCAATTAAACACCTGCTCGGGTCTAAACTCTCCTTCCTAGATCAACTGTCCATGAACTGCTTCCAGAGGAGAGTGTGTCGAGCATCACGTCACCAGGTCTTATACATGACCCGACGACACCATGCGGCTGGCCAGTCACAGTAATGCCAGTAGCCAACATTGCCACGCCATTACTGTGTATGGCAGGCAATCCCTGCATGTTTATTGGCTTTCTAACAGCAGCAAAACATGAGGGACGGAGACTGTAACATGGTGATCAAGCACCCGCAATACTGGATCGAGTGCCGAGCATACCTAAGCACCCAGATGCTCGATCGAGTGTCAGGCAGTGCTGAGTACACTCGCTCATCACTAGTCAAGGGGCCTTATCCCTCATAAGTGAATAGTGCCTCCTGTGGGTGCAATTCCCCTGAATACCAGCTGTATGACACCTGACACCCTGCGGTATTGGCCCCCGGGAGGTTTTGGAACCGATTGGGGCAGATTAACTCCTTAAATACTGCTGTCAATCACCACAGCAGTATCTAAGTGGTTAAAAGTAGGTTAAAAGACCCCCTATGACAGGATAGTCCACCCTCGATCATAATCACAGGTGCCAATCATTGCATGGTGCCCTGAGGTCATCTGATGACACCAGGGTACGGTGGCCTGTGAGATCCTGCCATAAGCTGGGTCTCACAGGCACAGTCAGTGACTCATTGACAATTCTCCAGCAGTGCAGTACACGAGTACTGCAGGGCATGAAGCTAGTGATCAAAGTAAAAAATATTCATGCCCCACAATGGTACTAAGTGAAAAAGTAAAAAAAAAGAATGACATAAAATGTGTAAAAAGTAAAAAAAAACACACAAAAAAGCGCACACATATCACACAAAGTTGTTTCGCCACTAAAAATGCAACGTTTGTGTTAAAACAGAAATAAACAAAAAAAATGGGCACATAATTGGTAACGCCGCGTCCGGAATGACCCGATCTATAAAACTGCCATGTTATTTATTTGGAAAGGCGAACACTAGTGTTGAGCGATACCTTCCGATATCAGGAAATATCGTATCGGATTGGATCGGACCGATACCCAAAAAGTATCGGATATCGCCGATTCCGATACCGGAAACCAATGCAAGTCAATGGGACACAAATATCGGAATGAAAATAAACCCTTTCTTTCCTTGTAGGTTAATTCTACATGAAGGAAAGCAACTAAGAATAATGTAGAATGTATTACACGAAAAGCCGGCAATTCATCAGCGGCATACACCGGTACCCGACAATTTACAACAGAAAGAATAGAGCTTCACACATAGATTAGATAGATAGAAACATGTCAGTCACATATATATGAAGTACAGTGACAGTGTTGATTACTGTACTTGTCATTTAGTGTAAAGGATTTATTTAAAACTATAATAGTGTTTTCATGCACCGTTTCTTTAAAAAAGCCGGCCGGCAATTCAGTAGCGGTACCCGACAATTTAGAATAGAAGTGACGCGCCCCTGGGCCTGTGTCGCGCTGCGTTGCGCACGCGGGAGCTTACCCGGAGCCGGATCTCTTGAGGGTTGTAGTCTCGTGGCGGTGATCCGGTCCGTGCCCAGGGAGTCAGACTAAGTGGCGCTGTATCAGCGGTAGATGTTGGACGACTACGCCACCCGTTGAGTACAGCTAAGGAGCTGCTGCTGCAGGGCAGACCGCTGAGGCCGGTGGTAGGATTGTGCAGCGTGATAGTATAACCCCCAACGGGAGGGGTATGGCCTCAGGGCAGCCGACGTGGATGATGGGGGTAGCAGGAACCACTCAGAGACGGTACGGTGTAGTTCAGGGTCTTTACTGGTGACAACGATAGACCCTCCCGGAGTACTGGCTAGCGATTGGGGCCTGGTCAGTCCTTGAGCAGATGGGATCTCCCCTGGCCAGGCGGAGTTGTAGGCCTCCCAAACTAACTGTACTCTTCTGGCTACCTTGCTAGAGGCGGGTATAAGTAGCCCACGTCCCTGAGTGTACCGTGTGGTGCTCACCCGTATGGCCGGTGACTCGGGGCCTTCTAGTAGCTTCCGCTCCACGACGGCGGTGCTGGTCCCATGCGTGTGACTGTGCCTTCGGGTTTCTTGGCCAGAGGACCTGAAATCCCCTGCCTGACGGATTCTGCTGCTGGGTAGGAGATAGTCCCCACAGCCTCGGACTCCGGGTCCGGTGATAGCTTCTCAGTCAGGGCGAGCTCTGCAGCTGCCAGCCCCTGACTCCTTGTAGCACTGCTCCCACAGAGCTCCTGATGTTCTTTCCATAGCTGCTTCTCTTCTCTGTCTCTACTTCTGGCATGGCCCAGGAGCTGGGCCCAGCCGGAGCCACAGCTCCCTGTCAGCCCTCCTGGCTGCACTCTCCCTCTCAACTCTCTAACCCTGCCTCAGCCCCAGGTTTATACAGGGGAAGTTCTTCCCATCCCAGGACTGGGCAGGAGGTGTGGCATGCATAGGATTCCTGACCAAGAGACCTCCCACCTGCTCTCAGACATAACATTGCTGTTACCGTGGAAACCAGACCCCTGGGGTGCCACAGAAGGAATAGAGAATCATACATAGATTAGATAGATAGAAACATGTCAGTCACATATATATGAAGTACAGTGACAGTGTTGATTACTGTACTTGTCATTTAGTGTTAAAATAAAGGATTTATTTAAAAAAAAATTGGCGTGGGGTTCCCCTTAATTTAAGTCTCTAGCGGAGGTTAAGCAGACGGCTGGGGCAGATGTTTGAAGCCTGGGAAGGGGGTAATACCCACGGAGCTTCCCAGGCTACTAATATGAGCCCCCAGCTGAATACCTAGCCTTTACTAGCTATTAAAATGGGGGACCCCCTCAAAAAAATGACGTGGGGTCCCCCCTAATTTAATAGCTAGCAAAGGCTAGGCAGACAGCTGGGGGCTGATATTAATAGCCCAGGAAGGGTGCCATGAATATTGGCCCCCTCCCAGGCTAGAAACACCAGCCGTCAGCCGCCCCAGAAATGGTGCATCCATAGGATGCGCCAATTCTGGCACTTAGCCTCGCTCTTCCCACTGCCCTGTAGCGGTGGCAGTGGGGTAATAGGGTTGGGGTTGATGTCAGCTTATAATGCCAGCTGACATCAAGCCCAGGTTAGTAATGGAGAGGCGTCTATAAGACACCCCCATTACTAACCCCATAGTCAAAGTTAAAAAAAAACACAAACACCCGGAATAAAGTCCTTTAATTGAAATAAACACACAATTCTTTATTGTTCTAAATTAAACTCTACTTACCACCACGCCCATTCCAGCTGAAGCCAACGATCTCCTGCAATAAAAGAAAAATAATAAAGCAACCTCATCCTTACCTTTCCATGGTTCCCAGGACAGCTTCAGCTCTGCTACATCGAGATGACAGGCTGGACCGCAGCAGAACGCTGCCATCCAGCCTGTCATCCCGCAGACACTGAGAAGCGCAGGACATGACCTCACCTCATTCACGTCACTGACAGCGTGGGAAAATTCTCACGCTGAAGCGCTGAGTGCAGGAGAATTTTCCCACGCTGTCAGTGACGTGCATGAGGTGAGCCGAGTTCATTGGACATGACCTCGGCTCATCTTTATGCCGTCACAGAGAGACACTGAGGAGCGCAAGCATGCCTGCGCTTCTCAGTCTCTGCGGGATGACAGGCTGGATGGCAGCGTTCTGCTGCGGTCCAGCCTGTCATCTCGATGTAGCAGAGCTGAAGCTTCGCACTATATTTGTGTCCAGCCAGGTACAGCAGGCACCAGCTGCCTATTTGTACCTGGCCGGACACAACAATATAGGGAAGCCCTTTTGTTCTTTATTATTTCATGAATTTCATGAAATAATTTAAAAATAAAATACGTGGGGCTTCTCCCTATTTGTGTGTCCAGCCAGGTACAACTAGGCAGCTGGGGGCTGGAATCTGCAGCGCAGGGAGGTCCAAGCTTTCTGCCCCCCCCCGGTGCAAATTGCAGTCCGCAGCCACCCCGGAAAATGGCGCATTCATAGAAGCTGGATGCTGTACCTGGCTGGCATACAAAAATATGGCAAAGCCCACATCAAAATTTTTGGGAAAAATTAATTAAAAAATAAATAATAATTTAGGGACTGCATCTTTATTAACTCCTCAAGTGTCATTTAGTGTTAAAATAAAGGATTTATTTTAAAAAAAATTGGTGTGGGATCCCCCATAATTTTAGGCTCTAGCGGAGGTTAAGCAGACGGCTGGGGCAGATGTTTGAAGCCTGGGAAGGGGGTAATACCCATGGAGCTTCCCAGACTACTAATATCAGCCCCCAGCTGAATACCTAGCCTTTACTAGCTATTAAAATGGGGGACCCTGCCAAAAAATGACGTGGGGTACCCCCTATTTAATAGCTAGCAAAGGCTAGGCAGACAGCTGGGGGCTGATATTAATAGCCCAGGAAGGGTGCCATGAATATTGGCCCCCTCCCAGGCTAGAAACACCAGCCGTCAGCCGCCCCAGAAATGGCGCATCCATAGGATGCGCCAACTCTGGCACTTAGCCTCGCTCTTCCACGCTGCCCTGGTGCGGTGGCAGTGGGGTAATAGGGTTGGGGTTCATGTCAGCGCCAGCTGCCATGAAGCCCAGGTTAGTAATGATGGGCGTCTATAAGACACCCCCATTACTAACCTACAAAGTGTTAAAAAGAAAAAACACACTACACCCAGAAAAAAATAATTTATTTGAAATAAAACACACCATTTTATTTAATTCTTAGTTTACTAAAAAAAAATAGTTACCTGTCCACGTTCCTGCGCTGATCTCCCATGCACAGCTGTCACATCTGGAGATGGTGACAGCTGTGCATGGCTGCTGTAAGCTCACACTGCCGGGAACACGTCCGCTCCCGGCAGCGGGAGCCACTGACTGAGGTCACCGGAGTGCATTCAGGCAGCGCAGCTCCGGAGACCTCCTTTACGGCACTGCTGTACCGTGGGAATTTCTCACGATACAGCAGGGCCGTAAAGGAGCTAACCGGAGCAGCGCTGCCTGAACTCCGGTGAACCCTTACGGCCCCGTCATTCTAGCGGCGGCAGCGGTTCAGAGCGGTCACATTCTATGTGGCTGCTCTAAACTGGAGATCATCGTGGGACACTCGTGGACTACTACGGAGGGGTAAGGATAAGGTTGTGGTTTATTATTTTATTACAGGAGATCGATGGCTTCGGGGAATTAGGTGTCTAGGTGAGTATAGGTGTAGTTTTTTATTTTTTACTTTATTTTAGGTGGCGATCGGCGGAGACAGGTAATGTATGAACTAATTTATTGTAGGCAACCACTGGCCACCAATGACATGTATTTAAAATTTATTGGGGACACAGTAGGGCAATTTAAATAGCAGGATCAGGCTGATGGGAACTACTGCTCCCATCGAGCTGATCCTGCTGACACGAGTGGACAGGGGACAGACATAGGCCGATGGGAGTAGTAGTGTCACATCGGCCTATGTCTGCCTGCACGCACACACCTGCAGACATCGCACAGACACCACACACACTCGCAGACATCGCACAGACACCGCACACACCCGCAGACATCGCACAGACACCGCACACACTCGCAGACATCGCACAGACACCGCAGACATCGCACAGACACCGCGCACACCCGCACACATCGCACAGACACCGCACACACCCGCAGACATCACACAGACACCCCGCACACACTCGCAGACACACGCACAGACACCCCGCGCACACTCGCAGACACACGCACAGACACCCACACACACCAATCATGACGGGCATGAACTCACGTGAACCCTCTGAGGGCACCGCGGCTACTTCAAATGAACAGCTGATCAGCATCACCTGATACCTCAGCTGTTCATTTGAAATAACCGGCGGGAAAGCGCAGCACAGAACGGGAAAGCCGGCGGTGAAGTCTTTTCACTGCCGGCTTCCCCGCCCGGGTCCTTCGCTCCCCGCTCCTCGGTGCTGTGCTCCCCGCCCGGTCCTAACTTACGATCAGGATGGGAGGTGGCGAGGGGAGTGAAGGATCGGGGTGGGAGGCTGCGGGGAAGCAGTATGGGGCTGTGTGATTGTTTAAAAGCCGGCGGCTTTTTACCGCCCGCCGGCTTTTAAACGATCAGGAGAATTCTCCCACACTGGGATGGCATTCTGATGACAGGCTGGATCGCAGCTGAGCGCTGCCATCCAGTTTGTCATACTTCAGAGACACTGCAGAGCGCAGGCATTATGGGAACTTCCGATTCCGGTATTCGATATTGTAAAAGTATCGGAATTAAGTATCGGAATTCCGATACCGCGAATATCGGCCGATACCCGATATTTCAGTATCGGAATGATCAACACTAGCGAACACCATAAAAAATAAAAATTTAAAACACTCCAAAAATGTTGCATTTTCACCATACTGACACACAAAAAAACTGAATAAAAAGCAAAAAAATATATTGTGACGACACAGCATTTAATCTTAATTATGCCAAACTTAAATTCAGTAGGCCCAGAGATAAAGGCTATTGCCTGAATATTGACTATTGAATTTATGTGTTTCTTTCTTCGGTTGCTCAAGAAACTTGGCCTATTGTCATGTGAGTCTGAATGTTGTAACTTATCTGTTATCTTTGGAGGACAGGAACACAAGATCATGGAACAATCGATGTTTGTTAATATGTTGATTATCCATTATATAAGTCTATGTAACTTGTTGACCTGCAAATCAGAGGAGAACAAACTAAGCAGATTGATTAAATACTCAAACATTGCGATTTGCGAGTTAATCTCATCCCACCTTCCCCTTGAACTGTGGATTTTCTATCCTTCTGTTACAAGAGAGTGACTTGACAGAACACAGTCAGGACATCATGACTCCATAGAGGAACACTGTATAGGACAGCTGCCAGGACACCATGGCTCCATCAAGAGGGATACCGATTTGACATTCTACAGGATGCCAGCCTAGAGGACCACAGCCCTAGCTGGAAGAATACAGATCTGCTCCATTGACCATAGTTGAACCCTTAAAGACGTCTTGAAGAATCTAGGTTGGGACAATCAGGTCACCTGGCCACATACATCACTGATCTCGGTTAGCTTTCTAAGCTTGTGACTCACCCCCTGGGCCAGTGCTGTAGTGCGGCGCGCGTGCGCGCGGGGGATACCCGGATCCGATGGGGGTAGTAGTCTTCGTGTGGCGGTGACCCGGTCCGCGCCCAGGGTGGTCAAACTAAGTGGCAGTTATTGGTATGATGGTATTAGTGTCCGACTACGCCACCCGTTGAATGCGGTTATGAAACCGCCGCTGCAGGGCAGACCGCTGAGGCCGGTGGTATAGGTGTGCAGCAATGTTGATATAACCCCCAACGGGAGAGGTATGGCCTCAGGGCAGCGGATGTGGGTGATGTTGGGTGTGATGGTGTGGATGTCCCAGCACTAACGGTGCGACAAGGAAGCACGGAGACGCGAGGGTACGGTTCAGGGCCTTTACTGATGGTACAAGGCAAATTCCCCCGGGAGTACTGGCTAGTAGTTGGGGCCTGGTTAGTCTGCGAGTAAGCCGGAGTTCCCCTGGCCAGGTGGAGTTGTAGGCCTTCCCGTTAGTCTGTACCCTTCCTGGCTACCCTGCTTTCGGTGGTTACAAGTAGCCCACGTCCCTGGGTATACCGTGTGGTGCTCACCCGTATGGCTGGTGACCTGGGGCCTCCTGTTAGCCTCCGGGTGCTGGTCCCTTCGTTGTGACTGAGCCTCCGGGCTTTTATGGCCAGAGGACCTGGAATCCCTTGCCGGATGGATTCTGTTGCTGGGTATATCTTAGTCCCCACAGCCTCGGACTCCTGTGTCCGGTTTTAGTACCTTCTCCCAGGGCGAGCTCTGCACAGCTCCAGCCCCTGGCGCTTCTCCTTGGCTCCTACAGAGCTCCTGATGTCTCTCTGTCCCTGTTTCTGCGTGTCCAGACCAGACTCCGTCTCTGTCTGGAACTCCTCTCTCTAACCCTGCCTCAGCCCCAGTTTATGTAGGGGAAGTTCTTCCCCTCCCAGGACTGGGCAGGAGGTGTGGCATGCTTAGGATTCCTGCCCAGGAGACCTCCCACCTGCTCACAGACGTAATACTGCTATTACTGTGGAAACCAGACCCCTGGGGTGCCACACTTGTCATTACCTCCTCTATGTGGGTGCCCGCCAAAAGGAGGGTGCCACTGGTGAGGGTAGTTGGCCTTGGAATTCCCGAAGTTGCAGCGGCTCAAATCCCGTCGAATCAGAGGAAGGGTGAGACTGTCATTTGCACCATCTTGGGTATTTTGCTGGGACTGGTCCATATTTTATTGATCATTTGGTGGTTTAATAAAGTATTGCCACGCTGTTTTACCCTCACCCTGTGTTGCCTGAGTAGAATTATGCCCACGGGCGTTCAGTGGGATGAGCCCTGGTCCATGCGGTCTCGGGTCAGCAGACGCGAGTACCCACTGCCCCACCCCCTCCCGTGTCTCCACATATATGTAAAAAAAAATGGTACAATTCAAAATGCCAAACCGTCCAGCAAAAAACATCCCCTAATATGGCATATTTGGAAAAAAGTTATCGCTGTAATAGTACTGACCCGATGAACAAATCGGTCTTATCACTTTTACTGCACGGTGAACTGTGCAAAAAAAATATAAAAAAACAATAATTGAATTGCTGGTTTTTATTTAGTGTCTAAAAAAATCTGAATAAAAAGTGATCAAAAAAGTTATGTACCCCAAAATTGTAACAAAAAAATCTCCAGCTCATTGCACAAAAAATAAACCCTAATACAGCTCTGCCAAAAAATAAAATAGGTCCAGCTCTCAGAACATGACGACAATTTTTTTTTTTTTATAAAAAAAAGCATTTGTACTGCGTGATAATAGCAAAACATAACAAAAAAAAGAAGATATAAATCTGGTATCACTGACCCGAAGGTTAAAGCCGTCTGTGGTAAGACGACTCGCTCGGCCGCTCCCGGAAGTAGACACAGGAACCGAGTTTTCTCTGCAGGCTTTATTATATGGCATAAAGCCCTGCAACTCCAGCAAAGATAAACACGGCCTTACTTGCAAAACGACAAAATAAAAGATAAACGATAGCACAGTCCATATGTATGGGGGATATGCCCACACAGGGTGTAATCCCAGCCTTCAGCTCTGTCCTGAGCTGAAGCTTTCCCAGTCTGGAGACCTTGCCTCTCCAGATCACAACACAGAGAAAAAAACAGGCCTGAACATTTAAACCCTGCTCAGCCACACCCTGAGGGAAGGTATGGTGAATGACGTCCCTCCCATCTCTATGTCATTCACATAAAACCACACCCTTCAAAAGAGTTAACCCCCAGCATATAACATGCTGGCAGAAATTCAGTAGGTCTCAGTTCACACAGGAGAGCAACCTGAGTGACACATACAGTACCGGTTCTCTGCACCATCATTCCTTTTACTCATTCTCTATATGTCACCCAGGGCTGCTTCTGTCATGAGGTGAGATGAGCATCTTGCCCCAGGCGCTTGTTGGAGCTGTGTGAAAGGGGTGGCAGAATGCGGCTGCTGCCCCCTCAGAGACACTAGACACAGGCCTGTAGGCAGCTGCTGCCCGCTCAGAGACACTAGACACAGGCCTGTAGGCGGCTGCTGCCCCCTCAGAGACACTAGACACAGTCCTGTAGGCGGCTGCTGCCCCCTCAGAGACACTAGACACAGGCCTGTAGGCAGCTGCTGCCCCCTCAGAGACACTAGACACAGGCCTGTAGGCTGCTGCTGCCCCCTCAGAGACACCAGACACAGGCCTGTAGGCAGCTGCTGCCCCCTCAGAGACAGTAGACACAGGCCTGTAGGCGGCTGCTGCCCCCTCAGAGACACTAGACACAGGCCTGTAGGTGGCTGCTGCCCACCCAGAGACACTAGACACAGGCCTGTAGGCGGCTTCTGCCCCCTCAGAGACACTAGACACAGGCCTGTAGGCGGCTGCTGCCCCCTCAGAGACACCAGACACAGGCCTGTAGGCAGCTGCTGCCCACCCAGAGACACTAGACACAGGCCTGTAGGAGGCTGCTGCCCCCTCAGAGACACTAGACACAGGCCTGTAGGCAGCTGCTGCCCACTCAGAGACACTAGACACAGGCCTGTAGGCGGCTGCTGCCCCCTCAGAGACATTAGACACAGGCCTGTAGGCGGCTGCTGCCCCCTCAGAGACACTAGACACAGGCTTGTAGGCAGCTGCTGCCCCCTCAGAGACACCAGACACAGGCCTGTAGGCGGCTGCTGCCCCCTCAGAGACACTAGACACAGGCCTGTAGGCGGCTGCTGCCCCCTCAGAGACACTAGACACAGGCCTGTAGGCAGCTGCTGCCCACTCAGAGACACCAGACACAGGCCTGTAGGCGGCTGCTGCCCCCTCAGACCTCAGAGACACTAGACACAGGCCTGTAGGCAGCTGCTGCCCCCTCAGAGACACTAGACACAGGCCTGTAGGCGGCTGCTGCCCCCTCAGAGACACTAGACACAGGCCTGTAGGCAGCTGCTGCCCCCTCAGAGACGCTAGACACAGGCCTGTAGGCGGCTGCTGTCCCCTCAGAGACACTAGACACAGGCCTGTAGGCAGCTGCTGCCCCCTCAGAGACACTAGACACAGGCCTGTAGGCAGCTGCTGCCTCCTCAGAGACACTAGACACAGGCCTGTAGGCGGCTGCTGCCCCCTCAGAGACACCAGACACAGGCCTGTAGGCAGCTGCTGCCCCCTCAGAGACACCAGACACAGGCCTGTAGGCGGCTGCTGCCCCCTCAGAGACACTAGACACAGGCCTGTAGGCAGCTGCTGCCCCCTCAGAGACACTAGACACAGGCCTGTAGGCAGCTGCTGCCCCCTCAGAGACACTAGACACAGGCCTGTAGGCGGCTGCTGCCCCCTCAGAGACACTAGACACAGGCCTGTAGGCTGCTGCTGCCCCCTCAGAGACACTAGACACAGGCCTGTAGGCGGCTGCTGCCCCCTCAGAGACACTAGACACAGGCCTGTAGGCAGCTGCTGCCCCCTCAGAGACACTAGACACAGGCCTGTAGGCAGCTGCTGACCCCTCAGAGACACTAGACACAGGCCTGTAGGCGGCTGCTGCCCCCTCAGAGACACTAGACACAGGCCTGTAGGCTGCTGCTGCCCCCTCAGAGACACTAGACACAGGCCTGTAGGCGGCAGCTGCCCCCTCAGAGACAATAGACACAGACCTGTAGGCGGCTGCTGCCCCCTCAGAGACACTAGACACAGGCCTGTAGGCAGCTGCTGCCCCCTCAGAGACACTAGACACAGGCCTGTAGGCGGCTGCTGCCCCCTCAGAGACACTAGACACAGGCCTGTAGGCAGCTGCTGCCCCCTCAGAGACACTAGACACAGGCCTGTAGGCGGCTGCTGCCCCCTCAGAGACACTAGACACAGGCCTGTAGGCTGCTGCTGCCCCCTCAGAGACACTAGACACAGGCCTGTAGGCAGCTGCTGCCCCCTCAGAGACACTAGACACAGGCCTGTAGGCGGCTGCTGCCCCCTCAGAGACACTAGACACAGGCCTGTAGGCAGGTGCTGCCCCCTCAGAGACACTAGACACAGGCCTGTAGGCGGCTGCTGCCCCCTCAGAGACACTAGACACAGGCCTGTAGGCAGCTGCTGCCCCCTCAGAGACAGTAGACACAGGCCTGTAGGCGGATGCTGCCCCCTCAGAGACACTAGACACAGGCCTGTAGGCGGCTGCTGCCCCCTCAGAGACACCAGACACAGGCCTGTAGGCAGCTGCTGCCCCCTCAGAGACACTAGACACAGGCCTGTAGGCAGCTGCTGCCCCCTCAGAGACACTAGACACAGGCCTGTAGGCAGCTGCTGCCCCCTCAGAGACACTAGACACAGGCCTGTAGGCAGCTGCTGCCCCCTCAGAGACACTAGACACAGGCCTGTAGGCGGCTGCTGCCCCCTCAGAGACACAAGACACAGGCCTGTAGGCTGCTGCTGCCCCCTCAGAGACACTAGACACAGGCCTGTAGGCGGCTGCTGCCCCCTCAGAGACACTAGACACAGGCCTGTAGGCAGCTGCTGCCCCCTCAGAGACACTAGACACAGGCCTGTAGGCAGCTGCTGCCCCCTCAGAGACACTAGACACAGGCCTGTAGGCGGCTGCTGCCCCCTCAGAGACACTAGACACAGGCCTGTAGGCTGCTGCTGCCCCCTCAGAGACACTAGACACAGGCCTGTAGGCGGCAGCTGCCCCCTCAGAGACACTAGACACAGACCTGTAGGCGGCTGCTGCCCCCTCAGAGACACTAGACACAGGCCTGTAGGCAGCTGCTGCCCCCTCAGAGACACTAGACACAGGCATGTAGGCGGCTGCTGCCCCCTCAGAGACACTAGACACAGGCCTGTAGGCAGCTGCTGCCCCCTCAGAGACAGTAGACACAGGCCTGTAGGCGGATGCTGCCCCCTCAGAGACACTAGACACAGGCCTGTAGGCGGCTGCTGCCCCCTCAGAGACACCAGACACAGGCCTGTAGGCAGCTGCTGCCCCCTCAGAGACACTAGACACAGGCCTGTAGGCAGCTGCTGCCCCCTCAGAGACACTAGACACAGGCCTGTAGGCAGCTGCTGCCCCCTCAGAGACACTAGACACAGGCCTGTAGGCAGCTGCTGCCCCCTCAGAGACACTAGACACAGGCCTGTAGGCGGCTGCTGCCCCCTCAGAGACACTAGACACAGGCCTGTAGGCTGCTGCTGCCCCCTCAGAGACACTAGACACAGGCCTGTAGGCAGCTGCTGCCCCCTCAGAGACACTAGACACAGGCCTGTAGGCAGCTGCTGCCCCCTCAGAGACACTAGACACAGGCCTGTAGGCAGCTGCTGCCCCCTCAGAGACACTAGACACAGGCCTGTAGGCAGCTGCTGCCCCCTCAGAGACACTAGACACAGGCCTGTAGGCGGCTGCTGCCCCCTCAGAGACACTAGACACAGGCCTGTAGGCTGCTGCTGCCCCCTCAGAGACACTAGACACAGGCCTGTAGGCGGCTGCTGCCCCCTCAGAGACACTAGACACAGGCCTGTAGGCAGCTGCCAGTCACAGTGTATCAGACAGAGGGGCAAGATCGCAGAGCAGAGGGGGACGCTCCAATGCTAGCTCCATACTCAGGTGCAGCCTCGTACTGCTGAGCCTCGGGCCCACCAGAGGAAATTATTCCTGGGGCCCAATATGTAACTACATAGAAATAATACAAGCCCACCAATTGTGAGATAAAATATGCTAGTATTGTGGTGTAACATAAAAACACAATGGTTCACATTTATCAAAAATGGCAGAATTTGAGCAAAATCTTTTGTACTCGCTTCAGCTCCATTATTCCATATTTATCACATTTCGTCACTAATGATACATTTGGTGCAAATTATTTAAGCAGAACATTTTAAGCATGGTAGCACACGTCTCAATGCTAAAAAAGAGCTGACATCCAGTGGGTCAAATGTTGCATAGTAATATAATTTTGTACAAATTGCAACTTTTTCTGCATGTAAAAATGGTTTTAATATGAATGCATTTGTTCCGCGCCTTTTTTAAGACAGCCGGTGCCAGGGTGCTCCTGTCCCCAGGCACATACATAAAATCAATTAGAATTATATTAATCCCTTGGCACAGATGAACATACAGTACCAGTACGTCCACAGCAGGGTCCACGTGTGTGGAGTTGGCTCAGGAGTGGAGACCACTTCACACGCAACATACAGCGGGCATGTGCCTGTATGGTGACCATTCAGCTGTGCACACGCAACATACAGCGGGCATGTGCCTGTATGGTGACCATTCAGCTGTGCGCACGCAACATACAGCGGGCATGTGCCTGTATGGTGACCATTCAGCTGTGCACACACAACATACAGCGGGCATGTGCCTGTATGGTGACCATTCAGCTGTGCACACACAACATACAGCGGGCATGTGCCTGTATGGTGACCATTCAGCTGTGCACACGCAACATACAGCGGGCATGTGCCTGTATGGTGACCATTCAGCTGTGCACACGCAACATACAGCGGGCATGTGCCTGTATGGTGACCATTCAGCTGTGCACACGCAACATACAGCGGGCATGTGCCTGTATGGTGACCATTCAGCTGTGCACACGCAACATACAGCGGGCATGTGCCTGTATGGTGACCATTCAGCTGTGCACACACAACATACAGCGGGCATGTGCCTGTATGGTGACCATTCAGCTGTGCACACGCAGCATACAGCGGGCATGTGCCTGTATGGTGACCATTCAGCTGTGCACACGCAACATACAGCGGGCATGTGCCTGTATGGTGACCATTCAGCTGTGCACACACAACATACAGCGGGCATGTGCCTGTATGGTGACCATTCAGCTGTGCACACGCAACATACAGCGGGCATGTGCCTGTATGGTGACCATTCAGCTGTGCACATGCAGCATACAGCGGGCATGTGCCTGTATGGTGACCATTCAGCTGTGCACACGCAACATACAGCGGGCATATGCCTGTATGGTGACCATTCAGCTGTGCACATGCAGCATACAGCGGGCATGTGCCTGTATGGTGACCATTCAGCTGTGCACACGCAACATACAGCGGGCATATGCCTGTATGGTGACCATTCAGCTGTGCACACGCAACATACAGCGGGCATGTGCCTGTATGGTGACCATTCAGCTGTGCACACACAACATACAGCGGGCATGTGCCTGTATGGTGACCATTCAGCTGTGCACACGCAACATACAGCGGGCATGTGCCTGTATGGTGACCATTCAGCTGTGCACATGCAGCATACAGCGGGCATGTGCCTGTATGGTGACCATTCAGCTGTGCACACGCAACATACAGCGGGCATGTGCCTGTATGGTGACCATTCAGCTGTGCACATGCAACATACAGCGGGCATGTGCCTGTATGGTGACCATTCAGCTGTGCAGACGCAACATACAGCGGGCATGTGCCTGTATGGTGACCATTCAGCTGTGCACACGCAACATACAGCGGGCATGTGCCTGTATGGTGACCATTCAGC
This sequence comes from Phyllobates terribilis, assembly GCF_046119375.1. NCBI lineage: Eukaryota > Metazoa > Chordata > Amphibia > Anura > Dendrobatidae > Phyllobates > Phyllobates terribilis. Next base: position 1,029,909 of record NW_027363019.1, read on the forward strand.
TGTGCTCACGCAACATACATCGGGCATGTGCCTGTATGGTGACCATCCAGCTGTGCACACACAACATACAGCGGGCATGTGCCTGTATGGTGACCATTCAGCTGTGCACACACAACATACAGCGGGCATGTGCCTGTATGGTGACCATTCAGCTGTGCACACGCAACATACAGCGGGCATGTGCCTGTATGGTGACCATTCAGCTGTGCACACGCAACATACAGCGGGCATGTGCCTGTATGGTGACCATTCAGCTGTGCACACGCAACATACAGCGGGCATGTGCCGGTATGGTGACCATTCAGCTGTGCACACGCAACATACAGCGGGCATGTGCCTGTATGGTGACCATTCAGCTGTGCTCACGCAACATACAGCAGGCATGTGCCTGTATGGTGACCATTCAGCTGTGCACACGCAACATACAGCGGGCATGTGCCTGTATGGTGACCATTCAGCTGTGCACACGCAACATACAGCGGGCATGTGCCTGTATGGTGACCATTCAGCTGTGCACACGCAACATACAGCGGGCATGTGCCTGTATGGTGACCATTCAGCTGTGCACACACAACATACAGCGGGCATGTGCCTGTATGGTGACCATTCAGCTGTGCACACGCAGCATACAGCGGGCATGTGCCTGTATGGTGACCATTCAGCTGTGCACACGCAACATACAGCGGGCATGTGCCTGTATGGTGACCATTCAGCTGTGCACACACAACATACAGCGGGCATGTGCCTGTATGGTGACCATTCAGCTGTGCACACGCAACATACAGCGGGCATGTGCCTGTATGGTGACCATTCAGCTGTGCACACGCAGCATACAGCGGGCATGTGCCTGTATGGTGACCATTCAGCTGTGCACACGCAACATACAGCGGGCATGTGCCTGTATGGTGACCATTCAGCTGTGCACATGCAACATACAGCGGGCATGTGCCTGTATGGTGACCATTCAGCTGTGCAGACGCAACATACAGCGGGCATGTGCCTGTATGGTGACCATTCAGCTGTGCACACGCAACATACAGCGGGCATGTGCCTGTATGGTGACCATTCAGCTGTGCTCACGCAACATACATCGGGCATGTGCCTGTATGGTGACCATCCAGCTGTGCACACACAACATACAGCGGGCATGTGCCTGTATGGTGACCATTCAGCTGTGCACACACAACATACAGCGGGCATGTGCCTGTATGGTGACCATTCAGCTGTGCACACGCAACATACAGCGGGCATGTGCCTGTATGGTGACCATTCAGCTGTGCACACGCAACATACAGCGGGCATGTGCCTGTATGGTGACCATTCAGCTGTGCACACGCAACATACAGCGGGCATGTGCCTGTATGATGACCATTCAGCTGTGCACACGCAACATACAGCGGGCATGTGCCGGTATGGTGACCATTCAGCTGTGCACACGCAACATACAGCGGGCATGTGCCTGTATGGTGACCATTCAGCTGTGCTCACGCAACATACAGCAGGCATGTGCCTGTATGGTGACCATTCAGCTGTGCACACGCAACATACAGCGGGCATGTGCCTGTATGGTGACCATTCAGCTGTGCACACGCAACATACAGCGGGCATGTGCCTGTATGGTGACCATTCAGCTGTACACACACAACATACAGTGGGCATGTGCCTGTATGGTGACCATTCAGCTGTGCAGACGCAACATACAGCGGGCATGTGCCTGTATGGTGACCATTCAGCTGTGCACACGCAACATACAGTGGGCATGTGCCTGTATGGTGACCATTCAGCTGTGCACATGCAACATACAGCGGGCATGTGCCTGTATGGTGACCATTCAGCTGTGCACACGCAACATACAGCGGGCATGTGCCTGTATGGTGACCATTCAGCTGTGCGCACACAACATACAGCGGGCATGTGCCTGTATGGTGACCATTCAGCTGTGCGCACGCAACATACAGCGGGCATGTGCCTGTATGGTGACCATTCAGCTGTGCGCACGCAACATACAGCGGGCATGTGCCGGTATGGTGACCATTCAGCTGTGCGCACGCAACATACAGCGGGCATGTGCCGGTATGGTGACCATTCAGCTGTGCGCACGCAACATACAGCGGGCATGTGCCTGTATGGTGACCATTCAGCTGTGCACACACAACATACAGCGGGCATGTGCCTGTATGGTGACCATTCAGCTGTGCGCACGCAACATACAGCGGGCATGTGCCGGTATGGTGACCATTCAGCTGTGCGCACGCAACATACAGCGGGCATGTGCCTGTATGGTGACCATTCAGCTGTGCACACACAACATACAGCGGGCATGTGCCTGTATGGTGACCATTCAGCTGTGCACACGCAACATACAGCGGGCATGTGCCTGTATGGTGACCATTCAGCTGTGCACACGCAACATACAGCGGGCATGTGCCTGTATGGTGACCATTCAGCTGTGCGCACGCAACATACAGCGGGCATGTGCCTGGATGGTGACCATTCAGCTGTGCACATAACATACAGCGGGCATGTGCCTGTATGGTGACCATTCAGCTGTGCGCATGCAACATACAGCGGGCATGTGCCTGTATGGTGACCATTCAGCTGTGCACACGCAACATACAGCGGGCATGTGCCTGTATGGTGACCATTCAGCTGTGCGCACCCATCTTGATACTCCTGTGGTATCCAGCATTAGGCTGGATTCATATGGGATCATTATTTCCACTATATCCTGCAATACTGTTACTGTTATATTAAAACATACAAAACAAGCAGGGGCGTAATGATCGCGGTCATAGAGGGTACAACCGGGACCAGACCCATGCTTGTGCGCGGCCTGACGACATCAATTTCACCTGGATGTGCATTCTCTGACACACATTCTGCTGAAATGTATTGTGACGCAGAGACCCGCCGGCTCCCTGCACTTCAAGACATGCTGCCAGCCAATCAGAGGCTGGCAACAGGTGCTGGCGGCCTGCAGAAGTCAGCTACCGGCTGGGGGAACATTATACCAGGATGGCGGACCTTATACCAGGATGGCGGACCTTATACCAGGATGGCAGACCTTATACCAGGATGGTGGACCTTATACCAGGATGGCGGACATTACACTGGGATGGCGGACCTTATACCAGGATGGCGGACATTACACTGGGATGGCGGACATTATATCAGGATGGGAGATAAGATACCAGGCTGGGAACATTATATTAAGATGGGGACAATATACCAGGATGAGTGACATTACACCAGAATGGCGGACATTATACCAGAAGGGGGACATGGTTATAGCATGGAGCCCAGGATGGGGGACATTATACCAAAATGGGGACATTATATCAGTCAGGGGTGGTACAGGGTGGGCATCAGTCAGGGTTGATACAGGGGCACTCAGGGGTAATACAGGGGAGGCTCAGTCAGTCAGGGGTGAAACAAAACATTGAGGGAAATCCTCCCTTAGTGACTGAGCCCTCTCACCCTCTATCACCAATGAGTAAAGCCCCTCACTGTTGGTGTTGATGGGGGTCACTTAGTTATGTGATAATCCTGCTCAGCTACATATATCTGACCTTTGGTGAGTGATGTAGCAGGCAGCCATCCATCTCCCTGTGCTTCTCACTGTCAGCCTGTGACACAGTTAGGGAGGAGCGCTGTTACTCAGCACATCATGGCTCATTACCTCAGCTCTGCTGTTAGCACGGGGAAGAGGCCACAAACAAAACTAACACTGATTGGCTGCGATGCTGCCAATCACTATTAGACTTACCAGCAGCAGCACCGCTCTCCCTGGTTGCTCCAGGTGCGGTATCGCAGAGGCAGAGATTCAGCATTATTGATCAGCGATCATTCAGTCCCTGAAGTGAGCTGCTGTCTGCACTGCAGCAGAACAGATCCAGTGACTCCCGTACTCTGCCGGGATGTCTAATGCTGGGAGGAGCGGTGAATAGTAATCAGTGACACGTGTGAGCTGCCGTGCTTGCAGCATGTCATGTGCTAGTGCGCTGAGTGCTGCTGACTGCTCCTCCCAGCATTAGACATCCCGGGAGAGCAGTGCACGGGTCACTGAATCTCTCCAGCTGCAGACAGCGGCTCACTCCTCATACTGACCAGAACACTGATCCATCCTGCTGGATCCTGAACACTGTGATATCGCACCTGGAACTGAATCACTGGAATCAGTAAGTAATAAAAATGCCTTAAAACCTTCCCTCTCTCTCATTATTCTGGCATTTGGCAAATATTAAAAATGATGGTAAAATCCTAATTGACCTAAAACGGGAAAGGTTTATTCTGATTTCATGTCAGATATTGAGAAAAACCTGCGTCTTTTTATATAGTGTATGGAAACTTCTGGTGTCAGCTGTGTGTGTATGTGTCCCTATAGTTATAGTTTTGGATGATTACTATTGTCCCTTCATTGTCTGCGCTGTTGCATCCAAATAACCTGTTCACAAAATCAAAGTATGTCATTGGGTTGGAAGGGGTTAAACAGGCAGTTCTGATGACATCACAAAGCACATAAACATCATAGACATCCTATGACATCACAATTGGTATAGAATGTACAGAGTGTAACTCCTGAGCCATCTTGTGTCATTCCAGGCTGACTGCTGGAAGGTGACAAGTCCAGGTCGGGAACTCTTCACCTATGACCTCACTCATACATTGTATAGATGGGGGCTAGTAGTGGGATTCAGAACTGCATCATTAACCTGAAAATCTCAGCAGATGGCGCTGGATCACGTGTCCCGTGCTGGGATTGTTAGAATGAGTCTATGATTTACAAAAAAATGTTATTGAGCAGATTCCATGGAAAATCATTTGGGGGCTTTAGTAAAGCAGTGTGAGCCCGGCCTAACAGGGGCTACCAATCTGGACAAACCCTTCCCTGAATGAGGACTTGCTGGCCATCAACTGATCATGTGTCACTGGTCTTGAAGACCCTCAGCAGTCGGCTGGCTTTGCCCTCTATGACACCCATGTGCTCTAATAAAAGCATATAGAAAGGGGAGCGCCAGCTGACACCCCCCCATTTGGCTCCATTTTTGGGCAGCTTTGCCATTAATGTTGTCAGAACCTAGCGTTTTCAGAACATCCATTTAATAGCAGACGGGTCCAGTTCTCCATTATCCGCTCTCATGGTCCTGCTGGATCAGGAGTGACCGGGAGCTGACGGTTTATGGTGATCAGGAGTTGCAGGATGGCGCCGGTGTTTCCCTTTAGGTCATAGAGCAGTAGGTGACGCGGATTAGAATAAAAGAGTGGAAATGTTTCGGTTATTATCTGCGTCATGACTCAATTATAAATGAGGCCGGTGGTTATTTGCAGCCGGTGATTTCGTTTTATTAATTCAACTCTTCGTTGATGTTGGAAACTCGATACATAACACAGCAGTGGCAGTTATTATGACATCACAGGGGACATGACATCACAGGGCACATGACATCATAGATATCACATGACATCACAGTTGGTACAGAATGTGTAAAGTTCTAATCCTGAACCATCTTGTGTCCCAGAGGCGGCATCTTGAGGAAGACAAGTCTATGTAGGTAGCTCTTCACTTAGCACTAAGGCCCTGTTCACACATTGTGTAGCTGTGCGGAGTTTGTGGTGAAGTTTAGAACTTCATTTACCCATAAAAAAATCTCAGCAAACATCTCTGAGCGACGTGTTCTCTCTTGTGCATCAGGATGATTCCTTAAATAGGACCTGTCATGTAATCCTCTTTTTTGTAATGATAGGTGTTATGTCTCATCTAGTTCAGATGAGCGGCAGTAATGAAGCACGGACAGATGACGGCGGCGCAGCAGGATGGCCGAGCAGAAACAACGGAGAACGCCGTGGCTTGATGGCAGCAGGAAGACCAGAACTGGGACCACAGGAAATCAAGAGCAGAACTGAAGCAGCGGCACCTGGTATAATAGAGGGACAGACTCTGATCAGACTTTCATCAGAGTGGTATCAGGTTTTCTCGGACATGGAGAGGAGAAAGAAAAGGTTTCTCACCTTCTCCCTTCTGCAAGTCGGTGAAAATCGGACCACACTCCGATGTCAAAGCGCGGTCCAATTTTTCCACAAGCGCATAGACTTGCATTGCCATTGCCATATTTTGCAGACTATAAGACGCACCCCAAATTTTGGGGTGGAAAATCATTTTTTTAAATAAAATGGTGGTGCCTCTTATAGTCCGTTTAACAGTAGGTTACCAGGGGGCGGCGGTGGTGGAGCGGGGTAACAGAAGGCAGGGCCACTGCTTTAGGCAGTCGGCGTCAACAGGAGTGGGGCGATGCTGCGGGCCCTGGGCTCTCATAAGATGTCGGCGCCGGTGAGCAGAGTCCCCTTTCCTATAGATTGCCCTGCAGTAGGCTTTGGGAAAATGGCTGCTGGAGGTGACGCATATGCAGATTGAGATCTCGGGAGATGCATGCGCCGCCTCAAGCGTCCATTTTCCCAAAGCCCACTGCAGGGAAATAAATGGGAAAAGCTACTCTGCTCACCGGCGCCAACATCTTATGAGAGCCCAGGGCCCGCCGACACCGGCCTCCTGTGACCGCGCTCCACCGCAACCACCCCTCGGTAAGCTACACTCAGATATTGTATATTAGATTGTAAGCTCCTAGGACAGGGTGTACATTATTCTGCATGCCCTCAGGAGCAGTCTGTATACTGTATATTAGATTGTAAGCTCCTAGGACAGGGTGTACATTATTCTGCATGCCCTCAGGAGCAGTCTGTATATTGTATATTAGATTGTAAGCTCCTGGGACAGGGTGTACATTATTCTACATGCCCTCATGAGCAGTCTGTATATTGTATATTAGATTGTAAGCTCCTAGGACAGGGTGTGCATTATTCTGCATGCCCTCAGGAGCAGTCTGTATATTGTATATTAGAGTGTAAGCTCCTAGGACAGGGTGTGCATTATTCTGCATGCCCTCAGGAGCAGTCTGTATACTGTATATTAGATTGCAAGCTCCTAGGACAGGGTGTGCATTATCCTGCATGCCCTCAGGAGCAGCCTGTGTATTGTATACTAGATTGTAAGCTCCTGGGACAGGGTGTACATTATTCTGCATGCCCTCAGGAGCAGCCTGTATATTGTATATTAGATTGTAAGCTCCTAGGACAGGATGTGCATAATTCTGCATGCCCTCAGGAGCAGTCTGTATACTGTATATTAGATTGTAAGCTCCTAGGACAGGGTGTACATTATTCTACATGCCCTCAGGAGCAGTCTGTATACTGTATATTAGATTGTAAGCTCCTGGGACATGGTGTACATTATTCTGCATGCCCTCAGGAGCAGCCTGTATACTGTATATTAGATTGTAAGCTCCTAGGACAGGGTGTGCATTATTCTGCATGCCCTCAGGAGCAGTCAGTATATTGTATATTAGAGTGTAAGCTCCTAGGACAGGGTGTGCATTATTCTGCATGCCCTCAGGAGCAGTCTGTATACTGTATATTAGATTGTAAGCTCCTAGGACAGGGTGTGCATTATTCTGCATGCCCTCAGGAGCAGCCTGTATATTGTATATTAGATTGTAAGCTTCTAGGACAGGGTGTACATTATTCTGCATGCCCTCAGGAGCAGTCTGTATACTGTATATTAGATTGTAAGCTCCTAGGACAGGGTGTACATTATTCTGCATGCCCTCAGGAGCAGTCTGTATACTGTATATTAGATTGTAAGCTTCTGGGACAGGGTGTACATTATTCTGCATGCCCTCAGGAGCAGCCTGTATACTGTATATTAGATTGTAAGCTCCTAGGACAGGATGTGCATAATTCTGCATGCCCTCAGGAGCAGTCTGTATACTGTATATTAGATTGTAAGCTCCTGGGACAGGGTGTACATTATTCTGCATGCCCTCAGGAGCAGCCTGTATACTGTATATTAGATTGTAAGCTCCTAGGACAGGATGTGCATAATTCTGCATGCCCTCAGGAGCAGTCTGTATACTGTATATTAGATTGTAAGCTCCTAGGACAGGGTGTGCATTATCCTGCATGCCCTCAGGAGCAGTCTGTATATTGTATACTAGATTGTAAGCTCCTGGGACAGGGTGTACATTATTCTGCATGCCCTCAGGAGCAGTCTGTATATTGTATACTAGATTGTAAGCTCCTGGGACAGGATGTGCATTATTCTGCATGCCCTCAGGAGCAGCCTGTATATTGTATATTAGATTGTAAGCTCCTAGGACAGGATGTGCATAATTCTGCATGCCCTCAGGAGCAGTCTGTATACTGTATATTAGATTGTAAGCTCCTGAGACAGGGTGTACATTATTCTGCATGCCCTCAGGAGCAGCCTGTATACTGTATATTAGATTGTAAGCTCCTAGGACAGGATGTGCATAATTCTGCATGCCCTCAGGAGCAGTCTGTATACTGTATATTAGATTGTAAGCTCCTAGGACAGGGTGTGCATTATCCTGCATGCCCTCAGGAGCAGTCTGTATATTGTATATTAGATTGTAAGCTCCTAGGACAGGGTGTGTATTATTCTGCATGCTCTCAAGAGCAGCCTGTATATTGTATATTAGATTGTAAGCTCCTAGGACAGGGTGTGCATTATTCTGCATGCCCTCAGGAGCAGTCTGTATATTGTATATTAGATTGTAAGCTCCTAGGACAGGGTGTACATTATTCTACATGCCCTCAGGAGCAGCCTGTATATTGTATATTAGATTGTAAGCTCCTAGGACAGGGTGTGCATTATTCTGCATGCCCTAAGGAGCAGTCTGTATACTGTATATTAGATTGTAAGCTCCTAGGACAGGGTGTGCATTATTCTGCATGCCCTCAGGAGCAGCCTGTATATTGTATATTAGATTGTAAGCTCCTAGGACAGGGTGTGCATTATTCTGCATGCCCTCAGGAGCAGCCTGTATATTGTATATTAGATTGTAAGCTCCTAGGACAGGGTGTGCATTATTCTGCATGCCCTCAGGAGCAGCCTGTATATTGTATATTAGATTGTAAGCTCCTAGGACAGGGTGTGCATTATTCTGCATGCCCTCAGGAGCAGCCTGTATATTGTATATTAGATTGTAAGCTCCTAGGACAGGGTGTACATTATTCTGCATGCCCTCAGGAGCAGCCTATATATTGTATATTAGATTGTAAGCTCCTAGGACAGGGTGTGCATTATTCTGCATGCACTCAGGAGCAGCCTGTAAACTGTATATTAGATTGTAAGCTCCTAGGACAGGGTGTACATTATTCTGCATGCCCTCAGGAGCAGTCTGTATACTGTATATTAGATTGTAAGCTCCTAGGACAGGGTGTGCATTCTCCTGCATGCCCTCAGGAGCAGTCTGTATACTGTATATTAGATTGTAAGCTCCTAGGACAGGGTGTGCATTATTCTGCATGCCCTCAGGAGCAGTCTGTATATTGTATATTAGATTGTAAGCTCCTAGGACAGAGTGTGCATTATTCTGCATGCCCTCAGGAGCAGCCTGTATACTGTATATTAGATTGTAAGCTCCTAGGACAGGGTGTGCATTCTCCTGCATGCCCTCAGGAGCAGTCTGTATACTGTATATTAGATTGTAAGCTCCTAGGACAGGGTGTACATTATTCTGCATGCCCTCAGGAGCAGTCTGTATATTGTATATTAGATTGTAAGCTCCTAGGACAGAGTGTGCATTATTCTGCATGCCCTCAGGAGCAGCCTGTATACTGTATATTAGATTGTAAGCTCCTAGGACAGGGTGTACATTATTCTGCATGCCCTCAGGAGCAGCCTATATATTGTATATTAGATTGTAAGCTCCTAGGACAGGGTGTACATTATTCTGCATGCCCTCAGGAGCAGTCTGTATACTGTATATTAGATTGTAAGCTCCTAAGACAGGGTGTGCATTATTCTGCATGCCCTCAGGAGCAGTCTGTATACTGTATATTAGATTGTAAGCTCCTAGGACAGGGTGTGCATTATTCTGCATGCCCTCAGGAGCAGTCTGTATATTGTATATTAGATTGTAAGCTCCTTGGACAGGGTGTGCATTATTCTGCATGCCCTCAGGAGCAGTCTGCGTATTGTATATTCGATTGTAAGCTCCTAGGACAGGGTGTGCATTATTCTGCATGCCATCAGGAGCAGCCTGTATATTGTATATTAGATTGTAAGCTCCTAAGACAGGGTGTGCATTATTCTGCATGCCCTCAGGAGCAGTCTGTATACTGTATATTAGATTGTAAGCTCCTAGGACAGGGTGTACATTATTCTGCATGCCCTCAGGAGCAGTCTGTATATTGTATATTAGATTGTAAGCTCCTTGGACAGGGTGTGCATTATTCTGCATGCCCTCAGGAGCAGTCTGCGTATTGTATATTCGATTGTAAGCTCCTAGGACAGGGTGTACATTATTCTGCATGCCCTCAGGAGCAGCCTATATACTGTATATTAGATTGTAAGCTCCTAGGACAGGGTGTACATTATTCTGCATGCCCTCAGGAGCAGCCTGTATAATATAATAATAATCTTTATTTATATAGCGCCGACATATTCCGCAGCTCTTAACAATTCACAGCTTCATATACAACAGTCTTAAGTAACATAGCTAAAGATAATACAATAATTACAGCAAAAAGAATGGCAACCCTGCTCGTAAGAGCTTACAATCTACAATGAGGTGGGGGTGACACAAAGTACAATGGCTTATCTACAAGGATGGTCCAGCCATCTTGAGGGGATGATGGATAGATAAAGGCTGCATGAGCTCATCACCAGCCAGTATTTGTGGTGCTTTTTGGTTCGGTGGAGAGTTGTGTGGAGAAATAAGGGATGGGCTATAAGAAGATAAAGGACTTCGATTAGGGAAGGTGATAGGCTGCCCTAAACAAGTGTGTTTTTAGGGAGCGCCTAAAACTGTGTAAATTGTGGTTCATCCTAATTTCTTGGGGTAGAGCATTCCAAAGAATAGGTGCAGCTCAGGAGAAGTTTTGAAGCAGGGAGTGGGAGGTACGGATTTGTGTGGATGTTAGTCGAAAGTCGCTTGCGGAGCGTAGAGAACGGGTAGGCCGATAAACAGAAATGAGGGAAGAGATGTAGGGTGGTGCCGCACTGTGGAGAGCTTTGTGGGTGAGAACAAGCAATTTAAATTGGATCCTATAATTCATGGGCAGCCAGTGCAATGACTGGCACAGAGCGGAGGAGTCTGAGTAACGGTTAGCCAAATAGATGACCCTGGCAGCAGCATTAAAGATGGACTGGAGGGGGGAAAGTCGAGTGAGGGGGAGGCCAATTAATAGAGAGTTACAGTAGTCGAGGCGGGAGTGGATCAGGGCAACAGTGAGGGTTTTTGTTGTTTTCAAGGTGAGAAAGTGGCGGATTCTAGAGATGTTCTTCAGGTGCAAGCGACAAGAGTGGGCAAGAGATTGTATGTGGAAGGTGAAGGAAACATTGGTGTCAAACAGAACGCCCAGACAACGCGCCTGCTGGCTCGGCATTATTGTGGTGCCACACATGGAGAGAGAGATGTCAGATTTAGAGAGGTGAGCAGACGGCGGGAATAGAAGAAGTTCAGTTTTGGAAAGGTTGAGTTTCAGGTAGAGAGCGGACATGATGTTAGAAACTGCGGCCAGACAGTCACTGGTGTTCTGTAGTACAGTGGGGGTAAGGTCAGGGGATGAGGTGTATAGTTGTGTGTCATCAGCATAAAGATGGTACTGAAAACCAAGTTTTCTGATGGTCTGTCCAACTGGGGCTGTGTAGAGAGAGAATAGGAGAGGGCCAAGGACTGAACCCTGAGGAACCCCAATAGTGAGAGGAAGAGGGGAAGAAGTGGAGCCAGCGAACGATACACTGAAAGAGCGGTCAGATAGGTAGGAGGAGAACCAGGAGAGAGCAGTGTCCTTAATGCTGATTGAGTGGAGCGTAGAGAGTAGGAGGTGGTGGTCAACGGTGTCAAAGGCTGCAGAGAGGTCAAGAAGAATGAGGGTCACCATTACATTTTGCTGTCAGAAGGTCATTGGTTACTTTGATGAGTGCAGTTTCTGTAGAATATAGGGGATGGAAGCCGAACTGTGATGGGTCTAGAAGAGAGTGAGTGGAGAGGTAACTGGTAAGGCCGGAGTAGACCAGGCGCTCCAAGAGTTTAGAGATGAAGGGAAGATTAGAGACTGGTCTGTAGTTGTTTGTGCAGGAAAGGTCAAGAGAGGGCTTTTTTTAATAATGGAGTAATGATGGAATGTTTGAAGGAGGAGGGGAAGATACCAGAAGAGAGGGAGAGGTTGAAGATTTTAGTTAGGCGAGTAGTGACGACTGAAGAAAGAGACTGGAGTAGATGTGAGGGGATGGGGTCAGTGGTGCATGTAGTGGGATGGGAAGAAGAGAGGAGCCTGGAGACTTTGTCTTCTGTGACTGGGTCATATGTGGAGGGTGATGCAGAGGGGATGTGGGGAGGGGTGGGAGTCACGGCTCTTGGTGGCTGGGAGCTGATTTCCTGATGGATGGTGTCTATTTTCTCTGTGAAGTAGGAGGCCAAGTACTCGGCACAAATGTCCATGATGGGGGCCTGCGCTTTGAAGGGCAGAGTTATATGTTTTTAACATAAATTTGTAGTGGATAAAGTCTTCTAGTGTGCGAGTTTTCCTCCATAGGCGTTCGGCACTTCTAGAGCAACGCTGGAGAAATCGGCTTTGCGGTGTGAGCCAGGGCTGTTTTGCTCTGTGTTTAGAGGTTCTGAGGGTGACGGGTGCTACTTGGTCCAGCGTGCTTCTGAGGGTGTCATTGTAGTGGTTTACAGCCAGATCAGGACAGGAAAAAGAGGAGATTGGGGACAGTGATGAGTGAAGGGAGTCTGTAAGTGTATGAGGGTTAATAGCTTGTAGAATTCTGAATGTGTGATAGGTAGGAGTATGCTGGGGCAGGCGAGGATTTGTGAGTGTGACAGAGAGAATGTTATGATCAGAGAGGGGAAGAGGGGAGTTATTTAGGTAGGGGATTGAACTAAGCCGGACAAAGACCAGATCAAGGGTGTTTCCATCTTTGTGTGTCTCAGAGGTTGAAAGCTGTGAGAGGCCAAGAGAAGTGGTTAAAGATAGAAGCTGGGATGCGGATGAGGAGGTGGGGCTGTTTATGGGGATGTTGAAGTCTCCCAGGAAAAGGGTTGGTAAATCTGAGGACATGACGTGCGGCAGCCAGGCAGAAAAATGGTCAAAGAACTGGGTGGGTGAGCCTGGGGAACGGTATACGACCGCTACTCTGAGGGAGAGGGGATGGAAGAGCCTCATTGTGTGGACCTCAAAAGAAGGGAATGAGAGTGATGGTACTGGGGGGGATGACCTGGAAGGTGCAATGGGGGGACAGGAGTATGCCGACCCCACCACCAAGTCTGTTTGCAGGTCTCGGGGAATGGGAAAAATGCAGGCCGCCATGAGAAATAGCAGCAGGGGAGACAGTGTCAGAATCCTGGATCCAGGTTTCAGTGAGGGCCAGCAGATTGAAAGCGTTGGTCAGAAAGTAATTGTGCAGGAAAGAAAGCTTGTTGCATATAGACCGTGGATTCCTCAGTGCGCAATTGAAGGAGGTAGATGAAGGAGTACAGCTGATGTTAATAAGGTTAGCAGGGTTTCGATGTGAGGTAAGGGAGAGGTTGAGGTTGGTGGAGGGTGGTCTGGGGCTAGAAGAGATATCCCCTGAAATGAGTAGTAGCAGTTAAAAGAGAAAGAGCAGATAGTTTTTGGATTTGTGACATGATTTCCTGTGCAATACCTTTGGATAAGATCGAGTGAGATTTTTCAGGAAGTTCAAAAGAGCATGGGAGCTGTACATAGGAGAGGGAAGGAGAGAGGGGCAGATATGGATGAGTGGTGATGGAGGGGGGATAGGGCGGTCAATGTGGTTGAAAAAATGACACAGGAATATGGATGCAGGAGTAAAGTACATAGTTAGAAGAGAGTATAAAGTGTCGGTTACCTGACTCCTGCCCTGAATGACTGCCATTGAAATGACTGTCAAACACTTGTTGAACAGGACACTTTGCTGAAGAGGACACGTGCGTGCACCCCTTATGATGCATCTAGATTTATAAGAAGGACTATAGAATCAGGTGAGAGGGATTGTGGGAGCTGCTTGTGACTAAATTGGCAGCTGCTCAGCTCACCAGGGAGTGGATAGCTGATCAAAGACACAGACCTAACACACTATGCCTGACACAGTATAACACCTTTCACCATCAGATAAAGTCTACAATGATGGAAGGACAGACAGTGACTATTGAATACAATGCATCAAATAACAGAGCACAGATACAGCAAGCAGACATATTATACCATAGAAATGGTTTCAAGATGAGAGTTCAGCTGATGACATAGATCCAGCAAGCAGAGATGTTATACCATAGAAATGGTTTCAAGAGGGGAGTTCAGCATATTACAAAGATCCAACAAGCAGAGATGTTATACCATAGAAATGGTTTCAAGATGAGAGTTCAGCAGATGACATAGATCCAGCAAGTAGAGATGTTATACCATAGAAATGGTTTCAAGATGAGAGTTCAGCTGATGACATAGATCCAGCAAGCAGAGATGTTATACCATGGAAATGGTTTCAAGATGAGAGTTCAGCAGCTGACATAGATCCAGCAAGCAGAGATGTTATACCATAGAAATGGTTTCAAGATGAGAGTTCAGCAGATGACATAGATCCAGCAAGCAGAGATGTTATACCATATAAATGGTTTCAAGATGAGAGTTCAGCAGATGACATAGATACAGCAGGCAGAGATATTATACCATAGAAATGGTTTCAAGATGAGAGTTCAGCAGCTGACATAGATCCAGCAAGCAGAGATGTTATACCATAGAAATGGTTTCAAGATGAGAGTTCATCTGATGACATAGATCCAGCAAGCAGAGATGTTATACCATAGAAATGGTTTCAAGATGAGAGTTCAGCAGATGACATAGATCGAGCAAGCAGAGATGTTATACCATAGAAATGGTTTCATGATGAGAGTTCAGCTGATGACATAGATCGAGCAAGCAGAGATGTTATACCATAGAAATGGTTTCAGGATGAGAGTTCAGCAGATGACATAGATCGAGCAAGCAGAGATGTTATACCATAGAAATGGTTTCAAGTTGAGAGTTCAGCAGATGACATAGATCCAGCAAGGAGAGATGTTATACCATAGAAATGGTTTCAAGAGGAGAGTTCAGCAGATGACATAGATCCAGGAAGCAGCGATGTTATACCATAGAAATGGTTTCAATATGAGAGTTCAGCAGATGACATAGATACTGCAAGCAGAGATGTTATACCATAGAAATGGCTTTAAGATGAGAGTTCAGCTGATGACATAGATCCAGCAAGCAGAGATGCTATACCATAGAAATGGTTTCAAGACGAGAGTTCAGCAGATGACATAGATCCAGGAAGCAGAGATGTTATACCATAGAAATGGTTTCAAGATCAGAGTTCAGCAGATGACATAGATACAGCAGGCAGAGATGTTATACCATAGAAATGGTTTCAAGATGAGAGTTCAGCAGCTGACATAGATCCAGCAAGCAGAGATGTTATACCATAGAAATGGTTTCAAGATGACAGTTCAGCAGCTGACATAGATCCAGCAGGCAGAGATGTTATACCATAGAAATGGTTTCAAGATGAGAGTTCAGCAGATGACATAGATCCAGCAAACAGAGATGTTATACCATAGAAATGGTTTCAAGATGAGAGTTCAGCAGATGACATAGATACAGCAAGCAGAGATGTTATACCATAGAAATGGTTTCATGATGAGAGCTCAGCTGATGACATAGATCGAGCAAGCAGAGATGTTATACCATAGAAATGGTTTCAGGATGAGAGTTCAGCAGATGACATAGATCCAGCAAGCAGAGATGTTATACCATAGAAATCGTTTCAAGAGGAGAGTTCAGCAGATGACATAGATCCAGGAAGCAGAGATGTTATACCATAGAAATGGTTTCAATATGAGAGTTCAGCAGAAGACATAGATACTGCAAGCAGAGATGTTATACCATAGAAATGGTTTCAAGATGAGAGTTCAGCTGATGACATAGATCGAGCAAGCAGAGATGTTATACCATAGAAATGGTTTCAGGATGAGAGTTCAGCAGATGACATAGATCCAGCAAGCAGAGATGTTATACCATAGAAATCGTTTCAAGAGGAGAGTTCAGCAGATGACATAGATCCAGGAAGCAGAGATGTTATACCATAGAAATGGTTTCAATATGAGAGTTCAGTAGCTGACATAGATCCAGCAAGCAGAGATGCTATACCATAGAAATGGTTTCAAGATGAGAGTTCAGCTGATGACATAGATACAGCAAGCAGAGATGCTATACCATAGAAATGGTTTCAAGATGAGAGTTCAGCAGATGATACAGATCCAGCAAGCAGAGATGCTATACCACAGAAATGGTTTCAAGATGAGAGTTCAGCAGATGACATAGATCCAGCAAGAAGAGATGTTATACCATAGAAATGGTTTCAAGATGAGAGTTCAGCTGATGACATAGATCCAGAGAGCAGAGATGTTATACCATAGAAATGGTTTCAAGATGAGAGTTCAGCAGATGACATAGATCCAGCAAGCAGAGATGTTAAACCATAGAAATGGTTTCAAGAGGAGAGTTCAGCAGATGACATAGATCCAGGAAGCAGAGATGTTATACCATAGAAATGGTTTCAAGATGAGAGTTCAGCAGATGACATAGATCCAGCAAGCAGAGATGTTATACCATAGAAATGGTTTCAAGATGAGAGTTCAGCAGATAGCATAGATCCAGCAAGCAGAGATGCTATACCATAGAAATGGTTTCAAGATGAGAGTTCAGCAGATGACATAGATCCAGCAAGCAGAGATGTTATATCATAGAAGTTGTGTCAAGATGAGAGTTCAGCAGATGACAAAGATCCAGCAAGCAGAGATGTTATACCACGGAAATGGTTTCAAGATGAGAGTTCAGCTGATGACATAGATCCAACAAGCAGAGATGTTATACCATAGAAATGGTTTCAAGATGAGAGTTCAGCAGATGACATAGATGCAGCAAGCTGAGATGTTATACCATAGACATGGTTTCAAGATGAGAGTTCAGCAGATGACATAGATCCAGCAAGCAGAGATGTTATACCATAGAAATTGTTTCAAGATGAGAGTTAGGCAGATGACATAGATCCATCATGCATAGATGTTATACCATAGAAATGGTTTCAAGATGAGAGTTCAGCAGATGACATAGATCCTGCAAGCAGAGATGTTATACCATAGAAATGGTTTCAAGATCAGTGTTCAGCAGATAACATAGATCCAGCAAATGGAGATGTTATACCATTGAAATGGTTTCAAGATGAGAGTCCAGCAGGTGACATAGATCCAGCAAGCAGAGATGTTATACCATTGAAATGGTTTCAAGATGAGAGTTCAGCAGGTGACATAGATCCTGCAAGCAGAGATGTTATACCATAGAAATGGTTTCAAGATCAGTGTTCAGCAGATGACATAGATCCAGCAAGCAGAGATGTTATACCATAGAAATGGTTTCAAGATGAGAGTTCAGCAGATGACATAGATCCAGCTACAGAGATGTTATACCATTGAAATGGTTTCAAGATGAGAGTTCAGCAGGTGACATAGATCCAGCAAGCAGAGATGTTATACAATAGAAATGGTTTCAAGCTGAGAGTTCAGCAGATGACACAGATCCAGCAAGCAGAGATGTTATACCATAGAAATGGTTTCAAGATGCGTGTTCAGCAGATGACACAGATCCAGCAAGCAGAGATGTTATACCATAGAAATTGTTTCAAGATGAGAGTTCAGCAGATGACACAGATCCAGCAAGCAGAGATGTTAAACCATAGAAATGGTTTCAAGATGAGAGTTCAGCAGATGACATAGATCAAGCAAGCAGCGATGTTAAACCATAAAAATGGTTTCAAGATGAGAGTTCAGCAGATGACATAGATCAAGCAAGCACAGATGTTAAACCATAAAAATGGTTTCAAGATGAGAGTTCAGCAGATGACATAGATCCAGCAAGCAGAGATGTTAGACCATAGAAAGGGTTTCAAGATGAGAGTTCAGCAGATGACAAAGATCCAGCAAGCAGAGATGTTATACCATAGAAATGGTTTCAAGATGAGAGTTCAGCAGATGACACAGATCCAGCAAGCAGAGATGTTATACCATAGAAATGGTTTCAAGATGAGAGTTCAGCAGATGACATAGACCCAGCAAGCAGAGATGTTATAACATAGAAATGGTTTCATGATGAGAGATCAGCAGATGACATAGATCCAGCAAGCAGAGATGTTATACCATAGAAATGGTTTCATGATGAGAGTTCAACTGATGAGATAGATCGAACAAGCAGAGATCTTATACCATAGAAATTGTTTCAAGATGAGAGTTCAGCAGATGACATAGATCCAGCAAGCAGAGATGTTATACCATAGAAATTGTTTCATGATGAGAGATCAGCAGATGACACAGATCCAGCAAGCAGAGATGTTATACCATAGAAATGGTTTCAAGATGAGAGTTCAGCAAATGACATAGATCCAGGAAGCAGAGATGTTATACCATAGAAATGGTTTCAAGATGAGAGTTCAGCAGATGACATAGATCCAGCAAGCAGAGATGTTATACCATATAAATGGTTTCAAGAGGAGAGTTCAGCCGATGACATAGATCCAGCAAGCAGAGATGCTATACCATAGAAATGGTTTCAAGATGAGAGTTCAGCAGATGACATAGATCCAGCAAGCAGAGATGTTATACCATAGAAATGGTTTCAAGATGAGAGTTCAGTAGATGACATAGATCCAGCAAGCAGAGATGTTATACCATAGAAATGGTTTCAAGAGGAGAGTTCAGCTGATGACATAGATCCAGCAAGCAGAGATGCTATACCATAGAAATGGTTTCAAGATGAGAGTTCAGCAGATGACATAGACCCAGCAAGCAGAGATGTTATACCATAGAAATGGTTTCATGATGAGAGATCAGCAGATGACATAGATCCAGCAAGCAGAGATGTTATACCATAGAAATGGTTTCAAGATGAGAGTTCAGCAGATGACATAGACCCAGCAAGCAGAGATGTTATACCATAGAAATGGTTTCATGATGAGAGATCAGCAGATGACATAGATCCAGCAAGCAGAGATGTTAAACCATAGAAATGGTTTCATGATGAGAGTTCAACTGATGACATAGATCGAACAAGCAGAGATCTTATACCATAGAAATTGTTTCAAGATGAGAGTTCAGCAGATGACATAGATCCAGCAAGCAGAGATGTTATACCATAGAAATTGTTTCATGATGAGAGATCAGCAGATGACACAGATCCAGCAAGCAGAGATGTTATACCATAGAAATGGTTTCAAGATGAGAGTTCAGCAAATGACATAGATCCAGGAAGCAGAGATGTTATACCATAGAAATGGTTTCAATATGAGAGTTCAGCAGATGACATAGATCCAGCAAGCAGAGATGTTATACCATAGAAATGGTTTCAAGAGGAGAGTTCAGCTGATAACATAGATCCAGCAAGCAGAGAAGCTATACCATAGAAATGGTTTCAAGATGAGAGTTCAGCAGATGACATAGACCCAGCAAGCAGAGATGTTATACCATAGAAATGGTTTCATGATGAGAGATCAGCAGATGACATAGATCCAACAAGCAGAGATGTTATACCATAGAAATGGTTTCAAGATGAGAGTTCAGCAGATGACATAGATCCAACAAGCAGAGATGTTATACCGTAGAAATGGTTTCATGATGAGAGATCAGCAGATGACATAGATCCAGCAAGCAGAGATGTTATACCATAGAAATAGTTTCATGATGAGAGTTCAACTGATGACATAGATCCAGCAAGCAGAGATGTTAAACCATAGAAATTGTTTCAAGATGAGAGTTCAGCAGATGACATAGATCCAGCAAGCAGAGATGTTATACCATAGAAATGGTTTCAAGATGAGAGTTCAGCAGATTACATAGATCCAGCAAGCAGAGATGTTAAACCATAGAAATGGTTTCAAGATGAGAGTTCAGCAGATGACATAGATCCAGCAAGCAGAGATGTTAAACCATAGAAATGGTTTCAAGATGAGAGATTAGCAGATGACATAGATCCAGCAAGCAGAGATGTTATACCATAGAAATGGTTTCAAGATGAGTGTTCAGCAGATGACATAGATCCAGCAAGCAGAGATGTTATGCCATAGAAATGGTTTCAAGATGAGAGTTCAGCAGATGACATAGATCCAGCAAGCAGAGATGTTATACCTTATAAATGGTTTCAAGATGAGAGTTCAGCAGATGACATAGATCCAGCAAGCAGAGATGTTATACCATAGAAATGGTTTCAAGATGAGAGTTCAGCAGATGCCATAGATCCAGCAAGCAGAGATGTTAAAACATAGAAATGGTTTCAAGATGAGAGTTCAGCAGATGACATAGATCCAGCAAGCAGAGATGTTAAACCATAGAAATGGTTTCAAGATGAGAGTTCAGCAGATGACATAGATCCAGCAAGCAGAGATATTATACCATAGAAATGGTTTCAAGACGAGAGTTCAGCAGATGACACAGATCCAGCAAGCAGAGATGTTATACCATAGAAATGGTTTCAAGATGAGAGTTCAGCAGATGACACAGATCCAGCAAGCAGAGATGTTAAACCATAGAAATGGTTTCAAGATGAGAGTTCAGCAGATGACATAGATCCAGCAAGCAGAGATGTTAAACCATAGAAATGGTTTCAAGATGAGAGTTCAGCAGATGACATAGATCCAGCAAGCAGAGATATTATACCATAGAAATGGTTTCAAGATGAGAGTTCAGCAGATGACACAGATCCAGCAAGCAGAGATGTTATACCATAGAAATGGTTTCAAGACGAGAGTTCAGCAGATGACACAGATCCAGCAACAGAGATGTTATACCATAGAAATTGTTTCAAGATGAGAGTTCAGCAGATGACATAGATCCAGCAAGCAGAGATGTTATACCATATAAATGGTTTCAAGATGAGAGTTCAGCAGATGACATAGATCCAGCAAGCAGAGATGTTATACCATAGAAATGGTTTCTAGATGAGAGTTCAGCAGATGACATAGATCCTGCAAGCAGAGATGGTATACCATAGAAATGGCTTCAAGATGAGAGTTCAGCAGATGACATAGATCCAGTAAGCAGAGTGTTATACCATAGAAATGGTTTCTAGATGAGAGTTCAGCAGATGCCATAGATCAAGCAAGCAGCGATGTTAAACCATAAAAATGGTTTCAAGATGAGAGTTCAGCAGATGACATAGATCAAGCAAGCAGAGATGTTAAACCATAAAAATGGTTTCAAGATGAGAGTTCAGCAGATGACATAGATCAAGCAAGCAGAGATGTTAAACCATAAAAATGGTTTCAAGATGAGAGTTCAGCAGATGACATAGATCCAGCAAGCAGAGATATTATACCATAGAAATGGTTTCAAGACGAGAGTTCAGCAGATGACACAGATCCAGCAAGCAGAGATGTTATACCATAGAAATGGTTTCAAGATGAGAGTTCAGCAGATGACACAGATCCAGCAAGCAGAGATGTTATACCATAGAAATGGTTTCAAGATGAGAGTTCAGCAGATGACATAGATCAAGCAAGCAGAGATGTTAAACCAT
The DNA here is from genome assembly GCF_046119375.1 of Phyllobates terribilis. NCBI lineage: Eukaryota > Metazoa > Chordata > Amphibia > Anura > Dendrobatidae > Phyllobates > Phyllobates terribilis. The sequence goes on from NW_027363019.1 coordinate 1,051,593, forward strand.
AGAAATGGTTTCAAGATGAGAGTTCAGCAGATGACATAGATCCAGCAAGCAGAGATATTATACCATAGAAATGGTTTCAAGATGAGAGTTCAGCAGATGACACAGATCCAGCAAGCAGAGATGTTATACCAAAGAAATGGTTTCAAGACGAGAGTTCAGCAGGTGACACAGATCCAGCAACAGAGATGTTATACCATAGAAATTGTTTCAAGATGAGAGTTCAGCAGATGACATAGATCCAGCAAGCAGAGATGTTAAACCATAGAAATGGTATCAAGATGAGAGTTCAGCAGATGACATAGATCCAGCAAGCAGAGATTTTATACCATAGAAATGGTTTCAAGATGAGAGTTCAGCAGATGACACAGATCCAGCAAGCAGAGATGTTATACCATAGAAATGGTTTCAAGATGAGAGTTTAGCAGATGACATAGATCCAGCAAGCAGAGATGTTATACCATAGAAATGGTTTCAAGAGGAGAGTTCAGCAGATGACATAGATCCAGCAAGCAGAGATGCTATACCATAGAATTGGTTTCAAGATGAGAGTTCAGCAGATGACATAGATCCAGCAAGCAGAGATGTTATACCATAGAAATGGTTTCAAGATGAGAGTTCAGCAGATGACATAGATCCAGCAAGCAGAGATGTTATACCATAGAAATGGTTTCAAGAGGAGAGTTCAGCTGATGACATAGATCCAGCAAGCAGAGATGCTATACCATAGAAATGGTTTCAAGATGAGAGTTCAGCAGATGACATAGACCCAGCAAGCAGAGATGTTATACCATAGAAATGGTTTCATGATGAGAGATCAGCAGATGACACAGACCAGCAAGCAGAGATGTTATACCATAGAAATGGTTTCAAGATGAGAGTTCAGCAAATGACATAGATCCAGCAAGCAGAGATGTTATACCATAGAAATGGTTTCAAGACGAGAGTTCAGCAGATGACACAGATCCAGCAACAGAGATGTTATACCATAGAAATTGTTTCAAGATGAGAGTTCAGCAGATGACATAGATCCAGCAAGCAGAGATGTTATACCATATAAATGGTTTCAAGATGAGAGTTCAGCAGATGACATAGATCCAGCAAGCAGAGATGTTATACCATAGAAATGGTTTCTAGATGAGAGTTCAGCAGATGTCATAGATCCTGCAAGCAGAGATGGTATACCATAGAAATGGCTTCAAGATGAGAGTTCAGCAGATGACATAGATCCAGTAAGCAGAGTGTTATACCATAGAAATGGTTTCTAGATGAGAGTTCAGCAGATGCCATAGATCAAGCAAGCAGCGATGTTAAACCATAAAAATGGTTTCAAGATGAGAGTTCAGCAAATGACATAGATCAAGCAAGCATAGATGTTAAACCATAAAAATGGTTTCAAGATGAGAGTTCAGCAGATGACATAGATCAAGCAAGCAGAGATGTTAAACCATAAAAATGGTTTCAAGATGAGAGTTCAGCAGATGACATAGATCCAGCAAGCAGAGATATTATACCATAGAAATGGTTTCAAGACGAGAGTTCAGCAGATGACACAGATCCAGCAAGCAGAGATGTTATACCATAGAAATGGTTTCAAGATGAGAGTTCAGCAGATGACACAGATCCAGCAAGCAGAGATGTTATACCATTGAAATGGTTTCAAGATGAGAGTTCAGCAGATGACATAGATCAAGCAAGCAGAGATGTTAAACCATAGAAATGGTTTCAAGATGAGAGTTCAGCAGATGACATAGATCCAGCAAGCAGAGATATTATACCATAGAAATGGTTTCAAGATGAGAGTTCAGCAGATGACACAGATCCAGCAAGCAGAGATGTTATACCAAAGAAATGGTTTCAAGACGAGAGTTCAGCAGGTGACACAGATCCAGCAACAGAGATGTTATACCATAGAAATTGTTTCAAGATGAGAGTTCAGCAGATGACATAGATCCAGCAAGCAGAGATGTTAAACCATAGAAATGGTATCAAGATGAGAGTTCAGCAGATGACATAGATCCAGCAAGCAGAGATTTTATACCATAGAAATGGTTTCAAGATGAGAGTTCAGCAGATGACACAGATCCAGCAAGCAGAGATGTTATACCATAGAAATGGTTTCAAGATGAGAGTTTAGCAGATGACATAGATCCAGCAAGCAGAGATGTTATACCATAGAAATGGTTTCAAGAGGAGAGTTCAGCAGATGACATAGATCCAGCATGCAGAGATGCTATACCATAGAATTGGTTTCAAGATGAGAGTTCAGCAGATGACATAGATCCAGCTAGCAGAGATGTTATACCATAGAAATGGTTTCAAGATGAGAGTTCAGCAGATGACATAGATCCAGCAAGCAGAGATGTTATACCATAGAAATGGTTTCAAGAGGAGAGTTCAGCTGATGACATAGATCCAGCAAGCAGAGATGCTATACCATAGAAATGGTTTCAAGATGAGAGTTCAGCAGATGACATAGACCCAGCAAGCAGAGATGTTATACCATAGAAATGGTTTCATGATGAGAGATCAGCAGATGACACAGACCAGCAAGCAGAGATGTTATACCATAGAAATGGTTTCAAGATGAGAGTTCAGCAAATGACATAGATCCAGGAAGCAGAGATGTTATTCCATAGAAATGGTTTCAAGATGAGAGTTCAGCAGATGACATAGATCCAGCAAGCAGAGATGTTATACCATAGAAATGGTTTCAAGATGAGAGTTCAGCAAATGACATAGATCCAGCAAGCAGAAATGTTATACCATAGAAATGGTTTCAAGATGAGAGTTCAGATGATGACATAGATCCAGGAAGCAGAGATGTTATAACATAGAAATGGTTTCAAGATGAGAGTTCAGCAGATGACACAGATCCAGCAAGCAGAGATGTTGTACCATTGAAATGGTTTCAAGATGAGAGTTCAGCAAATTAGATAGATCCAGGAAGCAGAGATGTTATAACATAGAAATGGTTTCAAGATGAGAGTTCAGCAAATGACATAGATCCAGGAAGCAGAGATGTTATACCATAGAAATGGTTTCAAGATGAGAGTTCAGCTGATGACATAGATCCAGCAAGCAGAGATGTTATACCATAGAAATGGTTTCAAGATGAGAGTTCAGCAGATGACACAGATCCAGCAAGGAGAGATGTTATACCATAGAAATGGTTTCATGATGAGAGTTCAGCAGATGACATAGATCCAGCAAGCAGAGATGTTAAACCATAGAAATGGTTTCAAGATGAGAGTTCAGCAGATGACACAGATCCAGCAAGCAGAGATGTTATACCATAGAAATGGATTCAAGATGAGAGTTCAGCAGATGACATCGATCCTGCAAGCAGAGATGTTATACCATAGAAATGGTTTCAAGATGAGAGTTCAGCAGATGACACAGATCCATCAAGCAGAGATGTTATACCATAGAAATGGTTTCAAGATGAGAGTTCAGCAGATGACACAGATCCAGCAAGCAGAGATGTTATACCATAGAAATTGTTTCAAGATGAGAGTTCAGCAGATGACATAGATCCAGCAAGCAGAGATGTTAAACCATAGAAATGGTATCAAGATGAGAGTTCAGCAGATGACATAGATCCAGCAAGCAGAGATGTTATACCATAGAAATGGTTTCAAGATGAGAGTTCAGCAGATGACACAGATCCAGAAAGCAGAGATGTTATACCATGGAAATGGTTTCAAGATGAGAGTTCAGCAGATGACATAGATCCAGCAAGCAGAGATGTTATACCATAGAAATGGTTTCAAGAGGAGAGTTCAGCAGATGACATAGATCCAGCAAGCAGAGATGTTATACCATAGAAATGGTTTCAAGATGATAGTTCAGCAGATGACATAGATCCAGCAAGCAGAGATGTTATACCATAGAAATGGTTTCAAGAGGAGAGTTCAGCTGATGACATAGATCCAGCAAGCAGAGATGCTATACCATAGAAATGGTTTCAAGATGAGAGTTCAGCAGATGACATAGACCCAGCAAGCAGAGATGTTATACCATAGAAATGGTTTCAAGATGAGAGTTCAGCAGATGACATAGATCCAGCAAGCAGAGATGTTATACTGTAGAAATGGTTTCATGATGAGAGATCAGCAGATGACATAGATCCAGCAAGCAGAGATGTTATACCATAGAAATGGTTTCATGATGAGAGTTCAACTGATGACATAGATCCAGCAAGCAGAGATGTTAAACCATAGAAATGGTTTCAAGATGAGAGTTCAGCAGATGACATAGATCCAGCAAGCAGAGATGTTAATCCATAGAAATGGTTTCAAGATGAGAGTTCAGCAGATGACATAGATCCAGCAAGCAGAGATGTTAAACCATAGAAATGGTTTCAAGATGAGAGATCAGCAGATGACATAGATCCAGCAAGCAGAGATGTTATACCATAGAAATGGTTTCAAGATGAGAGTTCAGCAGATGACATAGATCCAGCAAGCAGAGATGTTATGCCATAGAAATGGTTTCAAGATGAGAGTTCAGCTGATGACATAGATCCAGCAAGCAGAGATGTTATACCATAGAAATGGTTTCAAGATGAGAGTTCAGCAGATGACATAGATCCAGCAAGCAGAGATGTTATACCATAGAAATGGTTTCAAGATGAGAGTTCAGCAGATGCCATAGATCCAGCAAGCAGAGATGTTAAACCATAGAAATGGTTTCAAGATGAGAGTTCAGCAGATGACATAGATCCAGCAAGCAGAGATGTTAAACCATAGAAATGTATTCAAGATGAGAGTTCAGCAGATGACATAGATCCAGCAAGCTGAGATGTTATACAATAGAAATGGTTTCAAGATGAGAGTTCAGCAGATGACATAGATCCAGCAAGCAGAGATGTTATACCATAGAAATTTTTTCAAGATGAGAGTTCAGCAGATGACATAGATCCAGCAAGCAGAGATGTTATACCTGTGTGAAGATAGAAGAGATGGATGGACGTTAGTCGGTTGCCATTGAAATGACTGTCAGACACTTGTCGAACAGGACACTTTGCTGAAGAGGACACGTGTGTGCACCCCACACTGTATTAGATTGTAAGCTCCTAGGACAGGGTGTACATTATTCTGCAAGCCCTCAGGAGCAGTCTGTATACTGTATATTAGATGGTAAGCTCCTAGGACAGGGTGTGCATTATTCTGCATGCCCTCAGGAGCAGTCTGTGTATTGTATATTAGGCTGTAAGCTCCTAGGACAGGGTGTGCATTATACTGCATGCCCTCAGGAGCAGTCTGTGTATTGTATATTAGGCTGTAAGCTCCTAGGACAGGGTGTGTATTATTCTGCATGCCCTCAGGAGCAGTCTGTATACTGTATATTAGGCTTTAAGCTCCTAGGACAGAGTGTGCATTATTCTGCATGCCCTCAGGATCAGTCTGTATATTGTATATTAGGCTTTAAGCTCCTAGGACAGGATGTACATTATTCTGCATGCCCTCAGGAGCAGTCTGTATACTGTATATTAGATGGTAAGCTCCTAGGACAGGGTGTGCATTATTCTGCATGCCCTCAGGAGCAGTCTGTATATTGTATATTAGGCTGTAAGCTCCTAGGACAGGGTGTGCATTATTCTGCATGCCCTCAGGAGCAGTCTGCATACTGTATATTAGATTGTAAGCTCCTAGGACAGGGTGTGCATTATTCTGCATGCCCTCAGGAGCAGTCTGTATACTGTATATTAGATTGTAAGCTCCTCAGACAGGGTGTACATTATTCTGCATGCCCTCAGGAGCAGCCTGTATATTAGATTGTAAGCTCCCCTTGAGCAGGGTGTATTTGTCTTTTCCTTTGCCTGAGCTTATAATACATGTAGATATACAGCAATATGCAGCAGGACAGACGTGATCCAGGGAAATATCCGATCGCCACCACTGGGGTCAGGAAGGAATTTTTTTCCCCCCTGAGGCAGAGCTCTCCGGGGGGTTTCTTCGCCTTCCTCTGGATCTCTGGCTTCAATGGCTCTCAGCCAGTCCTCAATGACCACAGCCAGTTCTGTGGTCTCTATGGAGCCTGATCTGAGAGTCATTGTGATCAGAGTTTAATTTCTTAAGGGGCCAGTAATATTTTTATTACAATGTTGCTTATTGCTATTCCAATAAAAAAATAAAAAGAAAGAAAAGAAAAGTGTCATGTGAGTTTTTTTGTCTTGACTTTTTTTTTACACAGTTACAATGATGGAAGTGGCCATTACTACCCTCAATATTCCTGAAGTAGAACCAGGAAATATGGGGGCGCCATTTACAGATGGCAGACCACGTCAATCTCCACCCATTGTGGTATCATAATGTCAGCTCCTGTCCCAAGTTACATTACAAGTGTTATGGGGGTCGATCTCTGTGATGGGGGCAGGGCACTAAAATAGTATATGTCCTACAAAACAAACTACCTGATCGAAGACTGAAGACCGGACACAGAGCCCCCGAATACAAGAGACACAAGCAGAGTCTGACTGTGGTGCCAAGTGGCCCCCACTATCCAACTCCAGGGCCCCACGTTTCAGCTTCATGCAAATATGACGTTATTCTCAATTACAAATATATATAACAATGAACGGGGTAGATTGGTAAATGAATAAGATTCTGCCTTTGTCTCTACATAGTGAGTCAATTATATTGTGCCAAGTGCTGCTCATATAAGAGGGTGGTGGACACTCTTGCAGGGCCGGCTCCAGGTTTTTCTGGACCCCGGGCGAAAGAGTCTCAGTGGCCCCTTTAACACATACTACGATTCATGATGCACAGATACCGCAGAGAAATATATATATATATATATATATAGTTAGATATAGATATATATAGTACAATGCCAAAGATTTCACTTCTTACATTACATGAGTGATATCTATTGTAAATTCAACAATAGCTCAGAAACCGGCGAATCGCTCCACACAGAATACTGGCCCCCATATAAGGCCCCATACAGGATACTGGCCCCATATAACGCTCCATACAGAATACTGGCCCTCATATAAGGCCCCATACAGGATACTGGCCCCATATAACGCTCCATACAGAATACTGACCCCCATATAACGCTCCATGCAGGCTGTTCCCACCACATAATGCCTCATGCAGGCTGTTCCCCCCACATAATGCCCGACACAGGCTGTTCCCCCCTTATAATGCCCCATGCAGGCTGTTCCCCCCTTATAATGCCCCATGCAGGATGTCACCCACCCTTATAATGCCCCATGCAGGATTTCACCCCCCTTGTAATGCCCCATGAAGGATGTCGCCCCCCTTATAATGCCCCATGCAGGATGTCACCCCCCCTTATATTGCCCCATGAAGGATGTCGCCCCCTTATAATGCCCCATGCATTATGTCATCCCCGCCCCTTATAATGCCCCATGCAGGATGTCACTCCCCCCCCATATAATGCCCCATGCAGGATGTCACACACACCCTCCCTTATATTGCCCCATGCAGGATGTCACTCCCCCCCTTATAATGCCCCATGCAGGATGTCACTCCCCCCCTTTAATGCCCCATGCAGGATGTCACCCCCCCTCCCTTATAATGAACCAAGCAGTATTTCATTTCCTCCCTTTTAATGCCCCATGCAGGATGTCACACCCCCATCCCTTATAATGCCCCATGCCTCCATACATTAAAAAAAAATGAAATACTTCTCACCTGCTGCCGCTGCTCCAGACCCCTCACCCGCGTCACCGGCGTCTTCCTGCTCTGCGCTGTGACGGCTCAGGAGAGAGCGCGGTGGAAAGCGGTCACCACACCCTCTGACCTGAGACATCACAGTCAGAGGACGCAGAAGAGACAGGAGCTGCTGCAGAGGCCTGGGAAGAGGTAAGTATTGTGCCGCCGGCTGCCGGGGCCCTGAGCAAGCGAAGGGGAGCGGGCACTGACACTGCTCTCCTCCGCTCACGGGTCCCATAGCGCAGCGGGGTGCCCGACAGCGAGTGGCCCCCCCCGCCTGCTCAGGGCCCCGGCACTTGCCGGGGTGCGCCAGGTACTGATGCCGACCCTGCACTCTTGCACAAGGGCCTACCGGAGGATTCTCCTGTTCTCCTGTGCGCCAGTCCAAGCCTGACTGTGCTATACATAATAAGGCTACATTCCTGCATTGAGCATGTCCTATTCTGATCCTCAAAATCAGATCACAACTCGACATTCTCTGACCCTCACAGATCTTATTCTCAGATCCATGATTTTCATGGATTTGTGAATGGACCTATAAAACTCTACGAGTCCGTGGACCATCCAATAAAAAAATCTTACAGCACATGGACATTTCACACAAATGTGAGAATGCAGCCTAAGAGATTTTACAGATAACATTATCACTCCAAGTCACACAGTGCAGATACAGAATAATATTTACATCCAGGCACTTACCGCTGACGTCTCATCTGATCAGAGCCGGTTTCTGCTGTTTCTTCTCCATCTGGTCAGACCTTCATGTCGACATCTCCCAGCCACGACTCGTCTTGTCACAATGATCTCCAGTCTAGAAAATAACAACATCACATATATTGTATATATACACGTGTTTCCCCCACACTGCGCCCCTGAATACAGATATGTAGACCCCCCCCATTAATATACTATTAGCCACTTAGTAATCAAAATATAAAGTGATAAGCAGCACTGTGTCCCCCATTAACTATAATCTCCACCGGCCAATAGTATAAATTATTCAGTCTCTGTGACTCTCCCCAATTAACTGTAAGGCTATGTGCACATGGAAAATATACCAGGTTTTACAGTACAAGCAAAGTGAAACCCCCATCGCTGCTCTCTCCCAGCACCCCCATCATTGCTCTCCCCCAGCACACCCATCACTGCTCTCTCCCAGTACCCCCGTCATTGCTCTTTCCAGGCACCTCCATCATTGCTCTCTCCCAGCACCCCCATCACTGCTCTCCCCAAGTACCCCAGTCATTACTCTTTCCAAGCACCCCCATCATTGCTCTTTCCGAGCACCCCATCATTGCTTTTTCCCAACACCCCCATCATTGCTCTCTCTCAGCACCCCTGTCATTGCTCTCTCCCAGCACCCCCATCATTGCTCTTTCCCAGCACCCCATCATTGTTCTCTCCCAGCACCCCCATCATTGCTCTCCCAGCACCCCCATCATTGCTCTCTCCCAGTACCCCATCATTGCTCTCTCCCAGCACTGCACCCCCATCATTGCTCTCTCCCAGCAACCCCCATCATTGCTCTCCCCAGCACCATCATTGCTCTCCCAATCCCCACCATTCTCACCATCCCTATTATTGCTCTACCCATCCCCACCATCCCCATCATTGCTCTCCCCTTCTCCACCATCCTCATCATTGCTCTCCCATCCCCACCATCCTCTTCATTGCTCTCCCCATCCCCACCATCCCCGTCATTGCTCTCCCCATCCCCACCATCCTCATCATTGCTTTCCCCGTCCCCATCATTGCTCTGCTCTTCCCCACTGTCCCCATCATAGCTCTGCCCATCATTTCTCTCCCCATCATTGCTTTGCCGATCACTGCTCTGCCCATCATTGCTCTCCCATCATTGCTCTCCCCATCATTGCTCTGCCCATCACTGCTCTGCTCATCACTGCTCTTCCCATCACTGATCAGCCCATCATTCCTCTGCCCATCATTGCTCTGCCCATCATTGCTCTCCCCCCACCTCCCCTCATTCTCCTGTTCCTCTCCCCAGTGTATCAGTACAAAAAAAAACAAAACAAAAAACACAACTTACCTCTCAGCACGCTCCCGCAGCATCCTCCTTGTTGCCGGTAACTTCCTCCCTTACACAGGCCCGAGCTGCTTGATGACGTCATCAAGCTGTACGAGCCTGTGTCAGGGAGGAAGCGCCGGGCAGGAAGCAGAGGACGGATCCCTCAGCTCCACTGCCATTTTCCTTCTGTCAGCAGCGGAGCTGGAGGGATCGCTCGCTGCTCGCCGCACATGAGAGGGCAATCTGGCCATGGGCCCCCCAGAGCCTGGGGCTCTGAGAAGCAGGCCAGATTGCCCTCAACATTAACCGCCCGGTAAGGGCCCCCCTGCACCCTTGCACGGCCAGGCTCTGGTGCAGCTGCACCAGCGGTAGGTCCGCCCCTGTCTCTGAACTAATTGCTGATATCTCCCACCACGTAATCTCTGGTCCTCCCAAGACCTCCTTCTCTCCTCCACAATCGTATGTTCCTCATCCAATCGCCTGCAAGACTTCTCCCAAGTATTCCCCATCCTGTAGAATTCTGTGGCCCAACACATCTGATTATCCCCTCATTTGGAACTTTCAAGCGGAACTTGAAAACCCATGTCTTCAGAACAGCTTACAGCCTGCAATGACCCCACTGCCACCTTACCAACAGCAGAGCTGTTGCACCCCCCAAGACTACTATCCTTCCCCATTATCCTGTAGAATGTAAGGCCGCAATGGTAGGGTCCTCTCCCCTTTGTACTTGTCCGTCACTATTAGTTTGTTCATTGCAATTTCTATTTGTGTTTGTATGTAAGTCCTCCTCATGTACAGCACCATAGAATCAATGGTGCTCTAAAAAAAGGTGTAAATGGATGGGGGCATTTTACAATGTAGCGGACCACCTCTTTACACTTGTTCATTGGGTGATTGGCAGCAGTTTACACTGCACAGTTATTGGGAAACATAAGAGTATGTGATGAATGATTAGTGCCGGTCGTCATGGTGACTGTCTGTGACAATAAACCATAGGGAGCAGCGAGCATGGTGAATGGCATAGAATGGATGATAGCTGACAATGATGTTACTATGGTAATAAACTGGGGTGGATGGTATGGATGATTACTGCAATCATTACACTGCTTATAATCTGGAGGGGAGATGATGAAGGATTCCTGCAATATTTACTGTAATGACGTATGTGCTTTATTCACAGCGGCCTGCTGATATATATTTATGTACCGTATATAGTCTTTTAATTGCTAGATGAATGCAGAGGAGAGGGAGAGCGCGCGGTGGATGCTGGGCTGTGCCAGGAGGTGGCGCCACTGGGTCACGCCGGCAAGAATCTGGAATGTGACATGACCTCAGCGGGGTCAGAGCCGGCTGTAGCCGGGGTCAGAGATGCCCAATGAGCCATCAGCGATAGCGCCCCTCACAGACCCTTATAACAACCAAAGGGAATCACAAAAAAACTTTTTTCCAAATTGAAATGGATGGGGGCATTATTGATTGCAGAGGACGACCTCTTTAATAAACCGTCCTGTTATTTAGTAACAATTCTTTATAAAGGGACAGTGAACACTTCTGACTAATTGTAACTTATAATTTGTGGGGTCCTGTAAATGAAGAGGTTCCTGCACACGGCCCCCGCTCAGCAGACAGCAGACGGGTCACTCACTAGCACCTTTAGGAAGGCAGCTTTTCTAAGAAAAATAAAAGTAGCATGCCAAAAATGTATATAGAAATCCATGTAGCAACCTTATGGCAGCTTTACATTCTAGCTGTAATTCCTGCTTATCTCGTCTTTTGGGTTTTATTTTGATTTTTCTACTTTTCTCTTTTCTACAACTACAAATCTGTCGGCTTTCTGATATTGGCTCGTGGACCTGTTGGTTCAACCACATTCACCGTCTCCTATTACTAAATCAGGATCATCACAGTCCAACGTTGTATTAAAATAATTTAATGTCGTCAAACAATAATGAGAATTGCATGAACAGGATGTGGAGAGGAGAGTTTCAGAATCGGGTGGATTCAGTCCTCTCTTCCTAGACTTAGACCCGGCGACATAACACAAGAAGCAGAATCATTAGAGCTGCGTCACTTACACGGCAGACAGGAAGTGCGATATAACACAATCATTAGTGCTGCGTCACTTACACGGCAGACAGGAAGTGCGATATAACACAATCATTAGAGCTGCGCTCACTTACACCGCAGACAGGAAGTGCGATATAACACAATCATTAGAGCTGCGTCACTTACACCGCAGACAGGATGTGCGATATAACACAATCATTAGAGCTGCGCTCACTTACGCGGCAGACAGGAAGTGCGATATAACACAATCATTAGAGCTGCGCTCACTTACACCGCAGACAGGAAGTGCGATATAACACAATCATTAGAGCTGCGTCACTTACACCGCAGACAGGAAGTGCGATATAACACAATCATTAGAGCTGCGTCACTTACACCGTAGACAGGAAATGCGATATAACACAATCATTAGAGCTGCGTCACTTACACGGCAGACAGGAAGTGCGATATAACACAATCATTAGAGCTGCGCTCACTTACACCGCAGACAGGAAGTGCGATATAACACAATCATTAGAGCTGCGCTCACTTACACGGCAGGCAGAAAGTGCGATATAACACAATCATTAGAGCTGCGCTCACTTACACTGCAGACAGGACGTGCGAGATTCCAATAAACATTTAAAGCTGCTTAGATTAAAAAGGTTGTTCCAAAAATCGTCATCTATTCCCTTTGGGACTGTAGGGAATAGTCGGGGCTGTAATCTGACAGTCTTATAGACAATGAATAAAGTTGTGGTCTAGCATGTACACCTCCACTCCATTCAATACAGGGCTATGCAGAGCCTGGTTCCTGGGATCTAGGGACCCATTGTCTGGATTGCTAAGGGGGCCAGTGGTTGGACCCCAAACGATTAGTAAGTTTTATTATTGATATGGGACAACTAGGAATTTTGGGAAAAACCCTTTAGTTTTGTAAGAGTCAAGGCTGTGTGGCACCCCAGGGGGTCTGGTTGCCACAGTGGTAGTAATACCATGTCTGGGAGCAAAACAGGGGTTTCCTGGTCAGGAACACAGTACCTGCAACACCTCCTGCCCCAGACCAGAAAGGGGAGGATCCTGCCCTTTATAACTGGGTCTGGAGGCGGGGTTAGAGCAGTCTAGTCTAGGCAGTCTAGTCAAGTGTGAGGAGTCAAGTGGGACACGCAGGAGCAAGAAGCCAGGGACTGGAGCTGGAGATAGCTCGTCCTGGACAGTTTACACAGAGGACCGAACACCAGAGTCCAAGGCTGTGGGGATTGCATACCCAGCAGCAGATACCACAGGGCAGGAGATTGCAGGTCTCCTGGCCCCATCAGAAGCCCGGAGGCTCAGCCACACGAAAGGACCAATACCGCCACAGAGGAGCGAGGAATACACAAGGCCCGAGTCGCCAGCCATATGGGTGAGCACAGCACGTTACACTCAGGGACGTGGGCCACAACACGACTATAAGCAGGATAGCCAAAGAGTACAGTCAGAACGGCAGGCCTACAACTCCACCTGGCCAGGAGGACTCTAGGATTGCTCCCAGACTGACCAGGCCTTCATCACTAGCCGGTACTCCCGTTGGGGCCCATATAATTGCCAACAGTAAATACCCTGGGACTGCACTGCAAAAACTCCGTGTTGTCATTACTGATAACTTGCACTACTACCATCATCATCCACACACACTGCCCTGAAGCAACACTCTTCCTATGGGGAGTTATACTACCCTGCTGCCAAACCATCAGCTTCAGAGGACTGTTCCGCAGCGGCGGTCTCTATTGACTGCACCTGGGTCATGGACCGGGTCACCGCCACGGTGACTACAACGCCCAGCATCTACAGGCCCTGCTCCGGGTACCCCACAGCCCAGGGGCGCGTCAGCTGTATGTATATATATATATATATATATATATATATATATATATATATGGATTAGAATGTATGTAAGTGGATTACATGAAGTGATAACATTCTATAATATATATACACAGTATAGACACATATATATATAATTAAATCCTCTTCTATTTAGTGAAATACTTTTCCACAATTAGACGTCAGAAGCAGAAGCCGTTGTATCATTTCAGTTTCTATTGTTCTTCTCTTTATGACTCTTTACATTCTTATCGGCATATATGTATCAGTACATTACAGCTGGAGATGATTTATTGCCGTTCATGTGATACAAATTAGGCAATGTCTGGAATCACACTAATGGTTGGACTAGGACGGCCATTATATTAGTGGTCTGCAGGTTCTGAGCCTATAACTCAGATACAACCAGGGGGGAGTACGGGATTTCCAGGGGGGCCGCAGGCAGAACACTTGTATTTCTTATAATATATGATAAACTGTTCTCCGCTGTTTCAGCGCAGTAATAGCCGGGTATTATAGAAAGCCGACTGCTGACTGACACACAAGGTGACATCAATGGTCTCAAGGATTGAAAGTTGATCGTTCCATTCTCAGGGGGTCTTGTGTGTAAGGCTATGGTCACACATCATGTTTTTTTCTGCAGCAAAACCTGATCTCTTGCCAGATGTTTGTTCAGGATTTTTCTTGCTGTTTTGCTTATTTTTTGGTGCATTTTTGCTGCGTTTTTTTCACTGTCCTTTTGTCTCTTAGATGTTTGTACATAACGTTCAGTGAAAAAAAGATAAAAATTTCTGGTTTTGGCGCAAAAAACACTGAAAAAAAACCACTGAAAAACCTGACACCTGCATTTTTGGTGCGTTTTTTCAGCGTTTTTTTCACCACCCATTACTTTCAATGGGTAAAAAAACACTGAAAAAAACGCTGAAAGAAGTGACATGCTCTATTTTGCAAAAAAAAACCATGATGTGTGCATGAGATTTCTGGAATCTCATAGACTTTGCGGGTACTGCAAAACGCAGGTGAAAATTAGCATAAAAAAACGCATTAAAAAAAGCGCTGAAAAAAAAACATGATGTGTTAACATAGCCTAAAGGTTGGTAAACACTTAAACATAATGCAATGAAGACTCGTCTGATCCTCACAGTCCTCTACTTCTGAGATTTGTAGAATCTCATTCACACCTTCACTCAAGTGTAGGTACAAAACAGGGATCCAGGTCTCTAATAAATCCACACCTCATCCACCATGAAACTCCAGCTGCCTTCCGTCCAGCGCCGGACTGGGGTGTCTGGGGCCCACCAGGGACATTGACTCCCGGGGCCCACCCACCCGGGCCCACCCTTCAGCTATTTGCAGATACCTGTTAGCCGTTATCCCCATTATATTGGCGGCTCCTGCCCATCACTGTGCTCTCACCAGAAATGCCATGTACAATTACTGGAGTTTGCATTAAAGGGTTTTTATTGGTGAAGTTCTCAGCGATGCACAGGTTGGAAAGGGGGTCACTTATTTATTGGTGGAATCCGCGCTGTCAGGAGATTGTGGCACTTTGAGTATTTGGTGAGATTTTCACCTCTGTATTTATAAGACAAATCCAGGAGTGGAGCGATCCGAGGTCATGGTTTATGCATTTCTCACCCACTCCTGGTTTTGTCTTATCAATACAGAGGTGAAAATCTCACCAAATGCCAACTTGCTTTCTCTGGTGAACCTCTGTAACTACATCTCTGCTGCTGTGTAATAGTCACAAGACAGGGAGGGGTTAAACATCCAAGTATTTAATATCTATTGGAAATAAAGAGGTTTCCCCTTATTGATATCAGATAAAACAAATGACCAACCACAATCCACTCTACCAAGACCAATATTACCAGATAGAAGGCAGAAATACCACCACACCATGACCAGATCACATATTACCACCACATAGTGCCCAAATAATGCCACATACAAGGCACAAATACCGCCACACCATGACCAAAGCACATAATACCACTACATAGTGATCAAATGCTACCAGATACAAGGTATAAATACTGACACACCATGAGACCACATATTACCACCACATAGTGACCGAATAATACCACATACAAGGGACAAATATCGTCATGTCATGACCAAAGCACATAATGCCACCACATAGTGACAAATAATACTAAAATAATAAAAATTTAAAAAAGCTCTGTATATTGGGTCAGTGTACAGGTTATACAGTGATCACCAGTGACATACACAGGAGCTCTGTATATAGTGTACAGGTAATACAGTGATCACCAGTAACATTATACACAGGAGCTCTGTATATTGGGTCAGTGTACAGGTTATACAGTGATCACCAGTGACATTATACACAGGAGCTCTGTATATAGTGTACAGGTTATACAGTGATCACCAGTGACATTATACACAGGAGCTCTGTATATAGTGTACAGGTTATACAGTGATCACCAGTGACATTATACACAGAAGCTCTGTATATAGTGTTAGTGTACAGGTAATGCAATGATCACCATTGATATTATACACAGGAACTCTGTATATAGTGTATATAGTGTACAGGTAATACAGGGATCACCAGTGACATTATACACAGGAGCTCTGTATATAGTGTCAGTGTACAGGTAATGAAATGATCACCATTGATATTATACACAGGAGCTCTGTATATAGTGTCAGTGTTCGTGTATAGGTAATACACATACTCACAAGTTCTTTATATGCCGCAGACCGATATATCACATCTTCTATGCAGGACTTATCTCTGCAGGAAATAACATAGTTAGCTATAACTGATCACTTCCAGAGCACAATCCACACTATTCCCAAGATTTCTACACTACATGAAATGACAAAAAAGCAACATAGTGCGGCACTCCACAGTAACAGAGCTCCAGCGTCATTCTGTGCCGGCTCATCTGTCAGCAGACATACTCGTCTGATGGAAAAGATGTAGCAGAGCTGAAGACAGAAGACCTATGGATTACGTTGGAGTGAGCATTTTTCTTTATTAAAGATGGAGTCCCTAAATGTGTTTTATTTTTAATAACAAAAAAATAAATTTCTGTCTTTTCTTTTTTTTCTGTTTACTAGAAATTCATGGTGGCCATGTCTAATTTGGCGTGACACCATGAATTTCGAGCTTAGTACCAGCTGATAATACAAAGCTGGCCTGGTACTAACCCTATTATTACCCACGGTGCCACTCACCACCAGGGCCGCTGGAAGAGCCGGGTAAAGCACCTGGAAATTGTGCTATGATGAATGCGCCATTTTCAGGGGTGGCTGCGGGCTTCGATTTTCGGCGTGGGGGGCCAGGAACGCTTGGGCCTTACCATGCTGAGAATCCCAGCTGCCTTGTTTTATCTGGCTGGCGATCAGCATATGGCGGGAGCCCACGCAGTTTTAAAAAAAAATAAATGTTAAATAAGTTTAAAACAAATATTCGGCTTCTCTGTCTTTTGATCGCCAGCCAAGGTAAAGCCAGGCAGCGGGGGGGGGGGGCAGGCCGTAGCTGTCTGCTTTATCTGCGGTGAGAATCAAAAATTCTGCGGAGTGCTACATCGTTTTAAAAATTTCTTGACGTCATCACCCTGAGACTGACCTCCTGCGCACGTGTGGCGCCCCTGAGGGTTCTGTCGCCACAGAGGTATTGCACCTCAACCAGAGGTGTGGTATCTCACTCTCAGGTAAGGAAGGAGTACAGCCCAGGACCCTAACACTACATCCACTACACCACATTTACGGGGGACAGGGCGAGATTGCTCCTACGGGAGAGCACAGTCCCTGATCCCTGGCTGGAGTGGGGAGGAACCACTTAGAGAGGGGGAACTATGTAGTGGATGGGTGGAGGACGTAGATCCTGGGAGCACTGTGGTAGGAGGTATAATAGGAAGGAACCATCTTGGTTCAGTCAGTCAGTGGGGAAGTTCCAGTCAGTCAGACTGAGGTGCAGGCAGGGGGCAGAGACTCTGTATGAGCTCTGCTCCATAGGCAGGCCCTGCCAAGAAGCCTGAGCCTGGAAAGAGAGAAGAGAGGAAAGGGGAGCAGGAAGGCTCCAGGAACGAGGAGAGAAGGGACCCTAGGGGTACGGGCCATGCAGCAAGCCACCCGTACGCCCGCTACTGCCAGGAGGTAGGGGGGTCAGGCCAAAGAAGGGGAACCGGGTCCCCCAACCAGCAGAGACTACAAGGCTCAACTGGGAACCGGAGGCTGCAGCACTTCAAGTACAGCAGGCTGCCCACACCAGCCACCAGGAAAGTAGCCACATAGGGCCAGGGGACGGAACACAAGTCGCCCGCCAAGGCCCGAGGACACTGGACAGAGGTGCCGCTAGGTGTGAGGTTCAAGGAGAGAGGCCAGAGAGGACACACAGAAGGGGGTCCTGCTAAGTGCTCCAGAGCTACCTGGGAGTCGACTGAGCCCCTCACTCGGTAAACACAGGACGACGCGGGAAGTTATAAACCTGCAGTAATAACTTGGAGTGAAAGAACTGTGAGTAAAGACCCTGAGACTGCATTGCAAAGACTCCGCGTTGTCATTACTGATTCCCAGCACTATCACCACCATCATCTCTACACGCTGCCCTGAAGCTACACTCCACCTGTGGGGAGTCACATCACCTAGCTGCACATACCACCAGCCTCAGCGGACTACCAATAACCGCAATCCACAGGTGGCGTAGTCGGACATTGACATTAGTGCACATAGACTACTACCCTGTTTTGACCGCCCTGGGTCACGGACCGGGTCACCGCCATGGTGACTACAACCCCCAGCATCTACAAGGCCCGGCTCCGGGTGTCCCCAAGGCCCAGGGGCGCATCACACGCGCCGGCAGTATCGCGCTGCGCAGAGGAGGCAGAGGGGCACTGCAGCAGCAGGCAGAGCAGGGAGATCGCTCGCTGCAGAGGGCCCATCACTAATCATATCGGCAGTGCTGCGAACCGGGGGGGCCCTCTGTTCTCTGTACAGGTCCCAGGGGGGTAGGGGGTGGGGCTTGGGGGTGTGGCCATCGGGACCCGGGGCCCACTGGGGGTTTTCCCGATCCTCCGGTGGGCCAGTCCGCCCCTGCTTCCGTCTCACCTACCACAAAATGATATAGCAGGAAGACATGTCCTCCCAATAGTGAAGCTCTGTGGAAAGCTTCTCTTATACTTACAGAATAAAGCCTTTTTTACCTAGCCTACTAGAACTCCTGTTTTGCAATGAGGGTCAAATACCCTAAGATATGTGTTATTTCATCAAATCATGGAGTGTAAGTATAAAATTATGTCATATTAAGATTCAATTGATTCTTTAATAAGTTATTTCTAGAGTACCTCTGTTTAATATATTCATGAATTTATTTAATTTCTATTTATACTTCTTAATTCTATTAGTTTTATTACAATTTTTGAATGAGATTCCTATGACTGAAGTAGTGGCGGAATTTTTTTCTTTTAAATAATAATTTTTATTGATTTTAACATATAACATAAGTATGTAAATGTACATTCCAATGCATTATTCTTAGATTAAGTATTCATCATTTCAGTTTTGATTATCACCTTACTAATTGTATGGTCTAAGTACAAAGTAAACATTGAAGAAAAGAAAAAAACAAACAAAACCCCTCCCCATTGCCGTCCCTCTTCCCCAACATGCAGGAAACACTTGTATATTTCTTGTGTGCACCTCTCCTTTCTTTTCGTCTTCTTCTTAATCCCTTAAACATTATTGAATATTTAGTCTGTATCCATATTTTATACTACGTCTTAACCTGTATCCCTTCCACCTTTTCCATCAACATTCAGATCAACTATTTTCCACTTCCCCAATGTTCCACCCAAGTCTTCCAGTATGGACCAACTGGTCTGTTCAAAGGGTTTCATAATTCCCTGAAGTTCTTGGTTTGTGTAATGTCTAAGTAAGAAGCTTTTCCATTTCATTATGAGCGATTTTATACTCTTTTCCTTGTTACGCTCGGCTTCCAACCATTCTAAGTGAAACAAAGTTTTCATTTGTCCCATTATAACTTTCCGATTTGGAATGGAATCGCTCAACCAATCCTTTAATAGGCTTCTTTTGGCTATCATACAAATTAAGTGGAACATTGGAGTTAATGTGTCCTTTCCTTTTTGTTGTGGGGCTTCTTCTCCTTTCCAGTAATGGAAGAGGAACGGTAATGGGTGCAATGATATGTTCCCAATACCTATATTTTCCATCATATGTTTTATATGTGAAGCCCAGCTGTGCTTGGCATCACAGACCCAGAAGGGTGTATTGAAGGATTCCTCCACAAGAGGCCCCCATAACCATTCACACATCTCCACCTTCCACCTCAGACCACCAGAGGGAGCTCCTCAGGGAGATATATAAGGGAAGGTGGGGCCAGGCAGCCGTTAGTCTAGTCTAGACTGGAACTGACAGAGAGCAAACCTGTTGAGAGAGTTCCTGCAGTAAAGAAGCCTGAGAGAGGTCAGTCTGCAGTGGAGCTTATCCAGATCAAGACTCGGTGTAGCTCAGTGAGGTGAGCTGTAGGTGTGCCGGCGCCATAAGATCGGTGAAACGCGGCACGCTGCCGTTTGTGTGAGTAGCCTATTGAGGGCTCGAGTAGGCCGAAGGCGAAGGAGTAGAGAGTTAGTACATAGGGGGCAGAGGAGCTTAACTAGCTCACCCCAGAAGGAGAATCAGTTACCGGACACCGGGTCCGAAGCTTGCCGGGATCTCCACGACCCAGCAAGAGAAACCGGAATCCCTGGAGAACTACAGGTCCCAGGATCGCTAAAGTGCTGATACGTACCAGAGCCAGGAGACACATAGGCCCCGTAAGTCGGGAGCGTGTAATCCAAGAGAAGGCCCTACCACAAGGTCAGCCAGCACAGGACGGAGACAGAGTTAGGCCTAGCTCCAGGCAGGTCAGAAACTTACTACGCAGAAGCCAGAACCAGGAGGCCCAAAACCTGCTCATTGGGGAGGATCCGGACATACACCCTTCACCCTACAGTGCTCCGGGGAGTGCCTGAAATTCCACCAGTAAAAGGTACTGAACTGACTATCGTGTCCGTCCCTGTACTTGCTCTGGCCCGGCGTAGTCTTTTTGTCCTGCATCCCCGTTCCTATACTGCCCTGAGGCCCAGCTCTACCTGTGGAGAGCAATACCATCAAGCTGCCCTATCATCAGCCTCAGTGGACTGCGCAGCGCTGGTGATCCTCACCAGAAACCACAGGTGGCGTCACAAACTATTTCTTTTACTAAATCAGCCCCTTTTTTAGGAGAGACCCCAGGGTACGGGCCCGGGAGCCGACCACCGCGACATCCCTGAAGGGCAGGCTAAAGGACCGGGTACCGAGTGATCCCCCATCTTCCTCTGGGTGCTACATATATCTTCCCAGAATTCCTGTACTTTAGGGCATCCCCAGAGTCCATGTAACAGATCAGATTTTCCGGGTTTGCATTTTGGACAATGTACCAGACGATCCCTCATTGTTCTAGATACTGGTATGTTGAAGGCCAGTACAGCTCTGTGCAAAATCCTAAATTGTGTGTCTCTCCAAACCTCACTTAAGATGTTTTTCCGTACTGCCTGCCAACCCGCCAGCATTTTTTTCCCGATTTCCTCACCCTCTATTTGTTTGGCCCAGGATCTGAATGTTTTCTCTATGTCTATTTTTCCAAGGATGCCTTTCAGATTTCTGTATATTGCGGATATATTGCATGTACCTGTTCGGTCAAATAATAGATTATCCATTGCATTCCTTCTCGTCTCTTCACTCACATTTATCAAATGCGTCATAATTGTCCCTTTTATTTGTCCGAATTGTAGGAATTGTTGTTCACTTGGCTTGAATTTTAATATTATCTCTTCCCTACTCAGCCACCTATTTTCTTCTTCATGTAGTAGATTAGCTATTTTATGGATCCCCCTCACCCTCCATTCCTGAAATAGTTTGTTCTCTGCTATTTGTTGGAACACAGGATTTCCCCATATGGGTAAATCTCTCGATATTCTCCATGATAATTTAGGTTTTCTCCTAAGTTCCTTCCATGTATCTATTGTATCCCGAAACACTATTGAGTTTTTTATTTTTTTAGGCGTTAGGCTTTGTGGCGTGTGTAATAAGGCGACTAAGTTCCACGGGTACGCATACGATTTTTCCAGGACCGTATCAGAGAACCCACTAGTGTCTTTAAACCAATCTACTATGTGACGGGAAATACACGCTAGATTATATCCTCTTATGTCTGGCAAGTTTACCCCTCCCTCTTCCCTGGAAGCCATCAGTGTATTCAGTTTTATACGAGGTCTTCGACCTCTCCATATAAATTTCCTAATAGCCGAGTATACTTTCTGCACATCTACATGTTTTAGGAGAACAGGAATGGTCTGCAGTGGATACATGAGTTTCGGAAAACTCATCATTTTTAAAAGGTGAATCCTGCCCAATAGACTCAAAGGCAAATTTTGCCACCGTTCTAATTCCTGTTGAATTTTGGAGATGACTGGAGGAAAGTTTAAGTTATATATCGACTCTGGTTTTCTCCCCAGCTTGATACCCAGATATGTTATATGTGTTTTGGATATTGGAATACTGCACATTTCCTTTTCCACCATACTACTTCTGCCTCTATTTGTTAAGTGGAGAATTTCGCATTTGCTTTTATTTAGAGTGAATCCCGAATACCTACCAAAATTTTCCATAAGATCCAGGACCCCTGGCAGATCTCTTGCCACCTCAGCCATGTAAAGTATGATATCGTCTGCGAAATACGAGGCCTTAAGCTTCATGCCCCCTATTGGTATCCCTTCATAAACTTCATGTTGTTCTAGGTATCGCGCAAGGGGTTCTAATGCCAGATCAAACATTAGCGGGGACAAAGGACATCCCTGACGTGTTCCCTTTTCAAGAGGGAAATTTGCCGATAAATGACCTGGGGTTTGAATTCTTGCTGCGGGGTTAGCATATAGGGCTTTTATAACATTTCTGAAGTTTCCCACAAGCCCAATTTTGTCCAAAACTTGACCTACCCAGCTCCACCTCACCTTATCAAAGGCCTTCTCTGCGTCTAGTGTAACCAGAGCCGGCTTACCTCGCCTGTTTTCTTCTTTATTTATTGCATCTATGGCTAACAATGTACGTCTTACATTTGTAACTGCACTCCTACCTTTCACAAAGCCCACCTGTGCGGGTGTTACTAATGTTGGGAGTATCTCTGCTAATCTGTTTGCCATGAGTTTGGATATTATTTTAACATCTTGATTTATCAAGGATATAGGTCTATAAGATGCTGGGTCCTCCACATTTTTCCCTTCTTTTGGTATTAAGCTAATATGAGCCACATTAGTGCCCACCAACAGATCCCCCCCCTGTAACAATTCGTTATACCATGCAGTCAAAGTAGGGGTTATTTGTTGGGACATGACCTTATAAAAATCGCCCGTGAACCCATCCGGCCCAGGTGCTTTTCCAGCTGGCAATCCCCCAATGGTACTCTTCACTTCCCCCTCTGTAATGGGAGCATTTAGCATATTTAACTGTGGCTCTGAGACACAAGGTATGTTCATTTTTTTTAGAAAGTCCTCACCCTACTTGTGCCCTTGGCCTCTTCTAAATATAAGTTAGCATAATACTCCCGCAGGGTTGAGTTTATTTCCCTAGGGTTATCCACCATTAGGCTGAGTTCACACGATGCGTATTTGATGCGTTTCCGCGGCGTTTTTGCAGTTGCGTAAACGCATGAAAAACGCATGGTAGAAGGGAAGCAATGTTCCCCAATGGAAATCCGCATGTGCTGTGCCCATGATGCGGATTTTTCCGCAGCATTAACGCTGCGGTCAAAAATCCGCAGCATGTCAATTAATTTTGCGGAAACGCGGCGATTTCGCCGCCATTGACTTGCATTAGAACGCGCCAATTCCGCAAGACAGCATTTGTACTTGCGTTATTGGCGCGTTCTAATATGCGGATGGTACCCGGGTGTAGAGGAGAGGAGAGTCTCATCCACACCCAGGTACCATTAAAAAAGCTGTAAAAAAAGAATAAAATAAAAAATAATGTATTCTTACCTTCTGTCGGCCCGCGCAGCGCTCCCGCTTGGTTCCCGGCACTTGCAGTGAGTTGTAGGACCTGATCTGACGTCAGAGTCATGTGACGGGTCACGTGACGCTGACGTCGGCAGGTCTTTCAATTCAAAGTTGCCGGCGAGGGAGAACAGATTGAGCAGGACAGCGCGGGCCATCGGAGGTAAGTATATACACTCTCTCGGGTCACACTATATAAATCCATGCTGTTTGCATGGATTTATATAGTGTGACCTAGTTGTCAAGCACTTTCCAGGTGATGCACATCGCCTGGAAAGCGCTTGTCAATCTGCATGCGGAAACGCATGTGAATCTGCATGTGGATCCGCATGTATTCTGCAGGAAAAACGCATGCACAATCTGCATGCACAATCTGCATGCGTTTTTTCTGCCAGGGAGATGCAGAAATTTTCTGCTTCATTTCTGCATCGTGTGCACATACCCTTAAACCCTCTCTAGTCTTAAGCTTTAAGATATTACTCTTTCCCTTCTTGCCCTTTGCCAAGTTTGCTAATAGTTTTCCTGCTTTATCTCCAAATCTCCTCAACTCTATTTCCATTTGCGTCTTTCTAAATAATTCTTTTTTTTCCGCCCATATGTCAAAATCCCTTTTGGCCTCCCTTCATTCATCCCTATTTTTAGCTGTTTTTTGTTGTTGAAAGTGCAAGCATTTCTCCCTTCATTTCCTACTAAATTCCTCATATTTAGTGTTTGTTGGTTTTTTTAATGTATGCACATCCGCTATTAGTTTCCCTCTCAGGACCGCCTTTCCTGCTTCCCAGTATGTTTGTGGTTTCAGACCATCCACCGAATTGTGGTAAGAATACTCCTCCCACCATTGCTGTAATATCACTTTAAATCGCTCGTCTCCAAGAAGAAACGATGGGAATCTCCATATGTAGTCCGTTCCCCTTGGATATTGCTCAATTAAATTTAGAGAGATTGGCGCATGATCCGAAATCACCATTTCCTCAATTTTTGACTTTTTGCATCTGTCTAGTAGCCCTCTACTCACCAATATATAGTCAATTCTAGACCAAGTTTGATGTGGGTGGGAAAAGTGTGTAAATTCTCGTTCATTGGGTGATTCCAACCTCCAAATATCCGACAAATCTGTGTCCTCTATGAACTCTGCCAATAGAGTTGATTTCCCACTAGCTTTTCCCCTCTTGTCCTCACGTGACTCAGTCGATCTTCCTCTATAGACTGTGTCCTACTATTGACGCGCCCCCTGGGCCATATTCTTTAGGGGAATACCCGGAGCCGGATCAGATGGGGGTTGTAGTCTCCGAGTGGCTGTGACCCGGTCCGTGCCCAGGGTGTCAAGCTCAGAGTATGTGGCAGTCCTACAGATGTTACAAAGTTCGTTATGTCGACTACGCCACCCGTTGGATTGCGGTCACTACGGCCGCCGCTGCAGCAGGGTCCGCTGAGGCTGATGGTGTTGGTGCAGCTTTAGATAGTATAACCCCCAACGGGAGGGGTATGGCCTCAGGGGGTCAGGTGCAGAGGATGGGGGTTGTGGTGGTGCAGCATAGATGATAAGTAAAGACAGAGTCGGGTTGTGCAGTTCAGGGTGTTTACTTACTGCAGATGTTCCGGTCACTCCGGCCTTGAGTGACCACCCGAGCCGTGCTGCGTCCACCAGGTCCTGGATTCAGCCAACCCCCAAGCAAGTCCGGAGCGTGTCCCTGAGCCCTCCTTCTTGTCCTTTCTTCTGGCCGTCCCCACCAGGGATCCACCTAGGTCCAGCTCCCTCGGGCCTTCTGTTGGGAGACCCTTGGCCTTGGGTTCCCTGACCCTACACGTGGTTTGCCTTCAGGGTGGATGTGGTGGGTGGCCGTGGCAGATCCTGCCCACGGCCTCCGGTCTCTGGCTGGGGTATGCTTTAGCCCCCACCAGTTTGGGATCCGGTACCCTATTGCCAACTCTTCACCCTAGGTTTGTATGTGGGTTCTCAGAGTTCCTTCTTGTTTCCCCCTCTGGGTCTTTCTTTCTTCTCCTCTCTCACTCTGGGCCTGAGGCTGCTCTGCTCCTCTGCTTTCTTCAGGTTACACTCTGACAGACTGACCCTGATCTTAGATGGTGCCCACCTTATATACTCCCTCTATGTGTGAGCTCAGGTGACCAGCACCCAATGAGCTCCTATCTTTACCCAGGCTGCTCCCCCTATCTGCCCCTACACTACTGGGATGTACCACCCTCCTCCCACTCCAGCCAGGAACAGACTCGGTCGTACCTGCACATTTCCAAGTGGGAGTACCGTTGGTCTGCTCCTCGGAAATGGGATGTGTGTAGTGCATGCAGCTTTCTGAGCTCAGTTCCACACTCCATCCTTACCCGGGAGTGGAATATCACACCTCTGGTTGAGGTGCAATACCCCTGTAGCAGCCGAATCCTCAGGGTGCTACACTATCATGTTCTTTGTTGTGTTTTAAAACGTAGTTGTTCAAAAAAAGTTTTTTGCTCTGTGTTGGGCGCATATATATTGATTCCACCAATTTCTTCCTCATTTCTTTCTAGCTTTAGCATTATGTACCTTCCATCTGTATCCCGTTCTACCTGCGTTACTTTGTACGGTAGATTTTTGTGCAGCCATATGAGAACACCTGCCTTTCTTCCCACCCCCTCTGAACCATACACCTCTCCCACCCACAATTTTTTCATCCTAAACATATCTTCATTTCTCAAATGCGTTTCCTGCAATAATGCAATATCTGCTTCTAGTTTCTTTACATGTCGCAGAACCATCATTCTTTTAGTCGGGGCTCTAAGCCCCTTTACACCCCATGATACAATGTGCATACTATGATATTTTCATTTTTGATTATATGTTGGCTGCTCACACCAAATAATCACAATTTTGCTCTGACTTACATTGTGTTCCTCCATGTCTCCCCTTTGAACAAAAAACAAGTTAACAACCAACAACAAACAATCACTCAATAGCATTTTTCTGTGACTTCCTTTTTCTGGCTTATTCCCCCACAAGCTTCTCCCCGGCAATATTTCTTTGGTTAAACCACCTCTAAGTTCTTTAAGTGGTCACCCCCTCAAGTGACTACAAATAGGAGAGTCCTTGGGTCGCCAGTCTCATTAAAGTGTCCTTCTCCCTGCTTTATCCCCTCCATAGTGTATTACTTATCTGCTTCAATATCCACTTCCTGGATTATCTTGTGATGTCTGGGTGTTCTTTGCCTTTGGGTCTGTGGGCTCATCCTCCAATTCTCGGATTCCTCTTCTCTCTCTGTACTTTGTTCTGCTTTTCTCCCCTGCTTCGGCGATGTTCCGACCTCTGTTTCATCTTGTCCGTTTTTCCTCAGCAGCTTCGATATGTACTCTTCTGCATCCTTCGGATTTTGAAGGCTTTTTGTTGAGCCATCTGTGAGCCTTACTTTCAATATGGCCGGGTACAGTAATTGGAACTGTATATGATTTTTAAATAGTCTGGAACAACAGTCACTGAACATTCTGCGCCGTTTATTAACCTCCACAGAATAGTCATTGAAAATGATAATTTTGTGTCCTTGA
The DNA here is from genome assembly GCF_046119375.1 of Phyllobates terribilis. Classification (NCBI taxonomy): domain Eukaryota; kingdom Metazoa; phylum Chordata; class Amphibia; order Anura; family Dendrobatidae; genus Phyllobates; species Phyllobates terribilis. The sequence continues at coordinate 1,078,811 of NW_027363019.1, forward strand.
AAAGTTTACGGCTCTCTTCAACGTCTAAACGCTCGCAGAATGTTTTCCTTATCGTTAAAGTCCAAGTACTTGGCTATTGCTTGCCTTGGTCTCTGGTTTGTCTCTGGCGTATTGTTCGGTCTTTGAGGGCCTATTCGGAGCGCCCTTTCTACCCTCCTGTCATGAAAACAACACCCACTCTTGGGTCAGACCTTGCAGCTCTCTGGCGCCCCCTTATCCTGCTGGTCAAACACGGTATTGACAGAGGATAAGCACGGGTGCAGCTGCTCTATTTTATGTCGACTATTGCGGCACGTGATGTGACAGGACGTATATATACCACCAGTTCCTTCCAGGAACGTATATATACCTCCGACCAGCCACCCTCAAACCACAATATCACATAAATACTGGTATACTGCCACCACCGATCGCTTAACAGGTGGATCGGGTACCTGGTAGGTAACGTGAATTAGCGGGTGAGGAACGTGTTTGCTCGACATAGGACAAGAAGAAAGAAACTGGTAAATAATTAATGATTTACTCCCAAAAGGGGGGCAGTGTTTACAAAATATATACAAGATATTATAAAGGAGACAATTTACATATATGCATAAACAGTTATTAAAATAAAAGGGATAAGTAATAGCAAAACCTGCTTCACAAGGTGATGGTCTCAGATTCTGTGGGGGGGACGGCTCCCCAGAAATTAGACTTGATTCCTTCACGCAGCGTGTAGTGCATGCGTCGGCGTCCCTGGTTGGAATGACCTGAAAATGGCCGATTTGCTTTTTAGTAAGCAGCCAAAACTCTGGGGAACACCCCTTATTTACCTTACAAGGGGGGCTCGGCTTTGCGAGCCCACCCAGCTGCAGAAGACCAAAAATCCTTCAGATTCCATATCTTGGTGTGGGGGGGTCCCACATCCAAGAGGGAGACATCATCTTGACCGTCAGCAATATTCATGAAGATAGATATTAAATATGAAACCTCTATGACGCTCAGAATCTCAGAATCCATTATCTCAGTTCCCGGTCCTTCCTCAGTTATGCAAGTTATACTATTGTAATGGGAAAAAGGTGAGCATTCAAAAAACGTGGTTCCGATGTTTCTGTCAGACCTGTGCGTGATTAAAATTGGCATAAAACGTTTGTACAATTAAACAATGGGATTTTTGGAGGGATATTCTGGTTTGTACCAGCGCTTGCCCTGGACTGAGGTTTTATGGCGGGTCATAAAAATTCCTGGTTTGGGGGAAAGCAAAAGTGAATTCTATGTCTTCACTTACAAACAGATAGGGGGTGGGGTTTTTTTTTTTCCTTTTTTAAAACATCTCTCATTTTTAAAAACTCGGGCAGAAATACCTTTTGCCTGACACCTCCCCCTTTTTGACTGCGCTATGGAGGTAGGACCTTCTGGTACTCCTCCAAGCGTATGTCGGGAGGCTCCCCTCGCCGGGACAACCCATCGGCATTGCCATGCTCGCTGCCCTTGCGGTGTTGAACGGTAAAGTCGTACTGCTGGAGTGTGAGGCTCCAGCGTAACAACCTTCCGTTGGCACCTGACATGGTGTGCAGCCAACTCAGGGGGTTGTGGTCAGTCACGACAGTGAAGGGGCGCCCGTACAAGTAAGGCTGTAAGCGGTTGAGGGCCCATACAATGGCCAGGCACTCCTTCTCTATGGTGGAATAGGCCACTTCCCTCGGCAGCAGTTTCCGGCTTAGGTACAACACGGGGTGTTCTTGGTTCCCCGAGTCGACCTGGCTGAGTACAGCACCGAGGCCAAACTCACTGGCGTCGGTCTGTACTAAGAGTGGCCGTGTGCCGTCGACCGCCTTTAGTACAGGAGAGCTGCTCAGGGCAGTCTTCAAAGCCCTAAAGGCCACCTCGCATTCATCCGTCCATTTGACGGAATGGGGTAGGCTCTTCCTGGTGAGGTCTGTCAAGGGCTTCGCAAGGCTACTATAGTCCTGCACAAAGCGTCTATAGTACCCTGCGGTGCCCAAGAAGGACTGCACCTGCTTCTTGGTCCTGGGGGTGGGCCAGGACACGATAGCGTCCACCTTCCCAGGCTCTGGCTTCAGAGTACCCCCACCTACCCGGTGCCCCAGGTAGTGGACCTCGTTCATGCCCATCTGGCACTTTCCCGGCTTGATGGTCAAGCCCGCCTGGTGAATGCGCCCGAGCACCTGCTGCAGATGCTCGAGGTGATCCTCCCAGGTGGGACTGAAGATGGCAATGTCATCCAGGTACGCCACTGCGTACCTCTCCAGTCCCTGGAGCAGGTGGTTGACCATTCGCTGGAACGTGGCAGGGGCATTTTTCATGCCGAAGGGCATGACCGTGGATTCATACAATCCGAAGGGGGTGATAAAGGCGGACTTCTCCTGGGCCCCGGGGCTCAAGGGAATCTGCCAATATCCCCGACTCAAATCCATAATGGAGAGATAGCTCGCGCTGGCTAACCGCTCCAGCAGCTCCTCAATGCGTGGCATGGGTTGTGCGTCAGAGGCGGTGATAGCGTTGAGCCCCCTGTAGTCCACACAGAACCGGGTGGTCCGGTCCTTCTTAGGCACCAGGACTACAGGTGAGGCCCACGCGCTCTTGGACCGCTTAATCACCCCCAACTGCAGCATCTCCTCGACCTCCTGGCGCATGACATGCTGCACCTCGTCGGAGATTCGATAGGCTGTCCGCCGGAGTGGGGCATGATTCCCGGTGTCCACTTCATGGACCGCCACTTCAGTCCTGCCAGGCAGGTTGGTGAACACTGCTTGGAAGGGTTTCAGCACTGCTTGCATCTGAGACCTCTGGTCTGCGGATAGCAAGTCGCTTAGCTCTACATCCTCTAGGGACCCGCTGGCCTTCGCTTGGGCGAGCATGTCCAAGAGAGGGTCATCCTCCCCATCCTCGGGCAGGTTGCAGACCGGTAGGACGCAGGTTCCACGTTCTTGATGAGCCTTCATCATATTAACGTGAAACGCCTTCCGCCTACCCCGCTCGTGGTCAAGTGTGATCACGTAGGTGACCGGGTTGAGCTGTTGGTGAATGACGTACGGGCCTTCCCAGGCCGCCTGAAGCTTGTCCTTTGGTACGGGGACCAGCACCCACACCTTCTGACCCACCTGGTAGGTCCGTTCTCGGGCGTTCTGGTCGTACCAATGCTTCTGGTCAGCCTGGGCTTGCGCCATGTTGTCATGCACCAACTGCGTCAAGGTCTGCATCTTGTCACGGAAGCGCATGACATACTCCACGATGGACACTCCTGGGGAGCTCGGCTCTTCTTCCCAGAATTCCCTTATCAACCCAAGGGGTCCTCGGACACGCCTGCCATACAGGAGCTCAAAGGGGGAGAACCCCGTCGAGGCCTGTGGAACCTCTCTGTAAGCAAATAGCAGGTGGGGGAGGTAACGCTCCCAGTCGCGACCCTGGGTCTCAACCAGCATTTTTAACATCTGTTTGAGGGTACCGTTGAATCGCTCACACAAACCATTGGTCTGTGGGTGATACGCACTCGATACCAAATGCTGCACCTGCATTTTCTTACATAGGGCCTCCATTAAGCGTGACATGAACTGAGTCCCCTGGTCGGTAAGCATCTCCCTGGGAAATCCTACTCGCGAAAAGATGGCCAAGAGGGCGTCCGCCACCTTATCCGCCCTAATTGAGGACAGGGCTACTGCCTCCGGATACCGGGTAGCATAGTCTACCACGGTAAGGATGAAACGTTTTCCAGAGCTGCTGGGTGTGGCCAGTGGTCCCACAATGTCCACAGCAATCCTCTGGAAAGGCTCCTCTATCACTGGCAAAGAGATCAGGGGGGCTTTGGGGGCCGGCCCTGACTTTCCCACTCTTTGACACGTGGTACAGGAGCGACAGTAGTTCACCACATCTGTCCTCATTTTGGGCCAATAAAAGTGATGAGACAGCCGGGCCTTGGTTTTGCTAACCCCCAAGTGTCCAGCGAGTGGAATTTCATGGGCGATCCGCAACAACTCGTCCCTGAATTGGTAGGGGACGACCAGCTGTCTTTCCCTCAGCCACTCCTGTTGGGGTGTACAGGGAACTGTCTCCCGGTACAACCTCCCTTGGTCCCAGAATACCCTCTCCTTATCAGACTCGGAGGTGGGCTTCTCAGCGAGGCTCCTTAACGTCTCCAGGCTAGCATCTGAGTGCAGAGCTGCCTGAATCTCCTGGCTAGAGGAAGCCAGAAGTGAGGTTAAGGCCACGTCCTCACTAGGACCCTCTGGGACCGGCTCTGGGTCCATACCTGATCCTGTTATTCCTCTGTCCGAGGAGGGTCCAGAAGGCAGGGCGTTACTTGCATTCTGGGCACTCTGACTGCGGGTAACAGCGGCTATATAGGCCGTCTCCCCGGGGAATAACACCGTCTCATTAGCCTGAGAGGCCATGAGAACTACTTCTCCATCATCCTCCATTACCTCAGGCACAGTGCTACGTATGCGGCAGCTACCATCAGCCAGGTCACCTTCTGTTGTGACACTGGTCACTGGCACAGCACCACCTGCTTCATGGTCCTCGTGCCTCTCCCCATTACCCTTGGCACTGACATTTGCTCCTGCTAGGGGATCCTCAGCAACATCACCCCGCAGAGTGACATGGCTGAGTTCTCCTGCACCTTCCAATACTACAACATTATCATCATCATCATCATCATCATCATCATCATCATCATCATCATCATCATCATGTAAAGCATTGACATTCACATTATCAGCATTAACCTTACCAACCATATCAGATCGGGGAGGGGTGTCAGGGACATAATAAGCAAACATCCTCCCCAAATCAGTTCCCAACAAAACATTTGCAGGTAGGTTTTTGGATACTCCCACTTCCTTCACCCCACTCCCCGCACCCCAATCAATAAAAACCCGGGCCATGGGCAAGGGGCATCGGACGCCCCCAATCCCAGTGACAGTCAGGGTCTTTCCTGGAATAAGCGCTTCAGGGGACACCAGTTCGGGTCGGATGAGGGTTCGTTCGGCCCCAGTGTCCTTGAGGCCTACAGTGAGAGTGTCCCCCACCCTGACAGACTGAAAGTTTTCACAGGCCCTCCCAACCGGCCCACCCACCAAAAGAACTGAGGCATTAGGCCCTGGGGCCTTGGATGGGGGGTTCTTCCTCTGCTTCTCTGGGCAAGTGGCGCTGAGATGACCAGTCTGGTTGCAGGAATAACACCTGCGGGCATCGGATGCAGGCAGGGCCTTGGCAACGGGAAAAAGGCCTCCGGAAGGTCGGCTGGCAGGGGCAGGGATGGTGGTTGATGGCTTACCCCCTTTCCAGCTGGCGACGACCGGCTTCCGCACCTCTGGTCTCCGGTTGGCCTCGTAGGTGTCTGCGATCTGCGCTGCTTTATTGGCATCAGGTGGCTCCCGATCCATCACGAACTGCCGTACCTCAGTCGGACACAGATGCAGGAACTGGTCTTTCACCATCAGGTCCTTTAGCTGCTCAAAGGTGGTCGCTGACAGTCCTTTGATCCACTGCTCAAAGTTGGTTCTGAGCCCGTCTACCACATCACGGTAGGTGTCCTGTGGTCCACGTTGGAGGGTTCTGAATTTTTTCCGGTAAACCTCCGGAGTCAGCTGGTACTTTTTTATCAGGGCCTGCTTGACGGCCTCATAGTCTCCATCCTGCTCTCGAGGGAGGGAAGCAAACACCTCCAAAGCTTTTCCTCGGAGCCCTGGAGTCAAATATCTTGCCCATTGGTCGATGGGCAGCTGATACTGCCTGCAGGCCTTTTCAAAGCCTCGCAGAAATGTGTCCAAGTCCCCATCCTTTTCCATCACAGGGAAGTGCTCAGGACGAGGTTTAAAGCAGCTGGCACTGTTGGACTCACGGGTCTGCGTAGAGGGCGACTCCTTCTGAATCCGGGCTAGCTCCAGCTGGTGTTGTCGGTCAGCTTGGGCCTGTCGCTCAGCAGCCTCTCGGTCAGCTTGGGCTTGTCGCTCAGCAGCCTCTCGGTCAGCTTGGGCTTGTCGCTCAGCCCGCTCCTGGAATTTCAGGATCAGCTCCAGTCGTCCATCATGATTGTCTGTGGCGAGCTCCTCCAAGGCCATATGCAGGTGGGGGTCCACACTACCCTGGTTGCGGGTATGGCTGGCAATCACCGGTTGGACCCCGGGAGCAGCGCCATCCGGGCCTTGGCTGGCCGCCCCCTCATCAGGGCTCTGCTGTCGGACGGGCTCTGCAGCATCTTGTAACAGTTCAGAAATCATTTGTTCTTTGCTTTTGCCGTGGGGGTCAATGCCTTTGGTTATACATATTCCAGCAAGAGTGTCCTTTTTCTGCTGGCTGTACCAGAGCTCCCCAACGATGACCATGATCACCAAAATAAAAATAGAAAAGAAAAACCGAAGAAGGGTAGGGGTAACTGCTACACATACAGTATTGTCTCAGATCTAATAAACACTGAGTTCGATCTTCAAAACTTTTGTGCAAGTTTTTAGTGAGAGGAATGATTGCTCAAACCAGATCACTAATGTCCTATGATCCCACCGCTGCCACCAATTTGTCATGAAAACAACACCCACTCTTGGGTCAGACCTTGCAGCTCTCTGGCGCCCCCTTATCCTGCTGGTCAAACACGGTATTGACAGAGGATAAGCACGGGTGCAGCTGCTCTATTTTATGTCGACTATTGTGGCACGTGATGTGACAGGACGTATATATACCACCAGTTCCTTCCAGGAACGTATATATACCTCCGACCAGCCACCCTCAAACCACAATATCACATAAATACTGGTATACTGCCACCACCGATCGCTTAACAGGTGGATCGGGTACCTGGTAGGTAACGTGAATTAGCGGGTGAGGAACGTGTTTGCTCGACATAGGACAAGAAGAAAGAAACTGGTAAATAATTAATGATTTACTCCCAAAAGGGGGGCAGTGTTTACAAAATATATACAAGATATTATAAAGGAGACAATTTACATATATGCATAAACAGTTATTAAAATAAAAGGGATAAGTAATAGCAAAACCTGCTTCACAAGGTGATGGTCTCAGATTCTGTGGGGGGGACGGCTCCCCAGAAATTAGACTTGATTCCTTCACGCAGCGTGTAGTGCATGCGTCGGCGTCCCTGGTTGGAATGACCTGAAAATGGCCGATTTGCTTTTTAGTAAGCAGCCAAAACTCTGGGGAACACCCCTTATTTACCTTACAAGGGGGGCTCGGCTTTGCGAGCCCACCCAGCTGCAGAAGACCAAAAATCCTTCAGATTCCATATCTTGGTGTGGGGGGGTCCCACATCCAAGAGGGAGACATCATCTTGACCGTCAGCAATATTCATGAAGATAGATATTAAATATGAAACCTCTATGACGCTCAGAAGCTCAGAATCCATTATCTCAGTTCCCGGTCCTTCCTCAGTTATGCAAGTTATACTATTGTAATGGGAAAAAGGTGAGCATTCAAAAAACGTGGTTCCGATGTTTCTGTCAGACCTGTGCGTGATTAAAATTGGCATAAAACGTTTGTACAATTAAACAATGGGATTTTTGGAGGGATATTCTGGTTTGTACCAGCGCTTGCCCTGGACTGAGGTTTTATGGCGGGTCATAAAAATTCCTGGTTTGGGGGAAAGCAAAAGTGAATTCTATGTCTTCACTTACAAACAGATAGGGGGTGGGGTTTTTTTTTTTCCTTTTTTAAAACATCTCTCATTTTTAAAAACTCGGGCAGAAATACCTTTTGCCTGACACCTCCTGTGAGAGGTTATTCCCAGAGCCTCTGGTAAATCATCTTCAAATATTCTCTGAAGTTGTCTGGGCTTGATAGTCTCCGGGAGTCCAACGACCCTTAAATTATTCCTACGTGATCTGTTTTCAAGATCTTCAATGCAATCTACCAAAATATGAACTTGCTTCTGCAGTAAACTGATGTCTTTATCAGCCTGTTCATTTATATCCTCCAGGCGCCCAATTCTGCCTTCTGCCTCCTCTATTCTCACTTCATGTTGTGAGATGTCTTCTTTAAGACCCATCAGCGTCTGTTTCATTGCATTCTCAAGGGAAACTCTTATCTGTGGGGTGAGGTGTTCGATTACTGATTCAGTAAGTTCTTTGTAGTTTATACTGCTGAAGTCTGCCTGCATCTCTCCCATTAGCTGGCCAGACTCTCTCTGTCCTCTCCCATCTTCTCTCACCCCCATCTCCTGCTGGGAGTCTGTACACAATTCCTCCCCTCTTGGCTTCTGTGCTGGCTTCTGTGATAACGGCAAGGCACACTGAGAATCTTCATTGGTGGCCATTTTGGATATCTCCTGAATCTCCCCTGTCATACCACTCACCGGGGTTTTACTGCTGCGGAGGAGATGACGTTCCATCGGCTGGTTAATCTGCTTCTCACTGTTCTGTGCTTTTGATCCTATGTTTTCTTAACAGTTTTTACTGCTTTGAGGGGGTGAAATCTGCCGGGGCTGCGGAGCTATTTCTTCTTATCGCCTCTCAGCCAGGGCCTGACCGGAAGTCAAAGTCGAGTTATATTTTATCGTCCACCGGTTTTCGCATGGAGCCGGCAAAAATTCAGGAGGTACTGGATTGGAAGCGTCCTGAGGATTTAAAGGCGTTACAAAGGTTTTTGGGTTTCGCCAACTACTACCACAAGTTCATCAAAAACTTTTCTGTAGTAGCCAAACCTCTGACAGATATGACCAGGAAAGGGACAGACTATTCTAAATGGTCCAGTCCAGCCAGGGAGACATTTAATACCCTAAAGGAGTGTTTTGCATCTGCGCCGATTCGCCTACGGCCTGACGTCACTCAGCCATTCATTGTAGAAGTTGACGCGTCTGAAGTGGTGGTGGGGGCTGTTTTGTCGCAGGGTGCGTGTCCTGGTAAATGACGTCGCCCACTGAGAGAAATTATGACATTGGTAACAGAGAACTGTTGGCAATCAAGTGGGCTTTTGAGGAGTGGCGTCATTTTTTGGAGGGGACATTTCATCTGGTTATGGTAATCACGGATCATAAGAATCTGGTATATCTAGGGTCTGCAAAACGTCTAACGCCCAGACAAGCAAGATGGGTGTTATTCTTTACCAGGTTTAACTTTTTTGTCACTGTCACGTAAAGGCTGGGGAACAAGGGCATTAAGGCGGATGCCTTATCTCGCTGTTTTCCTGGAGGTGGAGATAATTGTGAACCGGTTCCTATACTTCAAAAAGGGGTTGTGGTTGCATCTACAGGTGCTTCTCACAAAATTAGAATATCATCAAAAAGTAAATTTATTTCAGTTCTTCAATACAAAAAGTAAAACTCATATATTATATAGAGTCATTACAAACAGAGTGATCTATTTCAAGTGTTTATTTCTATTAATGTTGATGATTATGGCTTACAGCCAATGAAAACACAAAAGTCATTATCTCAATAAATTAAAATAATTAACAAAAAACACCTGCAAAGGTTTCCTAAGCGTATAAAATGTCCCTTAGTCTGTTTCAGTAGGCTCCACAATCATGGGGAAGACTGCTGACTTGACAGATGTCCAGAAGGCAGTCATTGACACACTCGAGGAGGGTAAGCCACAAAAAGTCATTGCTAAAGAAGCTGGCTGTTCAATGTTCATAGAGTGCTGTATCCAAGCATATTAATGGAAAGTTGAGTGGAAGGAAAAAGTGTGGTAGGAAAAGGTGCACAAGCAACCGGGATAACCGCAGCCTTGAAATGACTGTTAAGAAAAGGCCATTCAAAAATGTGGGGGAGATTCACAAGGAGTGGACTGCTGCTGGAGTCATTGCTTCAAGAGCCACCACACACAGAGGTATCCAGGACATGGGCTACAAGTGTCGCATTCCTTGTGTCATGCCACTCATGACCAATAGACAACGCCAGAAGCGTCTTACCTGGGCCAAGGAGAAAAAGACCTGGACTCATGCTTAGTGGTCCAATGTGTTGTTTTCTAATGAAAGTAAATTTTGCATTTTATTTGGAAATCAATGTCCCAGAGTCTGGAGGAAGAGTGGAGAGGCCACAATCCAAGCTGCTGGAGGTCTAGTGTGAAGTCTCCACAATCAGTGATGGTTTGGGGGCCATGTCATCTGCTGGTGTAGGTCCACTGTGTTTTATCAAGACCAAAGTCAGCGCCGCCGTCTACCAGGACATTTTACAGCCCTTCATGCTTCCCTCTGCCGACAAGCTGTTTGGAGATGGAAATTTCATTCTCCAGCAGGACTTGGCCCCTGTCCACACGGCCAAAAGTACCAATATCTGGTTTACACACAACAGTATCACTGTGCTTGATTGGCAGCAAACTCGCCTGACCTTAACCCCATAAAGAATCTATGGGGTATTATCAAGAGGAAGATGAGAGACACCAGAGCAAACAATGCAGACGAGCTGAAGGCTGCTATCAAAGCCACCTGGGCTTCCATAACACCTCAGCAGGGCCACAGGCTGATCGCCTCCATGCCACATTGCCGCATTGATGCACAAGGAGCCCCGACCAAGTATTGAGGGCATTTGCTGAACATACATTTCAGTAGGACAACATTTCGGATTTTAAAATCATTTTTCAAGCTGTTGTTATAAAGTATTCTAATTTACTGAGATAATGACTTTTGTGTTTTCATTGGCTGCAACTCATAATCATCAACATTAACAGAAATAAACACGTGAAATAGATCCCTCTGTGTGTAATGACTCTATATAATAGATCACTCTGTGTGTAATGACTCTATATAATATATGAGTTTCACTTTTGTATTGAAGAACTGAAATAAATTACCATATTTTTCGGACTATAAGACGCACTTTTTTCCTCCAGAATTTTGGAGGAAAGTGGGGGGTGCGTCTTATAGTCCGATATACATAAATACTGTTGCTGTGGGTGGTGGGGTATGTAGGGGAAGCGACAGCGGCGGAGTAGCGAGGAACAGGAGGCAGCAGCCTGCAGTAGCCTACACTGTGCCCGCTACTAAAGAAAATGAATATTCAGGAGCAGTGAACATTCATTTTCCTTAATAGCCGGCACACTATGCCTGTAGTGCGACTCCTGGTATGTATGGCCCCCCTCATCCTGGTATGCTTGGCACCCCCTGATCCTCGTAGCACTTCACAAAAAAAAAAAAAACAATTACACTCACCTCCTCTCTCCTCCAGCACTGTGTCCCACTCTGTGCCGGAATAGTCACTGCTCCCCATGAGAGAATATTTTGTGTGCCTGAAGTTTTCTGTTTATCCCTGTCTGTGCTGCCCTGTTTGTCGGGTGGGTGTACTTCGGTGCACAGTAGCACCCCTCTTCCCTGAGTGGGGGAGAACAAGAGGAGGGCTAACTCAGGAGTTAGAGCGAGGATGGAGGCCTCGGCATCCTCACCTTCAGAGGTATCCCGGGGAATAGGGTGAGCTAGGGCGCCCCCTAGTGTTAGGGTTAGGATAGGAGCCCCTGATCCCTGGTCACCTGACAGCTGTGTCGTGACATGGATTCTTTAACTAAGGCTCTTATCACATCGATAAAATGACACCAACCACGACCGATGGATCCTGTAACTAAGGCTCCGATCACATCTACAAGACATCACCAACCACGACCGATGGATCCTGTAACTAAGGCTCTGATCACATCTACAAGACGTCACCGACCACGAGCGATGGATCCTGTAACTAAGGCTCCGATCACATCTACAAGACGTCACCGGCCACGACCGATGGATCCTGTAACTAAGGCTCCGATCACATCTACAAGACATCACCAACCACGACCGATGGATCATGTAACTAAGGCTCCGATCACATCTACAAGACGTCACCGACCACGAGCGATGGATCCTGTAACAAAGGCTCCGATCACATCTACAAGACGTCACCGGCCACGACCGATGGATCCTGTAACTAAGGCTCCGATCACATCTACAAGACGTCACCGGCCACGACCGATGGATCCTGTAACTAAGGCTCCGATCACATCTACAAGACGTCACCGACCACGACCGATGGATCCTGTAACTAAGGCTCCGATCACATCTACAAGACGTCACCGACCACGAGCGATGGATCCTGTAACAAAGGCTCCGATCACATCTACAAGACGTCACCGGCCACGACCGATGGATCCTGTAACTAAGGCTCTGATCACATCTACAAGACGTCACCGGCCACGACCGATGGATCCTGTAACTAAGGCTCCGATCACATCTACAAGACGTCACCGACCACGACCGATGGATCCTGTAACTAAGGCTCCGATCACATCTACAAGACGTCACCGACCACGACCGATGGATCCTGTAACTAAGGCTCCGATCACATCTACAAGACGTCACCGATCACGACCGATGGGCCTGTAACTAAGGCTCCGATCACATCTACAAGACGTCACCGGCCACGACCGATGGATCCTGTAACTAAGGCTCTGATCACATCTACAAGACGTCACAGGCCACGACCGATGGATCCTGTAACTAAGGCTCCGATCACATCTATAAGACGTCACCGACCACGACCGATGGATCCTGTAACTAAGGCTCCGATCACATCTACAAGACGTCACCGACCACGACCGATGGATCCTGTAACTAAGGCTCCGATCACATCTACAAGACGTCACCGATCACGACCGATGGGCCTGTAACTAAGGCTCCGATCACATCTACAAGATGGCACCAATCACGACCGATGGATCCTGTAACGAAGACTCTGATCACATCTACTAGACATCATAAAATCACTAGTTTATAAAGGATTACACCTCGGAAGTGACATCATATGTAAAACAAAAAAACGCCTACCCAATAAAATTCTTTATGCATAAATCTCGTATAACATAATTTAAAAAATACATAAAACAAAACTATATATATTTTTTATATTATTCACAGCTACATAGACATTATTGCATTAAATACAACTAATCAAAGCTATTTTGATGAATCATATACTACTATACAGAAAGTTTTTTTCCTTAGAATATAATAGTGCATCAAATCTATTCTATTAGTTCTTTTAAAAATTAATCCTCCTCTATTAAATAAAATTTCATATAATGCCATAAGTCCCCACAGTCCCTCTTCATATCTACTCAACTCTCCTCCTCCAAAACCAGCTTCTCCGCCATCACAGAAGATCAACTTTCCTCTCCAAGTAACATCTCACCACCTGTGAACTTGACCCAATCCCGTTCCACCTCATCCCAAACCTGCAGTCTTCATCCCAACCCTAACCCACCTCTTCAACCTGTCACTAGCAACTGGTGTCTTCCCCTCATGCTCCAAACATGCCTCGATCACACCCATCCTCAAAAATCCATCCCTTGACCCATCCTCTCTGTCTAGCTATCGCCCCATATCACTTCTCCCCTATGCCTCAAAACTACTGGAACAACACGTCCATCTTGAGGTGTCCTCCCACCTCTCCTCCTGCTCCCTCTTTCACCGCCTCCAATCTGGCTTCCGACAGCACCATTCTACTGAAACGGCCCTGACTAAAGTCACCAACGACCTACTGACCACTAAATCCAAGCGACACTACTCTGCCCTTCTCTTTCTGGACCTGTCATCTGCCTTTGACACAGTAGACCATTCCCTCCTACCAGGGGTGGATTAAGAGTAGTCAGGGCCCCGGGCAGTTTAGAAGGCGTGGGCCCCCCCTGGGCACCTGATGTATCACGTGACATGTCACATGATCCCTTTTGATAGATCATGTGATAGGTCATGTGAGTAACACACAGATGCTTTGATCACATCTGTAGACGGAAAATTACGGAATTTTTTTCCATTATGTACAGCACTATACATAACATAGCGCTATACAGAATAGAGCAGCGGTGGTAGATTATTTTTCCCAAGGGGCCACAAGAGAGACCATGACTGTTGTGGAAGCCGAACCAATAGGCTGAAATTAATTCTGCTCCATATTAATAATATTAATAAAATAATAAAAAATAATATTAATTGTATGACATAATATTGAGCAGTTTTAAGTATGCTGACATCCCCCTATATACTGTATGAGCCCCCATATAGCTTCCTAGATACAGTATGAGCCCCTACACAGCCGTATACATACATTTTGAGCCAACACACAGCCCCCTACACACAGTATGAGCCCCCACACTGCCACCTACATACAGTATGAGCCCCCACATAGCCTCCTAGATACAGTAAGAGCCCGCACATAGCTCCCTATATACAATAGAAGCCCGCACATAGCTCCCTTTATACAGTATGAGCCCCCACATAGCTCCCTATATACAATAGGAGCCCGCACATAGCTCCCTATATACAGTATGAGCCCCCACATAGCCCTCTATATACAGTAAGAGCCCGCACATAGCTCCCTATGTACAATAGGAGCCCGCACATAGCTCCCTTTATACAGTATGAGCCCCCACATAGCTCCCTATATACAGTAAGAGCCCGCACATAGTTCCCTATATACAATAGGAGCCCGCACATAGCTCCCTATATACAATAAGTGCCCGCACATAGCTCCCTTTATACAGTATGAGCTCCCACATAGCTCCCTATATACAGTAAGAGCCCGTACATAGCTCCCTATATACAGTAAGAGCCCACACATAGCTCCCTATATACAGTAAGTGCCCGCACATAGCTCCCTTTATACAGTATGAGCCCCCACATAGCTCCCTATATACAGTAAGAGCCCATACATAGCTCCCTATATACAGTAAGGGCCCGCACATAGCTCCCTATATACAATAAGAGCCTGCACATAGCTCCCTATATACAATAAGTAACCGCACATAGCTCCCTATATACAGTAAGAGCCCCTACATAGCTCCCTATATACAGTAAGAGCCCGCACATAGCTCCCTATATACAGTAAGTGCCCGCACATAGCTCCCTTTATACAGTATGAGCCCCCACATAGCTCCCTATATACAGTGAGAGCCCATACATAGCTCCCTTTATACAGTATGAGCCCCCACATAGCTCCCTATATACAGTAAGAGCCCATACATAGCTCTCTATATACAATAAGTGCCCGCACATAGCTCCCTATATACAATAAGTGCCCGCACATAGCTCCCTATATACAGTAAGAGCCCGCACATAGCTCCCTATATACAATAAGTGCCCGCACATAGCTCCCTTTATACAGTATGAGCCCCCACATAGCTCCCTATATACAGTATGAGCCCGCACATAGCTCCCTATATACAGTAAGAGCCCGCACATAGCTCCCTATATACAGTAAGATCCCGCACATAGCTCCCTATATACAGTAAGAGCCCATACATAGCTCCCTATATACAGTAAGAGCCCGCACATAGCTCCCTATATACAGTAAGTGCCCGCACATAGCTCCCTTTATACAGTATGAGCCCCCACATAGCTCCCTATATACAGTAAGAGCCCATACATAGCTCCCTATATACAGTAAGAGCCCGCACATAGCTCCCTATATACAATAAGTGCCCGCACATAGCTCCCTATATACAATAAGTGCCCGCACATAGCTCCCTTTATACAGTATGAGCCCCCACATAGCTCCCTATATACAATAAGTGCCCCCACATAGCTCCCTATATACAATAAGTGCCCGCACATAGCTCCCTATATACAATAAGTGCCCGCACATAGCTCCCTTTATACAGTATGAGCCCCCACATAGCTCCCTATATACAGTATGAGCCCGTACATAGCTCCCTATATACAGTAAGAGCCCATACATAGCTCCCTATATACAGTAAGAGCCCGCACATAGCTCCCTATATACAATAAGTGCCCGCACATAGCTCCCTATATACAATAAGTGCCCGCACATAGCTCCCTATACACAATAAGTGCCCGCACATAGCTCCCTATATACAATAAGTGCCCGCACATAGCTCCCTATATACAGTAAGAGCCCGCACATAGCTCCCTATATACAATAAGTGCCCACACATAGCTCCCTATATACAATAAGTGCCCGCACATAGCTCCCTATATACAATAAGTGCCCGCACATAGCTCCCTATATACAGTAAGAGCCCATACATAGCTCCCTATATACAATAAGTGCCCGCACATAGCTCCCTTTATACAGTATGAGCCCCCACATAACTCCCTATATACAGTATGAGCCCGTACATAGCTCCCTATATACAATAAGTGCCCGCACATAGCTCCCTATATACAGTAAGAGCCCGCACATAGCTCCCTATATACAATAAGTGCCCACACATAGCTCCCTATATACAATAAGTGCCCGCACATAGCTCCCTATATACAATAAGTGCCCACACATAGCTCCCTATATACAATAAGTGCCCGCACATAGCTCCCTATATACAATAAGTGTCCGCACATAGCTCCCTATATACAATAAGTACCCGCACATAGCTCCCTTTATACAGTATGAGCCCCCACATAACTCCCTATATACAGTATGAGCCCGCACCTAGCTCCCTTTATACAGTATGAGCCCCCACATAGCTCCCTATATACAGTATGAGCCCGTACATAGCTCCCTACTCTGATCGACTGTCAGTTCCACAGAGAATGGTCGAATGCAAAATGCAGCTGCCTGGGAGACACCTCTGACCATCGCATGAGGTGGCCCGAAGGCGCCCCCCTGACGAATGTACCCAGGTCACGTGCCCCCCCGATTCCCTTAGGTATGGCCCTGTACAGTCTATATGACAATACATGACTGGTATCTATAGTACAATCAGGGAAGTTTCCTTCTGTCAGAAGCCTCTATAGACTGCGCCAGTGCAATACCTGCACAGTCTGGCCGCAGACAGAAAGACGCATCCACATCCCAGATAGGGAAGAGGAGTGCGGAGCCAGAGATCGCGGTATGCATAAGCACTGAGCGCATACCGCGATCTCCAGCACCATAAACACATACTTGTTCGGTCCGGTCATCTCTGGAGAGGCCGGGGGAAGAGTGTGGCGCCAAAATCGGCGCCTGCACATAGCGCGATTTTTGGCGGCATTTTAGTGAAGACAAATATGCACAGTGTCTTCAACAAAATGGACAGCGTGGCATGCGCATGCGCGTAGTCTGGCGGCATTTTGTTGAATACACTCTGCACAATTGTATTCATTGAAATTAAAACGGATATCGCGCTATGCGTGGGCGCCGATTCCGGTGCAATTGTTATTGAAATAACGCAGGCGATGCGCTGCAGTGGAGAGGTGGAAAAGCAAGTAGGGGCCTTTTTTTTTTTTTATTTATTTATGGATGGGGGAGTACATATCAGGATGGGTGACTAGGATGGGGGAGCATATACCAGGATGAAGGGGGGGCATGGACCCGAATGGGGGAGCATATACCAGGATGAGGAAGCATACACTAGAATGGAGGAGTATATACCAGGATGGGGGAGCAGGCTTGGGGAGCATATACCAGGATGGGGAACCAGGATAAGGGGGGGGCCATGGACCAGGATGGGGTAGTATATACCAGGATAAAGGGGTATATACCAGGATGGGGAGGGGGGCATAGACCAGGATGGGGTAGTATACACTGTGTTCCAAATTATTATGCAAATAATATTTTCTCAGATTTTCCCAAATTACCTATATGAATTGTAGTCATTGTAATTTTCCAGTCAAATAACTATTAGAGTACAATTGAAAGGTTTTTGTACAAACTGCCTATGAGAACAGTATATTTTTAAAAAATAAAAAACTCAAACTGCACTCAAAATGCATGTTCCAAATTATTATGTACAGCAGAGTTTTCAACCTCTTCATTTTAATAAAAAACAAAAAAATGGTCATTTTTGAAATTATAAGCATTAGCAGGTTATTACAAACTGAAATCAAACAGTTTTCAACTCAAAACTTTATTCTAGGTGATGTTACATTTGCACATAGGACCGCTTGTTCGAAAGGAGCTTCTGAACTCTCTCGTCCATTGAATTTGTCAGGTTTTGGATGGTTTCTGCTTTAATTGTTTTGCATGAGGACAGAATACCCTCCCAGAGCTGTTGCTTAGATGTGAACTGCCTCCCGCCATCATAGACACTCCTTTTGATGATGCTCCAGAGGTTCTCAATGGGGTTGAGGTCAGGGGAGCATGGGTGCCACACCATAAGTTTGTCCCCTTTTATGCCCATAGCAGCCAGAGATGCAGATGTGTTATGCGCAGCATGAGACGGGGCATTGTCTCCCTGATGCGGCCGGTTTCTAAGGCACAGTGCGGTCCCCCGCTGCTGAAAACATTATGAGGGCAAATTGGCCATGGGCCCCCTGGAGGCCCGGGCCCCGGGTGGTAGCCCAGATTGCCCTTATTATAATCCACCTATGCCTCCTACTACAGACTCTCTCATCTCTTGGCATCACAAACTTGGCCCTATCTTGTATCTCCTTATACCTAACAGACTGGACATTCAGCGTCTCCCACTCCCACACCACCTCCTCACCTCGCCCCCTATCTGTCAGTGTTCCCCAAGGCTCAGTTCTAAGACCCCTGCTCTTTTCCATCTACACCTTCAGCCTGGGACAGCTCATAAAGTCTCACGGCTTTCAGTATCACCTCTATGCCGATGACACACAGATCTACCTTTCTGGACCTGATATCACCTACTTACTAACCAGAATCCCCCAATGTGTGTCTGCTATTTCATCTTTCTTCTCTAGATTTCTAAAACTTAATATGGATAAAACTGAATTCATCATCTTTCCACCATCTCACTCAACCCCCCATCTATCAAAGTCAATGGCTGCCCACTCTCCCCAGTCCCGCAAGCTCGCTGCCTCGGGGTAACCCTTGACTCTGATCTCTCCTTCAAACCTCATATCCAAGCCCTTTCCACTTCCTGCTGACTCCAACTCAAAAATATTTCCCAGATCCGCACATTCCTGAACCACGAATCTGCAAAAACACAAGTGCATGCCCTCATCATCTCCCGCCTCGACTACTGCAACCTCCTGCTCTGTAGCCTCCCTTCTGCCACTCTAATCTATCCTAAACTCTGCTGCCCGACTAATCCACCTGTCCCCTCGCTATTCCCCGGCCTCTCCTATCTGTCAATCCCTTCACTGGCTCCCCATTGCCCAGAGACTCCAGTTCAAAACCCTAACCATGGCATAAAAAGCCATCCACAACCTGTCTCCTCCATGCATCTGTGACCTAGTCTCCCGGTACATACCTGCACGCAACCTCTGATCCTCACATGATCTCTTTCTCTACTCCCCTCTTATGTCCTCTTCCCACAATCGCATCGTGGAAATCTTCAAAAGGAGCCTGAAGACCTACCTGTTCCGAAAAGACTACAATCTGCAGTAACCCTTGCTCCACCACACTGCTGCACGATCAGCTCTACCCTCACCTACTGTATCCTCACCCATCCCTTGTAGATTGTGAGCCCTCGCGTGCAGGGTCCTCTCTCCTCCTGTACCAGTCGCTGACTTGTTTTTGTTCCAGTTATTGTACTTGTTGTTTGCTATGTATACCCCTTTTAAACATGTAAATTAATGGTGCTATAATAACAAATAATAATAATGCGACTTATCTAATCTAATCTAATTTAATATAAACTAGTGATTGTATGATGACTGCATTGTTGAAAAAAGCCTGGGACAGGCTGAAACATCCTTTGGAATTGGCAATGAAATAAAAGAGCAATTATTCACTGAACACGTGAGTGCTGGGAATTACTTCCTTTCTGCATATTCTACTCCACGTGCACCACCACCACCGATCCACCATCCCTGTATTCATATTGGGATACGAGCACACATTTTTCACCATCGCTGCAACAAGTCGGATTTTCAATTAGGAAGAAGCTGCTAGAATTATGGCGCAATCCACAATATCAACAGATTTCCTGAAAATCCCAACAAGTGAGTTCAAAAGACGGGTCTTTGAGAGGGGAAACTAAGAGGTTGATTTCATACGAGTTGCATGCTGAAACACTTGTAGAATATTATCGAGAAAAGAAAATACAGCAGGACTTAAGGGTTTAACCTACGCTCGACGCTGTTTTCAGAAGATAATATATTCTGCGATGATTTTGAGCAAGTGCTTAATAAATGCTCTATGGATTTGATGTTACTAACTATTGACAGATTGCATAAAGCCATCGCTGACCTTAAAGTTCAGAGTGCTAATATTGAAGAGCAATTAACCTCCTGTTTGAAATCTGATGAACTTTCCATTATGAAGGAATCTTTGTAATTCTGTTCTGGATATTCATTGAAAGGATTTACAAGAGAGAAAAAGAAGGAAATTTACTCGTGACACTGAAGACTATCTTTCTAATAAAGTTTATAGATGGCGAGAGCAAACTTTCAATAGGATTAGAAATCCCAGACAATGTTTTAGGAATGATTTTTATTCATCTGATTCTAGCAGCGAGTTCTCAGGATCCTGGAGGAATCCACGTCCTTTTTCCGCGAGAACAAAGAAGCAGAACATCACAAGAAGAGGAGGAGAGCAGGTCGCCATCACCGACACAGCTACACCTGCGATGCAAACAAGATCTCAGGTCCCTTGTTATAAACATTTCATCAAAAACTTTTTTTGCAATTCAGATGCAAGTATTGCAGAAAGGACTTTCATTTGTTGTTATGTCCAAACTTAATACATTTCAACTTGATTTGGACATTAAGTTTCTCCGTAATGTCAGATTAAAACGTATTTTTCAAATGTGATTACACCTGCGCGCACTTTACCTGTATTACAGGTGAAATGCTTTACTGCATCTGAACTGGGATTAAGACAAAGAAGCTTTTTCTCTCCACCCAAAATTCACGTATGCAGATAGACAAAGTGGTCCTTATCCAAGAATGAATTTGGGTTTTAGAGAGAGACAAGCATTGACTTCTTTAAGGCATGACGATTCGATCGAAATTAAACCGGCAGCCAAGGGTGGTTCAGTGGTGGTAATGGATCGTTACAAATATTAAAAAAAGAAATCTTGCGACAATTGTCAGATCAGACGACCTATGTACCACTGAGCCATGATCCCTTGCCCAAAATTCAGAGGAAAATTTCCAACATGATTGATAAATATAAAAACCTGGGTATTATTGATGATAAATTAGCGGAGTTTTTGGTGAAGACGGATCCCCTTACATCTGTATTTTATAAACTGCCAAAGGTGCATACAACCTTAATTGATCCTCCGGGCAAGGCCAATTGTGGCATCAACTAACTCGGTATTATCCCCGTTATCAATCATGTTGGTAGGATCCTCCTCAATTAAATAATAAAAACAAAAGCATTTCTTCTGGATACTAAAGATTTTTTTGAAAAAAATTAAAATGATTGATGATAGTGGAGATGATACTATATTAGTTACCATTGATGGAGCTAATTTATACCCTTCTAGAGGACATCACAAGGGACTTGAGGCGATCCATTGGATTTTGAATTGAAATGAATTTACACACTTCCAAATTGATTGCATTATCGTTTTTTTGACTCTAGTCCTCAATGAGAACTATTTTCTCTTTCAGGACACTTTCTATTGTCAACGGAGGGGTTTGGCGATGGGTGCTAATGTGGCCCCCCCATATGCAAATGCATATATGGCATTCTTTGAAGAACGATTTATATACAAACATACTTTATTTCAAACACACGTGAAAACATGGTATAGATATATTGACGATGTCATTTGCATATGGGAGGGGCCACACTAGAGGCAATGCAAGATTTTGAAAAATATCTGAATAATATTTGGGATGAATTAAAATTTACCACGACAAACGATTTGCGCAGAATTAAATTTTTTAAGATACATCAATTATTAAAAATGATAATAGTCTGGATACAGATTTATATAGAAAAAAAAAACGGACAAAAATTGTGTTTTATACTTTGAAAGTGCGCACTCTTATTCTCTTAAGAGGGCTATCCCTAAATCACAGTTACAAAGGATACGCAGAATTGTGTCCGAACCATCTCTTTGTGAACAGAGACTTACTGAAATGCGACATGATTTTATGGCGAGAGGTTATCCACGCCACCTGTTAGAGAAAGTTAAAGAGGATTCTCTGTCTAATAAAAGATCTAGAAGTGCATTATCACACAGGATACCTTTTGTCAGGGATTATCATCCAATCAATTTAAAAGTTGATCATATTGTTAAAAAACATCGGCATATCTGACATCATGCGTATCCTCAGATATCACAGTTTGAGAATCTCCCATTGATTTGTAACAAAAAGTTGACTAATATTAAAGATAAATTAGTGCGTGCGGACCTAGGTAGTGAAAAGAGAGAATCTAAACAAACCTTTATTTCTAGTAGGAAAAAACGGTACATATCCATGTTTGGGATGTTTCCAATGTAATAATGTTGCTAAAGGAGGAGAATTTTTTTTTATGACTCTCAAACCGGACAACAACGAAAAAGAAAAGTTTTTTTTTACTTACCTCTTCAATAACGTGATTTATATGATAAAATGTCCCTGTGGTTTAGCTTATAGTGGAGAAACCACGCAATCAGTTGGTACAAAGATTAATAAGCACAAATCCACAATAAGGTGCGGAGATATTACCTTTATTGGTATTGCCATTACCTCTTCCAGCACATTTTCTGGAAAAAAAAACACACATATTATCGCACAATTAAAATACCAAGTGCTGGAACAGGTGATAATTCCTAGAATTCCTAGGAGGGGTGGTAATATAAAGACAATGCTCCTCCGAAGTGAGGCGTATTGGATACATAATGTAAAAACGTTATCCCCGAATGTATTAATAAAGGTTATGAAATGAGTCGCAATATATGAAATTTTATCTTTTATTTTTACCTTAAATTTGTTTGTGATTAAAAAATATACCGTATTTTTTCGGACTATAAGACGCCCTTTTTTCCTCCAAAATTTTGGAGGAAAGTGGGGGTGTCTTATAGTCCGAACTGTGCCCCGTACTATATACCTTTGGCTGTGGGTGGTGAGGGGAGCGGCGGCGGGGCACAAGAGGCAGGAGCCGCCTGCTGCAGCCTACACTGTGCCCGCTGCTAAAGAAAATGAATATTCACTGCTCCACACGCCCATGGGCGTGGAGAACAATGAATATTAATTTTCCTCAAAAGCGCGCACACTGTAGCCGCAGTGCGGCTCCTGCTGCCGCTGTCCGGTTTACGTTCCCGCTATTAAAGACCATGAATATTCACTACAATCCACTCCCATGGGTTGTAGTGAATATTCATGGTCTTTAATAGTGGGCACAAAGACTGCCGTCCGCAGCAGGAGCTGTGCTGCAGGTACTGTGTGAGTTAATGGTCACTGCTCCACACACACAGTTCTGGCGCAGGGAGCAGTAACTATTCCAGAACAGCATCTCACACTGTGTGAGGGCGCATGGCAGGGACGTCATGCACGTCTTTCATAGTGAGTGTCGACAGCAGAGTGGGACGTAGCGCTAGAGGAGAGAGGAGGTGATTATAATTGTTTATTTTTGTGTGTGCAGCGTGATGGGGATCAGGGGATGGCCTTATATACTACGATGATATAGTTAGTAAAGCCGAATAAAGACTTGCGTCCATCAAGTTCGACCTGTTAGTTCTGTAATTGCTAAAGTTGATCCAGAGGAGGGCAAAAACCCCAAATGATTTAGCCAATCTTCACCTGAGGAAAAATTCCCTCCCGACTCTGAAACCAGCAGTCAGAATAAATCCCTGTATCAACCTACTATTTTATTCTATTTTTAAGTATATGCTGAAATCTGCCTGGTATCTAGAAATGCATCCAGTCCCCGCTTGAACTGGTTTAGTGAATCCGACATTACCGTCTCCTCACTCAGTGAATTCCATATTCTCACTGCTCTTACCGTAAAGAACCCCTTCCTATGCTGGTGCTGAAACCTTTTCTCTTCCAGTCTTAGTGAATGCCCTCTTGTTACCGTAATATCCCTCCTTTTGAACAAATCCCGGGCAAGGTCTCTATACTGTCCCCTAACATATTTGTACACATTTATTATGTCCCCCCTCAACCTTCTCTTTTCCAGGCTGAATAGTCCTAGTTTTGCCAACCTCTCTGGGTATTGCAGTCCCTCCATTCCCCTTATTAATTTTGTTGCCCTCCTTTGTACCTTTTCAAGCTCATTTATATCCTTTCTATATATTGGGGCCCATAACTGAGCACAGTATTCCAAGTGTGGTCTGACCAGTGCTTTGTACAGTGGAAGAACAATGTTCTCATCCTTTGCAGCTATACCTCTTCTGATACATCCCATTACCCTGTTTGCCCTTACAGCAGCCGCCTGACTTTGGGCACTCCAATTTAGTTTGCTATCAATCAAGATGCCCAAGTCCTTCTCCATCTCTGAATTCCCCAATGATTTCCCATTCAGTGAGTACTGGTGACTTCCATTTTTCCTTCCCATATGTATGACCTTACATTTCTCCTCATTAAACCTCATTTGCCATTTAATGCTCCACCTACCCAGCTTATCCAAATCCCTCTGTAGGTCTGCACTGTCCTCTTTTGTATTAATTGTTTTACATAACTTTGTGTCATCTGCAAATATTGATATTTTACTATTTATCCCGTTGACTATGTCGTTAATAAAGATATTAAATAACATTGGGCCTAGTACAGACCCCTGTGGTACCCCACTAGTGACGCTTACCCAATCTGAGTATATTCCATTTATAACCACCCTCTGCCTTCTATCCTTTAGCCAGTTAGCTACCCACTTGCAGACATTTTCCCCCAGCCCCATCATTCTCATTTTGTATACCAACCTATTATGTGGCACGCTATCGAACGCTTTTGAGAAATCGAGATATACGACATCCACTGGTTCCCCCTGATCTACTCGAGAGCTAACCTCCTCGTAGAAGTCAATCAGGTTTGTTTGGCAGGAGCGATTCCTCATGAATCCATGTTGGTTCGGGGTTAATAGATTATTAGCATCAAGATGCTCCATGATTGCCTCATTAATAAAGCCTTCAAAAATTTTGCCCACAACGGACGTCAGACTCACCGGCCGATAGTTTACGGCGTCACTTTTCGCTCCCTTTTTGAATATTGGCACTACATTCGCCTGTCGCCAATCAAGTGGTACAGACCCAGTCTCAACAGAGTCCTTAAATATAAGATATAACGGTCTGTCTATCACATTACTTAGTTCCCTTAGTACCCGTGGGTGTATGCCATCAGGTCCTGGTGATTTGTTTATTTTAATGTTACTGAGGCGTTTCTGTACCCCAGCTTGGGTTAGATTTGTCATACTTAGTGGAGGATTAAGCTTGTCACTTCTCATTTCGCCTGTTAGTTCTTTTTCCTTTGTGAAAGTTGACGAAAAAAAATTATTTAATAGATTAGCTTTATCCTCATCTTTCTCTATGATTTTCCCTTCCTCACTTTTTATCGGTCCAATATTATCCGATTTAATCCTTTTACTATTTATATACGTAAAGAACAGTTTGGGATTTGATCTACTTTCCCTAGCAATACGTCTCTCTGTTTCCTCCTTCGCTATTTTTATTTGTTTTTTGCAGGTTCTCGTTTTTTTCCTTGTAACACATTAGTGCCTCCTTACTGTTTTCCTGTTTTAATCTCTTGAATGCCTCTTTTTTGCTATTTAACGCCCCTTTTACGTTCTTGTTCAACCATATTGGTTTCCTCTTATTTCTGGCCCTTTTATTCCCATACGGTATATACCTCTCGCACTGAGTATTCAGAATTCTTTTGAAGGTTTCCCATTTACTATTCGTATTTCCTTGATTAAGAACTTTGTCCCAGTCTATAAGTTGAAGGTTTTCTTTCAGCTGATCAAACTTCGCCCTCCTAAAGTTTAATGTTTTAGTTGTTCCCTTATTGATAACCCTACTGAAGGGCATTTTGAAATTGATAATATTATGGTCGCTATTACCTAGGTGCCCCCCTATCTGTACCTCAGTTATTCTATCAGGCCTATTAGTCAATATTAAGTCCAACACGGCCTTCCCTCTCGTTGGTTCCTGCACTAGTTGGGAGAGATAATTATCCTTAATATTTGTCAAGAACCTTTTTCCTTTCTGCAATCTACAGGTTTCTGTTTCCCAGTCAATATCCGGGTAGTTGAAATCCCCCATTACAATCACCTCATTATGTTTTGCTACTTTGTCTATTTGTCCTAATAGCAGTTTCTCATTCTCCTCTCTTATATTGGGTGGCTTATAGCAGACCCCCAGTAATATTTTATTATTATTTTTTGCCCCCTCTATCTCTACCCACATGGACTCGACCCCCTCTTCTCCCTCTCCTATATCTTCCCTTAGTCTGGGCTTTAGACGTGACTTTACATATAAGCAGACTCCTCTGCCCTTCCCCTGTTTCCGGTCCCTTCTAAATAAACTATAATCTGTTAAATTTACCGCCCAGTCGTAGCTATCGTCTAGCCAAGTCTCTGTTATACCTACGATGTCATACCTCTCCTCCGATATAAGCGCCCGCAGCTCATCCGCCTTATTGGTCAGGCTTCTTGCGTTGTTCAGCATGCAAGATAAAACTTTGGGGTTATTTAGCATCCTATTCTTCTCTAACGATCTAACTGTACTATCCCCACCCCCCTCTCCACCCTCATTATATTCACTTCTCCCCTTCCCCCTTGCTTGCCTCACATCCCACCTATTTCCTTGGTTTCCCCCCCCCCCCGTCTCTAGTTTAAAGACTCCTCCAACCTATTAGCCATCTTCTTCCCCAGCACCGCTGCACCCTCCCCATTGAGGTGCAGCCCGTCCCTACGGTAGAGCCTGTAGCCGACAGCGAAGTCGGCCCAGTTCTCCATGAACCCAAACCCTTCTGCCTTGCACCAACTCTTTAGCCACTTATTCACCTCCCTAACCTCCCGTTGGCGCTCCTGTGTGACTCGCGGGATTGGTAGTATTTCTGAGAAAACTACCTTGGAGGTCCTTGCCCTAAGCTTCCTACCTAGATCCCTGAAATCATTTTTAAGGACCCTCCATCTACCACTCACTTTGTCATTGGTGCCAATGTGGACCATGACCGCTGGGTCTTCGCCAGCCCCACCCAGTAACCTGTCAACCCGATCCGCGATGTGCCAGACTCGAGCGCCAGGGAGGCAGCACACCGTTCGGCGATCCCGGTCTTTGTGACAGATTGCCCTGTCTGTCCCCCTAATAATAGAGTCACCCACTACCAGGACCTGTCTAGCCTGCCCTACACTTCCCCCCTCCCCCTCATTACTGGAGCATACACTCCCCCGGCGGTCAGAGGATCTGTCGTGCTCCAATAATGCCGGTTCTGAACCAGCCTTCCTATACTTCTTCCCTCTATCCCTTCTAACTGTTACCCAGCTCCCTGCCTGTTCAGCCTGCGCTTCCCCACTAAGCTCCACCCCCAGTGTTGACCCATTGAGTGTCTGCTCGGTGAGCAGCAAACTCCGTTCCATGTTGTCGATGCTCCTCAGTACCGCTATCTGAGCACTTAGATCCAGGATTTGGGCTTCCAAGTGCACGATATGCTCACACCTCTCGCAGCAGTATGGATCCCTGAGCGGTAGCTCAGGGAATGCATACATTGCGCAAGATGTACACTGCACGGCTCCGGCCAACATGGACGTCATTCTAAATATGGGGATACAGTCAGTATATATGTACAAGTACAAAACACAATTATTTATATATAGGTGTTTGGACGGGGATCAATTAGGGATGTGCAAGTGTATCGATTAGATATCGGCGCGGGATCAGTTAAGTATGGACGGGGGATCAATTAAGTATCAATTAAGTATGGACGGGGGATCAGCTGAGTGGGTCAGGTGGATTAATTAAGTATGGATGGTGTGTCAATTAACTATGGACTGGGATCAATAAGTATGGACTGGGGAAATAATTAATTGTGGACTAGGGAATCAATCAATTAATTATGGACAGGGGGTTTAATTAAATAGGATGGGGGGTAAAGCAAATAAATAGGTATGGACGGTGGGTCAATTAACTAAGGACTGGGGATCAATAAGTATCAATAATATCAATAAATATGGACTGGGGAAACAATTAATTGTGGTCTGGGGAATCAATCAATTAATTATGGACAGGGGTTAATTAAATATGGTGGGGGATAAGGCAAATAGATAGGGACTGGGGATGAGTAAAAGTGGACAAGGGGAATCTATTAAATAGGATGAGGGGTGCCATGCATACCAGGATGAGGGGTGCCATGCATACCAGGATGAGGGGTGTCATGCATACCAAGAAGAGGGATGAGGGGTGCCATGCATACCAAGATGAGGGGAACCATGCATACCAGGATGAGGGGTGCCATGCCTACCAGGATGAGGGGTGCCTAGCATATCAGGATGGGGATCAAGGGGTGCCATGCATACCAGGATAGGAGATTGGGGTGCCATGTATACAAAGATGGGGGATTTGGGTGCCATGCAGACCAGGATGGGGATGAGGGGTGCCATGCATATCAGGATGGTGATGAGGGCCACGTATAAGAGGAAGGAGGGGGCCATACAGACCAGGATGGGGAATATTAACAGAATTGGGGGACATTACCCCTATAACAGTGTCAGCAGCAGACCCCCTCCCCCTTAACAGGGCATCATGACCACATTTTTTGCTTACATTTTCTTTCTTCCTCTAAAACCTAGGTGCATCTTATAGTCTGAAAAATACAGTATTTCTTTGTTTTAGACAACATTGTTGCGCTGATTTAATATTGATGAATCCCTACTTGATGTAATTTCAATGATGATACTCGACACAGTCCAAGTGGAAGTTATTTTCATAAGATAATTTACGTATGATATAATAATAATAATAATAATATAATGAGATAATCATGTTTCAACTTCATATTAGTAAATTGAATAGAAATAAATCTAATAGAGGATTAATTTAAAAATAACTAATAGAATAGATTTGATACACTATAATATTCTAAGGAATAAACTTTCTGTATAGCATATGATTCCTCAATATAGCTTTGGTTAATTATATTTAATGCAACAATGTCTACGTAGCCGTGAATAATATAATAATTCAAAAAATACATAAAATAAAAAATAAATTATGTTATACGGGATTCATGCATGAAGAATTATATCGGGTAGGCGGTTTTTTGTTTTACATCTGATGTCACTTCTGAGGTGTAATCCTTTATAAACTAGTGATTGTATGATGACTGTATTGCTGAAAAAAGCCTGGGACGGGCTGAAATGTCCACTGGAATTGGCAATGAAATAAAAGATGTGACAAAGTCACTGGTAAAGTGCTGGAGGGGAGATATGTTTTCCTGAGGCCATTAGCTTTAGTGAAATAAAGCCGTTAAGTTTCCTTCAGCATGTTATTTGCTGAGAAGGGTTAAGTCACCACTTGTAAAATGTATGTCTTTATAAGAACAACCATAGAGCGGGGGGAGGTTGTTCTCCATATCTCCACCTGAAGGTGCGGTCTGGGGTCTAAATACAAGGTCTGCTGAGGCATTACTTGTTCAGTAAGTCTGGGGAGGCAAACTCCAGACATGTTAGTGTTGAGCTGACCTGAACCTTGTGGAGTTGCTAGACTCTGAGCAGGTGGACCCCTGCTAACACAAGGACTGTGTTTTGCGTGACCAATTTATTTTTTTGTTTTCCCGTTTTGCCCAAAGGGCTGTTTTATTTTCATTGACTCAATGTTGGTTTATGCCACATTCTAATAAACCAACCAGAGATATAAAGAAAGCGTACCTGTGTCTACCTCCGTGTGCAGCTGAGTGAGCGATCTAGTGAGCAATTATTCACTGAATACGTGAGTGCCGGGAATTACTTCCTTTCTGCATATTCTACTCCACGTGCACCACGCTAACGGAGTGCCGATCCACCATCCCTGTATGCAGGGTTCTAGTGATCTGCCTACCGTCAGGAAATAGTCTAAGTATGGAATTATTAGGGTGTTCTGTTCACAAAGATTCGCTGTCATCTCCACTATGATCTTTGTAAATACTCTCGGAGCCATGGACAGACCAAAAGGCCGGGGCCCTGAACTGAAAATGTCTGATTCTCTAGTTTATGGATAGGGCCACTCTCGGGAATTTTTCAGCTTCTGCATGGATTGAAACATGGTAGTATGCATCTTTTCTCATTAAGACATACCACAGAAGAGTCCGCATAATCACGCAGCTAATACACCACCACAACGGGGAGACTCATGGATGATTAACAAGAGGGCATCGCAAAAACAACTGAGAAAAATGACCAAGGAAAAAATAGCGACATAAAGCCCATAAACATTACTTAGATGTAAAAAATATATAAATCTTTATTGAATATACACTGTGTTCAGAATTATTAGGCAAATGAGTATTTTGATCACATGATACTTTTTATACATGTCGTCCTACTCCAAGCTGCATATTATTGAGAGCCAACTACCAATTAAGTAAATCTGGTGATGTGCATCTCTGTAATGAGGAGGGGTGTTGACTAATGACATCAACACCCTATATAAGGTGTGCTTAATTATTAGGCAACGTCCTTTCCTTTGGCAAAATGAGTCAGAAGAGAGTTTTGACGGGCTCTGAAATGTCCAAAATTGTGAGCTGTCTTGCAGAGGGATGCAGCAGTCTTGAAATTTCCAAACTTTTGAAGCGTGATCACCACGTGTACATCTACCCCAACGCGTGTTTCGGCAAACCTTCGTCAGGGGGTATGTGTCAGTGTCAATGTGATCCCTTTTAAATGTGCCCACGCCAATCACCACGTGTGTAAAAAACCGGATGTCTATAGTCTGATCGATAGGTTTGAGGACCTTTGATGATGCATACCGTGTCATGATAGGCGGGGCGCCGTCGGCATCACGTGGCACCCGTGTCACAGTCAGCTGACCGCGGCGCAGGTCCTCACGATGTAGCAACCTAGAAACAGAAGTTTTACAGCCGATTGTTTTGACTTCATCTTGAAGGGTTGATATACCAGAAATCTGTTCAGACCTCTCAAATTTACTATATCTCTGAAAGTGCCATCCAGCTTCTTTATCAAGAAAAGGGGGGAATATAATCCCTTTCCTTATTCTTCTATGGGTACCTCCAAGAGGACCAAAAACTCTGCCTCCAGGACTAACTATTGCTTGGAAGATCTTCGGAGAGGTGTCACCACGAAGGTTTGCAGGGGTGGAAGGATAGTCTGGAATTCCAATTTTAGGTCTGCTTCCACTATCCCTAGAATCCAGACATGGGATGAATTTTATTTGTACGCATGGAGGAAGAGGGAAAGCATTCCTCCTTCCGGGGGAATGACATCACTGGGAAGACTTCCTTCCACCTGAAGGCGGCCCCCCAAACAAGAAACCTTTTTTTTTAGTCTTATGACTTCCTATTTTCCCTGATCCTAGGAGGTATTTTCCGGCCGTATCTTCTATTCCAAAAGGTACTCCTGTATTCTGGGATAGACAAACTGGGGAATCCTTTCTTTTTATCTCCAGCTTTGTCCAAGATGTCATCCAGAACTTGACCAAAAAGAAAGCCCCCATCACATGGGATTGAACACAGTTTGGTCTTTGACTGGACATCCCCAGGCCAACTTTTTACCCATAGCGCCCTATGAGTGGCAATAAAGAGGCCCGCTAACCTGGCTGCCAGCCTCACTGAGTCTGTTGAGGCATCTGCAATAAAAGCTGATGCTCCCTGCATCAGCCACGATCTTTTCCCTTGGGACATTATCCTTCGGTTGACCTTCTAGTTGTTGCAACCAGATAATCATAGATCTGGCTGTACAGGTCGTAGAGACCGCTGGCTTCAGGGCACCCACCGAGGACTCCCAGGTGTGTCTTAAGTAACCATCGGCCTTTCTATCCAGATGGTCTTTCAGAATATCCACATCCTCAAAAGGCAAGGTAGATTTTTTGGATGAATTGGCCACTGCTACGTCTATCTTTGGGATCTTATTCCATGAGTCTTGTTTTGGTATCTTCTCTTAGAAGATGATGGTAGTGAACCCTTTCTCTTCGTTTTTTTCTCTTAATGAGAGCCTGAATCTTTTCATTAATTAGAAATATGCGTCTCTTTTTTTTTTCTCTAATCTACAAAACATGAACTCTTGTATGGATTTGGGGGCCGTAGCATCCGAGATGCCCATGGTAGCTCTCACAGCCTTAATCAACCTATCTGCGACTTTTATAGGATAGCATGGCCTACCCCCTGTATCGCCATTAAAGAATGAAAAGGAACAAGAATCCAATCCACATTCACCTTCCGACTTTATAGATTCATCTAAATCAGGTGATAGTTTTTTGGACCCTTTCCTTCCCTTTCTATTCCTTTTTTTATGAATAAGGGTCTCAAGGGAATTCTTAACTTGTGCCCTGATCACGGATCTCAAATCCATGAAGTTAGTGGATTCTTCACATGCGGTTTTCTGTATACAATCTGCACAGAGTCTTTTCTGCCACAAGTCAGGTAACTTATCCCTACAAAGGGTTCACTCCTTATTCTTTTGTGCCACATTTCTTAAGTCGTTCCTAGTAATTAGAGACAAGAAAAAGGGACTTAATTACCATGGTGAAATTTCACAAAGATCAGTCAGCATTCTGGAATTTAATAATGTACCAGATTCAGAGGCTGGATCAAATCACACCATTATTCGTGGTTGGTGGTACTGTCACTTCTGCAACTCATGAGACTGCCATTGCTGCGTGAACTCTGATCCTGGCACTGCCGTTCCTCCATATCACATGGGGAAGGAGAGCCAGAGAAAAGCCACTCTTTTGGCAGTCAGGCTTGATTTTAAAAGAGGGACCAGCCACAGCAACTCCCCCACCCCCTTGTACATGCCTTCCCCAGACCCCCTGGAAGTGAAATCCAACACTTCAGGTCAGAAGTCTCCGGCATGCTCTTCATCAGGGCACACCAATACCAGGGCCTCCTGCACATGCGCAAGCCTGGGACATTGTTGGGGCCAGCAGGCATCCAAAAGAACTTCAGCGCTCGCATCTACATGAGCCCTCAAGTGACCAGCGGTGGCGCTTCCAGGACCCGACACCGGCACTATAGACAAGGAGCCTTTCTTCCAGGCAAGGCCTGGGTAAGTTTCTCCTTTAACTTTCCTCTCCTGATTCTTCAGCTTCAGGTTCCCTCATGGACAGGAAACCAAAATGATGCGGGGTAGAGGTGCAGCCCTCTTATTCAGTACGCTTCCTGTCCTTATTGGGTGAATTCCCTCTCTCGTGTGGCGCTGGTCATGGGGGAAAGGAAAATTTTAGAAATTGTTCTGGTATTCAGTGAGATATTAATGACAATCTTACTTATCAAAGGAAGTGTACTCATTATTCTGAGCAATTTTATTAAAAATTTTAAAACACACAGTGTACATGATTACAGTTTCTTTCCTGTATGACTTCCCTCATGTCTAACAAGATACGATTTATTTACAAAAGATTTCCCACATAGTGAACATGAATACGGCTTCTCCCCAGTGTGACTTCTCTCGTGCATCACAAGACTCCGTTTATCTGTGAAGGACTTCCCACATTCCAAACATGAAAATGGCTTTTCTCCTGTGTGAATTCTCTCATGTCTAACACATTTTGATTTCTCTGTAAAGCATTTCCCACATTCTGAACAGGAATATGGCTTCTCTCCTGTGTGAGTTTTCTGATGTCTAATAAGAGTCCCTTTATCTGTAAAGCATTTCCCACATTCTGAACATGAATATGGAGTCTCTCCTGTGTGAATTCTCTGATGTATAATAAGACTCCCTTTTTCCGTGAAGAACTTCCCACATTCCAAACATGAAAATGGCTTTTCTCCTGTGTGAATTCTCTCATGTCTAACACATTTTGATTTCTCTGTAAAGCATTTCCCACATTCTGAACAGGAATATGGCTTCTCTCCTGTGTGAGTTTTCTGATGTCTAATAAGAGTCTTTTTATCAATAAAGCATTTCCCACATACTGAACATAAAAATGTCTTTTCTCCTGTGTGAATTCTCTCATGTATAACACAATTTGATTTATATGTAAAGCATTTCCCACATTCTGAACAGGAATATGGCTTCTCTCCTGTGTGAGTTTTCTGATGTCTAATAAGAGTCCTTTTATCTGTAAAGCATTTCCCACATACTGAACATGAAAATGTTTTTTCTCCTGTGTGAATTCTCTGATGTGTAATAAATCTTGATTTATATGTAAAGCATTTCCCACATTCTGAACATGAATACGGCTTCTCTCCTGTGTGAATTCTCTGATGTGTAATAAGATTCCCTTTATCTGTAAAGCATTTCCCACATTCTGTACATGAATATGGCTTCTCTCCTGTGTGACTTCTCTGATGTGTAATAAGATTATATTTCTTTGTAAAGCATTTCCCACATTCTGAACAGGAGTATGGCTTTTCTCCTTTGTGTTTTCTTTGTGTCTGAGCTGAGCTTTTAGTAAGTTGCTTGTCACACTGAAGTCTTGTATTCACTGTGTCACCTGGAATTGTGGTAACAATGTGAGATTGCTCAGGAGATGATTCCTCATGATCAGGAGGATTATAAGAAGGTGAAGTGCTGTAAAGTCCAGGAGGTGCAGGAAGGGTGATGAGGTTTTCTCCATTAGAGTGCTTCCTGATATCTTCTTTTTTACAATTTAGTGATAAACCTTTATTCCCACAAGGATTTCCTATCAGGATGAAAGATAGAAAAAAAATCACATCTAATCTACAACACAAAAGAGATTTCTGAATGTATTTTCTGGATCTCACAATGAAGACCCTCGTCAGTGAAAGTACCGGTAATAAGGAAGACAACTACATGCCATAACATTAACACAATGACGGGTAAAGTGAATAACACTTATAAACTGGTGACATTGGCACAAGTCAGGGGTGGCAGAGACTAGACAGCAAATAGACAGTTCTTAAAGGGAACCTGTCATCAGGATTTACCCCCTTAATGTACCACCAGTGCCATTTCACTCTCTCAAGCTTCCTATCATGCCCTCAGTGTAGAAAAGTGTCCACACAATTAACAATGGAGTTTTAATCTTTTATTACTGCATGCAAATGAGATTGTCTAATCACGAAGGTGGGCTTCATAAAGGTGGCCACCGTAATCATGTCCACAGTATGCCTAAGGACTAGTGTTGAGCGAGTATGTTCTATTAACCCTTTTGGCGAATATGCTCGGGCCGAGCTCCGAGTATTTATAGCTGCTCGGTGATATGGTTGAATCGCTTGATTTGCGACTGTTTGACAGCTTTATTACATGTGAGGAATGTCTATTTCTTACACATTCCTCCCATGTAATAAAACTGTCAAACAGTTGCAAATCATACACACGGGAGCGATCTAACCTTATCACCGAGCTGCTGTAAATACTTGGAGCTCGGTCCGACCATACTCGGACAGAACATACTCGCTGAACCCTACTAAGGACATGATACGAACCCTTAGAAGAATGAAATAGCACCAAAATCATATTACAGGGTTAAATCCTAATTACCGGACCCAGGGGAGTCCTTCTCCCAATGTCTGAGAAGAAAAATCTACAGTGGCAGAAAGTGCAACGATTCCAGTATGTGAGCAACCTGTAGTGCAAATGGGCCTCCATGTCCCCTCTGGAGCCTCCTTATTCCATTAACCACCCTACACCACGGATCCTTCTTATCCCCTGGAGCCTCCCTACACCACGGATCCTTCTTATCCCCTGGAGCCTCCCTACACCACGGATCCTCCTTACCCCCTGGAGCCTCCCTACACCATGGATCCTCATCATCCCCTGGAGCCTGCCTACACCACGGATCCTCCTTATCCCCTGGAGCCTCCCTACACCACGGATCCTCATCATCCCCTGGAGCCTCCCTACACCACGGAGCCTGCTTATCCCCTGGAGCCTCCCTACACCACGGATCCTCATCATCCCCTGGAGCCTCCCTACACCACGGATCCTCCTTATCCCCTGGAACCTCCCTACACCACGGATCCTCCTTATCCGCTGGAGCCTCCCTACACCATGGATCCTCATCATCCCCTGGAGCCTCCCTACACCACGGATCCTCATCATCCCCTGGAGCCTCCCTACACCAAGGATCCTCATCATCCCCTGGAGCCTCCCTACACTACGGATCCTCCTTATCTCCTGGAGCCTCCCTACACCACAGAGCCTGCTTATCCCCTGGAGCCTCCCTACACCACAGAGCCTGCTTATCCCCTGGAGCCTCCCTACACCACAGAGCCTGCTTATCCCCTGGAGCCTCCCTACACCACAGATCCTCCTTATCCCCTGGAGCCTCCCTACACCACGGACCCTCCTTATCCCCTGGAGCCTCCCTACACCACGGATCCTCCTTATCCCCTGGAGCCTCCCTACACCACGGATCCTCCTTATCCCCTGGAGTCTCCCTACACCACGGATCCTCATCATCCCCTGGAGCCTCCCTACACCACGGATCCTCATCATCCCCTGGAGCCTCCCTACACCATGGATCCTCCTTACCCCCTGGAGCCTCCTTACACCACAGAGCCTGCTTATCCCCTAGAGCCTCCCTACACCACAGATCCTCTTTATCCCCTGGAGCGTCCCTACACCACGGAGCCTCCTTATCCCCTGGAGCCTCCCTACACCACGGATCCTCCTTATCCGCTGGAGCCTCCCTACACCACGAATCCTCATCATCCCCTGGAGCATCCCTACACCATGGATCCTCATCATCCCCTGGAGCCTCCCTACACCACGGATCCTCATCATCCCCTGGAGCCTCCCTACACCATGGATCCTCATCATCCCCTGAAGCCTCCCTACACCATGGATCCTCCTTACCCCCTGGAGCCTCCCTACACCACAGAGCCTGCTTATTCCCTGGAGCCTCACTACACCACGGACCCTGCTTATCCCCTGGAGCCTCCCTACACCATGGATCCTCCTTATCCTCTGGAGCCTCCCTACACCACGGAGTCTGCTTATCCCCTGGAGCCTCCCTACACCACAGAGCCTGCTTATCCCCTGGAGCCTCCCTACACCACAGAGCCTGCTTATCCCCTGGAGCCTCCCTACACCACGGATCCTCCTTATCCCCTGGAGCTTCCCTACACCACGGATCCTCCTTATCCTCTGGAGCCTCCCTACACCACGGAGTCTGCTTATCCCCTGGAGCCTCCCTACACCACAGAGCCTGCTTATCCCCCGGAGCCTCCCTACACCACAAAGCCTGCTTATCCCCTGGAGCCTCCCTACACTACAGAGCCTCCTTATCCCCTGGAGCCTCCCTACACCACAGAGCCTCCTTATCCCATGGAGCCTCCCTACACCACGGATCCTCCTTATCCCCTGGAGCCTCCCTACACCACAGAGCCTCCTTATCCCATGGAGCCTCCCTACACCATGGATCCTCCTTACCCCCTGGAGCCTCCCTACACCACAGAGCCTGTTTATCCCCTGGAGCCTCCCTACACTACGGATCCTCCTTATCCCCTGGAGCCTCCCTACCCCACGGATCCTCCTTACCCCCTGGAGCCTCCCTACACCACAGAGCCTGTTTATCCCCTGGAGCCTCCCTACACAACGGATCCTCCTTATCCCCTGGAGCCTCCCTACCCCACGGATCCTCCTTATCCCCTGGAGCCTCCCTACACCACAGATCCTCCTTATCCCCTGGAGCCTCCCTACACCACGGACCCTCCTTGTCCCCTGGAGCCTCCCTACACCACGGATCCTCCTTATCCCCTGGAGCCTCCCTACACCACGGATCCTCCTTATCCCCTGGAGTCTCCCTACACCACGGATCCTCATCATCCCCTGGAGCCTCCCTACACCACGGATCCTCATCATCCCCTGGAGCCTCCCTACACCATGGATCCTCCTTACCCCCTGGAGCCTCCTTACACCACAGAGCCTGCTTATCCCCTGGAGCCTCCCTACACCACAGATCCTCCTTATCCCCTGGAGCGTCCCTACACCACGGAGCCTCCTTATCCCCTGGAGCCTCCCTACACCACGGATCCTCCTTATCCGCTGGAGCCTCCCTACACCACGGATCCTCATCATCCCCTGGAGCATCCCTACACCATGGATCCTCATCATCCCCTGGAACCTCCCTACACCACGGATCCTCATCATCCCCTGGAGCCTCCCTACACCATGGATCCTCATCATCCCCTGAAGCCTGCCTACACCATGGATCCTCCTTACCCCCTGGAGCCTCCCTACACCACAGAGCCTGCTTATTCCCTGGAGCCTCACTACACCACGGACCCTGCTTATCCCCTGGAGCCTCCCTACACCATGGATCCTCCTCATCCTCTGGAGCCTCCCTACACCACGGAGTCTGCTTATCCCCTGGAGCCTCCCTACACCACAGAGCCTGCTTATCCCCTGGAGCCTCCCTACACCACAGAGCCTGCTTATCCCCTGGAGCCTCCCTACACCACGGATCCTCCTTATCCCCTGGAGCTTCCCTACACCACGGATCCTCCTTATCCTCTGGAGCCTCCCTACACCACGGAGTCTGATTATCCCCTGGAGCCTCCCTACACCACAGAGCCTGCTTATCCCCCGGAGCCTCCCTACACCATAGAGCCTGCTTATCCCCCGGAGCCTCCCTACACCACAGAGCCTGCTTATCCCCTGGAGCCTCCCTACACCACGGATCCTCCTTATCCCCTGGAGCCTCCCTACGCCACGGATCCTTATCATCCCCTGGAGCCTCCCTACACCATGGATCCTCCTTATCCCCTGCAGCCTCCCTACACCACAGAGCCTGCTTATGCCCTGGAGCCTCCCTACACCATGGATCCTCCTTATCCCCTGGAGCCTCCCTACACCACAGAGCCTCCTTATCCCCTGGCGCCTCCCTACACCACGGATCCTCCTTATCCCCTGGAGCCTCCCTACATTACTTGGTCTATATGCAGCTGAACCTACTGCACATGTGATACATCCGCCCCTGCCCAAAACACTAAATATATGTCCTTAAAAATTATGTTTAAAGGGAAACTGTCCGTTCCCTGTGCCCCCAGAACCCGCAGCAGCTGTGTCTGCAGATATAAACTCTCCGCCTAACATCTCTATTACATTAAACACACAAACAGATCTTTAGAAAAAGTATTGCATTTCTAAAGTTTATGATATGTAAATGAGGCCTTTGACTTGTCGATGAGGCGCTCGTGACCCCAGAGTAGTCGTCCCACTTAGCATGTCATCACGGCTTTGGGGGCTTGAGAACATGACAAACCTACCGCATGCGCGCGGCTTCTCCTCCTCACTGCATTGAGCCTCTGACGCCGGGTGTACGCGTCCCATTACTGAGATAGGAGAGGACGGTCACTACTGGTCAGAGTCCATGTAGATGGGAGGAGCTCGGCCTCTAGCCCCGCCCTCCTCTCCCCTCCCCCTACACAGAATCTTATCAGGAGCGGCCGTCACCTCCGATCTCAGTGATGGAACAATGTTTCCTAACTGAATAGAGATTTTACCCCGGAACCGAGAATCCTGAGACGGAAGAAGAAATACGCAGATTTCTGTGGAGACTCCGGGAACAAAGTTTCCCATTTCCATCTCGTCTATTCTTACAATTCATGAAGTTTATTCCTCTTATTCTTGTGTAATAAAGACTGATCAGGACGTTGTGTCTATTATATGGGAACAATGAGGAATACTGTCACCATGTAACAATACATCGCTTATGGTTTATGGCCGCCAGGATTTGGCAACACAAAAATGTCTGAAAAGAAACAAAGTATTTATTGTAGAAAAGTCCTAAAAGAAAATGAAATAAATATATTGTTATTGGCTTGGATCAGTTGTATTACCGCAGTTACAGCGACCCTCCACCCCGGGACTGAACACTACACATTTCCCTGTACAGTCCCCTATGGGGTCCTCTGCCCTCCGCTGCCCCCTCAGCTCAGATCGGTGGTCTCTTCCCCCGGCTTCCAGGACGGCCAGTGCAGTGGTATGGGGAGTGCAGTAGTACGTCTACCCCACCCTCCCCTGCCTTCCTGTGTTGTGACCTATGGGGCAGCGCCACATCCTATTAATCTCCCAGCAGTCTGCGGGGCGTCACCAGTTACAGATGTATTCTGCACCTGCTTTCATTGCTCCTGTTTGTTTTTGGTAACCTTGTCTGGCTTCCATAATACCCCGGGATGACTTAGGCCTCCATCTACAGGACCATTCTTACTCGGCTTCCTGATTCTGACCTCGTCCCGCTTCTTGATTGTCTAGCACCTGCCATCTTTGGGTCAGATCTGACATGTCGACCTTCTTCTGCCAGCTCGCTCTACCAGCCAGCACTACTATGTGGAGCAGCCCCGGTGTCTGTGCTGTAAGTCCAGATCACTGTACAGTGGTGAAAAGATGGAAGCCGGGAAACCTCTGGGACCGGCTGTATGGAGACTGTGTGTAAGCGCCTTATTATTAGGAACGGCCAGGTTTCCTCCATCGGTTCACCGTTACAGGAGGCAGATGGAGGACACAAGGAAGGGAGTCTATATATGATAACCGTATAGTCGCTTCTCAGTCTCAGGGTGGACGGTCGTTTTATCACTCAACTTGTGCAGCTCATGAAGAGAGAAAAATTCTAAAAAATAACAGCAGAATAAAGATGATAAAGTAACAAGATGAGAAAAACAACTCATCCCCCACAAAAAAGCTCCTCATACAGCGAGGTCAGTAATGAGAAATAAACCATCAAGAATGGAAGAAACAATCCAACAGAGGCCGGACAGACATCTATCTGAGATGGTGAGTCCTGCATTGAGCAGGGGGCTGGATACGGGGACCCTGGAGGTGATCCCCTCCAACCAGAACATTCTAGGATTGTAAGTTGTTTGTGATATGTTCTGCTACCAGAGCTAAGGAAAGAGAGGAGATCTGTCCCTGCAATAGAACTCAGCTTAATCCCTACGATGTAACAGGGGACCTGATCCTGCGATCAGACCTGCTAAAGTCCTAAGCTAGTCTGTACGGAGACCTATAGATGTGGGGAAGGAATCCCTACAAGTACTAAGGACTGGGAGGAATATGGGACACCTCCTAACAGAAATAGTAGCAGACAGACGAACAAACAAAATATATAGAACATAGAGGTCCGTAGACCAAGCAAACTAACAGAGCAAGACACAGAGCACAGGCTAGCTAGAAAGTAGATATACAATGAAGTCCAGCAAAGCCAGAAGGGCGGAGCAGGATTAAATAGACCAACAAGGTCATGTGACCAGCAAAGGAAAAAACCTAAGAGCAAGGTTCTAACAGTTTGGTCATTTTATCTGTAAATCATTTCCCCCATTATCGGCCTTACAGATACATTATTTTATTGATTTTTTTATTTTTCCTCCTCTCATTTCCGGAGTCATAATGTTATTGGTCACTAAGCTGCGCAGTTCTCCTGCTATTCACCCTATAAATGTAAGGAAATACTGACAACTGGGCGTTACCATTGTTCCCCTACATTGTCCAATCAGCGCTGAGTGTGAGAAGTGTGGGGACACATGTATGGAGAACGGTGACACCCAGTTATCATGTCATTCATAAATGTCGGAGGAACAGCCGGGAATCTGAGCAGCAGTTTCTTTCTTTGGTAACAATTCTTGTCGGAAAAAGAATTTCATCCAATTTATTGGTAAAAAACAAAAACAAAAAAACGTAAAACTTTCGGAACCTGGATGAGGACATCTTCTTACCTTCTTTTGGTAATTTATGTATTTCACTGTTGGAAAGAGAATTATTTATTCACGTTAGAGGCTCAGATGGGGGGACGATTCCTAGACGACATCTTGTTTGTCTGGAGAGACCGAGAGTGAAGATTCTTCTAAAGGGACGTTCCCAAAATCACAATGTGCTCTTATAATAAAGTACACCCTGGTTATTGTGAATATAACCCCTGTATAACATCTGGCCTCTCCTGCACATATCACCCCCTGAGTATGCCCCCCAGGATCTATATACCCAGCAGTTGAAATTGTAACCAATACATACCGAGGAGCCACATGTTATATACTGAGGGGTGGGACAGGGCTGGATGTTATACACCGGGGGGACAACAGGGCCTGAAGGAGAAGCCAGACTGCAGTGATTAATGCGTGTGGCCCAATACTATTCTCCATATAGTGAACCTCTCCATATTACAAGATTCACCATAAATGAGACGCTGACAGGGGATATAATCCGTGCATGGTAAAGGGCGCCCCCTCTGGGTAGTATTTAGTCTCCATGTTTATACGTTGGTTGAACTAGATCTCAAAAACCAACATGATGTCAGATAACGACAACTCTAGATGCGGCCATCGCAGCTGTTTGTAGATATGAGCTCCTAATCCCTTTTATGATGAAGCAATTCCCCACCCGGCACAGAGGACTAAACATCTGTCATGTACTGTCACCTACCTGGTGGCCTCCGCTTGTCTCTGACTAAGACCTGTGTTCTGGTCCTCCGACATCCAAGATGGCCTCCATAGTGGCAGAGGGACGACAGCAGTATGTCTGACCCACACCTCCATAGCATGGCACTTACTGACTTACCATAGGGGTCTTCATGCCACCGGGCGGTCGGCCTGGATGAGGAGGGACCAGAAAGCCGGCCTCAGTGTAGGAGGCAGTGGGAGGCAAACAGAGGCGACAGGTAGGACGACTCTACATGTGACATGTGTCGTCACTCGTCAGCACCAGGCAGTGGCTGCTACATCACCGAGATCCATAGGACAGGGAGATTCATAACCTGGAACACAGGCTCAGTCATTTATATGGAAGCAGGGACTTGTGTAAGGAAAATATGGACGTAAAGGATGGAAGGAATATTATAGAAGGTGAAGGAAAACTAATACGTGATTCCTAATCATAAAGAAGAGGTGTGGAGGCGGCCCCGGTATTCATCAGAGCACAGCCGGACTCTACAGGAGCAGCCGCGCCATCACCGGACGCTTCTGCTGTGATGAGGACAGCAGATAAAGCTTCACTGCACCGGAGACTTCATACAATATCACACACCGGTCATCATCATCATCACACGCCGGTCATCATCATGATCACACGCCGGTCATTATTACATACCTGTGGAAACATCTACTGGAATCTCCTCCTTCCCGTCACTCACACACGGCTGATCCCCCCCCGTCATCGCTTCTTCTTCTGTCTCGTCCTTCACTTTATTCCTAGTTGGATCTTCCTCCTGATATATCAGATGTAACAATCAGCACAATACAAGAAACCACGAAAATCTGTGACATCTATGACCTCAATCAGAAATGTCCCCTATATACAGATCCGGTACAGGGCTCAGCACAGTCTACCTGATGACTCTCCGTGACATTGTGATTCTCCTCTGGACAGTCCTGGGAATACAGAGGACGTGGATATCTCTCTGGTGGATTTCTCCTCCTGAATCCATCTGTAGGAAACACACAGTGACGGAATAGATTGTGTCATGTGTGGCAAAGTCACTGGTAAAGTGATAGAGGGAAGATATATTTCATGGAGGCTATTAGCTTCTGTGAATTGAAACCATGAAATTTGCTCCAACATGCTATTTGCTTAAAGAGGTTAAACTTCCATGTTAAAAGGGAGTGTTTTTTGTGAATGATCATTGTGAAGGGTGGGAGGTCATTCACCATATCTCCATCTCAGAGTGTGGTCTTTGATTTAAATACAAGTCCTACTGAGGCATTCAGTGTTCAGTGTCTGGAGAAGCTAGCTCCAGAGAGGATCTTGTGTTTGTTTTTCTTGAACCAAGTGGAGTTGCTGAACTCTCAGCAGGTGGATCCCTGCTATCACAAAGACTGTGCTTTTGTGTTACCATTTTGCTTTGTTTCCTGTTTTGGCCAAAGGGCCGTGATTTCTTTTATGGACTCAGTGTTGGTTTATGCTGCATTTTAATAAACCAACGAGAACTTTTTGGCCAAAGGGCCGTGATTTCTTTTATGGACTCAGTGTTGGTTTATGCTGCATTTCAATAAACCAACGAGAAGTTTTTAAAGAAACAGTGTACCTGTGTCTACCTCCGTGTGAGCGATCTACCACACATGTTATGATGAAATTATGGGAGTAGTAGTAGGTGACCACAGAACAGACATGACAGTCTCCCTCCTCACCCTGCTGATCGGCCCATATTGCGATCGCCTCTTGTGCTCCATGTATAACCTCAACCTTAATATCAACCAGATCTTCACCCTAAAAATAAAAATGTAAGATGAGCTCAGGTCCCATCACTTCATGGTCCGATGTTGTGGGGACTTCAGTGTCATCTACCTGATGATCCTCCGGGATGTTGTGATTCTCCTCTGGACAGTCCTGTGAATACAGAGGACGGGGACATCTCTCTGGTGGATTTCTCCTCCTGGATCCATCTGTGGAGACACACAGACTGAATACATGACCTGCCGTGTATCTGTCTATATATGAGACTCGTCTCTCAGAACTAGTAATTCTATGGTTATGTATCAGGGA
Organism: Phyllobates terribilis; assembly: GCF_046119375.1. Classification (NCBI taxonomy): domain Eukaryota; kingdom Metazoa; phylum Chordata; class Amphibia; order Anura; family Dendrobatidae; genus Phyllobates; species Phyllobates terribilis. Next base: position 1,123,023 of record NW_027363019.1, read on the forward strand.
ATAAATTACATTGTTGTGGTCCTCACCACCGGTACAGAGGTCCCAGCACATTGTGGCCTCAAGTATGAAGTGATAATCAGCGAGGCCAAAGCCTAATGCTCTCTGCTCTGCACTCGGAGGATGAGGACCCTGAGGAGAGGGACAGAGAAGACCCTCGTCAGTCAGATGGAGCAGCCGTACTAAGAAACACAACTTCTCCAAGTTTCGTTTCCAGGGATGGAACCACAGAGGAGCTGGAGAAAGCTCCACATTTCCATCCATTGGTTTCTTCTCACCTAATTCACCGTTATGGAGATTGGGGGAAGGACGGTTACCATTTACCAGTGATTGTATTTTGAGATCTCATGATGTCACCATGAGGACACGGCCTCCCTCCTGGACAGGATCCTCTGGGATCACTAAGAGGAGAGAACCTTCCATTCTATTAAAAGACGGGTTACCGCTTTCTTATTCTTCTTTAAATGGAGATAACTCTCAACATCCGCCTCGATATAAACACTAAAATAGGCAGCAAGTGCGCAAAAAGATCTGCGTTTGTCTCTGAAGGAGGAAAAAAGGGCACATGTACGCCTGACGGATGAAGTCACAGAACCCGGAAGGACGGTGTTGTGGGGAGCACCCGGTACACAGCGGTTAGTACCTATCAATGTGTAGAAAGGACAACTAGAGAGCCGGCACCGGGGTCATGGGCGCTTACTGATGCACATGGGGAGCCAAGGAGAGATTGTCTGGTCAGACTCCACAGAAAAGCTCCATAATACATATTCTTCTGAACAAACATCCCTGTAACCCCATCACTCTCGCGTCTGTTTTCACCTTCCTGACCGGGCCAATGTTTTACAATTCTGAGCACTGTCACTTTATGGAGGTAATAACTCTGGAGCTTCATCGGATCCCGCTGATTCTGAAACTGTTTTTTCGTGACACATTGTGCTTCATGTTACTGGTAAATTTAGGATTTCGCTTTTTTTTGCGTTTATTTATGAAAATATCGAAAATTTTACAAAAAAAATGTTGGACTTTTAATTTTTATGCCTTTAAACCACATATGTATTAACTATTTTGTATGGAATAACTAACATTTACCACATGTCTACTTCACATCAGATTTATTTTTTTTGGTAAAAGTTTAATCAGCAATTTCTTATTTTTCAAACAAAATTTACAAAACCAATTTTAAGTTTCCTCCTTTCTCCCCTTTTGCATTTTAAGTCTGCAGTCCTGCTCCCCAATACTTATATCTATGGCCAGTTTGACGTCAATCAGCCGTTACTAACATGTCGCATTTAAGGGATCGCACTCATCGGCTGAAATAAAATTGGTCGGATATTCCTGAAAAGTAGGATGATTGTCTTGCGAGTACGATGCGACTTCTCTCACCTGTCTCGCATCTGTATGACATCCGTATCAAACGCGTTTATAACATCAGCTTTTACAGACGGTCATTCTCTGACATTTCAGGCTAATTTTCTAACTAATAAAACATTTTTTTATAGATGTAGAAAGATAGAAATGAGTCAGTGAGATATATCGTCAGTGCAGGGCGTGTGGAGCTGCTGTACATGGATTTAGCTAATAATTAAAGAATTTAAAGTAAAAAAAGCAAAGGGGGAAAGCGGACAGCTGATGCTTATAGTCTGGGAAGCGGGTAATAAACATTAATTAACATAGATCTTCCCAGGGGATTAATATTAACATCTGCGTAGCCTTTACTGGTTATTAACAAGGGGTGACCCCCTCCCAAAAAAATGATGTGGGGGCCCCTTCTATTTTTAATAACCAGAAAAGGCTAGGCAGACAGCTGCAGGCTGGTATTAATAGCCTAGGAAGGGGCCACGCATATTGTACCCCCTCCCAAACTAATAACATCAGCCTGCAGCCGCCCAAAAAATGGCGCATCCATTAGCCTCGGCTCTTCCCACTTTCCCTGGTGCAGTGGCAAATGGGGTAATAATATTGGGGTTGATGTCAGCTTTGTAATGTCAGCTGATCTCAAGCCCAGGGTTAGTAATGGAGAGGCGTCTACAAGACACCCACATTACTAACCCCCATCAGTTTAAGTAAAAAACACACACACAGAGCAAAGTCCTTTATTTGAACAAAACACTTCCCGACCCTTTTACCCATTTAAAATTATCCAAAGAAAAATAAAAAAAAAACTAAGTCATCCTCAACTGTCGGCAGATAATCCATACTGATGATGTCCCGTGACGAACTCCAGCTCTGCTACATCTGTATGGTGTGTTGAGCGATGGCTCAGCCCGCCAGCCAGGACACACTGGTCAGTGCAGCGAGCAGTGACGTCAGTAAGGTGACCAGAGCTCATTGGCTATGAACTCCGGTGACCTTAGTCAGAGCAGTGCTAGACACTGCAGGAGCATTCTCACGCTACTGGCTTGCTGAGCAGTCACATCAAACAATCCAGATGTAGCATGGCTGGGGATTTTTGTTGGACAGCATCACATAAGGATTATCGGCGGACAGGTGAGGATTATTTTGTATTTTAATTTGATCTTTATAAAGGGTAAAAGAGGGTCTGGGAGTGTTCATTTCAATTAAAGGACTTTGCTCTGTGTGTGTGCTTTTTTAACTAAACTTACGGAGTTAGTAATGGGGGTGTCTTATAGACGCCTCTCCATTACTAACCCCTGGGCTCGAAGTCAGCAAACATTACAAAGCTAACATCAACCCCAATAGTATTACCCCACTCGCAACCGCACCAGAGCAAGTGGAAAGAGCCGAGGCTAGGCGCCAGAAATGGTGCATCTTATGGATGCGCCAATTCTTGGGCAGCTGAGTGCTGGTGTTCTTGCACTGGGAGGGGGACAATATCCAATTCCCAGGCTATTAATATCAGCCGGCAGCTGTCTGTTTAGCCTTTGCTGGTTGGGTCCCTGGTTTCCTGCACTGCTGGTAACATTACCATTATGTCTATCTATTGTGTCCTATTGCACTTGGTCTGTTGATGCTTATTTGTATCACCTTTGCCCAGCATACTGACTGAACCTATCACTTTATATGTTTATTACTATATCCTTTATGTCTATGAGGTATAATGCTTACTTGTGATAGTGTTTCTCTAGTCAGAAACTTTTTCATTATAATGATATAAATAACTGATATTATATATTACTTATGTGATGTATGCTATGGACCTTTACGCATTAGTATACTCTCTAACATATAATTGGACCCATATTTCGTATTTACTTAATAGGATAATTTCACCTTTGGTCTGGGCCTTAGATGTAGCAGTGCAGTACACCAAGCGTTATATCCAGGTATACCACTATTGTTCTTCCTGAACTTGTACCTCACTTTTTGTATATATTGTATTTGTATATGAATATATATGGTATTCCTCTATATGTTTTTTTTTTATTTGTTAATAATAAAGATATATTTTTAGCCCTTTGAAGAAAACGCTTCATCTCTTTAGTGACAGTAATTAACAGAGGCTGAAGTTACAGTTCTATCCAAAGGCTTAACCTTCTCCCCGACAATTGAGTTTGACGTTCATAGAACTTTATTAGATGTGAATAAGTTTGTGAGAACTTTCACTTTGCGTTGTCATTTCATGGTCAATGAACAGAATGAGAACATGGAGAACTCGTTACAAGAAGTTTCTCATGATGATGTTCCCAATAGAACTGGAACTTTTGATGAACAGAGTTCACTTCTTGAACATAAAACTCCAGCGATTCAACACAACAGACAGTTACTTTCAATCGTTTGTTATAAAAAAATCTCTATTACTATCCGGTCAAGTCTCGTCCACCAGTCTTGGATGTTTTCTAGGAAATGATTGAAGATCAACTACTTACATTAAAAAGGAACACAAAATTTCAAGGACAGAAATATCATAATCTAATGATATCAGAGCAACGAGCTGTGAAAGAACTTAACGAGAACTCTGACCTCCTCATAAGGAAAGCAAAGGACGATCCGCTGTTATATCGAATGTGGGACTTTATGAAAAATTCCATTGGGAAATCTGCAGACAAAATGTGACCGATGCTCTAAGGAAGGGGAAAGATTCTGAAAGAAGCCGCCGAGGACGAAGACTCAAGACTGATGAAGACGACAGCGGAGAAACCGCGACTCACAGATCAGAAGAGAAGAATCAGGGAATGAAAGCTGGGAGAAAATGTAGAGAAAACCAGAGCAAGTCTGGAGAAAAATCATCTATTATAGGACGAGGCCGAGAGACGTCATCACATCCCCCGGAGCCAACAAGAGTCTCCTCTCACCTGGTGATGTCAGAGGCCGGAGCTCCTCCATCATCACCTCCTGGTACCGATCCTGGTGTCCTTCTAGATACTCCCACTCCTCCATGGAGAGATAGACAGCGACGTCCTGACACCTTATAGGAACCTGACAACAACGACACCGCCATCACCCAGAATCCTCCAGTGCTGCCCTGTATAATGTCCCAGCAGTCACCTCTCCGCTCATCACCCAGAATCCTCCAGTGCTGTCCTGTATAATGTCCCAGCAGTCACCTCTCCGCTCATCACCCAGAATCCTCCAGTGCTGTCCTGTATAATGTCCCAGCAGTCACCTCCCCGCTCATCACCCAGAATCCTCCAGTGCTGTCCTGTATAATGTCCCAGCAGTCACCTCTCCAGTCATCACCCAGAATCCTCCAGTGCTGTCCTGTATAATGTCCCAGCAGTCACCTCTCCGCTCATCACCCAGAATCCTCCAGTGCCGTCCTGTATAATTTCCCAGCAGTCACCTCTCCGATCATCACCCAGAATCCTCCAGTGTTGTCCTGTATAATGTCCCAGCAGTCACCTCTCCAGTCATCACCCAGAATCCTCCAGTGCTGTCCTGTATAATGTCCCAGCAGTCACCTCTCCGCTCATCACCCAGAATCCTCCAGTGCCGTCCTGTATAATGTCCCAGCAGTCACCTTTCCGCTCATCACCCAGAATCCTCCAGTGCCGTCCTGTATAATGTCCCAGCAGTCACCTCTCCGGTCATCACCCAGAATACTCCAGTGCCGTCCTATATAATGTCCCAGCAGTCACCTCTCCGGTCATCCCCCAGAATCCTCCAGTGCTGTCCTGTATAATGTCCCAGCAGTCACCTCTCCGCTCATCACCCAGAATCCTCCAGTGCTGTCCTGCATAATGTCCCAGCAGTCACCTCTCCGCTCATCACCCAGAATCCTCCAGTGCTGTCCTGTATAATGTCCCAGCAGTCACCTCTCCGGTCATCACCCAGAATCCTCCAGTGCTGTCCTGTATAATGTCCCAGCAGTCACCTCTCCGCTCATCACCCAGAATCCTCCAGTGCTGTCCTGTATAATGTCCCAGCAGTCACCTCTCCGGTCATCACCCAGAATCCTCCAGTGCTGTCCTGTATAATGTCCCAGCAGTCACCTCTCCGCTCATCACCCAGAATCCTCCAGTGCTGTCCTGTATAATGTCCCAGCAGTCACCTCTCCGGTCATCACCCAGAATCCTCCAGTGCTGTCCTGTATAATGTCCCAGCAGTCACCTCTCCTGTCATCACCCAGAATCCTCCAGTGCTGTCCTGTATAATGTCCCAGCAGTCACCTCTCCGCTCATCACCCAGAATCCTCCAGTGCTGTCCTGTATAATGTCCCAGCAGTCACCTCTCCGGTCATCACCCAGAATCCTCCAGTGCGGTCCTGTATAATGTCCCAGCAGTCACCTCTCCGCTCAGCAGCTCAATCATCTTGTTGCTGAGCTCTAGGATCTTCTTCCTCTTCCTCTCATGTATCGGGGGGTGCGGGGGAGGCTCTGTGATGGGGCCCGGGCTCCGCCCTCCTGACTCCTGGAGATGGATGATGGGAGTCACACCCTCCCCCGGTGTCTTCCTCACTATTGTGTAATCCTGTGTATGGAGAAAAGTGGTAAAACACAAAACCCCAGAGAGATAATGAAATAGTTGTGGCTTTCTAACCCAAAACCTAATTACAGGTTCCTATTAACACTTTCACCCACGAGACTGTTTTCACCTTTCTGATTAGGCCAATTTTTTCAATTCTTACTAGTTTGACTTTAATTTTGATCAAAATTACACGGTGACCCTATTTGGGCCATGTGTGAACACGCTCTTACATGCTGCATGTACACTCATTTATATTCCAGTTCATTTCTTTAGTTTTTTTTTCAGTTAAAGGGGTCCTCCCATCTCCGAGATCCCATCCCAATATGTAGTAGGTGTAATAATAATAATAATATTAGCAAATACCTTCAATTAGAAATGTAGTATAGTATTTTTGGTTCGCTAGCTCTCTTACCCCATGTGCAGGCATCGCAGGACCTTAGGTATCCATGGTTACGACCACTAGCAGCTAGCCAGCTAACTGTGATTTTATCAGTGGACGTAACCATGGATACCTAAGGTCCTGCGATGCTCTGCACATGAGGTAAGAGATAGCGAATCAAAAATACTATACTACATTTCTAATTAGAGGCATTTGCTAATATTACTATTATTACACCTACTACATATTGGGATAGGATCTTGGAGATGGGAGTATCCCTTTAAGTGCGCACAAGTGTGGTAATCTCATGTGGTGTATGGCAGGGGGCTGCACTCCTCGCAGCATACAATGTATCTCGCTGTGGACAGTTTTCTGTCAGGAGAAGAGTCCTCTCTTCTCAAATTAAACTCCACAATGTAATATTTTTCCAGTAAATGCCTCCAGGTAGAGGGTGATGATGGTGGTAGTAGTCTGTGCACCCGAGCGCCAGTCATAAAGAAGCCTAAAGAACTTAAACAGAAGTCCCTTTACTGGGGATAATGGGTCAAATTCTTAGGCTGTGTGCCCACGATGCGTTTTTGAAGCGTTTCTGTAGCAGCAAAAACACTGAAGAAAAGCATCAAAAACGCTTGGTAGAAGGCCCGCCATGTCCCCCAATGATAATCCGCGTGTGCTCTGCACATGCTGCTCAAATTTCCGCTTCCGTTTTTCATGGGGAAAAAAAATGCAGCACCACCAATTATTTTGCAGAAGCGTTGCGTTTGTGCCGCCCATTGACTTGCATTGGAACGCTTCAAATCTGCAAATATGTAAAACTACTTGCAGAATTAAAGTGGATTTGCAACGATTTTGGAACACAAGACTGCAGCAAATGGGAAGTGACCTCATGCGGGGGCGTTCCAGCCATCCCATAAATCCAGGAAGACCAGAATCCCATACCATTCCTGTCTTCCAGGATCATGGCTGAGCACCTGGGGTGGTACAAGATGGACCTGAATGTCCCGGTCATGATTGGTGTCTGCGGGTGTCTGCGCTGGACACCTGCACGGTGTCAGCATGGGCTCTGTGCGGTGTCTGCGGTTGTCAGCGGGTGTCTGCGTGCAGGCACACAAAGGTCTATGTGACACTACTACTCCCATCGGCCTATGTCTGTCCCCCGTCCACTAGTGGCAGCAGGATCAGCTTGATGGGAGCAGTAGTTACCATCAGCCTGATCCTGCTGTTAAAATTGCCCTAATGTGTCCGTAAAACTGCCCCATATGTTATTTTTGGCCCCCATAGGTTTATATTTTTGCCCCTATACATTTTTTAATTTTTGTATGCCCCCATATATTTTTTTTGGCAACCTATTTTTTTTTTATTAATTTAATAGTCCCCATTTTTGTTTTGCTTGGTCCCCAATTAATTTTAAAAATACATTTCATTGGTGGCCAGTGGTTGCCTAAAGAAATTTAGTTTATACATTACCTGTTCCCACCGATCGCCACCTAAAATAAAGTAAAAAATAAAAAAAATACACCTATACACCTAATTCCCCGAAGCCCTCAATCTCCTGTAATAAAATATAAAATAACACAATTTTATCCTTACCCCTCCGTAGTAGTCCACGAGTGTCCCATGAAGATCTCCAGATTAGAGCAGCCACATAAAGTGTGACCGCTCTAAACCGCTGCCCCGCTACAATGGCGGGGCCGTAAAGCAGCCCCGTCATTGCATAAGCGAGTTCACCGGAGTTCAGGCAGCGCTGCTCCGGTGACCTCCTTTACGACCCCGCTGACCGTGAGAAATTCCCACGGTACAGCAGGGCCGTAAGGGGGGGGTCACCGGAGCTGCGCTGACTGAATGCACTCCGGTGACCTCAGTCAGTGCCTCACACTGCCGGGAGCGGACGTGTTCCCGGCAGTGTGAGCTTACAGCAGCCATGACAGCTGTCACATCTCCAGATGTGACAGCTCTGCATGGGAGATCATCGCAGGAACATGGACAGGTAATTATTTTTTTTTAGTAAATTAATAATTAAATAAAATTGTGTTTTATTTCAAATAAATAATTATTTTCTGGGTGTAGTGTGTGTTTTTTCTTTTTAACTCTTTGTAGGTTAGTAATGGGGGTGTCTTATAGACGCCCCTCATTACTAACCTGGGCTTTATGGCATCTGGCGCTGACATGAACCCCACTACTATTACCCCCTGCCACTGCACGAGGGTAGTGTGGAAGAGCGAGGCTAAGCGTCAGATTTGGCGCACAAATATGATGCGCCAAATCTGGGGCGGTTGAGGGCTTATATTATAGCCTGGGAGGGGGCCTATAACCTTGGCCCCTTTCTAGGCTATTAATATCAGGTCGCAGCTGTCCGCCTAGCCTTTGCTGGCTCCAATTTATAGGAGGACACTATGTCATTTTTTTTTTTTGGGTCCCCCTGTAGAATGGACAGTAAAGGCTAAGCTAACTGCTGCGGCCTGATATTAATAGCAAGGGAAGGGGCCATGATCCTTGGCTACTTCCCAGACCATATCAGCCCTCAGCTTTCCCTCTGCTGGTTATTAACCCTCTGTCAGGGGCAACTGATCTGACAGGCGCAGCTCACTTAGTTTCATTTCTCTATTTTCAGTGGTTTGTCTGGGAAACACCCTCCTCCCAGTACCTTCCTAACTTTAAAGGCTGTGTGATTATGTGTATTCTCATTTATTACATTCCTATTAAGGTAACTGATCACTTTTAGAGCATTGAAATTTTAATAAAAGGAAAATATAGCCAATTTTCTAGCCTGTGCCTGACAGGTGCAATGCCCCTAAACTTGTTATGAAACATACTGCCCCTGACGGAGGGTTAAAAATACACGTGAACCCACCCATTTTTTTTTTAAAATACATTAAAATGTAAGATTATTGTACAGCGTATGCGTGACCAAGAATACATTGAAATGGGTCTGTGTGTGTTTCCGGTATGTGTGGAAAAAGTCATCACCATTCGTACCGGAGATTCTGACGTGTGAAAGAGCCGTAATTGGATACTGGGTGAGGAGTGTGTGTGTGTGTGTGGGGGGGTGCCCATGTATACACACGCGTACATATCTGCATAGAGTATGTATGTGTATATATATTTTTTATATTAATTACAGGGTCTGCAGTTCTTGTGGCATCCTGAATACTTCCAAAATGGTGAATAGGGGTTTGACTAGGAAATTACATTACTGGCCTTTATTTGGCTTTAAAAACGCTTAAAAAACTTTTACAAAACGCATCAAAAAACGCATAAAAAAAGCGTCAAAAACGCATCAAAAACGCACATAGAATCTGCATGAATTTTTCTGGCAAGGAGATGCAGAAATGGTCAGGAAAATTTCTGCATCGTGGGCACAATGCCTTATTCACAAACGGTAGGGAGCTGAGGTACAGGATGACACTCAGGCTGAGTTCACACGATGCGTTTTTAATGCGTTTAAGCTGCGTTTTTGCAGCTGCGTAAACGCCGCGGAAACGCATTAAAAACGCATGGTAGAAGGGCAGCAATGTTCCCCAATTGAAATCCGCATGTGCTGTGCCCATGATGCAAATTTTTCCGCAGCGTAAACGCTGCGCTCAAAAATCCGCAGCATGTCCATTAATTTTGCGGAAACGCTGCGTTTTCGCCGCCATTGACTTGCATTAGAACGCGCCAATTCCGCAAGACTGCATCTGTACTTGCGTAATTGGCACGTTCTAATGTGCGGATGGTACCCCTGTATGGAGGAGAGGAGAGTCTCATCCGCACCCAGGTACCATTAAAAAATCTGTAAAAAAAAAGGATAAAATAAAAAATAAATGTATATTTACCTTCTGTCGGCCCGCGCAGCGCTCCTGCTTGGTTCCCGACACTTTGCAGTGAGTTGAAGGACCTGCGCTGACGTCAGAGTCATGTGATGGGTCACGTGACGCTGATGTCGGCAGGTCTTTCAATTCAAAGTGGCCGGCGAGGGAGAACGGAATGAGCGGGACACCGGGGGCCATCGGAGGGTAAAGTATACATGTATTTTTTATTTTTACCACTCTCTCGGTTCACACTATATAAATCCATGCCTAGTTGTCAAGCACTTTCCAAGTGATGCTAAAATCGCCTGGAAAGCGCTTCTCAATCCACATGCAGAAACGCATGGGGGAACGCATGTGAATCCGCATGTATTCTGCAGGAAAAACGCATGCACAATCCGCATGCATTTTTCTGGCAAGGAGATGCAGAAATGGTCAGGAAAATTTCTGCTTCATTTCTGCGTCGTGGGCACATAGCCTTATTCACAAGCGGTAGGGAGCTGAGGTACAGGATGACACTCATGGTTGAATATTGTTCTGCACCTGCAGACAGGCAGATCCTGGAAACCTCTGGTTTCATCAAATCTGAATATTTCTTCCTCAGCGCTGTGCTCTGTTTCTGCCCTGAGGTAATTCTTCCTAATATGAAGACTATCAGCTCCCCTTATTGTGTCTGTCCCCTTTTTAAGCGCAGCAGTCAGGGAGAAGGTAGGTAACTCCTTCACCTACAAAATGGCTTCCTCTTCTCAAAATGTCTGACCACCAACTGCCTCTTCAATCCTTAACTACCTCACAGGACTTAACTCCTCCCACTCTCATGTGACTGTTAGAGCTGCAGTCATTGGCTGACTGCCCAGAGGCGTTTTTCCAGAAGCTTCTGCATATTAAACAGAGCTGGGTCACATGATCAAGCCTGTTAGAGGAAGATTAACTCTTTTGGTGCTGCCTGTCAGCAGGTCTCACCATTTATATAAAATGCACAGTTTACACAAAAAAACACAGCATTTATATGAAACACACTATATATCCGGTATCCCAGAGGGACAGGATCTTGGAGATGGGAATGCCCCTTTAATTCTTCTGAATATTAAGTTATATCATTAATATTAACCCCTTTACCCCCGAGGGTGGTTTGCTTGTTAATGACCCGGCCAATTTTTACAATTCTGACCACTGTCACTTTATGAGGTAATTACTCTGGAGCTTCAACGGATCCCCCTGATTCTGAGATTGTTTTTTCGTGACATATTGTACTTCATGATTGTGGTAAAATTTCTTCGATATCACTTGCGTTTATTTGTGCAAAAAATGGAAATTTGGCGAAAATTTGGAAACTTTAGCAATTTTCAAAATTTGAATTTTTCTGTCCTTAAATCAGAGAGATATGTCACACAAAAGAGTTAATAAATAACATTTCCCACATGTCTACTTTACATCAGCACAATTTTGGAACCAAAATTTTTTTTTGTTAGGGAGCTATAAGGGTTAAAAGTTGACCAGCGATTTCTCTTTTTTACAAAAAAATTTACGAAACCATTTTTTTAGGGACCACATCACATTTGAAGTCACTTTGAGGGGCCTTTATGACAGAAAATACCCAAAAGTGACACCATTCTAAAAACTGCACCCCTCAAGGTGCTCAAAACCACATTCAAGAACTTTATTAACCCTTCAGGTGCTTCACAGGAAATTTTGGAATGTGGAAGAAAAAAATTAACATTTAACTTTTTTCACAAAGATGTTACTTTAGACCCAATTTTTTTTTTTTGCAGGGGTAACAGGAAAAAATGGACCCCAAAATTTGTTGTGCAATTTCCCCTGAGCACACAGATACCCCATATGTGAGGAAAGATCACTGTTTGGGCGCACGGCAGGGCTCGGAAGGGAAGGAGCGCCATTTGACTTTTTGAATGTAAAATTTGCTTGAATAATTAGCGATGCCATGTTGCGTTTGGAGAGCCCCTGATGTGCCTAAACAGTGGAAACCCCCCACAAGTGACACCATTTTGGAAACTAGACCCCTCAAGGATTTTATTAAGGGGTATAGTGAACATTTTGAACCCAAAGGTACGACACAGAATTTGATAATATTAGGTCATCATATTGAATAAGTTGTCATTAGTGCTCGCTACATGATTTTGCATCAGGTGCTCGGGTATGCACCATGTATCGCGGGTGCTCGGGTCCCCGCTCGCATGTTTCATGGTTATTAGACACCCAAAAAAAAACATGCGGGGATCGCTTGTGCATGGCAGGCAATCCCTGCGAGGTTTTTTTGGCCACAATGCATATGGGGCGGAGACTCGAGCACCCGCTATACTCGGTGCATACCCGAGCACCTGATGCAAACTCAAGTAGCGAGCACTTGCGCTCAACACTAGTCGCCATATCGTCATCTTTTTTTTTTTTTTTTACTTTTGAAAAAAATCCCAACCCCATCACAACCCTAACCCCATCACAACCCTAACCCTAGAGTTTATTTTTTACGCCGTCCCTCATGCGGTATAAGTGATTAGACAACTTTATTCTTTGGGTCGGTGCGATTACAGTGATACCAGAATGATATGGGGTTTTTATGACTGACAGCTGTCACACACTAAAAGACCCATTTTTTTTTTTTAAAAATCTAGTTTTTGCATCGCCATATTTTAAGAGCTATAATTTTTCCAGATTTTGGCAGACAGAGTCATTTGACGGCTTGTTTTTTGCGGGACGAGTTGACGTTTTTATTGGTGCCATTTTCAGGCACGTGACATTTTTTGATCACTTTCTATTCCAATTTTTGGGAGGCAGAATAAACAAAAAACAGAACTTTCAGAATTTTTTTTTATGTTTTTTTTATTCTGTTCCGCGTGTGGTAAAATTGATAAGGCAGCTTCATTCTTCGGGTCAGTACGTTTACAGCGGTACCACATTAATATCATTTTTCGATGTTTTTGCGCTTTTACACAATAAAAGCTATTTTATAGAAAACAATTTTTTTTCCATCGCTTTATTCTGAGAGCTATAACTTTTTTATTTTTCAGCTGATGGAGCTGTATGGCGGCTTGTGTTTTTGCGGGACAAGATGGTGTTTTCAGCGGTACCATTTTTATTTACATTCGCCTTTTTGATCGCGTGTTATTACATTTTTTGTTTGGCGGTATGGTGATAAAGCATTGTTTTTTGCTTTGTTTTTTTTACCGTGTTCACTGAAGGGGTTAACTAGTGGGACAGTTTTATAGATCGGGTCGTTCTGGACACAGCGATACCAAAAGTGTACTTTATTTATTTTTATGTAAATATGTGCATTTAATTAAGAATTTTTCCTTTCTTTGTTGTTGTTTACCTTGTCTCTGGACGGGACATCAACTTTTCCTGCCCGGATCGCTGATCTAATACTCTGGATTGCTTGCATCAGGTGCTGCATGTACGGTGAATGGCATGAAGAGGTTAAATGGAATCTGTCACTAAGTTATTGCCACTGACTGGCAGCTTTCTGCCTATGCACAGTGTACAGAGAGCGGCCAATCAGGGCTGTGGGTGGAGCTATACAGAGCTCAGAGCACTACTAGAGCTACAGCAGAAAAAACAGGGATTTAATCAGAACTGCAGAGAGCAGCCCAGTAAGCGACCGATCGCTGGAATCAGGGTCTCTGCCCCCACATCATGATGCTCTCAGATCAGATAGCAAAACCTGATGTCGGACTTGTTACATAACACAATAAAACTGATAGAAATGTAGAGGAGTTACCTCTCCGCTCAGCAGGGAGATGATCTCCAGGGTGAAGTGTAATAATCTTCTGGTGGTCTCGTCCTCGTCCATCCTCGGGGTCATTCAGGAGAAGGAGGGATGAGCACTGGATCAGCTGGAGGGATCTCGTCCTGCCGGCTGATAACAGAGAGCTGCTGCACTGAGAGCTAGAGGACCTGTGGTGACATCACTGCCATGTGATCAGGGGGCGGAGCTCAGGAGAGAAGTGGTGAAGGACCTGTGATAATGATGATGTCACCACAGCTCCTCCCCCTCAGTGCAGCAGACGCTTCACACTTATCCTGGATCTCTGTTCTCTCTGTTATCAGCCATTATACAGAGACCTGCGCCCAGGAGACATTATATACAGAGCAGAGAACATTCCCCGCAGATTATATTCCTGGAGACGGAACAGGATCTGTGTGACGTCAGCACTGAGGGGATTCCAGGGGGAGACCAGAGGCCGAGAGACCGGATCCATCAGTGATCGGAGCCTTAGTTACAGGATCCATCGGTCGTCGTCGGTGACGTCTTGTAGATGTGATTGGAGCCTTAGTTACAGGATCCATCGGTCGTGGTTGGTGTCGTCTTGTAGATGTGATCGAAGCCTTAGTTACAGGATCCATCGGTTGCGGTCGGTGACGTCTTGTAGATGTGATCGGAGCCTTAGTTACAGGATCCATCGGTCGTGGCTAGTGACGTCTTGTAGATGTGATTGGAGCCTTAGTTACAGGATCCATCGCTCGCGGTCGGTGACGTCTTGTAGATATGATCGGAGCCTTAGTTACAGGATCCATCGGTCGTGGTCGGTGACGTCTTGTAGATATGATCAGAGCCTTAGTTACAGGATCCATCGCTTGCGGTCGGTGACGTCTTGTAGATGTGATCGGAGCCTTAGTTACAGGATCCATCGGTCGTGGTCGGTGACGTCCTGTAGATGTGATCGGACCCTTAGTTACAGGATCCATCGGTCGCGGTCGGTGACGTCTTGTAGATGTGATTGGAGCCTTAGTTACAGGATCCATCGGTCGTGGTCGGTGACTTCTTGTAGATGTGATCGGAGCCTTAGTTACAGCATCCATCGGTTGTGGTCGGTGACGTCTTGTAGATGTGATCGGAGCCTTAGTTACAGGATCCATCGGTCGTGGTCAGTGACATCTTGTAGATGTGATCGGAGCCTTAGTTACAGGATCCATCGGTCATGGACGTCTTGTAGATGTGATCGGATCCTTAGTTACAGGATCCATCGGTCATGGTCGGTGACGTCTTGTAGATGTGATCGGAGCCTTAGTTACAGGATCCATCGGTTGTGGTCGGTGACGTCTTGTAGATGTGATCGGAGCCTTAGTTACAGGATCCATCGGTCGTGGTCAGTGACATCTTGTAGATGTGATCGGAGCCTTAGTTACAGGATCCATCGGTCATGGACGTCTTGTAGATGTGATCGGATCCTTAGTTACAGGATCCATCGGTCGTGGTCGGTGACGTCTTGTAGATGTGATCGGAGCATTAGTTACAGGATACATCGCTCGTGGTTGGTGACGTCTTGTAGATGTGAACGGAGCCTTAGTTACAGGATCCATCGGTCGTAGTCGGGGACGTCTTGTAGATGTGATCGGAGCCTTAGTTACAGGATCCATCGGTTGTGGTCGGTGACGTCTTGTTGATGTGATCGGAGCCTTAGTTACAGGATCCATCGGTCGTGGTCGGTGATGTCTTGTAGATGCGATCAGAGCCTTAGTTACAGGATCCATCGGTCGTGGACTTCTTGTAGATGTGATCGGATTCTTAGTTACAGGATCCATCGGTCGTGGTCGGTGACGTTTTGTAGATGTGATCGGAGCCTTAGTTACAGTATCCATCAGTCGTGGTCGGTGACGTCTTGTAGATGTGATCGGAGTCTTAGTTACAGGATCCATCGGTCGTGGTCGGTGTCGTCTTGTAGATGTGATCAGAGCCTTACACTGTGTGCAGAATTATTAGGCAAGTTGCATTTTAGAGTATTATTTTTATTAATGATCAACAAATATGTTCTGAATCAACCCAAAAGACTCATAAATATCCAAGCTTAATATTTTTGGAAGTTGGAGGTTTTTTTTTTTAAGATTTGGCTATCTTAGGAGGATATCTGTTTGTGCAGGTAACTTTTACTGTGCCGAATTATTAGGCAACTTAATAAAAATCAAATATAATCTCATCTCACTTTTTTATTTTCACCAGGTAAACCAATATCAGTGCACAAAATTTAGAAATAAACATTTCTGACATGCAAAAACAAAATCAGTGATCAATATAGCCACCTTTCTTTATGATGACACTCAACAGCCTTCCATCTATAGATTCTGTCACTTGCTTGATCTGTTTTCGATCAACATTGCGTGCAGCAGCCACCACAGCCTCCCAGACACTGTTCCGAGAGGTGTACTGTTTTCCCTCCCTGTAGATCTCACATTTTATGATGGACTACAGGTTCTCTATGGGGTTCAGATCAGGTGAATAAGGGGGCCATGTCATTAATTTTTTTTCTTTTAGACCTTTACTGGCCAGCCACGCTGTGGAGTAGTTGGATGCATGTGATGGAGCATTGTCCTGCATGAAAATCATGTTTTTCTTGAACGATACCGACTTCTTCCTCTACCACTGCTTGAAAAAGTTGTCTTCCAGAAACTGGCAGTAGGTCTGGGAGTTGAACTTAACTCTATCCTCAACCCGAAAAGGTCCTACAAGTTCATCTTTGATGATACCAGCCCATACCAGTACCCCACCTCCACCTTGCTGGCATCTGAGTCGGAGTGGAGCTCTCTGCCCTTTACTGATCCAGCCTCTGGCCCATCCATCTGGCCCATCAAGAGTCACTCTCATTTCATCAGTCCATAAAACCTTTGAAAAATCAGTCTTAAGATATTTCTTGGCCTATTATTGACGTTTTATCTTATGTTTCTTGTTCAAAGGTGGTCGTTTTTCAGCCTTCCTTACCTTGCCCATGTCCCTGAGTATCGCACACCTTGTGCTTTTTGATACTCCAGTAACGTTGCAGCTATGAAATATGGCAAAACTGGTGGCGAATGGCATCTTGGCAGCTTCACGCTTGATTTTTCCTCAATTGATGGGCTGTTATTTCGCGCCTTTTTTGGCCAACACGCTTCTTGCGACCCTGTTGGCTATTTGCCATGAAACGCTTGATTGTTCGGTGACCACACTTCAAAAGTTTGGAAATTTCAAGATTGCTGCATCCCTCTGCAAGACATCTCACAATTTTGGACTTTTCAGAGCCCGTCAAATCTCTCTTCTGACCCATTTTTCCAAAGGAACGGAAGTTGCCTAATAATTAAGCACACCTTATATAGGGTGTTGATGTCATTAGTCAACACCCCTCCTCATTACAGAGATGCACATCACCAGATTTACTTAATTGGTAGTTGTCTCTCAAGCCTATGCAGCTTGGAGTAGGACAACATGTATAAAAAGTATCATGTGATCAAAATACTCATTTGCCTAATAATTTGGCACACAGTGTAGTTACAGGATCCATCGGTCGTGGTCGGTGACGTCTTGTAGATGTGATCGGAGCATTAGTTACAGGATCCATCGGTCGTGGTCGGTGACTTCTTGTAGATGTAATTGGAGCCTTAGTTACAGGATCCATCAGTCGTGGTTGGTGATGTCTTGTAGATGTGATTGGGGCCTTAGTTACAGGATCCATCGGTCATGGTCGGTGTCGTCTTGTAGATGTGATCGGAGCCTTAGTTACAGGATCCATCGGTCGTGGTTGGTGTCATCTTGTAGATGTGATCGGAGCCTTAGTTACAGGATCCATCGGTCGTGGTTGGTGACTTCTTGAAGATGTGATCGGAGCCTTAGTTACAGGATCCATCAGTCGTGGTCGGTGTCGTCTTAACAATAGTGAGGGCTGACTGCTGGCCCTTTAACAATACTAAGGGCCGCCTGACGGCCCTATAAAAATAGGCTTTGTGACTTTCAGAGTCCCTCCTTCATAAATGAAAGAGGATGTGTCTGATCATGTCTCACATACCACATGGGTAGGTAAGTTAGTAAAATGTTAAAATGATATTTACCGGTGAATGTATTTTTCACCATGGAAAGTGATGCAAAACTACAAAAATGCATGTGAACATAGCCCAAGGTGTGGAGGAGCACTTTTTTGTGTGTTTTTTTTTTGCCTTGTATACAAGCCATTACCCTGGAAAGAATGTCCTTTTAACGTTTTTTTTCCGGGAAAATCCATTTTGGCTTTGTTTTTGTATGTTTTATTGTGAGTCCGTAAAAGTGGTGTAATACTCTGACAACATTGTTCACAGCAGTGACCTGGGAGTCAGAGATGCTTCCAGGGGTCTTCCCATGTAATTTGAGCACTGTTCCCATCGATTTGGGCAATTTTTAGGCCCCCTGCAGACCTCCGAAGTGGGGGCCGCCAGAAGAATGCTCGAGTTTCCCATTGACTTAGATTGGGCTCATTGCTCGGGTCGAGCAGCCGAGCATTACGATTTACTCGGCCCGAGCAACGAGCACTTCCAGCATTTTAGAGCTTGCTCATCACTAGTAACGAGCTAATTTAGTAATAGAGAGCAAACTCTCCTAAATATTCAGACAGAGCTTTGGGGAAGGATTTATGCAGGGGCGGGGAGCATTTATGTACATTTTGTCCAGGTGCCATTTTTTCAAAATGCCTGGCCATTAAACATAGCAGAAAGGGCAGGAGCAGGTAAGACATTCAAAGAAACCTACTTCCAGATCATTTGCACTGCATCAAGTATTCATCATATTTACTTGTATAATTTCTATTCTGGCAGCAGCACTCACTCACATCCACAGTCCTTGCACACACTCTTTGCACTCCATCCATATCAGCCCCTCTCTCCCCTCCTATGTACAGTACTAAATAGCTGCACTAAGATCTGCTAATTATTTCTCCACTTTGGATCTCAATAGTGGGTACTGGCAGGTTCCTGTGGCAGAGGCGGACAAAGAAAAGACCGCGTTTACAACACCAATGGGCCTCAGCGAGTTCAACTACATGCCATTCGGGCTCTGCAATGCCACAGGAACCTTCCAGCAGTTAATGGCGTGCTGCCTAGGACACAAGAACTTCGAAACTGTCCTGCTGTACCTGGACGACGTAATTGTCTACTCGAAGACATATGAAGACCACCTGGAGCACCTGGCCGAGGTGTTTGAAGCCCTATCTGGTTTTGGCCTGTAGGTAAAGCTGTCCAAATGCCACCTGTTGAAGCCCAAGGTGCAGTACCTAGATCATGTGGTAAGCGCTGAAGGTGTAGCGCCAGACCCTGAAAAAGTCACCGTAATCAAGGACTGGCTAAGACCCTCCACTATCAAGGAAGTGCGGCAGTTCCTCGGGCTGGTAGGCTACTACAGGAGATTTATCAAGGGTTTCACCAAGATAGCAGCACCCATGCAGGACCTCCTGGTAGGCCAGTCCAAGAAGGCCAAGAACCCGAAACCTCCGTTCAAATAGGGTAAACCAGAAGACGAATCTTTCACCCGACTGAAGATGGCTCTGACCGGAGACGAAGTCCTGGCCTACCCCGACTATGGCCAACCCTTTATACTCCATTCAGATGCCAGCAACGTGAGATTGGGAGCGGTGCAGTCCCAGGTACAGCAAGGCAGAGAGAGAGTGATTGCCTATGCCAGCAGGAAGCTCCGGCCCTCGGAAAGGAACCCCGACAACTACAGTTACTTCAAGTTGGAGTTTCTCGCCATAGTCTGGGCTGTAACAGAGCGCTTCAAGCACTATCTCGCCTCCTCCAAATTTACAGTCTTCACGGACAATAACCCGCTGACGCACCAGGAGACTGCGAGGCTTGGTGCCCTAGAGCAAAGATGGATGGCCCGACTGTCTAACTACGAGTTTACCATCAAGTATCGGGCGGGGCATAAAAATGCAAATGCTGATGCGCTGTCTAGGATGCCCAACTTGCCAGATGGGGGAGAAGTCCTGGAAGAGCTGGAGGAGATAGAGATACCCGCTTTCCATCGTCATGGGGTGACCCAGTGCTCCCACTATGTAAGGGACAAGAGCTCCACCAACAGAGAGGCCACGTTCAACCCATTGCCCCACCATGGATGGGCAGAAACGCAGGATAGCGACCCGGCTGTCCGCCTAGTCAAGGAGTTGCTGATGCAAGCTGACTCATACCCTGATCCAGATGCTCCACAGGAGACCCAACAGTTGTGGAAGGAGAAGGGCAAACTGTTCATCTACAAAGGAAAGCTGTGTCGAAGAAGCATCAACTCCCGGACACATGAACTGGTCTGGCAGGTGGTAGTCCCGAGGCGGGATGCGTCAATGATCTTAGAAGCGTACCACGATGGAGCAGGATACTTCGGGTGGAAGAAGTTGGAAGTCCTGTTACGTGAGCAATTCTACTGGCCTGGCATGAGGAAAGCAATCGAGAGATGGTGTCCAGAATGTGGTCCATGCAACCTGAGACGAAAAGACCGTGACAGCCAGAGGGCTCCCCTGCAGCCCATCATCACCAAACAGCCACTAGAACTGGTAGCCTTGGACCACATGAAGCTAGCCCCAAGCAGGTCAGGCTATGTCTACGCGCTAACCATAGTAGACCACTACTCCCGGTTCCTGGTAGTAGTGCCAGTAAAAGACCAGGCGGCTCAGACGGCAGCCAAAGCGTTCCAACAGCACTTTTGTGGCCCGCACGGTTACCCTGAACGGGTGCTTACCGACCAAGGTTCAGCCTTTAAAGCAGAGGTGTTCCAGGAATTCTGTAACTTGTACGGTTGCAAGAAAATAAGGACGACGCCGTATCATCCCCAGACCAATGGGTTGTGTGAAAAGATGAACCAGGTGGTGATAGACCTGTTGAAGACGTTGCCCCTTAAAGAACGTAGCCTGTGGCCAGAGAAGTTACCAGATTTGGTGGACCTATATAATCACATCCCGGTGAACTCCACCAACTGTACACCTGCTTACCTGATGAGAGCAAGACCTGGTAGACTACCCATCGACTTAGACATGGGAGTTTTAACACCAGAGACGACCTCACCAGATGCGGATTGGGATACCGAGCGGCAGCAACAATACCGCAAGGTGCAAGAATGTGTTGAGAGAAGTTTGTCCCAGGCAAGACAGAAGCAAGAGAAAACTTATAATCAGCATGCACCTGCCGTTCCCTTATCACCTGGAGAACAGGTACTTAAGAGGAAAAGACGAGTCCACAAGTTAGATGACCAGTGGGAGGTTGAGCCATACACCGTCCTACCCTCAAATTACGACAACACCAAAGTGTGCCTCATCAGCAAAGATGGAGGGGAAACTTCAGCGGCAGTCTCAAGAGATCACTTGAAGATATGTCCTGAACAGTTGAAACACAAAGAAGATCAAGACAGCCCTCAGCCCACAGAAGAGGTGGAAGAAACGGTTCAGACAGTCCTCAGAGAATTTCCCCGGTCTTGGACGCAGGTGAACAAAGCGATTGTGGTACCGGTCCTGACCTTTATCCAAGCGGCCTCACCGGAAGCTGCAGAGGCTCCAGAACATCTGGAAGACCAGTCGGCCCCAGAGACAGATGCTTCATCAGCAGCAGATCAGGAGAATCTACCCTCTGCTAGCAGTGAACCTGTAGTACCCAGGGTGAGCCAAAGAATTTGTAGGAGATTACCCAGCCTACCGGTGTTACCTCAGACTACCCGTAGTGTAGATCACACTGAACCCACCACACCAGGGGTAGACACTAGGGACCAGCGTAGGGCAGTGACAACTAACGTACTATGTAGATCGACCAGGAGTCCAAAAGGTCAGCTCCCTGCTCGCTGGAGAAACTAAAGTATAAAGTATAAGAGAACTAAAGTGTATGTTGTTTATAGTTGTACCCATTAAATAGTCTTGCAAAAGTATATTTGTTGAATTTATGGACAATTGGGCCACAGGACTAGGTGTGGTCAGGACAATATTGAAAATAGTTTCTAATAGGCCTAGAAAATAAACAGCAGGCGTGGCTGGAGACCAGGCCCAACGAAAGAGTGCCCTGAAGCCACGTCCAGGGACGATGCACAAAGTGGGTTGATGCGGTTCCCATCAGCCAAATTACAGTTACCAGGATTGTGGCGTAAGGACTAAGCGCCGCAGTGACTGCTTTCAATTTTTGTTGGGTTTTTGTAATTTTTGATTTTGTAAACTGTTTGTAATGTGAATTGTTATTTGTTAATTTTAAAAGGTATCCTCAGTCCGGGAGTACTGAAGTTAACTAGGGGGGAATGTGGCACTCCAGGGGTCTGGTTGCCACAGTGGCATTGCCTCTCTCACAAGAGGTAATGCCATGCCTGGAAGCAAGCAGGGGTCCCCTAATCAGGTTTTACTAAGCATACAACACTTTCCTGGCTCCAGACCAGCAAGGGGAGTTTCTCCCCTTGGCAACTAGTATCTGGAGGCGGGGTTAGTTAGTCTTAGTGTGAGGAGTTGAAGTCAGGACGTTGAGGAGAGAGGAGCTGGGGACTGGAGCTGAAGAACCAGCACAGAGGAACTGGACACCGGAGTCCGAGGCTGTGGGGGCACCGAAGGCCCAGCAGCAGAAACCGGAGGGCAGGAGATTGCAGGTCTCCTGGCCCCATCAGACGCCCGGAGGCTCAGCAGCATCGCAGGGCCCAGCACCGCCACGTGGGAGCGACGCATCAGCAAGACCCGAGCTGCCTGCCATACGGGTGAGCAAAAAGACATTGCACTCAGGGACGAGGGCCACCGCACAGCTACAAGCAGCAGGGCCAAAGAGTTTAGTGGAAAGGGAAGGCCGCCAACTTCACCTGGCAAGGAGGATTCTTTACTTGCTTCCAGGCTGCCCGGACTTCCACTTCTAGCCAGTACCCTAGTCCCGGCTTGTGTAATCACCACCAGTAAAGCTAAGAGGAAACCGCCATTAGGTTGTGGACTGATTATTGCTGTGCCATCAACCCCTGCACTACAATGCCCAGCATAACCCATAACATCTACACTGCCCTGGAGCTAAGCTCTATCTGTGGAGTGCCACACCATCCCTGCTGCAGTAACATCAGCTCCAGAGGACTGCTCTGGAGCGGTGGCTCCCTTAGCCGCATACCACAGGTGGCGTCACAAACTTTATACAATCACTATAAATCCCCTATCAATAACCCCTTTTTATTGACCGCCCTGGGTCACAGACCGGGTCACCGCCACTGTAACATCCCCACAGCATCTACCGTCCTGGCACCGGGTACCCCACGGCCCAGGGGGCGCGTCAGATAAATAAGACAGTACAAAGTTTAATAAGACAAAAACAAAGGGCATTCCAAATCTTGAAGGCTGAGAATACAGAAATAGCATTTCAGGAGTATAAGGCTATGTTCACACGTTGCAATTTTTCAGTGTTTTTTTAATGCATTTTTATGCAAATTTTCAGCTGCATTTTACCGTACCAGCAAAGTGTATGAGATTTCAGAAATCTCATGCACATAGCTTGTTTTTTTTTTGTCCTCAATCTTTCGTGCAATACCTTGGTTCTTGAAAAATACAGCATGTCACTTCTTTCAGCGTATTTTCAGCCTTTTTCACCCATTGAAAGCAATGAGTAGTGCAAAAAACACTGCAAAAACGCAGGTATCAGGTTTTGCAGTGTTTTTGATGCCAAAACCTGAGGAAGTTGAATAAGATTTTTTTTTTTGCATTAAACTTTATCAGCATGCAAAAGAGACAAATGTACAGTGACAAAAACGCTGTAAAAAAAGCACAAAAAACGCAGCAAAACCTGCTTTTTTGAGGTAGCTTCTCTACTGCCAAGAGGGCAGGTGTTGCCTAAAGATCTCAATAAGAAATGTAAAAAAGAAAATCAGGGTAGCAAAGTTATCTACAGAGAAACAAATTACCAGAGACATTAAAATAAATCCCAAAAAATTCCAATGCCAAAAATAAAAAAAAACGGATGGTATCAGCCTCTTAAAAGACAATAATAACAAAATAATTATAGAGGACAAAGAAAAGGCGGAGATACAAAGCAGTCACTTTTCATCCGTGTTCACCAATGAATCATCTAGGGATCTTTCAACAAGGCAAAAATCAAAGTTCACCACCTGATATAACTAGTTTAACGCAAAAATAAGTACGCCTGTGTCTCAGCAAATAAAACACTGACAAATCCCCCGGCCCAGATGGCACACCAACCACAACCGATGGATCCTGTAACTAAGGCTCGGATCACATCTACAAGACATCAACAACCACGACCGAGGGATCCTGTAACAAAGGCTCCGATCACATCTACAAGACGTCACCGACCACGACCGATGGATCCTGTAACTAAGGCTCCGATCACATCTAGAAGACATCACCGACCACGACCGATGGATCTTGTAACTAAGGCTCCGATCACATCTACAAGATGTCACCATCCACAACCGATGGATCCTGTAACTAAGTGTCCGATCACATCTACTAGACGTCACCAACCACGACCGATGGATCCTGTAACTAAGGCTCCGATCACATCTACATGATGACACCAACCACGAACTATGGATCCTGTAACTAAGGCTCCAATCACATCTACAAGACGTCACCAACCACAACTGATGGATCCTGTAACTAAGGCTCGGATCACATCTACAAGACATCAACAACCACGACCGATGGATCCTGTAACTAAGGCTCCGATCACATCTACAAGACGTCACCAACCACGACCGATGGATCCGGTCACTAAGGCTCCGATCACATCTACAAGATGTCACCAACCACGACCGATGGATCCTGTAACTAAGGCTCCAATCACATCTACAAGACTACAGTGACTAGGACCAATGGAACCTGTAACAAAGGCTCCGATCACATCTACAAGACAGACACCAACCATGACAGATGGATCCTGTAACTAAGGCTCCGATCACATCTACAAGACGTCACCAACCACGACCGATGGATCCTGTAACTAAGGCTCCAATCACATCTACAAGACTATAGTGACTAGGACCAATGGATCCTGTAACAAAGGCTCCGATCACATCTACAAGACAGACACCGACCATGACAGATGGATCCTGTAACTAAGGCTCAGATCACATCTACATGACGGCACCAATCACAACCGATGAATCCTGTAACTAAAATTCAGATCAAACCTACAAGACATCACCGACCACGACCCATGCATCCTGTAACTAAGGCTCTGATCACATCTACAAGACGTCACCAACCACGACCAATGGATCCTGTAACTAAGGCTCCGATCACATCTACAAGACGTCACCGACCACGACCGATGGATCCTGTAACTAAGGCTCCGATCATATCTACAAGACGACACCAACCACAACCGATGGATCCTGTAACTAAGGCTCTGATCACATCTACAAGATGATAACAACCAAGAATGATGGATCCTGTAACTAAGGCTCTGATCACAGCTGCTAGACATCACCAACCACGACCGATGGATCCTGTAACTAATGCTCCTTCTCCATTTTAGTTTATTCCCCCTACCTTCACACCCCGGTGCTTCCCTCTGCTATTTGTGAAAGAATATTTTGTGTGCCTGGAGTTTTCTGCTTATCCCTGTATGTGTTGCCCTGTTTGTCGGGTGGGTGTACTTCAGTACATAGTAGCGCCCCTCTTCCCTGGGTGGGGGAGAAGAACAAGTGGAGGGCTAACTCAGGAGTTAGGGTGAGGGTGGCGGCCTCGGCATCCTCATCTATCCCGGGGAATAGGGTGAGCAGACTTACGCACTGTAGTTTTTCAGAACCCTAACACGTCAGGTTTGGGGACCATTACTTCCAGGCAACCCCTAGTAGAGGCCAAGATTGTTCTCTGGGGGGCGTGACAGGTTTGTAGTTTTCAGGGAGGCCTGTAAGCTTTACTTCTGGTTACTTCCTACCTCTGCAAGTACCGAGGAGCAACAGGTGGGGATAGTAATCGCGCTCCTTTAGGGTGACCCCAAGCATGGGCTTTTTCTCTCCTGCCGGACTCCCAGTCTCTCCGGACAGTGGAGGAAATTTTTCTTACCCTGGGTCTAATATACGCAGACGCCGACCGTGTCTCCCTGGCTGAATCCATGCTACGTCAGCTGCAGCAGGGAGACCGGCCGGCAGAGGAGTATTGCTCTGAGTTTCGTAGTTGGTCCACGGACACTAAGTGTAATGACCCCGCACTCCATAGCCAATTTTGTCAAGGGCTGTCGGCATGGTTATTGGATACCCTTGCATTATATGAGACTCCAGTCTCCCTTGAAGTGGCCATGTCTCTGGCGATCCGGGTTGATCGCCGTCTTCGCCACAGACAAAAAGGGACACCCCAATGTGCGGGAGATCCAGGGCAAAGGGAACCCTGGTCTGAGTCATCTGAGAAGCCCATGCAGTTGGGTGGGGCAACTCATTCTAGGGATCAAACTGGAGTTTGGGCATAAAGGGGCTGTGTGTGTTTTTACTGTGGAGGGAGGGGTCATTACATAGGTGCTTGTCCTTCCTTACCTCGCCGTAAAACAGCCACCAGGAAACCAATGAACTCGGGTTGCGGGGAGGTTAGCAACCCAGGTGTACGTGTCGCCTCCGTGAGTGGTTCTCAATTCTTCCTACCGGCCGAGATCCATCTGGGCAAAAATAAAGTGACCATTTGAGCCTTTCTGGACAGTGGGCGGGGTTTAATTTGATTGACGCTGAGTTCGTCCAGGCCCAGGGCCTCAAACCGCAAACACTGTCCAGACACATACCCTTGAGCCGGGGGTATTTTTCTCAAGTAATCTGAGGGTTACATTTACAGGTTGGGGCCATACACTCAGAATGTATTGACTGTTTTGTGCTAGAGGGCCTGCCCTCTCCTGTGGTTCTGGGACTACTGGGGCTCACGCTGCACAACCCTGCAGTAGATTGGCAGACGTGGGAGGTGGTTAAATGGAGCGAGTATGGTCATGGTCACTGTTTGGGCACTCGGCGGGCTAGGGTGGATACCCAGTCCGTGCCTAAATACCTGTTAGACTTTGAGGATGTGTTCTCGGAGCAGGGGTGTCAAGAACTCCCTCCCCATCGTTCTTATGACTGCGCTGTTAATCTGGCTCCTGGAGCCAAGTTGCCAAAGAGCAGACTGTATAATATATCAGGTCCGGAGAGGCAGGCCATGAAGGACTATATTGTGGAAATTTTGGCTAAGGGTCATATCAGACCATCCTCATCCCCTGTTGCTGCAAAGTTTTTCTTTGTTAAGAAGAAAGATGGGGGGTTATGCCCCTGCTTATATTTCCGCAAACTCAGTCTGATCACGGTCTGGGATTCATATCCGCTCCCTCTCATCCCGGGCCTATTTAATCAGATTGTGGGTGCAAAATGGTTTTCTAAACTGGATCTCAGGGGGGTATATAACCTCATTCATATTAAAGAGGGGGACGAGTGGAAGACGGACTTCAACACGCCTGAGGGTCATTATGAAAACCTTGTGATGCCCTTCGGGTTAACTAATGCTCCAGCCGTTTTTCAGCATTTTGTTAATGACACCTGGCAGGTAGATTTGTGGTGATCTATCTTGATGACATATTAATTTATTCACTTGACCTTGAGTCACATCAGGTAAATGTCAGGCAGGTCCTTCAGATACTCAGAGACAATAAATTATTTGTCAAGCCAGAGAAATACATGATTTTGGTTGAGGAAATCCCTTTTTTGGGTTATATTTTATCGTCCACCGGTTTTCGCATGGATCCGGCAAAAATTCAGGAGGTACTGGATTGGGAGCGTCCTGAGGATTTAAAGGCGTTACAAAGGTTTTTGGGTTTCGCCAACTACTACCGCAAGTTCATCAAAAACTTTTCTGTGGTAGCCAAACCTCTGACGGATATGACCAGGAAAGGGACGGACTATTCTAAATGGTTCAGTCCAGCCAGGGAGGCATTTAATACCCTAAAGGAGTGTTTTGCATCTGCGCCGATTCTCATACGGCCTGACGTCACTCAGCCATTCATTGTAGAAGTTGACGCGTCTGAAGTGGTGGTGGGGGCTGTTTTGTCGCAAGGTGCGTGTCCTGGTAAATGACATCCGTGTGCATACTTTTCTAAAAAACTGTCGCCCACTGAGAGAAATTATGACATTGGTAACAGAGAACTGTTGGCAATCAAGTGGGCTTTTGAGGAGTGGCGTCATTTTTTGGAGGGGGCATTTCATCCGGTTATGGTAATCACGGATCATAAGAATCTGGTATATCTAGGGTCTTCAAAACGTCTAACGCCCAGATAAGCAAGATGGGCATTATTCTTTACCAGGTTTAACTTTTTTGTCACTGTCACGTATAGGCTGGGGAACAAGGGCATTAAGGCGGATGCCTTATCTCTCTGTTTTCCTGGAGGTGGAGATAATTGTGAACCGGTTCCTATACTTCAAAAAGGGGTTGTGGTTGTATCTACAGGTGCTTCTCACAAAATTAGAATATCATCAAAAAGTAAATTTATTTCAGTTCTTCAATACAAAAAGTACAACTCATATATTATATAGAGTCATTACACACAGAGGGATCTATTTCAAGCGTTTATTTCTATTAATGTTGATTATTATGGCTTACAGCCAATGAAAATACAAAAGTCATTATCTCAATAAATTAGAATAATTAACAAAAAACACCTGCAAAGGTTTCCTAAGCGTATAAAATGTCCCTTAGTCTGTTTCAGTAGGCTACACAATCATGGGGAAGACTGCTGACTTGGCAGATGTCCAGAAGGCAGTCATTGACACACTCAAGGAGGGTAAGCCACAAAAAGTCATTGCTAAAGAAGCTGGCTGTTCAATGTTCATAGAGTGCTGTATCCAAGCATATTAATGGAAAGTTGAGTGGAAGGAAAAAGTGTGGTAGGAAAAGGAGCACAAGCAACCGGGATAACCGCAGCCTTGAAATGACTGTTAAGAAAAGGTCATTCAAAAATTTGGGGGAGATTCACAAGGAGTGGACTGCTGCTGGAGTCATTGCTTCAAGAGCCGCCACACACAGAGGTATCCAGGACATGGGCTACAAGTGCCGCATTCCTTGTGTCAGGCCACTCATGACCAATAGACAACACCAGAAGCGTCTTACCTGGGCCAAGGAGAAAAAGACCTGGACTCATGCTCAGTGGTCCAACGTGTTGTTTTCAGATGAAAGTAAATTTTGCATTTTATTTGGAAATCAAGGTCCCAGAGTCTGGAGAAAGTGTGGAGAGGCCACAATCCAAGCTGCAGGAGGTCTAGTGTGAAGTTTCCACAATCAGTGATGGTTTGGGGAGCCATGTCATCTGCTGGTGAAGGTCCACTGTGTTTTATCAAGACCAAAGTCAGCGCTGCCGTCTACCAGGACATTTTAGAGCTCTTCATGCTTCCCTCTGCCGACAAGCTGTTTGGAGATGGAAATGTCATTCTCCAGCAGGACTTGGCCCCTGTCCACACGACCAAAAGTACCAATACCTGGTTTACACACAACAGTATCACTGTGCTTGATTGGCAGCAAACTCGCCTGACCTTAACCCCATAAAGAATCTATGGGGTATTATCAAGAGGAAGATGAGAGACACCAGAGCCAACAATGCTGACGAGCTGAAGGCTGCTATCAAAGGCACCTGGGCTTCCATAACCCCTCAGCAGGGCCACAGGCTGATCCCTCCATGCCACAGGCTGATCCCTCCATGCCACATTGCCGCATTGATGCAGTAATTGAAGTGAAAGGAGCCGACCAAGTATTGAGGGCATTTACTGTACATAGATTTGAGTAGGCCAACATTTCGGATTTTAAAATCATTTTTCAAGCTGTTGTTATAAAGTATTCTAATTTACTGAGATAATGACTTTTGTGTTTTCATTGGCTGTAAGTCATAATCATCAACATTAACAGAAATAAACACGTGAAATAGATCACTCTGCGTGTAATGACTCTATATAATAGATCCCTCTGCGTGTAATGACTCTATATAACAGATTTCTCTGCGTGTAATGACTCTATATAATAGATCCCTCTGCGTGTAATGACTCTATATAATAGATCCCTCTGTGTGTAATGACTCTATATAATAGATCCCTCTGCGTGTAATGACTCTATATAATAGATCCCTCTGCGTGTAATGACTCTATATAATAGATCCCTCTGTATGTAATGACTCTATATAATAGATCCCTCTGCGTGTAATGACTCTATATAATAGATCACTCTGTGTGTAATGACTCTATATAATAGATCCCTCTGTGTGTAATGACTCTATATAATAGATCCCTCTGCGTGTAATGACTCTATATAATAGATCCCTCTGTGTGTAATGACTCCATATAATAGATCCCTCTGCGTGTAATGACTCTATATAATAGATCCCTCTGCGTGTAATGACTCTATATAATAGATCACTCTGTGTGTAATGACTTTATATAATAGATCCCTCTGTGTGTAATGACTCCATATAATAGATCCCTCTGCGTGTAATGACTCTATATAATAGATCCCTCTGCGTGTAATGACTCTATATAATAGATCACTCTGTGTATAATGACTCTATATAATAGATCCCTCTGTGTGTAATGACTCCATATAATAGATCCCTCTGCGTGTAATGACTCTATATAATAGATCCCTCTGTATGTAATGACTCTATATAATAGATCCCTCTGTGTGTAATGACTCTATATAATATATGAGTTTCACTTTTGTATTGAAGAACTGAAATAAATTACCATATTTTTAGGACTATAAGACGCACTTTGTTCCTCCAGAATTTTGGAGGAAAGTTGGGGGGTGCATCTTATAGTCCGATATACATAAATACTGTGGCTGTGGGTGGTGGGGTATGTAGGGGAAGCGACAGCGGTGGAGTAGCGGGGCACAGGAGGCAGCAGCCTGCACTGTGCCCGGTACTAAATAAAATTAATATTCACTGCTCCCCACGCCCATAGGCGTGGGGAGCAGTGAATATTCATTTTCCTTAATAGCCGGCACACTGTGCCTGTAGTGCGGCTCCTGGTATGTATGACCCCCTCATCCTGGTATGCTTAGCACCCCCTGATCCTTGTAGCACTTCACAAAAAAAAAAAAAAATTGCACTCACCTCCTCTCTCCTCCAGCGCTGTGTCCCACTCTGTGCCAAAATAGTCACTGCTCTCCATGAGAGAATATTTTGTGTGCCTGGAGTTTTATGTTTATCCCTGTCTGTGCCACCCTGTTTTCCAGGTGGATGTACTTCGGTGCACAGTAGCGCCCCTCTTCCCCGAGTGGGGGAGAACAAGCGGAGGGCTAACTCAGGAGTTAGAACGAGATTGGAGGCCTCGGCATCCTCACCTTCAGAGGTATCCTGGGGAATAGGGTGAGCTAGGGTGCCCCCTAGTGTTAGGGTCAGGATAGGAACCCCTGATCTGTGGCCACCCAACAGCTGTGTCATGACATGGATCCTTTAACTAAGGCTCTGATCACAACGACAAAATGACACCAACCACGACCGATGGATCCTGTAACTAAGGCTCCGATCACATCTACAAGACGTCACCGAGCACGACCGATAGATCCTGTAACTAAGGCTCCGATCACATCTACAAGACGTCACCAACCATGAGCGATGTATCCTGTAACTAAGGCTCCGATCACATCTGCAAGACGTCACCGACCACGACCGATGGATCCTGTAACTAAGTCTCTGATCACATCTACAAGACGTCACCGACCACAACCGATGGATCCTGTAACTAAGGCTCCGATCACATCTACAAGACTTCACCGACCTCGACCGATGAATCCTGTAACTAAGGCTCTGATCACATCTATAAGACGTCACCGACCACGACCGATGGATCCTGTAACTAAGGCTCCGATCACATCTGCAAGACGTCACCGACCACGACCGATGGATCCTGTATCTAAGGCTCCGATCACATCTAGAAGACATCACCGACCACGACCGATGGATCCTGTTACTAAGACTCCGATCACATCTAGAAAGATGTCACCAACCACGAGCGATGGATCCTGTAACTAAGGCTCCGATCACATCTACAAGACGTCACCGACCACGACCGATGGATCCTGTAACTAAGGCTCCGATCACATCTACAAGACGTCACCGACCACGACCGATGGATCCTGTAACTAAGGCTCCGATCTCATCTACAAGACGTCACCGACCACGACCGATGGATCCTATAACTAAGGCTCCGATCACATCTACAAGACGTCACCGACCATGACCGATGGATCCTGTATCTAAGGCTCCGATCACATCTACAAGATGTCACCGACCACGACTGATGGATCCTGTAACTAAGACTCCGATCACATCTAGAAAGACGTCACCAACCACGAGCGATGGATCCTGTAACTAAGGCTCCGATCACATCTACAAAACGTCACCAACCACGACCGATGGATCCTGTATCTAAGGCTCCGATCACATCTACAAGACGTCACCGACCACAACCGATGGATCCTGTAACTAAGGCTCCGATCACATCTACAAGACATCACCGACCACGAACTATGGATCCTGTAACTAAGGCTCCGATCACATCTACAAGACGTCCACGACCGATGGATCCTATAACTAAGGCTCCGATCACATCTACAAGACGTCACCGACCACGAGCGATGGATCCTGTAACTAAGGACCCGATCACATCTACAAGACGTCACCGACCACGACCGATGGATCCTGTAACTAAGGCTCCGATCACATCTACAAGACGTCACCGACCACGAGCGATGGATCCTGTAACTAAGGCTCCGATCTCATCTACAAGACGTCACCGACCACGACCGATGGATCCTGTAACTAAGGCTCCGATCACATCTACAAGACGTCACCGACCATGACCGATGGATCCTGTATCTAAGGCTCCGATCACATCTACAAGATGTCACCGACCACGACTGATGGATCCTGTAACTAAGACTCCGATCACATCTAGAAAGACGTCACCAACCACGAGCGATGGATCCTGTAACTAAGGCTCCGATCACATCTACAAGACGTCACCAACCACGACCGATGGATCCTGTATCTAAGGCTCCGATCACATCTACAAGACGTCACCGACCACGACCGATGGATCCTGTAACTAAGGCTCCGATCACATCTACAAGACGTCACCGACCACGAACTATGGATCCTGTAACTAAGGCTCCGATCACATCTACAAGACGTCACCGACCACGACCGATGGATCCTGTAACTAAGGCTCCGATCACATCTACAAGACGTCACCGACCACGACCGATGGATCCTGTAACTAAGGCTCCGATCTCATCTACAAGACGTCACCGACCACGACCGATGGATCCTGTAACTAAGGCTCCGATCACATCTACAAGACGTCACCGACCATGACCGATGGATCCTGTATCTAAGGCTCCGATCACATCTACAAGATGTCACCGACCACGACTGATGGATCCTGTAACTAAGACTCCGATCACATCTAGAAAGACGTCACCAACCACGAGCGATGGATCCTGTAACTAAGGCTCCGATCACATCTACAAGACGTCACCAACCACGACCGATGGATCCTGTATCTAAGGCTCCGATCACATCTACAAGACGTCACCGACCACGACCGATGGATCCTGTAACTAAGGCTCCGATCACATCTACAAGACGTCACCGACCACGAACTATGGATCCTGTAACTAAGGCTCCGATCACATCTACAAGACGTCCACGACCGATGGATCCTGTAACTAAGGCTCCGATCACATCTACAAGACGTCACCGACCACGACCGATGGATCTTGTAACTAATGCTCCGATCACATCTACAAGACGTCACCGACCACGACCGATGGATCCTGTAACTAAGGCTCCGCTCACATCTACAAGACGTCACCAACCACGACCGATGGATCCTGTAACTAAGGCTCCGATCACATCTACAAGACGTCACCGACCACGACCGATGGATCCTGTAACTAAGGCTCCGATCACATCTACAAGACGTCACCGACCACGAACTATGGATTCTGTAACTAAGGCTCCGATCACATCTACAAGACGTCCACGACCGATGGATCCTGTAACTAAGGCTTCGATCACATCTACAAGACGTCACCGACCACGACCGATGGATCCTGTAACTAAGGACCCGATCACATCTACAAGACGTCACCGACCACGACCGATGGATCCTGTAACTAAGGCTCCGATCACATCTACAAGACGTCACCGACCACGAGCGATGGATCCTGTAACTAAGGCTCCGATCACATCTACAAGACGTCACCGACCACGACCGATGGATCCTGTAACTAATGCTCCGATCACATCTACAAGACGTCACCGACCACGACCGATGGATCCTGTAACTAAGGCTCCGATCACATCTACAAGACGTCCACGACCGATGGATCCTGTAACTAAGGCTTCGATCACATCTACAAGACGTCACCGACCACGACCGATGGATCCTGTAACTAAGGCTCCGATCACATATACAAGACGTCACCAACCACGAGCGATGGATCCTGTAACTAAGGCTCCGATCACATCTACAAGACGTCACCGACCACGACCGATGGATCTTGTAACTAATGCTCCGATCACATCTACAAGACGTCACCGACCACGACCGATGGATCCTGTAACTAAGGCTCCGCTCACATCTACAAGACGTCACCAACCACGACCGATGGATCCTGTAACTAAGGCTCCGATCACATCTACAAGACGTCACCGACCACGACCGATGGATCCTGTAACTAAGGCTCCGATCACATCTACAAGACGTCACCAACCACGAGCGATGGATCCTGTAACTAAGGCTCCGATCACATCTACAAGACGTCACCGACCACGAACTATGGATCCTGTAACTAAGGCTCCGATCACATCTACAAGACGTCCACGACCGATGGATCCTGTAACTAAGGCTTCGATCACATCAACAAGACGTCACTGACCACGACAGATGGATCCTGTAACTAAGGACCCGATCACATCTACAAGACGTCACCGACCACGACCGATGGATCCTGTAACTAAGGCTCCGATCACATCTACAAGACATCACCGACCACGAGCGATGGATCCTGTAACTAAGGCTCCGATCACATCCACAAGACGTCACCGACCACGAGCGATGGATCCTGTAACTAAGGCTCCGATCACATCTACAAGACGTCACTGACCACGACCGATGGATCCTGTAACTAAGGCTCCGATCACATCTACAAGACGTCACCGACCACGAGCGATGGATCCTGTAACTAAGGCTCCGATCACATCTACAAGACGTCATCGACCACTGATGGATCCGGTCTCTCGGCCTCTGGTCTCCTCCTGGAATCCCCTCAGTGCTGACGTCACACAGATCCTGTTCTGTCTCCAGGAATATAATCTGCGGGGAATGTTCTCTGCTCTGTATATAATGTCTCCTGGGCGCAGGTCTCTGTATAATGGCTGATAACAGAGAGAACAGAGATCCAGGAGAAGTATGAAGTGTCTGCTGCACTGAGGGGGAGGAGCTGTGGTGACGTCATCATTATCACAGGTCCTTCACCACTTCTCTCCTGAGCTCCGCCCCCTGATCACATGGCGGTGATGTCACCACAGGTCCTCCAGCTCTCAGTGCAGTAGCTCCGTCCTGGTTGTGTGCAGCTCTTGCTCTCTGTTATCAGCCGGCAGGACGAGATCCCTCCAGCTGATCCAGTGCTCATCCCTCCTTCTCCTGAATGACCCCGAGGATGGACGAGGAGGAGACCACCAGAAGATTATTACACTTCACCCTGGAGATCATCTCCCTGCTGAGCGGAGAGGTAACTCCTCTACATTTCTATCAGCTTTATTGTGTTATGGAACAAGTCTGACATCAGGTTTTGCTATCTGATCTGAGAGCAGCATGATGTGGGGGCAGAGACCCTGATTCCAGCGATCGGTCGCTTACTGGGCTGCTCTCTGCAGTTCTGATGAAATCCCTGTTTTTTTCTGCTGTAGCTCTAGTAGTGCTCTGAGCTCTGTATAGCTCCACCCACAGCCATGATTGGCCGCTCTCTGTACACTGTGCATAGGCAGAAAGCTGCCAGTCAGTGGCAATAACTTAGTGACAGATTCCATTTAACCTCTTGATGACATTCACCGTACATGCAGCACCTGATGCAAGCAATCCAGAGTATTAGATCAGCGATCCGGGCAGGAAAAGTTGATGTCCCGTCCAGAGACAAGGTCAATTAGTGAAAAAAAAAAAGTTTTTAAAATTTGTAAAAAAACAACAACAAAGAAAGGAAAAATTATTAATTAAATACACATATTTACATAAAAATAAATAAAGTACACTTTTGGTATCGCTGTGTCCAGAACGACCCGATCTATAAAACTGTCCCACTAGTTAACCCCTTCAGTGAACACGGTAAAAATACAAAGCAAAAAACAATGCTTTATCACCATACCGCCAAACAAAAAATGTAATAACACACGATCAAAAAGGCGAATGTAAATAAAAATGGTATCGCTGAAAACACCATCTTGTCCCGCAAAAAAACAAGCCGCCATACAGCTCCATCAGCTTAAAAATAAAAAAGTTATAGCTCTCAGAATAAAGCGATGCAAAAAAAATTGTTTTCTATAAAATAGCTTTTATTGTGTAAAAGCGCCAAAACACAGAAAAATGATATTAATGTGGTACCGCTGTAAACGTACTGACCCGAAGAATAAAGCTGCCTTATCAATTTTACCACACGCGGAACAGAATAAAAAAAACATAAAAAAAAATTCTGAAAGTTCTGTTTTTTGTTTATTCTGCCTCCCAAAAATTGGAATAGAAAGTGATCAAAAAATGTCACGTGCCTGAAAATGGCACCAATAAAAACGTCAACTCGTCCCGCAAAAAACAAGCCGTCACATGAGTCTGTCGGCCAAAATATGGAAAAATTATAGCTCTCAAAATATGGCGATGCAAAAACTAGATTTAAAAAAAAAAATGCGTCTTTTAGTGTGTGACAGCTGTCAATCATAAAAACCCGATATCATTCTGGTATCACTGTAATCGCACCGACCCGAAGAATAAAGCCGTCTAATCACTTATACCGCATGAGGGACAGCGTAAAAAATAAACTCTAGGGTTAGGGTTGTAATGGGGTTAGGGCTGGGTTTGGGGTTAGGGTTGTGATGGGGTTGGGATTTTTTTCAAAAGTAAAAAAAAAAAAGATGACGATATGGCGACTAATGTCGAGCATAAGTGCTCGCTACTTGAGTTTGCATCGGGTGCTCCGGTATGCACCGAGTATAGCGGGTGCTTGTGTCTCCGCCCCATATGCATTGTGGCCAAAAAAACCTCACGGGGATTGCCTGCCATGCACGAGCGATCCCCGCATGTTTTTTTTTGGGTGTCTAATAACCATGAAACATGCGAGCGGGGACTCGAGCACTCGCGATACATGGTGCATACCCGAGTACCTGATGCAAAATCATGTAGCGAGCACTAATGACAACTTATTCAATATGATGACCTAATATTATCAAATTCTGTGTCGTACCTCTGGGTTCAAAATGTTCACTATACCCCTTAATAAAATCCTTGAGGGGTCTAGTTTCCAAAATGGTGTCACTTGTGGGGGGTTTCCACTGTTTAGGCACATCAGGGGCTCTCCAAACGCAACATGGCATCGCTAATTATTCAAGCAAATTTTACATTCAAAAAGTCAAATGGCGCTCCTTCCCTTCCGAGCCCTGCCGTGCGCCCAAACAGTGTTTTTTCCTCACATATGGGGTATCTGCGTGCTCAGGGGAAATTGCACAACAAATTTTGGGGTCCATTTTTTCCTGTTACCCCTGCGAAAAAAAAAAAAAATAGGTCTAAAGTAACATTTTTGTGAAAAAAGTTAAATGTTAATTTTTTTCTTCCACATTCCAAAAATTCCTGTGAAGCACCTGAAGGGTTAATAAAGTTCTTGAATGTGGTTTTGAGCACCTTGAGGGGTGCAGTTTTTAGAATGGTGTCTCTTTTGGGCATTTTCTGTCATAAAGGCCCCTCAAAGTCACTTCAAATGTGATGTGGTCCCTAAAAAAATGGTTTTATAAATTTTGTTGTAAAAATGAGAAATCGCTGGTCAACTTTTAACCCTTATAGCTCCCTAACAAAAAAATTTTGGTTCCAAAATTGTGCTGATGTAAAGTAGACATGTGGGAAATGTTATTTATTAACTATTTGTGTGACATATCTCTCTGATTTAAGGGCATAAAAATTCAAATTTTGAAAATTGCTAAATTTTCCAAATTTTCGCCAAATTTCCCTTTTTTCACAAATAAACGCAAGTGATATCGAAGAAATTTTACCACAATCATGAAGAACAATGTGTCACGAAAAAACAATCTCAGAATCAGGGGAATCCGTTGAAGCGTTCCAGAGTTATTACCTCATAAAGTGACAGTGGTCAGAATTGTAAAAATTGGCCTGGTCATTAACGTGCAAACCACCCTCGGGGGTAAAAGGGGGTTAATATTAATGATATAACTTAATATTCAGAAGAATTAAAGGGGTATTCCCATCTCCAAGATCCTATCCCTATAGGATACCGGATATATAGTGTGTTTCATATAAATGATGTGTTTTTTTTGTGTAAACTGTGCATTTTATATAAATGGTAAGACCTGCTGACAGGCAGCACAAAAAGGGTTAATCTTCCTCTAACAGGCTTGATCATGTGACCCAGCTCTGTTTAATATGCAGAAGCTTCTGGAAAAACGCCTTTGGGCAGTCAGCCAATGACTGCAGCTCTAACAGTCACATGAGAGTGGGAGGAGTTAAATCCTGTGAGGTAGTTAAGGATTGAAGAGGCAGTTGGTGGTCAGACATTTTGAGAAGAGGAAGCCATTTTGTAGATGAAGGAGTTACCTACCTTCTCCCTGACTGCTGCGCTTAAAAAGGGGACAGACACAATAAGGGGAGCTGATAGTCTTCATATTAGGAAGAATTACCTCAGGGCAGAAACAGAGCACAGCGCTGAGGAAGAAATATTCAGATTTGATGAAACCAGAGGTTTCCAGGATCTGCCTGTCTGCAGGTGCACAACAATATTCAACCATGAGTGTCATCCTGTACCTCAGCTCCCTACCGCTTGTGAATAAGGCTATGTGCCCACGATGCAGAAATGAAGCAAAAATTTTCCTGACCATTTCTGCATCTCCTTGTCAGAAAAATGCATGCGGATTGTGCATGCGTTTTTCCTGCAGAATACATGCGGATTCACATGCGTTCCCCCATGCGTTTCTGCATGTGGATTGACAAGCGCTTTCCAGGCGATTTTAGCATCACTTGGAAAGTGCTTGACAACTAGGTCACTCTATATAAATCCATGCAACCGGCATGGATTTATATAGTGTGAACCGAGAGAGTGGTAAAAATAAAAAATAAATGTATACTTTACCCTCCGATGGCCCTCGGTGTCCCGCTCATTCCGTTCTCCCTCGCCGGCCACTTTGAATTGAAAGACCTGCCGACATCAGCGTCACGTGACCCGTCACATGACTCTGACGTCAGCGCAGGTCCTTCAACTCACTGCAAAGTGCCGAGAACCAAGCAGGAGCGGTGCGCGGGCCGACAGAAGGTAAATATACATTTATTTTTTATTTCATCCTTTTTTTTTACAGATTTTTTAATGGTACCTGGGTGCTGATGAGACTCTCCTCTCCTCCACACCCGGGTACCATCCGCACATTAGAACGCGCCAATTACGCAAGTACAGATGCAGTCTTGCGGAATTGGCGCGTTCTAATGCAAGTCAATGGCGGCGAAAACGCAGCGTTTCCGCAAAATTAATGGACATGCGGATTTTTGAGCGCAGCGTTTACGCTGCGGAAAAATCCGCATCATGGGCACAGCACATGCGGATTTCAATTGGGGAACATTGCTGCCCTTCTACCATGCGTTTTTAATGCGTTTCCGCAACGTTTAAGCAGCTGCAAAAACGCAGCTTAAACGCATTAAAATCGCATCGTGTGAACTCAGCCTGAGTATCATCCTGTACCTCAGCTCCCTACCGTTTGTGAATAAGGCTATGTGCCCACGATGCAGAAATGAAGCAGAAATTTTCCTGACCATTTCTGCATCTCCTTGCCAGAAAAATTCATGCAGATTCTATGTGCGTTTTTGATGCGTTTTTGACGCTTTTTTGATGCGTTTTGTAAACGTTTTTTAAGCGTTTTTGAAGCCAAATAAAGTTAGTGGAAAAAAAAAAGGCCAATAATGTAATTTCCTAGTCAAACCCCTATTCACCAGTTTGGAAGTATTCAGGATGCCACAAGAACTGCAGCCCCTGTAATTAATATAAAAAATATATATACACATACATACTCAATGCAGATATGTACGCGTCTGTATACATGGGCACCCCTCCACACACACACACACTCCTCACCCAGTATCCAATTACGGCTCTTTCACACGTCTGAATCTCTGGTACGAATGGTGATGACTTTTTCCACACATACCGGAAACACACACAGACCCATTTCAATGTATGCTTGGTCACGCATACGCTGTACAATAATCTTACATTTCAATGTATTTAAAAAAAAAAATGGGTGGGTTCACGTGTATTTTTAATAACCAGCAGAGGGAAAGCAGACGGCTGAGGGCTGATATAGTCTGGGAAGTAGCCAGGGATCATGGCCCCTTCCCTTGGTATTAATATCAGGCTGCAGCAGTTAGCTTAGCCTTTACTGTCCATTCTACAGGGGGACCCAAAAAAAAAAATGACATAGTGTCCCCATATAAATTGGAGCCAGCAAAGGCTCTGCGGACAGCTGTGACCTGATATTAATAGCCTAGAAAGGGGCCAAGGTTATAGGCCCCCTCCCAGGCTATAATACCAGCCCTCAGCCGCCCCAGATTTTGCGCATCATATTTTTGCGCCAAATCTGACGCTTAGCCTCGCTCTTCCACGCTGCCCTGGTGCGGTGGCAGGGGATAATAGTAGTGGGGTTCATGTCAGCGCCAGCTGCCATAAAGCCCAGGTTAGTAATGAGGGGCGTCTATAAGACACCCCCATTACTAACCTACAAAGAGTTAAAAAGAAAAAACACACACTACACCCAGAAAAGAATTATTTATTTGAAATAAAACACACAATTTTATTTAATTATTAATTTACTAAAAAAAAATAATTACCTGTCCACGCTCCTGCGATGATCTCCAATGCACAGCTGTCACATCTGGAGATGTGACAGCTGTCATGGCTGCTGTAAGCTCACACTGCTGGGAACACGTCCGCTCCCGGCAGTGTGAGGCACTGACTGAGGTCACCAGAGTGCATTCAGTCAGCGCAGCTCCGGTGACCCCCCTTACGGCCCTGCTGTACCGTGGGAATTTCTCACGGTCAGCGGGGCCGTAAAGGAGCTCACCAGAGCAGCGCTGCCTGAAATCCAGTGAACTCACTTATGCAATGACGGGGCTGCTTTACGGCCCCGTCATTGTAGCGGTGGCAGCGGTTTAGAGCGGTCACATTTTATGTGGCTGCTCTAAACTGGAGATCTTCATGGGACACTCGTGGATTACTACGGAGGGGTAAGGATAAAATTGTGTTTTTTTATTTTATATTTTATTACAGGAGATTGAGGGCTTCGGGGAATTAGGTGTATAGGTGAGTATAGGTGTATTTTTTTTATTTTTTACTTTATTTTAGGTGGCGATCGGCGGGAACAGGTAATGTATAAACTAAATTTCTTTAGGCAACCACTGGCCACCAATGAAATGTATTTTTAAAATTAATTGGGGACCAAACAAAAAAAAATGGGGACTTTAAATTAATAAAACAAAATAGGTTGCCAAAAAAAAAAAAAATGGGGGCATACAAAAAATAAAAAATGTATAGGGGCAAAAATATAAACCTATGGGGGCCAAAAATAACATATGGGGCAGTTTTACGGACACATTAGGGCAATTTTAACAGCAGGATCAGGCTGATGGGAACTACTGCTCCCATCGAGCTGATCCTGCTGCCACTAGTGGACGGGGGACAGACATAGGCCGAAGGGAGTAGTAGTGTCACATAGACCTATGTCTGCCTGCACGCAGACACCCGCTGACAACAGCAGACACCGCACAGAGCCCATGCTGACACCGCGCAGGTTTCCAGCGCAGACACCCGCAGACACCAGTCATGACCGGGACATTCAGGTCCATCTTGTACCACCCCAGGTGCTCAGCCATGATCCA
This sequence comes from Phyllobates terribilis, assembly GCF_046119375.1. Taxonomy (NCBI): domain Eukaryota; kingdom Metazoa; phylum Chordata; class Amphibia; order Anura; family Dendrobatidae; genus Phyllobates; species Phyllobates terribilis. Next base: position 1,164,904 of record NW_027363019.1, read on the forward strand.
GGAAGACAGGAATGGTATGGGATTCTCGTCTTCCTGGATTTATGGGATGGCTGGAACGCCCCCGCATGAGGTCACTTCCCATTTGCTGCAGTCTTGTGTTCCAAAATCGCAGCAAATGCGCTTTAATTCTGCAAGTAGTTTTACATATTTGCAGATTTGAAGCGTTCCAATGCAAGTCAATGGCGGCGAAAACGCAGCGCTTCTGCAAAATAATTGGTGGTGCTGCGTTTTTTTCACCATGAAAAAACGGAAGTGGAAATTTGAGCAGCATGTGCAGAGCACACGCGGATTATCATTGGGGGACATGGCGGACCTTCTACCAAGCGTTTTTGATGCGTTTCTTCAGTGTTTTTGCTGCTGCAGAAACGCTTCAAAAACGCATCGTGGGCACACAGCCTAAGAATTTGACCCATTGTCCCCAGTAAAGGGACTTCTGTTTAAGTTCTTTAGGCTTCTTTATGACTGGGGCTCGGGTGCACAGACTACTACCACCATCATCACCCTCTACCTGGAGGCATTTACTGGAAAAATATTATATTGTGGAGTTTAATTTGAGAAGAGAGGACTCTTCTCCTGACAGAAAACTGTCCACAGCGAGATACATTGTATACTGCGAGGAGTGCAGCCCCCTGCCATACACCACATGAGATTACCACACTTGTGCACACTTAAAGGGGTACTCCCATCTCCAAGATCCTATCCCAATATGTAGTAGGTGTAATAATAGTAATATTAGCAAATGCCTCTAATTAGAAATGTAGTATAGTATTTTTGATTCGCCACTTACCTCATGTGCAGAGCATCGCAGGACCTTAGGTATCCATGGTTACGTCCACTGATAAAATCACAGTTAGTTGGCTAGCTGCTAGTGGTCATAACCATGGATACCTGAGGTCCTGCGATGCCTGCACATGGGGTAAGAGAGCTAGCGAACCAAAAATACTATACTACATTTCTAATTGAAGGTATTTGCTAATATTATTATTATTATTACACCTACTACATATTGGGATGGGATCTTGGAGATGGGAGGACCCCTTTAACTGAAAAAAACTAAAGAAATGAACTGGAATATAAATGAGTGTACATGCAGCACGCAAGAGCGTGTTCACACATGGCCCAAATAGGGTCACTGTGTAATTTTGATCAAAATTAAAGTCAAACTAATAAGAATTGAAAAAATTGGCCTAATCAGAAAGGTGAAAACAGTCTCGTGGGTGAAAGTGTTAATAGGAACCTGTAATTAGGTTTTGGGTTAGAAAGCCACAACTATTTCATTATCTCTCTGGGGTTTTGTGTTTTACCACTTTTCTCCATACACAGGATTACACAATAGTGAGGAAGACACCGGGGGAGGGTGTGACTCCCATCATCCATCTCCAGGAGTCAGGAGGGCGGAGCCCGGACCCCATCACAGAGCCTCCCTCGCACTCCCCGATACATGAGAGGAAGAAGAAGAAGATCCTAGAGCTCAGCAACAAGATGATTGAGCTGCTGAGCGGAGAGGTGACTGCTGGGACATTATACAGGACAGCACTGGAGGATTCTGGGTGATGAGCGGAGCGGTGACTGCTGGGACATTATACAGGACGGCACTGGAGGATTCTGGGTGATGACCGGAGCGGTGACTGCTGGGACATTATACAGGACAGCACTGGAGGATTCTGGGTGGTGAGCGGAGAGGTGACTGCTGGGACATTATACAGGACAGCACTGGAGGATTCTGGGTGGTGAGCGGAGAGGTGACTGCTGGGACATTATACAGGACAGCACTGGAGGATACTGGGTGATGACTGGAGAGGTGACTGCTGGGACATTATACAGGACAGCACTGGAGGATTCTGGGTGATGACCGGAGAGGTGACTGCTGGGACATTATACAGGACAGCACTGGAGGATTCTGGTTGATGAGCGGAGAGGTGACTGCTGGGATATTATACAGGACAGCACTGGAGGATTCTGGGTGATGACCGGAGAGGTGACTGCTGGGACATTATACAGGACAGCACTGGAGGATTCTGGGTGATGACTGGAGAGGTGACTGCTGGGACATTATACAGGACAGCACTGGAGGATTATGGGTGCTGAGCGGAGAGGTGACTGCTGGGACATAATACAGGACAGCACTGGAGGATTCTGGGGGATGACCAGAGAGGTGACTGCTGGGAAATTATACAGGACAGCACTGGAGGATTCTGGGTGGTGAGCGGAGAGGTGACTGCTGGGACATTATACAGGACAGCACTGGAGGATTCTGGGTGGTGAGCGGAGAGGTGACTGCTGGGACATTATACAGGACAGCACTGGAGGATTCTGGGTGGTGAGCGGAGAGGTGACTGCTGGGACATTATACAGGACAGCACTGGAGGATTCTGGGTGATGACCGGAGAGGTGACTGCTGGGACATTATATAGGACAGCACTGGAGGATTCTGGTTGATGAGCGGAGAGGTGACTGCTGGGATATTATACAGGACAGCACTGGAGGATTCTGGGTGATGACCGGAGAGGTGACTGCTGGGACATTATACAGGACAGCACTGGAGGATTCTGGGTGATGACTGGAGAGGTGACTGCTGGGACATTATACAGGACAGCACTGGAGGATTCTGGGTGATGAGCGGAGAGGTGACTGCTGGGACATAATACAGGACAGCACTGGAGGATTCTGGGGGATGACCGGAGAGGTGACTGCTGGGAAATTATACAGGACAGCACTGGAGGATTCTGGGTGGTGAGCGGAGAGGTGACTGCTGGGACATTATACAGGACAGCACTGGAGGATTCTGGGTGGTGAGCGGAGAGGTGACTGCTGGGACATTATACAGGACAGCACTGGAGGATTCTGGGTGGTGAGCGGAGAGGTGACTGCTGGGACATTATACAGGACAGCACTGGAGGATTCTGGGTGATGACCGGAGAGGTGACTGCTGGGACATTATACAGGACAGCACTGGAGGATTCTGGTTGATGAGCGGAGAGGTGACTGCTGGGATATTATACAGGACAGCACTGGAGGATTCTGGGTGATGACCGGAGAGGTGACTGCTGGGACATTATACAGGACATCACTGGAGGATTCTGGGTGATGACCGGAGAGGTGACTGCTGGGACATTATACAGGACAGCACTGGAGGATTCTGGGTGATGAGCGGAGAGGTGACTGCTGGGACATAATACAGGACAGCACTGGAGTATTCTGGGGGATGACCGGAGAGGTGACTGCTGGGAAATTATACAGGACAGCACTGGAGGATTCTGGGTGGTGAGCGGAGAGGTGACTGCTGGGACATTATACAGGACAGCACTGGAGGATTCTGGGTGGTGAGCGGAGAGGTGACTGCTGGGACATTATACAGGACAGCACTGGAGGATTCTGGGTGGTGAGCGGAGAGGTGACTGCTGGGACATTATACAGGACAGCACTGGAGGATACTGGGTGATGACTGGAGAGGTGACTGCTGGGACATTATACAGGACAGCACTGGAGGATTCTGGGTGATGACCGGAGAGGTGACTGCTGGGACATTATACAGGACAGCACTGGAGGATTCTGGGTGATGACCGGAGAGGTGACTGCTGGGAAATTATACAGGACGGCACTTTAGGATTCTGGGTGATGAGCAGAGAGGTGACTGCTGGGACATTATACAGGACAGCACTGGAGGATTCTGGGTGATGACCGGAGAGGTGACTGCTGGGACATTATACAGGACAGCACTGGAGGATTCTGGGTGATGACCGGAGAGGTGACTGCTGGGACATTATACAGGACAGCACTGGAGGATTCTGGGTGATGAGCAGATAGGTGACTGCTGGGACATTATACAGGACAGCACTGGAGGATTCTGGGTGATGAGCGGAGAGGTGACTGCTGGGACATTATACAGGACAGCACTGGAGGATTCTGGGTGATGAGCGGAGAGGTGACTGCTGGGACATTATACAGGACAGCACTGGAGGATTCTGGGTGATGACCGCAGAGGTGACTGCTGGAACATTATACAGTACGGCACTGGAGGATTCTGGGTGATGAGCGGAGAGGTGACTGCTGGGACATTATACAGTACAGCACTGGAGGATTCTGGGTGATGAGCGGATAGGTGACTGGTGGGACATTATACAGGACAGCACTGGAGGATTCTGGGTGATGAGCGGAGAGGTGACTGCTGGGACATTATACAGGACAGCACTGGAGGATTCTGGGGGATGACAGGAGAGGTGACTGCTGGGACATTATACAGGACAGCACTGGAGGATTCTGGGGGATGACAGGAGAGGTGACTGCTGGGACATTATACAGGACAGCACTGTAGGATTCTGGGGGATGACAGGAGAGGTGACTGCTGGGACATTATACAGGACAGCACTGGAGGATTCTGGGGGATGACAGGAGAGGTGACTGCTGGGATATTATACAGGACGGCACTGGAGGATTCTGGGGGATGAGCGGAGAGGTGACTGCTGGGACATTATACAGGACGGCACTGGAGGATTCTGGGTGATGACCGGAGAGGTGACTGCTGGGACATTATACAGGACAGCACTGGAGGATTCTGGGTGATGAGCGCAGAGGTGACTGCTGGGACATTATACAGGACAGCACTGGAGGATTCTGGGTGATGAGCGGAGCGGTGACTGCTGGGACATTATACAGGACAGCACTGGAGGATTCTGGGTGATGAGCGGAGAGGTGACTGCTGGGACATTATACAGGACAGCACTGGAGGATTCTGGGTGATGAGCGGAGAGGTGACTGCTGAGACATTATACAGTACAGCACTGGAGGATTCTGGGTGATGAGCAGATAGGTGACTGCTGGGACATTATACTGGACAGCTCTTGAGGATTCAGGGTGATGAGCGGAGAGGTGACTGCTGGGACATTATACAGGACGGCACTGGAGGATTCTGGGTGGTGAGCGGAGTGGTGACTGCTGGGACATTATACAGGACGGCACTGGAGGATTCTGGGTGATGAAAGGAGAGGTGACTGCTGGGACATTATACAGGACAGCACTGGAGGATTCTGGGTGATGGGCGGAGAGGTGACTGCTGGGACATTATGCAAGACGGCACTGAAGGATTCTGGGTGATGAAAGGAGAGGTGACTGCTGGGACATTATACAGGACGGCACTGGAGGATTCTGGTTGATGATCGGAGAGGTGACTGCTGGGACATTTTACAGGACGGCACTGGAGGATTCTGGGTGGTGACCTTATAGGTGACTGCTGGGACATTATACAGGACAGCACTGGAGGATTCTGGGTGATGACCGGAGAGGTGACTGCTGGGACATTATACAGGACAGCACTTGAGGATTCTGGGTGATGAGCGGAGAGGTGACTGCTGGGACATAATACAGGACAGCACCGGAGGATTCTGGGTGATGACCGGAGAGTTGACTGCTGGGACATTATACAGGACAGCACTGGAGGATTCTAGGTGATGAGCGGAGAGGTGACTGCTGGGACATTATACAGGACAGCACTGGAGGATTCTGGGTGATGAGCGGAGAGGTGACTGCTGGGACATTATACAGGGCAGCACTGGAGGATTCTGGGTGATGACCGTAGAGGTGACTGCTGGGACATTATGCAAGACGGCACTGGAGGATTCTGGGTGATGAAAGGAGAGGTGACTGCTGGGACATTATACAGGACGGCACTGGAGGATTCTGGTTGATGATCGAAGAGGTGACTGCTGGGACATTTTACAGGACGGCACTGGAGGATTCTGGGTGGTGACCTTATAGGTGACTGCTGGGACATTATACAGGACAGCACTGGAGGATTCTGGGTGATGACCGGAGAGGTGACTGCTGGGACATTATACAGGACAGCACTTGAGGATTCTGGGTGATGAGCGGAGAGGTGACTGCTGGGACATTATACAGGACAGCACCGGAGGATTCTGGGTGATGACCGGAGAGGTGACTGCTGGGACATTATACAGGACAGCACTTGAGGATTCTGGGTGATGAGCGGAGAGGTGGCTGCTGGGACATTATACAGGACGGCACTGGAGGATTCTGGTTGATGATCGGAGAGGTGACTGCTGGGACATTTTACAGGACGGCACTGGAGGATTCTGGGTGGTGACCTTATAGGTGACTGCTGGGACATTATACAGGACAGCACTGGAGGATTCTGGGTGATGACCGGAGAGGTGACTGCTGGGACATTATACAGGACAGCACTTGAGGATTCTGGGTGATGAGCGGAGAGGTGACTGCTGGGACATTATACAGGACAGCACTGGAGGATTCTAGGTGATGAGCGGAGAGGTGACTGCTGGGACATTATACAGGACAGCACTGGAGGATTCTGGGTGATGAGCGGAGAGGTGACTGCTGGGACATTATACAGGGCAGCACTGGAGGATTCTGGGTGATGACCGTAGAGGTGACTGCTGGGACATTATGCAAGACGGCACTGGAGGATTCTGGGTGATGAAAGGAGAGGTGACTGCTGGGACATTATACAGGACGGCACTGGAGGATTCTGGTTGATGATCGAAGAGGTGACTGCTGGGACATTTTACAGGACGGCACTGGAGGATTCTGGGTGGTGACCTTATAGGTGACTGCTGGGACATTATACAGGACAGCACTGGAGGATTCTGGGTGATGACCGGAGAGGTGACTGCTGGGACATTATACAGGACAGCACTTGAGGATTCTGGGTGATGAGCGGAGAGGTGACTGCTGGGACATTATACAGGACAGCACCGGAGGATTCTGGGTGATGACCGGAGAGGTGACTGCTGGGACATTATACAGGACAGCACTTGAGGATTCTGGGTGATGAGCGGAGAGGTGGCTGCTGGGACATTATACAGGACGGCACTGGAGGATTCTGGTTGATGATCGGAGAGGTGACTGCTGGGACATTTTACAGGACGGCACTGGAGGATTCTGGGTGGTGACCTTATAGGTGACTGCTGGGACATTATACAGGACAGCACTGGAGGATTCTGGGTGATGACCGGAGAGGTGACTGCTGGGACATTATACAGGACAGCACTTGAGGATTCTGGGTGATGAGCGGAGAGGTGACTGCTGGGACATTATACAGGACAGCACTGGAGGATTCTGGGTGATGAGCGGAGAGGTGACTGCTGGGACATTATACAGGACAGCACTGGAGGATTCTGGGTGATGACTGGAGAGGTGACTGCTGGGACATTATACAGGACAGCACTGGAGGATTCTGGGTGATGAGCTTAGAGTGGACTGCTGGGACATTATACAGGAGAGCACTGGAGGATTCTGGGTGATGACTGGAGGTGACTGCTGGGACATTATACAGGACAGCACTGGAGGATTCTGGGTGATGACTGGAGGTGACTGCTGGGACATTATACAGGACAGCACTGGAGGATTCTGGGTGATGAGCGGAGAGGTGACTGCTGGGACATTATACAGGACAGCACTGGAGGATTCTGGGTGATGACGGTGTCGTTGTTGTCAGGTTCATATAAGGTGTCAGGACGTCGCTGTCTATCTCTCCATGGAGGAGTGGGAGTATCTAGAAGGACACCAGGATCGGTACCAGGAGGTGATGATGGAGGAGCTCCGGCCTCTGACATCACCAGGTGAGAGGAGACTCTTGTTGGCTCCGGGGGATGTGATGACGTCTCTCGGCCTCCTCCTATAATAGATGATTTTTCTCCAGACTTGCTCTGGTTTTCTCTACATTTTCTCACAGCTTTCATTCCCTGATTCTTCTCTTCTGATCTGTGAGTCGCGGTTTCTCCGCTGTCGTCTTCATCAGTCTTGAGTCTTCGTCCTCGGCGGCTTCTTTCAGAATCTTTCACCTTCCTTAGAGCATCGGTCACATTTTGTCTGCAGATTTCCCAATGGAATTTTTCATAAAGTCCCACATTCAATATAACAGCGGATCGTCCTTTGCTTTCCTTATGAGGAGGTCAGAGTTCTCGTTAAGTTCTTTCAGAGCTCGTTGCTCTGATATCATTAGATTATGATATTTCTGTCCTTGAAATTTTGTGTTCCTTTTTAATGTAAGTAGTTCATCTTCAATCATTTCCTAGAAAACATCCAAGACTGGTGGACGAGACTTGACCGGATAGTAATGGAGATTTTTTTTATAACAAACGATTGAAAGTAACTGTCTGTTGTGTTGAATCGCTGGAGTTTTATGATCAAGAAGTGAACTCTTCATCAAAAGTTCCAGTTCTATTGGGAACATCATCATGAGAAACTTCTTGTAACGAGTTCTCCATGTTCTCATTCTGTTCATTGACCATGAAATGACAACGCAAAGTGAAAGTTCTCACAAACTTATTCACATCTAATAAAGTTCTATGAACGTCAAACTCAATTGTCGGGGAGAAGGTTAAGCCTTTGGATAGAACTGTAACTTCAGCCTCTGTTAATTACTGTGACTAAAGAGATGAAGCGTTTTCTTCAAAGGGCTAAAAATATATCTTTATTATTAACAAATAAAAAAAAAAAACATATAGAGGAATACCATATGTATTCATATACAAATACAATATATACAAAAAGTGAGGTACAAGTTCAGGAAGAACAATGGTGGTATACCTGGATATAGCACTTGGTGTACTGCACTGCTACATCTAAGGCCCAGGTGATACAAATAAGCATCAACAGACCAAGTGCAATAGGACACAATAGATAGACATAATGGTAATGTTACCAGCAGTGCAGGAAACCAGGGACCCAACCAGCAAAGGCTAAACAGACAGCTGCAGGCTGATATTAATAGCCTGGGAATTGGATATTGTCCCCCTCCCAGTGCAAGAAAATCAGCACTCAGCTGCCCAAGAATTGGTGCATCCATAAGATGCACCATTTCTGGCGCCTAGTCTCGGCTCTTTCCACTTGCCCTGGTGCGGTGGCGTGTGGGGTAATACTATTGGGGTTGATGTTAGCTTTGTAATGTTTGCTGACATCGAGCCCAGGGGTTAGTAATGGAGAGGCGTCTATAAGACACCCCCATTACTAACCCCGTAAGTTTAGTTAAAAAAGCACACACACAAAGCAAAGTCCTTTAATTGAAATGAACACTCCCAGACCCTGGGACCCTGGATGCGCCATTTTTTGGGCGGCTGCAGGCTGATGTTATTAGTTTGGGAGGGGGTACAATATGCATGGCCCCTTCCTAGGCTATTAATACCAGCCTGCAGCTGTCTGCCTAGCCTTTTCTGGTTATTAAAAATAGAAGGGGCCCCCACATCATTTTTTGGGAGGGGGTCACCCCTTGTTAATAACCAGTAAAGGCTACGCAGATGTTAATATTAATCCCCTGGGAAGATCTATGTATATTAATGTTTATTACCCGCTTCCCAGACTATAAGCATCAGCTGTCCGCTTTCCCCCTTTGCTTTTTTTACTTTAAATTCTTTAATTATTAGCTAAATCCATGTACAGCAGCTCCACACGCCCTGCCCTGATGATATATCTCACTGACTCATTTCTATCTTTCTAGATCTATAAAAAAAATGTTTTATTAGTTAGAAAATTAGCCTGAAATGTCAGAGAATGACCGTCTGTAAAAGCTGATGTTATAAACGCGTTTGATACGGATGTCATACAGATGCGAGACAGGTGAGAGAAGTCGCTTCGTACTCGCAAGACAATCATCCTACTGTTCAGGAATATCCGACCAATTTTATTTCACCCGATGAGTGCGATCCCTTAAATGTGACATGTTAGTAACGGCTGATTGACGTCAAACTGGCCATAGATATAAGTATTGGGGAGCCAGACTGCAGACTTAAAATGCAAAAGGGGGAGAAAGGAGGAAACTTACAATTGGTTTTGTAAATTTTGTTTGAAAAATAAGAAATTGCTGATTAAACTTTTAACAAAAAAAATAAATCTGATGTGAAGTAGACATGTGGTAAATGTTAGTTATACCATACAAAATAGTTAATACATATCTGGTTAAAAGGCATAAAAATTAAAAGTCCAACATTTTTTTTGTAAAATTTTCGATATTTTCATAAATAAACGCAAAAAAAAAAGCCAAATCCTAAATTTACCACTAACATGAAGCACAATGTGTCACGAAAAAACAGTTTCAGAATCAGCGGGATCCGTTGAAGCTCCAGAGTTATTACCTCCATAAAGTGACACTGGTCAGGATTGTAAAAAATTGGCCCGGTCAGGAAGGTGAAAACAGACGCGAGAGTGACGGGGTTAAAGGGATATTTGTCAGAAGAATATGTATTATGGAGCTTTTCTGTGGAGTCTGACCAGACAATCTCTCCTTGGCTCCCCGTGTGCATCAGTAAGCGCCCATGACCCCGGTGCCGGCTCTCTAGTTCTCCTTTCTACACATTGATAGGTACTAACCGCTGCGTACCGGGTGCTCCCCACAACACCGTCCTTCCGGGTTCTGTGACTTCATCCGTCAGCCGTACATGTGCCCTTTTTTCCTCCTTCAGAGACAAACGCAGAACTTTTCAGCACTTGCTGCCTATTTTAGTGTTTTTATGGAGGCGGATGTGGAGATTTATCTCTATTTAAAGAAGAATAAGAAAGCGGTAACTCGTCTTTTAATAGATCAGGTTCTCTCCTCTTAGTGATCCCAGAGGATGCTGTCCAGGAGGGAGGCCGTGTCCTCATGATGACATCATGAGCTCTCAAAAAACAATCACTGGTAAATGGTCATCGTCCTTCCCCCAATCTCCATAATGGTGAATTAGGAGAGAAGAAACCGATGGATAGAAATGTGGAGCTTGCTCCAGCTCCTCTGTGGTTCCATCCCTGGAGACGAAACTTGGAGAAGTTGTGTTTCTTAGTACGGCTCCTCCATCTGACTGACGAGGGTCTTCTCTGTCCCTCTCCTCAGGGTCCTCATCCTCCGAGTGCAGAGCATTAGGCTTTGGCCTCGCTGATTATCACTTCATACTTGAGGCCCACAATGTGCTGGGACCTCGGTACCGGTGGTGAGAACCACAACAATGTAATTTATTCCCTGATACATAAACATAGAATTACTGGTTCTGAGAGACGAGTCTCATATATAGACAGATACACGGCAGGTCATGTATTCAGTCTCTATGTCTCCACAGATGGATCCAGGAGGAGAAATCCACCAGAGAGATGTCCCCGTCCTCTGTATCCCCAGGACTGTCCAGAGGAGAATCACAACATCCCGGAGGATCATCAGGTAGATGACACTGAAGTCCCCACAACATCTGACCATGAAGTGATGGGACCTGAGCTCATCTTACATTTTTATTTTTAGGGTGAAGATCTGGTTGATATTAAGGTTGAGGTTATACAAGGAGCACAAGAGGCGATCGCAATATGGGCCGATCAGCAGGGTGAGGAGGGGAGACTGTCATGTCTGTTCTGTGGTCACCTACTACTACTCCCGTAATTTCATCATAACATGTGTGGTAGATCGCTCACACGGAGGTAGACACAGGTACACTGTTTCTTTAAAAACTTCTCGTTGGTTTATTAAGATGCAGCATAAACCAACACTGAGTCCATAAAAGAAATCACGGCCCTTTGGCCAAAAAGTTCTCATTGGTTTATTAAAATGCAGCATAAACCAACACTGAGTCCATAAAAGAAATCACGGCCCTTTGGCCAAAACAGGAAAACAAAGCAAAATGGTGACACAAAAGCACAGTCTTTGTGATAGCAGGGATCAACCTGCTGAGAGTTCAGCAACTCCACATGGTTCAGGAAAAACAAACACAAGATCCTCTCTGGAGCTAGCTTCTCCAGACACTGAACACTGAATGCCTCAGTAGGACTTGTATTTAAATCAAAGACCACACTCTGAGATGGAGATATGGTGAATGACCTCCCACCCTTCACAATGATCATTCACAAAAAACACTCCCTTTTAACATGGAAGTTTAACCTCTTTAAGCAAGTAACATGTTGGAGCAAATTTCATGGTTTCAATTCACAGAAGCTAATAGCCTCCATGAAATATATCTTCCCTCTATCACTTTACCAGTGACTTTGCCACACATGACACAATCTATTCCGTTACTGTGTGTTTCCTACAGATGGATTCAGGAGGAGAAATCCACCAGAGAGATGTCCCCGTCCTCTGTATCCCCAGGACTGTCCAGAGGAGAATCACAATGTCCCGGAGAGTCATCAGGTAGACGGTGCTGAGCCCTGTACCGGATCTGTATATGGGGGGACATTTCTGATTGAGGTCAAAGATGTCACAGATTTTGGTGGTTTCTTGTATTGTGCTGATTGTTACATCTGATATATCAGGAGGAAGATCCAACTAAGAATAAAGTGAAGGACGAGACAGAAGAAGAAGCGATGACGAGGGGGGATCAGCCGTGTGTGAGTGACGGGAAGGAGGAGATTCCGGTAGATGTTTCCACAGGTGTGTAATAATGACCGGCGTGTGATGATGATGATGACCGGTGTGTGATATCGTGTGGAGTCTCCGGTGCAGTGAAGCTTTATCCGCTGTCCTCATCACAGCAGAAGCGTCCGGTGATGGCGCGACTGCTCCTGTAGAGTCCGGCTGTGCACCGATGAATAACGGGGCCGCCTTCACACCTATTCTTTATGATTTAGGAATCACATATTAGTTTTCCTTTACCTTCTATAATATTCTTTCCATCCTTTACGTCCATATTTTTCTTCCACAAGTCCCTGCTGCCATATAAATGACTGAGCTTGTGCTCCAGGTTATGAATCTTCCCGTCCTATGGATCTCGGGGATGTAGCAGCCTCTGCCTGGTGCTGACGAGTGACGACACATGTCACATGTAGAGTCGTCCTACCTGTCGCCTCTGTTTGCCTCCCACTGCCTCCGACATTGAGGCCGGCGTTCTGGTCTCTCCTCATCCAGGCCGGCCGCCCGGTGGCATGAAGACCCCTATGGTAAGTCAGTAAGTGCCGTGCTATGGAGGTGTGGGTCAGACATACTGCTGTCGTCCCTCTGCCACTATGGAGGCCATCTTGGATGTAGGAGGACCAGAACACCGGTCTCAGTCGGAGGCAAGCGGAGGCCACCAGGTAGGTGACAGTACATGACAGATGTTTAGTCCTCTGTGCCGGGTGGAGAATTGCTTCATCATAAAAGGGATTAGGAGCTCGTATCTACAAACAGCTGCGATGGCCGCATCTAGAGTTGTCGTTATCTTACATCATGTCGGTTTTTGAGTTCTGGTTCAACCAACGTATAAACATGGAGACTAAATACTACCCAGAGGGGGCGCCCTTTACCATGCACGGATTATATCCCCTGTCAGCGTCTCATTTATGGTGAATCTTGTAATATGGAGAGATTCACTATATGGAGAATAGTATTGGGCCACCCGCATTAATCACTGCATTCTGGCTTCTCCTTCAGGCCCTGTTGTCCCCCCGGTGTATAACATCCAGCCCTGTCCCACCCCCCAGTATATAACATGTGGCTCCTCGGTATGTATTGGTTACAATTTCAACTGCTGGGTATATAGATCCCGGGGGGCATACTCAGGGGGTGATATGTGCAGGACAGGCCAGATGTTATACAGGGGTTATATTCACAATAACCAGGGTGTACTTTATTATAAGAGCACATTGTGATTTTGGGAACGTCCCTTTAGAAGAATCTTCACTCTCGGTCTCTCCAGACAAGATGTCGTCTAGGAATCGTCCCCCCATCTGAGCCTCTAACGTGAATAAATAATTCTCTTTCCAACAGTAAAATACATAAATTACCAAAAGAAGGTAAGAAGATGTCCTCATCCAGGTTCCGAAAGTTTTAAGTTTTTTTTGTTTTGTTTTTTTTTTTACCAATAAATTGGATGAAATTCTTTTTCCGACAAGAATTGTTACCAAAGAAAGAAACTGCTGCTCAGATTCCCGGCCGTTCCTCCGACATTTATGAATGACATGATAACCGGGTGTCACCGTTCTCCATACATGTGTCCCCACACTTCTGACACTCAGCGCTGATTGGACAATGTAGGGGAACAATGGTAACGCCCAGTTGTCAGTATTTTCTTACATTTATAGGGTGAATAGCAGAAGAACTGCGCAGCTTAGTGACCAGTAACATTATGACTCCGGAAATGAGAGGATGAGAAAGTAAAAAAATCAATAAAATAATGTATCTGTAAGGCCGATAATGGGGGAAATGATTTACAGATAAAATGACCAAACAACTTACAATCCTAGAATGTTCTGGTTGGAGGGGACCACCTCCAGGGTCCCCGTATCCAGCCCCCTGCTCAGTGCAGGACTCACCATCTCAGACAGATGTCTGTCCGGCCTCTGTTGGATTGTTTTCTCCATTCTTGATGGTTTATTTCTCATTACTGACCTCGCTGTATGAGGAGCTTTTTTTGTGGGGGATGAGTTGTATTTCTCATCTTGTTACTTTATCATCTTTATTCTGCTGTTATTTTTTAGAATTTTTCTCTCTTCATGAGCTGCACAAGTTGAGTGATAAAACGACCGTCCACCCTGAGACTGAGAAGTGACTATACGGTTATCATATATAGACTCCCTTCCTTGTGTCCTCCATCTGCCTCCTGTAACGGTGAACCGATGGAGGAAACCTGGCAGTTCCTAATAATAAGGCGCTTACACACAGTCTCCATACAGCCGGTCCCAGAGGTTTCCCGGCTTCCATCTTTTTACCACTGTACAGTGATCTGGACTTACAGCACAGACACCGGGGCTGCTCCACATAGTAGTGCTGGCTGGTAGAGCGAGCTGGCAGAAGAAGGTCGACATGTCAGATCTGACCCAAAGATGGCAGGTACTAGACAATCAAGAAGCGGGACGAGGTCAGAATCAGGAAGCCGAGTAAGAATGGTCCTGTAGATGGAGGCCTAAGTCATCCCGGGGTATTATGGAAGCCAGACAAGGTTACCAAAGACAAACAGGAGCAATGAAAGCAGGTGCAGAATACATCTGTAACTGGTGACGCCCCGCAGACTGCTGGGAGATTAATAGGATGTGGCGCTGCCCTATAGGTCACAGCACAGGAAAGGCAGGGGAGGGTGGGGTAGACGTATTACTGCACTCACCATACCACTGCACTGGCCGCCCTGGAAGCCGGGGGAAGGGACCACCGATCTGAGGGGGCAGCGGAGGGCAGAGGACCCCATAGGGGACTGTACAGGGAAATGTGTAGCGTTCAGTCCCGGGGTGGAGGGTCTCTGTAACTGCGGTAATACAACTGATCCAAGCCAATAGCAATATATTTATTTCATTTTCTTTTAGGACTTTTCTACAATAAATACTTTGTTTCTTTTCAGACATTTTTGTGTTACCAAATCCTGGCGGCCATAAACCATAAGCGATGTATTGTTACATGGTGACAGTATTCCTCATTGTTCCCATATAATATACACAACGTCCTGATCAGTCTTTATTACACAAGAATAAGAGGAATAAACTTCATGAATTGTAAGAATAGACGAGATGGAAATAGGAGACTTTGTCCCCGGAGTCTCCACAGAAATCTGTGTATTTCTTCTTCCGTCTCAGGATTCTCGGTTCCGGGGTAAAATCTCTATTCAGTTAGGAAACATTGTTCCATCACTGAGATCGGAGGTGACGGCCGCTACTGATAAGATTCTGTGTAGGGGGAGGGGAGAGGAGGGCGGGGCTAGAGGCTGAGCTCCTCCCATCTACATGGACTCTGACCAGTAGTGACCGTCCTCTCCTATCTCAGTAATGGGACGCGTACACCCGGCGTCAGAGGCTCAATGCAGTGAGGAGGAGAAGCCGCGCGCATGCGGTAGGTTTGTCATGTTCTCAAGCCTCCAAAGCCGTGATGACATGCTAAGTGGGACGACTACTCTGGGGTCACGAACGCCTCATCGACAAATCAAAGGCCTCATAAACTTTAGAAATACAATACTTTTTCTAAAGATCTGTTTGTGTGTTTAATGTAATAGAGATGTTAGGTGGAGAGTTTATATCTGCAGACACATCTGCTGCGGGTTCTGGGGGCACAGGAAACGGACAGTTTCCCTTTAAACATTATTTTTAAGGACACATATTTAGGGTTTCGGGCAGGGGCGGATGTATCACATGTGCACTAGGTTCAGCTGTATATAGACCAAGTAATGTAAGGAGGCTCCAGGGGATAAGGAGGATCCGTGGTGTAGGGAGGCTCCAGGGGCTAAGGAGGATCCGTGGTGTAGGGAGGCTCCAGGGGATAAGGAGGATCCATGGTGTAGGGAGGCTCCAGGGGATAAGGAGGATCTGTGGTGTAGGGAGGCTCCAGGGGATAAGCAGGCTCTGTGGTGTAGGGAGTCTCCAGGGGATAAGCAGGCTCTGTGGTGTAGGGAGGCTCCAGGGAATAAGCAGGCTCTGTGGTGTAGGGAGGCTCCAGGGGATAAGGAGGATCCGTGGTGTAGGAAGGCTCCAGGAGATAAGCAGGCTCTGTGGTGTAGGGAGGCTCCAGGGGATAAGGAGGATCCATGATGTAGGGAGGCTCCAGGGGATAAGGAGGATCTGCGGTGTAGGGAGGCTCCAGGGAATAAGGAGGATCCATGATGTAGGGAGGCTCCAGGGGATAAGCAGGCTCTGTGGTGTAGGGAGGCTCCAGGGGATAAGCAGGCTCCGTGGTGTAGGGAGGCTCCAGGGGATAAGCAGGCTCTGTGGTGTAGGGAGGCTCCAGGGGATAAGCAGGCTCCGTGGTGTAGGGAGGCTCCAGGGAATAAGCAGGCTCCGTGGTGTAGGGAGGCTCCAGGGGATAAGGAGGTTCCGTGGTGTAGGGAGGCGCCAGGGGATAAGCAGGCTCCGTGGTGTAGGGGAGGCTCCAGGGAATACGCAGGCTCTGTGGTGTAGGGAGGCTCCAGGGGATAAGCAGGCTCTGTGGTGTAGGGAGGCTCCAGGGAATAAGCAGGCTCTGTGGTGTAGGGAGGCTCCAGGGGATAAGGAGGCACCATGGTGTAGGGAGGCTCCAGGGGATTAGGAGGATCCATGGTGTAGGGAGGCTCCAGGGGATAAGGAGGCTCTGTGGTGTAGGGAGGCTCCAGGGAATAAGCAGGCTCTGTGGTGTAGGGAGGCTCCAGGGGGTAAGGAGGATCCGTGGTGTAGGGAGGCTCCAGGGGATAAGCCGGCTCTGTGGTGTAGGGAGGCTCCAGGGGATAAAGAGGATCCGTGGTATAGGGAGGCTCCAGGGGATAAGGAGGATCCATGGTGTGGGGAGGCTCCAGGGGATAAGCAGGCTCTGTGGTGTAGGGAGGCTCCAGGAGATATGGAGGATCCATGGTGTAGGGAGGCTCCAGGGGATAAGCAGGCTCTGTGGTGTAGGGAGGCTCCAGGGGATAAGCAGGCTCCGTGGTGTAGGGAGACTCCAGGGGATAAGGAGGATCCGTGGTGTAGGGAGGCTCCAGGGGATAAGCAGGCTCCGTGGTGTAGGGAGGCTCCAGGGGATAAGGAGGATCCGTGGTGTAGGGAGGCTCCAGGGAATAAGGCGGATCTGTGGTGTAGGGAGGCTCCAGGAGATAAGGAGGATCCGTGATGTAGGGAGGCTCCAGGGGATAAGAAGGCTCTGTGGTGTAGAGAGGCTCCAGGGGGTAAGGAGAATCCATGGTGTAGGGAGGCTCCAGGGGATGATGAGGATCCGTGGTGTAGGGAAGCTCCAGGGGATGATGAGGATCCGTTGTGTAGGGAGGCTCCAAGGGATAAACAGGCTCTGTGGTGTAAGGAGGCTCCAGGGGGTAAGGAGGATCCATGGTGTAGGGAGGCTCCAGGGGATAAGGAGGATCCGTGGTGTAGGGAGGCTCTAGAGGATAAGGAGGATCCGTGGTGTATGGAGGCTCCAGGGGATAAGGAGGATCCGTGGTATAGGGAGGCTCCAGGGGATAAGGAGGATCCATGGTGTAGGGAGGCTCCAGGGGATAAGGAGGATCCGTGGCGTAGGGAGGCTACAGGGAATAAGCAGGCTCCGTGGTGTAGGGAGGCTCCAGGGGATGATGAGGAACCGTGGTGTAGGGAGGCTCCAGGGGATGATGAGGATCCGTGGTGTAGGGAGGCTCCAGGGGATGATGAGGATCCATGTTGTAGGGAGGCTCCAGGGGATGATGAGGATCCGTGGTGTAGGGAGGCTCCAGGGGATAAGGAGGATCCGTGGTGTAGGGAAGCTCCAGGGGATAAGGAGGATCCATGGTGTAGGGAGGCTCCAGGGGATGATGAGGATCCGTGGTGTAGGGAGGCTCTAGAGGATAACGAGGATCCGTGGTGTAGGGAGGCTCCAGGGGATAAGGTGGATCCGTGGTATAGGGAGGCTCCAGGGGATAAGGAGGATCCATGGTGTAGGGAGGCTCCAGGGGATAAGGAGGATCCGTGGCGTAGGGAGGCTACAGGGAATAAGCAGGCTCCGTGGTGTAGGGAGGCTCCAGGGGATGATGAGGATCCGTGGTGTAGGGAGGCTCCAGGGGATGATGAGGATCCGTGGTGTAGGGAGGCTCCAGGGGATGATGAGGATCCATGTTGTAGGGAGGCTCCAGGGGATGATGAGGATCCGTGGTGTAGGGAGGCTCCAGGAGATAAGGAGGATCCGTGGTGTAGGGAAGCTCCAGGGGATAAGGAGGATCCGTGGTGTAGGGAGGCTCCAGGGGATGATGAGGATCCGTGTTGTAGGGAGGCTCCAGGGGATGATGAGGATCCGTGGTGTAGGGAGGCTCCAGGGGATGATGAGGATCCGTGGTGTAGGGAGGCTCCAGGGGATAAGGAGGATCCGTGGTGTAGGGAGGCTTCAGGGGATAAGGAGGATCCGTGGTGTAGGGTGGTTAATGGAATAAGGAGGCTCCAGAGGATACATGGAGGCCCATTTGCACTACAGGTTGCTCACATACTCGAATCATTCCACTTTCTACCACTGTAGATTTTTCTTCTCAGACATTGGGAGAAGGACTCCCCTGGGTACTGTAATTAGGATTTAACCCTGTAATATGACTTCGGTGCTATTTCATTCTTCTAAGGATTCGTATCATGTCCTTACTGGGGTTGAGCGAGTATGTTCTGTCCGAGTATGCTCGGGCCAAGCTTCGAGTATTTACAGCTGCTCGGTGATAAGGTTAGATCGCTCCCGTGTGCATGATTTGCAACTGTTTGACAGTTTTATTACATGTGAGGAATATGTAAGAAATAGACATTCCTCACATGTAATAAAGCTGTCAAACAGTCGCAAATCATGCACACGGGAGGGATTCAACCTTATCACCGAGCAGCTATAAATACTCGGCGCTCGCCCGAGCATACTCACCGAAAGGGTTAACAGAACATACTCGCTCAACACTAGTCCTTAGGTATACTGTGGACATGATTACGGCGGCCACCTTTATGAGGCCCACCTTTGTGATTAGTCAGTCTCATTTGCATGCAGTAATAAAAGATTAAAACTCAATTTTTAATTGCGTGGACACTTTTCTACACTAAGGGCGAGATAGGAAGCTTGAGAGAGTGAAATGGCACTGGTGGTACATTAAGGGGGTAAATCCTGATGACAGGTTCCCTTTAAGAACTGTCTATTTGCTGTCTAATCTCTGCCACCCCTGACTTGTGCCAATGTCACCAGTTTATAAGTGTTATTCACTTTACTCGTCATTGTGTTAATGTTATGGCATGTAGTTGTCTTCCTTATTACCGGTACTTTGACTGACGAGGGTCTTCATTGTGAGATCCAGAAAATAAATGTGTAAATCTCTTTGGATATGATTTTTTTAACAACATAAATCTGTCTTTCATCCTTATAGGAAATCCCTGTGAGAATAAAGGTTTATCACTAAATTGTAAAAAAGAAGATATATGGGAGCACTCTAATGGAGGAAACCTCATCACCCTTCCTGCACCTTCTGGACTTCACAGCACTTCACTTTCTTATAATCCTCCTAATCATGAGGAATCATCTCCTGAGCAATCTCACATTGTTATCACAATTCCAGGTGACACAGATACAAGATTTCAGTGTGACAAGCAATTTACTAAAAGCTCAGATTTATTAACACACAGAAAACACAAAGGAGAAAAGTCATACTCCTGTTCAGAATGTGGGAAATGCTTTACAAATAAAACAAAACTTGTTATACATCAGAGAAGTCACACAGGAGAGAAGCCATATTCATGTTCAGAATGTGGGAAATGCTTTACAGATAAAGGGAATCTTATTTCACATCAGAGAATTCACACAGGAGAGAAGCCGTATTCATGTTCAGAATGTGGGAAATGCTTTAGACATAAATCAAGATTTATTATACATCAGAGAATTCACACAGGAGAAAAACCATTTTCATGTTCAGTATGTGAGAAATGCTTTACAGATAAAGGGACTCTTATTAGACATCAGAAAACTCACACAGGAGAAAAGCCATATTCCTGTTCAGAATGTGGGAAATGCTTTACATATAAATCAAAATGTGTTAGACATGTGAGAATTCACACAGGAGAAAAGACATTTTCATGTTCGGAATGTGGGAAGGCCTTCACAGGTAAATTAAGTCTTGTGTTGCACAAGAGAAGTCACACTGGGAAGAAGCTGTATTCATGTTCAGAATGTGGGAAATGCTTTACAGATAAATCAAGATTCATTAGACATCAGAGAATTCACACAGGAGAAAAACCATTTTCATGTTCAGTATGTGGGAAATGCTTTAATGATAAAGGGACTCTTATTAGACATCAGAAAACTCACACAGGAGAGAAGCCATATTCATGTTCAGAATGTGGGAAATGCTTTACAGATAAATCAAAATGTGTTAGACATGAGAGAATTCACACAGGAGAAAAGTCATTTTCATGTTCAGAATGTGGGAAGACCTTCACAGGTAAATTAAGTCTTGTGATGCACGAGAGAAGTCACACTGGGGAGAATCTGTATTCATGTTCAGAATGTGGGAAATGCTTTCCAACTAAATCAAGATTTATTATACATCAGAGAATTCACACAGGAGAGAAGCCATTTTCATGTTCAGTATGTGGGAAATGCTTTACTGATAAAAAGACTCTTAATAGACATCAGAAAACTCACACAGGAGAGAAGCCATATTCATGTTCAGAATGTGGGAAATGCTTTGGATATAAAGGGAGTTTTATTAGACATCAGACATTTCACACAGGAGAGAAGCCGTATTCATGTTCAGAATGTGGGAAATGCTTTCCAGCTAAATCAAGATTTATTATACATCAGAGAATTCACACAGGAGAGAAGCCATTTTCATGTTCAGTATGTGGGAAATGCTTTATTGATAAAAAGACTCTTATTAGACATCAGAAAACTCACACAGGAGAGAAGCCATATTCATGTTTAGAATGTGGGAAATGCTTTACACATAAATCAAAATGTGTTAGACATGAGAGCATTCACACAGGAATAAAGCCATTTTCATGTTTGGAATGTGGGAAGTCCTTCACAGGTAAATTAAGTCTTGTGAAACACGAGAGAAGTCACACTGGGGAGAAGCCGTATTCATGTTCACTATGTGGGAAATCTTTTGTAAATAAATCGTATCTTGTTAGACATGGGGGAAGTCATACAGGAAAGAAAGTGTAATCGTGTACACTGTGTGTTTTAAAATTTTTAATAAAATTGCTCAGAATAATCAGTACACTTCCTTTGATAAGTAAGATTGTCATTAATATCTCACTGAATACCAGAACAATTTCTAAAATTTTCCTTTCCCCCATGACCAGCGCCACACGAGAGAGGGAATTCACCCAATAAGGACAGGAAGCGTACTGAATAAGAGGGCTGCACCTCTACCCCGCATCATTTTGGTTTCCTGTCCATGAGGGAACCTGAAGCTGAAGAATCAGGAGAGGAAAGTTAAAGGAGAAACTTACCCAGGCCTTGCCTGGAAGAAAGGCTCCTTGTCTATAGTGCCGTGTCGGGTCCTGGAAGCGCCACCGCTGGTTGCTTGAGGGCTCATGTAGATGCGAGCGCCGAAGTCCTTTTGGATGCCTGCTGGCCCCAACAATGTCCCAGGCTTGCGCATGTGCAGGACGCCCTGGGATTGGTGCGCCCTGATGAAGAGCATGCCGGAGACTTCTGACCTGAAGTGTTGGATTTCACTTCCAGGGGGTCTGGAGAAGGCATGCACAAGGGTGTGCGGGAGTTGCTGTGGCTGGTCCCTCTTTTAAAATCACGCCTGACTGCCAAAAGAGTGGGTTTTCTCTGGCTCTCCTTCCCCACGTGATATGGAGGAACGGCAGTGCCAGGATCAGAGTTCACACAGCAATGGCAGTCTCATGAGTTGCAGAAGTGATAGTACGACCGACCACGAATAATGGTGTGATTTGATCCAGCCCCTGAATCTGGTACCCTTATTAAACTCCAGAATGCTGACTGATCTTTGTGAAATTTCACCATGGTAATTAAGTCCCTTTTTCTTGTCTCTAATTACTAGGAACGGCTTAAGAAATGTGGCACAAAAGAATAAGGAGTGAACCCTTTGTAGGGATAAGTTACCTGACTTGTGGCAGAAAAGACTGTGCAGATTGTATACAGAAAACCGCATGTGAAGAATCCACTAACTTCATGGATTTGAGATCCGTGATCAGGGCACAAGTTAAGAATTCCCTTGAGACCCTTATTCATAAAAAAAGGAATAGAAAGGGAAGGAAAGGGTCCAAAAAATTATCACCTGATTTAGATGAATCTATAAAGTCGGAAGGTGAATGTGGATTGGATTCTTGTTCCTTTTCATTCTTTAATGGCGATACAGGGGGTAGGCCATGCTTTCCTATAAAAGTCGCAGATAGGTTGATTAAGGCTGTGAGAGCTACCATGGGCATCTCGGATGCTAAGACCCCCAAATCCATACAAGAGTTCATGTTTTGTGGATTAGGGCAAAAAAAAGAGGCGCATATTTCTAATTAATGAAAAGATTCAGGCTCTCATTAAGAGAAAAAACAAAGAGAAACGTTTCACTACCATCATCTTCTAAGAGAAGATACCAATTTGATGAGGAGGAAACAAGACTCATGGAATAAGATCCCAAAGCTAGACGTAGCAGTGGCCAATTCATCCAGAAAATCTACCTTGCCTTTTGAGGATGTGGGTATTCTGAAAGATCATCTGGATAGAAAGGTAGATGGTTACTTAAGACACACCTGGGAGTCCTCGGTGGGTGCCCTGAAGCCAGCGGTCTCTACGACCTGTACAGCCAGATCTATGATTATCTGGTTGCAACAACTAGAAGGTCAACCGAAGGATAATGTCCCAAGGGAAAATATCCTGGCTGATGCAGGGAGCAGCAGCTTTTATTGCAGATGCCTCAGCAGACTCAGTGAGGCTGGCAGCCAGGTTAGCGGGCCTCTCTATTGCCACTCGTAGGGCGCTATGGGTAAAAAGTTGGCCTGGGGATGTCCAGTCAAAGACCAAACTGTGTTCAATCCCATGTGATGGGGGCTTTCTTTTTGGTCAAGTTCTGGATGACATCTTGGACAAAGCTGGAGATAAAAAGAAAGGATTCCCCAGTTTGTCTATCCCAGAATACAGGAGTACCTTTTGGAATAGAAGATACGGCTGAAAAAGACCTCCTAGGGATCAGGAAAAATAGGAAGTCAGAAGACTAAAAAAAAGGTTTCATGTTTGGGGGGCCGCCTTCAGGGGGAACGAAGTCTTCCCAGTGATGTCATTCCCCGGAAGGAGGAATGCTTTCCCTCTTCCTCCATGCGTATGAATAAAATTCATCCCATGCCTGGATTCTAGGGATAGTGGAAGCCGACCTAAAATTGGAATTCCAGACTATCCTTCCACCCCTGCGAACCTTCATGGTGACACCTCTCCGAAGGTCTTCCAAGCAATAGTTAGTTTTTGGTCCTCTTGGAGGTACCCATAGAAGAATAAGGAAAGGGATTATATTCCCCCCTTTTCTTGATAAAGAAGCTGGATGGCACTTTCAGAACTATAGTAAATTTGAGAGGTCTGAACAGATTTCTGGTGTATCAACCCTTCAAGATGAAGTCAAAACAATCGGCTGTAAAACTTCTGTTTCTAGGCTGCTACATCGTGAGGACCTGCGCCGCGGTCAGCTGACTGTGACGCGGGTGCCACGTGATGCCGACGCCGCGGGCCGCCCCGCCTATCATGACGCGGTATGCGTCATCAAAGGTCCTCAAACCTATCGATCAGACTATAGACATCCGTTTTTTTACACACGTGGTGATTAGCGTGGGCACATTTAAAAGGGATCACATTGACACTGACACCCCCTGACGAAGGTTCGCTGAAACGCGCGTTGGGGTGGATGTACACCACCCAGCCGTTGGTACGCTCCTGGCTTCCTGTACCCAAGGTAGCTATATATTTTATCTTCATACGGAAATATGACTTATAAACAACCCTAGATGGATGGGAATATTAGAGCAGTGTTATGGATTGGACCATATTTATTTAATCATCGATAATATTGTCGGGCCATAAGGGCTGGCTGTGTGATATGTCCGTTCTCTTTTCTGTACATGGTCATTGGTGTTTACTACTCCTTATGTAATCTAATTGACTTTTAACTTAGATATATTCAATAAACATTTATATATTTTTTTACATCTAAGTAATGTTTATGGGCTTTATGTCGCTATTTTTTCCTTGGTCATTTTTCTTTTTTTTGATCAAAAATAGTTCACTAAGTACCCTATATTTATTATGCAACTTTGCTTTACATTTATATATAATGATGGTAGGGTATGAGATATATTTTTTGTCTTTTGTAGGTTTTGCTTCTTTTTGCTAGTGTGAACATGCTCCTATTTCTTGCATGTCTACCATCTTAGACCTCAGTTCACATTGCTTGTTTTTTGTCTTGTTTGCATTCTGTGCAATTTAAGGGTGTGGCATCCCCTTTGTTGAGCTGATTAGTATATATGTAGCTTACCACGGGCCTAGGTGGTCTGGAGTTGGGACCCGGTCCTATTTGTCTACCCTTTTATATGCATTACTTCAACTTTGATATACAGTAAGGTTTTTAATATAGACAGTATAGGTACCGTCCCAATTTAGGGTCACCTTGCCGCTGGTGGGACGGCTTGTATACTTTTTTTGATCAAAAATAGTTCACTAAGTACCCTATATTTATTATGCAACTTTGCTTTACATTTATATATAATGATGGTAGGGTATGAGATATATTTTTTGTCTTTTGTAGGTTTTGCTTCTTTTTGCTAGTGTGAACATGCTCCTATTTCTTGCATGTCTACCATCTTAGACCTGAGTTCACATTGCTTGGTCCTTATGTAATCTAATTGACTTTTAACTAAGATACACTGTGTGCCGAATTATTAGGCAAGTTGTATTTTAGAGGATTATTTTTATTATTGATCAACAACTATGTTCTCAATTCACCCAAAAGACTCATAAATATCCAAGCTTAATATTTTTGGAAGTTGGAGTGGGTTTTTTTTTAGATTTGGCTATCTTAGGAGGATATCTGTTTGTGCAGGTAACTATTACTGTCCCGAATTATTAGGCAACTTAATAAAAAACAAATATAATCCCAT
The DNA here is from genome assembly GCF_046119375.1 of Phyllobates terribilis. Lineage (NCBI taxonomy): Eukaryota > Metazoa > Chordata > Amphibia > Anura > Dendrobatidae > Phyllobates > Phyllobates terribilis. The sequence continues at coordinate 1,190,338 of NW_027363019.1, forward strand.
CTTACTTGTTTATTTTCACCAGGTAAACCAATATCAGTGCACAAAATTTAGAAATAAACATTTCTGACATGCAAAAAACAAAATAATTCGTGATCAATATAGCCACCTTTTTTTATGATGAAACTCGGCAGCCTCCATCCATAGATTCTGTCAGTTGCTTGATCTGTTTTCGATCAACATTGCGTGCAGCAGCCACCAGAGTCTCCCAGACACTGCTCCGAGAGGTGTACTGTTTTCCCTCCCTGTTGATTTCACATTTTATGATGGACCATAGGTTCTCTATGGGGTTCAGATCAGGTGAACAAGGGGGCCATGTCATTATTTGTTCTTCTTTTAGACCTTTACTGGCCAGCCACGCTGTGGAGTAGTTGGATGCATGTGATGGAGCATTGTCCTGCATGAAAATCATGTTTTTCTTGAACGATACCGACTTCTTCCTGTACCACTGCTTGAAGAAGTTGTCTTCAGAAACTGGCAGTAGGTCTGGGAGTTGAGCTTCACTCCATCCTCAACCCGAAAAGGTCCCACAAGTTCATCTTTGATGATACCAGCTCATACTCATACCGGAGTGGAGCTCTCTGCCCTTTACTGATCCAGCCTCTGGCCCATCCATCTGGCCCATCAAGGGTTACTCTCATTTCATCAGTCCATAAAACCTTTGAAAAATCAATCTTAATATATTTCTTGAACCATTCTTGAAGTTTTATCTTATGTTTCTTGTTCAAAGGTGGTGGTTTTTCAGCCTTCCTTACCTTGGCCATGTCCCTGAGTATCACACACTTTGTGCTTTTTGATACTCCAGTAACGTTGCAGCTCTGAAATATGGAAAAACTGGTGGCGAATGGCATCTTGGCAGCTTCACGCTTGATTTTCCTCAATTCATGGGCAGTTATTTTGTGCCTTTTTTGGCCAACACGCTTCTTGCGACCTTGTTGGCTATTTTCCATGAAACGCTTGATTGTTCGGTGATCACGCTTCAAAAGTTTGGAAATTTCAAGACTGCTGCATCCCTCTGCAAGACATCTCACAATTTTGGACTTTTCAGAGCCCGTCAAATCTCTCTTCTGACCCATTTTGCCAAAGGAAAGGAAGTTGCCTAATAATTAAGCCCACCTTATATAGGGTGTTGATGTCATTAGACAACACCCCTCCTCATTACAGAGATGCACATCACCAGATATACTTAATTGGTAGTTGGCTCTCAAGCCTATGCAGCTTGGAGTAGGACGACATGTATAAAAAGTATCATGTGATCAAAATACTCATTTGCCTAATAATTCTGAACACAGTGTATATTCAATAAAGATTTATGTATTTTTTACATCTAAGTAATGTTTATGGGCTTTATGTCGCTATTTTTTCCTTGGTAATTTTTCTCAGTTGTTTTTGCGATGCCCTCTCGTTAATCATCCATGAGTCTCCCCGTTGTGGTGGTGTATTAGCTGCGTGATTATGCGGACTCTTCTGTGGTATGTCTTAATGAGAAACGATGCATACTACCATGTTTCAATCCATGCAGAAGCTGAAAAATTCCTGAGAGTGGCCCTATCCATAAACTAGAGAATCAGACATTTTCAGTTCAGGGCCCCGGCCTTTTGGTCTGTCCATGGCTCCGAGAGTATTTACAAAGATCATAGTGGAGATCAGGGCCGGCGTCAGCACCCGGCGCACCCGGGCAAATGCCGGGGCCCTGAGCACACAGAGGGGCCCACTGGCGGTCGCGCACCCCGCTGGGCTATGGGCGGAGGAGAGCGGTGTCAGCACCCGCCCTTCTCCGCCGCTTGCTCAGGGCCCCGGCAGCTGGATACTTACCTCTCCCCGTGCCTCCGCAGATCAGCTGTCTTCCTGCTCTCCGCTCCCTGTGACGTCTCAGGTCAAAGGGCGCGGTGACGTCTTACACCGCGCCCTCCCCTGAGCCGTCACAGGGAGCGGAGAGCGGGAAGACGCCGACAATGCTGGAGATCGGACCCGAGCAGCGAGCGGCGGGCAGCAGGTAGCAGGTGAGGAGAAGGGAGGTGAGTATTTGATTTTTTTTTTTAATGTATGGAGGCATGGGGCAGTATAAAGAGAAGGGGGGGGCATCCTGCATGGGGCATTATAAAGAGGGGGGGTACATCCTTTATGGGGCATTATAAAGGCGGGGGCATCCTGCATGGGGCATTATAAAGAGAGGGGGGGTACATCCTGCATGGGGCATTATAAAGAGAGGGGGGGGTACATCCTGCATGGGGCATTATAAAGAGAGGGGGGGTACATCCTGCATGGGGCATTATAAGGTGGGGAACAGCCTGCATGGGGCATTATAAAGGGGGGGCCTGTATGGGGCATTATGTGGGGGGTAACAGCCTGCATGGAGCATTATAAGGGGGCACAGCCTGCATGCAGCATTATATGGGGGCCAGTATCCTGTATGGAGTTTTATAAGGGGACCAGTATCCTGTATGGAGCGTTATATGGGGGCCAGTATCTTGTATGGAGCTTTATAAGGGGACCAGTATTCAGTATGGAGCGTTATATGGGGGCCAGTATTCTGTATGGAACCTTATATGGGGGCCAGTATTCCGTATGGAGCCTTATATGGAGGCCAGTATTCCGTATGGAGCCTTATATGGAGGCCAGTATTCCGTATGGAGCCTTATATGGGGGCCAGTATTCCGTATGGAGCCTTATATGGGGGTCAGTATTCCTTATGGGGCCTTATATGGGGGCCAGTATTCCGTATGGGGCCTTATATGGGGGCCAGTATTCCGTATGGGGCCAGTATTCCTTATGGGGCCTTATATGGGGGCCAGTATTCCTTATGGGGCCTTATATGGGGGCCAGTATTCCGTATGGAGTGTTATATGGGGGCCAGTATTCTGTATGGAGCTTTATATGGTGGCCACTATTATGTGTGGAGCGATTCACCGGTTTCTGAGCTATTGTGGAATTTACAATAGATATCACTCATGTAATGTAAGAAGTGAAATCTTTGCATTGTACTATATATATATATATATTTCTCCGCCGTATCTCTGCATCATGAATCGTGGTATGTGTTAAAGGGGCCCACTGAGACTCTTTCGCCCAGGGCCCACAAAAACCTGGAGCCGGCCCTGGTGGAGATGACAGCGAATCTTTGTGAACAGAACACCCTAATAATTCCATACTTAGACTATTTCCTGACGGTAGGCAGATCACTAGAACCCTGCATACAGGGATGGTGGATCGGCACTCCGTTAGCGTGGTGCACGTGGAGTAGAATATGCAGAAAGGAAGTAATTCCCGGCACTCACGTATTCAGTGAATAATTGCTCACTAGATCGCTCACTCAGCTGCACACGGAGGTAGACACAGGTACGCTTTCTTTATATCTCTGGTTGGTTTATTAGAATGTGGCATAAACCAACATTGAGTCAATGAAAATAAAACAGCCCTTTGGGCAAAACGGGAAAACAAAAAAATAAAATGGTCACGCAAAACACAGTCCTTTTGTTAGCAGGGGTCCACCTGCTCAGAGTCTAGCTACTCCACAAGGTTCAGGTCAGCTCAACACAAACATGTCTGGAGTTTGCCTCCCCAGACTTACTGAACAAGTAATGCCTCAGCAGACCTTGTATTTAGACCCCAGACCGCACCTTCAGGTGGAGATATGGAGAACAACCTCCCGCCCGCTCTATGGTTGTTCTTATAAAAACATACATTTTACAAGTGGCGACTTAACCCTTCTCAGCAAATAACATGCTGAAGGAAACTTAACGGCTTTATTTCACTAAAGCTAATGGCCTCAGGAAAACATATCTCCCCTCCAGCACTTTACCAGTGACTTTGTCACATCTTTTATTTCATTGCCAATTCCAGTGGACATTTCAGCCCGTCCCAGGCTTTTTTCAGCAATGCAGTCATCATACAATCACTAGTTTATAAAGGATTACACCTCAGAAGTGACATCAGATGTAAAACAAAAAACCGCCTACCCGATATAATTCTTCATGCATGAATCCCGTATAACATAATTTATTTTTTATTTTATGTATTTTTTGAATTATTATATTATTCACGGCTACATAGACATTATTGCATTAAATATAATTAATCAAAGCTATATTGGTGAATCATATGCTATACAGAAAGTTTATTCCTTAGAATATTATAGTGTATCAAATCTATTCTATTAGTTATTTTTAAATTAATCCTCTATTAGATTTATTTCTATTCAATTTACTAATATGAAGTTGAAACATGATTATCTCATTATATTATTATTATTATTATATCATACGTAAATTATCTTATGAAAATAACTTCCACTTGGACTGTGTCGAGTATCATCATTGAAATTACATCAAGTAGGGATTCATCAATATTAAATCAGCGCAACAATGTTGTCTAAAACAAAGAAATACTGTATTTTTCGGACTATAAGATGCACCTAGGTTTTAGAGGAAGAAAATAGAAAAAAAAATGTAAGCAAAAAATGTGGTCATGATGCCCTGTTAAGGGGGAGGGGGTCTGCTGCTAACACTGTTATAGGGGTAATATCCCCCAATTCTGTTAATATTCCCCATCCTGGTCTGTATGGCCCCCTCCTTCCTGTTATATGTGGCCCTCATCACCATCCTGATATGCATGGCACCCCTCATCCCCATCCTGGTCTGCATGGCACCCCAATCCCCCATCTTTGTATACATGGCACCCCAATCTCCTATCCTGGTATGCATGGCACCACTTGATCCCCATCCTGATATGCTAGGCACCCATCATCCTGGTAGGCATGGCACACCTCATCCTGGTAGGCATGGCACCCCTCATCCTGGTATGCATGGTTCTCCTCATCTTGGTATGCATGGCACCCCTCATCCCTCTTCTTGGTATGCATGGCACCCCTCATCCTGGTATGCATGGCACCCCTCATCCTGGTATGCATGGCACCCCTCATCCTAGTATACAAGGCGATCCCCTGATCCCCATCACGCTGCACACACAAAAACAAACAATTATAATCACCTCCTCTCTCCTCCAGCGCTACGTCCCACTCTGCTGTCGACACTCACTATGAAAGGCATGCATGGCGTCCCTGCCATGCGCCCTCACAGTGTGAGATGCTGTTCTGGAATAGTTACTGCTCCCTGCGCCAGAACTGTGTGTGTGTGGAGCAGTGACCATTAACTCACACAGTACCTGCAGCACAGCTCCTGCTGCGGACGGCGGTCTTTGTGCCCACTATTAAAGACCATGAATATTCAATACAACCCATGGGAGAGGATTGTAGTGAATATTCATGGTCTTTAATAGCGGGAACATAAACCGGACAGCGGCAGCAGGAGCCGCACTGCGGCTACAGTGTGAGCTTTTTTGAGGAAAATTAATCATTGTTCTCCACGCCCATGGGCGTGTGGAGCAGTGAATATTCATTTTCTTTAGCAGCGGGCACAGTGTAGGCTGCAGCAGGCGGCTCCTGCCTCTTGTGCCCCGCCGCCGCTCCCCTCACCACCCACAGCCATAGGTATATAGTACGGGGCACAGTTTGGACTATAAGACACCCCCACTTTCCTCCAAAATTTTGGTGGAAAAAAGTGCGTCTTATAGTCCGAAAAAATACGATATATTATTTAATCACAAACAAATTTAAGGTAAAAATAAAAGATAAAATTTCATATATTAATATACTAATACGCCTCACTTCATATTACCACCTCTCCTAGGAATTCTAGGAATTATCACCTGTTCCTGCACTTGGTATTTTAATTGTGCGATAGTATGTGTGTTTTTTTTTCCAGAAAATGTGCTGGAAGAGGTAATGGCAATACCAATAAAGGTAATATCTCCGCACCTTATTGTGGATTTGTGCTTATTAATCTTTGCACCAACTGATTGTGTGGTTTCTCCACTATAAGCTAAACCACAGGGACATTTTATCATATAAATCACGTTATTGGAGAGGCAAGTAAAAAAAAACTTTTCTTTTTCGTTGTTGTCCAGTTTGAGAGTCATAAAAAAAAATTCTCCTTTAGCAACATTATTACATTGGAAACATCCCAAAACATGGATATGTACCGTTTTTTCCTACTAGAAATAAAGGTTTGTTTAGATTCTCTCTTTTCACTACCTAGGTCCGCACGCACTAATTTATCTTTAATATTAGTCAACTTTTTGTTAATCAATGGGAGATTCTCAAGCTGTGATATCTGAGGATACGCATGATGTCAGATATGCCGATGTTTTTTAACAATATGATCAACTTTTAAATTGATTGGATGATATCCTGTGTGATAATGCACTTCTAGATCTTTTATTAGACAGAGAATCCTCTTTAACTTTCTCTAACAGGTGGCGTGGATAACCTCTCGCCATAAAATCATGTCGCATTTCAGTAAGTCTCTGTTCACAAAGAGATGGTTCGGACACAATTCTACGTATCCTTTGTAACTGTGATTTAGGGATAGCCCTCTTAAGAGAATAAGAGTGCGCACTTTCAAAGTATAAAACACTATTTTTGTCCGTATTTTTTTTTCTATATAAATCTGTATCCAGACTATTATCATTTTTAATAATTGATGTATCTAAAAAAAATTTATTCTTCCCAAATCGTTTGTCGTGGTAAAATTTAATTCATCCCAAATATTATTCAGATATTTTTCAAAATCTTGCATTGCCTCTAGTGTGGCCCCTCCCATATGCAAATGACATCGTCAATATATCTATACCACGTTTTCACGTGTGTTTGAAAATAAAGTATGTTTGTATATAAATCGTTCTTCAAAGAATGCCATATATGCATTTGCATATGGGGGGGCCACATTAGCACCCATCGCCAAACCCCTCCGTTGACAATAGAAAGTGTCCTGAAAGAGAAAATAGTTCTCATTGAGGACTAGAGTAAAAAAAACGATAATGCAATCAATTTGGAAGTGTGTAAATTCATTTCAATTCAAAATCCAATGGATCGCCTCAAGTCCCTTGTGATGTCCTCTAGAAGGGTATAAATTAGCTGCATCAATGGTAACTAATATAGTATCATCTCCACTATCATCAATCATTTTAATTTTTTTCAAAAAAATCTTTAGTATCCAGAAGAAATGCTTTTGTTTTGTTTTTTTTATTTAATTGAGGAGGATCCTTTCCAACATGATTGATAACGGGGATAATACCGAGTTAGTTGATGCCACAATTGGCCTTGCCGGAGGATCAATTAAGGTTGTATGCACCTTTGGCAGTTTATAAAATACAGGTGTAAGGGGATCTGTCTTCACCAAAAACTCCGCTAATTTATCATCAATAATACCCAGGTTTTTATATTTATTTTATATTTATCAATCATGTTGGAAATTTTCCTCTGAATTTTGGGCAAGGGATCATGGCTCAGTGGTACATAGGTCGTCTGATCTGACAATTGTCACAAGATTTCTTTTTTTTATATTTGTAACGATCCATTACCACCACTGAACCACCCTTGGCTGCCGGTTTAATTTCGATCGAATCGTCATGCGTTAAAGAAGTCAATGTTTGTCTCTCTCTAAAACCCAAATTCATTCTTGGATAAGGACCACTTTGTCTATCTGCATACGTGAATTTTGGGTGGAGAGAAAAAGCTTCTTTGTATTAATCCCAGTTCAGATGCAGTAAAGCATTTCACCTGTAATACAGGTAAAGTGCGCGCAGGTGTAATCACATTTGAAAAATACGTTTTAATCTGACATTATGGAGAAACTTAATGTCCAAATCAAGTTGAAATGTATTAAGTTTGGACATAACAACAAATGAAAGTCCTTTCTGCAATACTTGCATCTGAATTGCAAAAAAGTTTTTGATGAAATGTTTATAACAAGGGACTCCTCTCTACCCGAGATCTTGTTTGCATCGCAGGTGTAGCTGTGTCGGTGATGGCGACCTGCTCTCCTCCTCTTCTTGTGATGTTCTGCTTCTTTGTTCTCGCGGAAAAAGGACGTGGATTCCTCCAGGATCCTGAGAACTCGCTGCTAGATTCAGATGAATAAAAATCATTCCTAAAACATTGTCTGGGATTTCTAATCCTATTGAAAGTTTGCTCTCGCCATCTATAAACTTTATTATTTAGATAGTCTTCAGTGTCACGAGTAAATTTCCTTCTTTTTCTCTCTTGTAAATCCTTTCAATGAATATCCAGAACAGAATTCAAAGATTCCTTCATAATGGAAAGTTCATCAGATTTCAAACAGGAGGTTAATTGCTCTTCAATATTAGCACTCTGAACTTTAAGGTCAGCGATGGCTTTATGCAATCTGTCAATAGTTAGTAACATCAAATCCATAGAGCATTTATTAAGCACTTGCTCAAAATCATCGCAGAATATATTATCTTCTGAAAACAGCGTCGAGCGTAGGTTAAACCCTTAAGTCCTGCTGTATTTTCTTTTCTCGATAATATTCTACAAGTGTTTCAGCATGCAACTCATATGAAATCAACCTCTTAGTTTCCCCTCTCAAAGTCCCGTCTTTTGAACTCACTTGTTGGGATTTTCAGGAAATCTGTTGATATTGTGGATTGCACCATAATTCTAGCGGCTTCTTCCTAATTGAAAATCCGGCTTGTTGCAGCAATGGTGAAAAATGTGTGCTCGTATCCCAATATGAATACAGGGATGGTGGATCGGTGGTGGTGGTGCACGTGGAGTAGAATATGCAGAAAGGAAGTAATTCCCAGCACTCACGTGTTCAGTGAATAATTGCTCTTTTATTTCATTGCCAATTCCAAAGGATGTTTCAGCCTGTCCCAGGCTTTTTTCAACAATGCAGTCATCATACAATCACTAGTTTATATTAAATTACATTAGATTAGATAAGTCGCATTATTATTATTTATTATTATAGCACCATTAATTTACATGTTTAAAAGGGGTATACATAGCAAACAACAAGTACAATAATTGGAAAAAAAACAAGTCAGCGACTGGTACAGGAGGAGAGAGGACCCTGCACGCGAGGGCTCACAGTCTACAAGGGATGGGTGAGGATACAGTAGGTGAGGGTAGAGCTGATCGTGCAGCAGTGTGGTGGAGCAAGGGTTACTGCAGGTTGTAGTCTTTTCGGAACAGGTAGGTCTTCAGGCTCCTTTTGAAGATTTCCACGATGCGATTGTGGGAAGAGGACATAAGAGGGGAGTAGAGAATGAGATCTTGTGAGGATCAGAGGTTGCGTGCAGGTTTGTACCGGGAGACTATGTCACAGATGTATGGAGGAGACAGGTTGTGGATGGCTTTTTATGCCATGGTTAGGGTTTTGAACTGGAGTCTCTGGGCAATGGGGATCCAGTGAAAGGATTGACAGAGAGGAGAGGCTGGGGAATAGTGGGGGGACAGGTGGATTAGTCGGGCAGCAGAGTTTAGGATAGATTAGAGTGGCAGAAGGGAGGCTACAGAGCAGGAGGTTGCAGTAGTCGAGGCGGGAGATGATGAGGGCATGCACTTGTGTTTTTGCAGATTCGTGGTTCAGGAATGTGCGGATCTGGGAAATATTTTTGAGCTGGAGTCAGCAGGAAGTGGAAAGGGCTTGGATAAGAGGTTTGAAGGAGAGATCAGAGTCAAGGGTTACCCCGAGGCAGCGAGCTTGCGGGACTGGGGAGAGTGGGCAGCCATTGACTTTGATAGATGGGGGGTTGAGTGAGATGGTGGAAAGATGATGAATTCAGTTTTATCCATATTAAGTT